>NC_040243.1:16063014-16737059 GCF_001444195.1 Xiphophorus couchianus | reverse complement strand
ATTCTATAGATATCCATCCATCCATCCATTTTCTGTTCACCCTTGTCCCTAATGGGGTCGGGAGGGTTGCTGGTGTCTATCTCCAGCTACGTTCCGGGCGAGAGGCGGGGTACACCCTGGACAGGTCGCCAGTCGGTCGCAGGGCAACACAGAGACATACAGGACAAACAACCATGCATACACACACTCACACCTAGGGAGAATTTAGAGAAACCAATTGACCTGACAGTCATGTTTTTGGACTATGGGAGGAAGCCGGAGTACCCGGAGAGAACCCACGCATGCACAGGGAGAACATGCAAACTCCATGCAGAAAGACCCCGGCCGGGAATCGAACCCAGGACCTTCTTGCTGCAAGGCAACAGTGCTACCAACTGCGCCACTGTGCAGCCCTGATTCTATAGATATCTATATTTATATGTTCTTCTGATTGTAAGCGATATATCAAGTTGAATCTAAACTAAACTTGAGCAGCCTGAGTTGAGTTCTAACTGTACAAGAAAAGATGCTAAGGCCTACGGTCATTCAGAGGGTTATAGCCACACACACAACTTTCATTTAGCTTATAATTCAATGTCTTTTAAAAAAGTGTTTGCAGAGGCTTTAGGAAAGAAACACGCCGAAGGTCTCAGATATCCTCCACTATAGTTAACAGTGGGAATGAGCAACGATTCTGCTCATCTCTGCCCTCAGAAAGCCTTTTAAAACTAGAGCCCTGCAAGGTAAAATTAGGAAATCAGAAACAATAGGTAAAAGATTTATATTGTGCTCGGTTTTTCAAAGACGAGAAAATCAAGAACATGTGAATTTCTTCTGAAGAATAGAACTGCGCAATTATGCAGACATTAAAAAAGTTTACTCCTTCCAACACCTACAGATTTAAGACAAAAGACAGCAAAATAAATGTATACAAAAAGCTCATTACTGCACTCTCTAATCAAGTTTACATAGTTCGTTCTCATCATTTGTGATGTACCTTTTTTTTTCAATAATGCTGCTTTCCTTCACAGAAGGAACCTAATTTGAATGAATACATCAGCTTGATCAAAGTTTTGAGCCTCACTCAAACTTTGAGTTTCACATAACTTTTTAATGCATTTGCAAAGAAAAGCTGCCAAACTTTAACACTTTCTTTTCTAAAAAAAAAAAGATTGAAAGAGGATTTTTTGCCTTATTTCCTGCTTCTACACTCGCATGAATTGACTCAAAAGTAACGTCTTCACAATCTGATAAAGTTGCAGGCTAGAGATGGCAAATATTGCAAAGTTGAGATGTGGGATGGCAAAAGATGTTGTATGATTTCATTTTTACATCCTTTTGTGCCTTAAAGAGTTCAGAGGTGTGCACACTAATGCAACCAGGGTGTTACAGTCTTTTAAACATTTTTTTACTCTCCTAAAACTGGTTTGTTTTTCACTTGGACTATAAACGATGCAAGTCACATTGATGGCAACAATTTTAACTGTGTCTTTATGATCTCGTTTATTGTATCATTAAAATGTTGCATTTTAAAAGGGTATGTGCACACTTTGGACAACAGCTGCATAATACCTTTGTTAAAAAAACAAAAAAAAAATGATCGGAGAATACTGATTTAAACAACATAAAATACAGTATCTACATTTTTTTTTCTTTCCAACCCTCCTGTTGCATTTTAGTCCCTCTCTGCTATCAGTGAGCTACTTGGCAGCTGAGCTCTCCACTGTCTCCCTCCTGTTATCCAACCTTATCTCTCTCCCCACGTCTGTAGGGTCTGTCACATGCTTGAAGAAACCCAGCAGCCCACTACGGCCCTGCTTGACAGCCTCCTGCTGTACACTCGTGTGCATAAATGGCTTTGTCCAATGGGTATATGAAGAGATTATTGGCAGCTTTCATAGCAGCGCATGACAGTACACAAGCATCTCCCACTCCCACCTCTGTTTGTAAGCGTGTGTAAACATAAGCATTTATTGTATGTGTATTGATGTTTTTCTTGTTGTTTTTTTCTTGTATTTGCAGCTACAGCGTGCATGTGGAGTCTTTAGTTTAATCTCCGGATCACTTGTTTAACAACCACAGCTTAGAAACCCAGTTGAGTGCATCAGGGGCTTAAACCCTCCACGCGTACTGATACTCACGTTGCACCTCACGGACACACACACACAACCGAAAAGGAAAAAAAGAAACCCTCATAATCATCCTTGTAATTAGTTTCTTTTGTCTAACCTCTGTTGAGACCATCAGCTCAGTTAATTTTCAGACATAATTTGTTGTCTTGAGGCCCTGCTTGTGATCCTTTCCAACAACGCAATAATGTGTACGCCTAAAACCATTGCTTCTGATGAAAAATATGTCTAATTCATTTCTAACCAATATGACAATTCTGTTTTCAATT
This sequence comes from Xiphophorus couchianus, assembly GCF_001444195.1. NCBI lineage: Eukaryota > Metazoa > Chordata > Actinopteri > Cyprinodontiformes > Poeciliidae > Xiphophorus > Xiphophorus couchianus. The sequence continues at coordinate 16,734,682 of NC_040243.1, read as the reverse complement.
ACTCCCCTAAGAGATAAAACAGAATTTCTTTGATTTGATATATTTCATTTACCAGTTTTAATGAAGAAAAATGTAGTCCTCCGGGCTTAAGATGACCTTCCTGAATACTTTGAAGACAGTCTCATAGTAAGTCACACAATTAGATTTATAGAAACTGCACAACAAAAGATATACAAATAGCCCATCATATACATAATCCATGCAGTGGTACTTAAAATAGAAATTACACTGAAAGACAATTGTTTTGGATAAATCTGTCATTCTGATAGCATTTAAAAGTCAGATGAATGCCATTCTGAGACTCTCAACCAAATGAAATATTTTATTTAATTTGTAGCAAAAGCTCTTCCATTTGATTTTATTTCTTCATGGTGTGACGTGTTTAAAAATTAAAGTCAGAAATATAAGAATCGTGCCTCTGTAATGGGTGACTGTATTTCCCATGATATATCAATGTGTGTCTATTCACTCAAGCAGTGAGAAGGAATTAGTTTTTCAGTGAGAAACAGGAAGGCTGAAAATATTGCAGGAAAGTTGATCATCCATTTGATCCATTCTACCTACATCACTGGTGGAATTGCCTTAGGAATGTCAGAGATGAGGTAAGGAGTGAGATTTTTCAGGGAATGCTAAAAAAGACAGCTATTTTGTTACGTATTCTAAATGATGCTACTTGGGAATAAGAATTTCAGATGTAAACTACTCATTTTGATTTTGTTTCAAAGTATTAGTAAAACTACTTTATGATGACACTGGTGTGACGCTAATGGCATTGTATTATCGCTACTCATAATATGAAAAATTAATCAGCTTTCATGATGGCTGGGGAAAAATATTTTAAATGCTGTTTTTATATTTGTTTGCATTATGGTTCTTCAATAAGCTAAAAACTGTGTCTTCACATTAAGCTTTAAAAACAAAAATATGAAAAATCTGGTCATAACTGTGACATAAACTTAGATAATGCAAGTAAAGCTCTACATTAAATAGATGTATATTAAATTTTAACCAAGTACTAAGTTTTTTAATTAAGTATATTATTTCCTTCAAACTAAATTTTAATGATGAACATTACATTTTAACTAAGTTACTCAGGACCTGCAGTGTCCATTTGCTTTGAGATTTCTCCATAAACTCTACATTTAGTCTAACTGAGGTTTGTGGTTCCAAATGGGCATGCAGATACATTTTTAAGTGCTATCAAAATGACTTTTCGTACATCGTGCATTGTAATTCTCAAAGATAATTTAAAAAACTACCCAGGATGTTATTGACATATAAAAAAAAATCTAAAATAGAAATTGTGCAAGATAATTGCACCTACAGCATTTCTTTCCATTATTAAGTTTCACAGGAAGTATCTGAGAGGTGAGCTGATCTGTTTTTTTTCCCCATTTGCAACACCGGTCAATTTGTGACCAAAGAGTTTCAAATGCCCCACTGGCCTTACTCCTTGCTCTGTTGTACACCATCAACCTTATTTGTGTCCTTTTCTTGCTCCATCTAAAAAAAATGTTAGGCCCTAGTGGACTCCAGTAAAGGAGTAGAGACATTTAAAGCACTGCAGCTAGAAGCAGGGCACACCAGAGCACAGCTGTGAGTGTCGTAACAAATCAGTCTTTTGATTTTTAATAATTTAGGAACTCAGAGAGCTCAGCATCTAAAGCTGCGGTAAGAGGTTACAATTCGACAAGAAAGCCCGAAGCATACCAGCGAGAAAAACACAGTGAGGGCTTTGAGAAGCTCTGACTAAACCCTTTAGAGAATGGGACATTTTTTTTACCCCCAAAAATTGTTGTGCTTAAATGACTCGGGTACACTGGGAAATACTTTACACAAACTTTAGGCAAACGACTGAAAAGCCAGCTTTATAGGGTCCCTCCTGGGGTAGGGAAAGACTTTATTTCTGCTTTGAGAAGTTGTTTATGCACATACTATTCGGATGGGACCAAAAACTTCAGCTATTGTAACACTGTTCACTCTTGCATGTAAGTTGGCATAATGAAAAACATGTCAAGTGGGTCTGGGATATTAAGTGCTTTTTCAAATCGTACCTTGTCTTTAGTTCTGTGTTGTTAGATGCATTTTATTTTCTATAATAGATGAGCATTGGGATGAAATCACAGAGTTCTAGAATGGGTACAATACTTATGGGGTGATGTCACTATCATATTTAATTTTATTTCCATGCTCAATACACTATTATTATTTATTAACAATAAACAAATATAATTGTAACAATCATTATATTGCATTATTTGTGCAGCCATAGGCAGATTAAGTATTATTTTGTTTAAAATGAAAGTAATCACCTTATATGCATGTTTATATATTTAAAAGTGTATTTTTACACAAGGTAATACCTAGGAAAAACCTCATACCAACACATGGTTAAAAGGTAGTGTACTTCCTGTTAACTACGACTGTAAAAACTGTTCATCTTTCCTTTTTTTCTCCTCTTGTTTCATTTTTTCCCTACGCGTGCCGTTCCTCCTTTGCTTTCCTCCTCGTGAAAGGTCAAACCTGTCTCTGCCTTGGAGATAAATCAACTCCCATCGCATCAGTGTGCTTACGTTGTTATGCTAAACCAGCATCTAACAACAAGTTTACGCACTTAGACACAGACCCCCTAACATGAGAGGCATTCACTGTAGAGTTGCATAAAAGCAGAAACATTGCAGGGAGCATGATTAAGAGAGTCATTCTCCATAGCCCTGTTGGCTCATAGTTACTTACACACACTCTCTCACACACACATTTATGCATAGGCCTGGTCATTTGATGTCGCAGCACTACAAAGAGCTTTAATATCACATTTATCTTCTGTCAGAGACACTTATTGCTGAATAAAGCTTTTTCCCCCCCCTTCTATCTCTCTCTGCTTTTCTTTTCAGGTGAATCAGTTTCTCTGCGTACTGTACACTGAGAAAAAGAGAGAGTTTTTTTGGTGGAACTGTTGTACTAGAGAGTAGATGGATGTAATACTTGGCATTTTATGGACTGCACCGCCTCTGCGATTAGGACTGAATATTTTAAAAAGGCGACAGAGACAATATGTTGGCTAACATCAGAGTAGATTTAAGGAAAGACAGACAGACGGATACTGAACGTTTTTTTTCTCCCCCTGGCTCTATGTTTCCACACTACATTGGGGACTGTGTTCATCTGTGTGTATTTGCCCGTGTTGGGTGTAGGCATGTATTTTATGTTCAGAAAGAGATGAGGCATCGACTGATAGAGTCTGCTTGTTCGACCTTCAAAACTCCATTATACTCCTACACTCCGTCTCTCTGTTTGTCTTGTTCTTTCATTTACCAAGGACTGTTTTTGAACCTCCTCATCCTATATCAACTCTTTGTTAATGAAATTAACCCGTCGCCACCCTTTCTGTACTTCTGCCGGAATTATTCAATTCCATTTTATTTTCTTTTACTCATAACCTCTCTTTGCTGAAGCTCATAATGCCCTGCTACCCAGAAAGTTTTGAAGCATGTCCCTCCTGCTTGGTGTTTGTATGTCGTGTTGATTTGGTTTAAAAGTATTGCTATAACTGTTTCATGAGCTGCAGCTTCTATCTCCATACACACCACATTCAGTGCGTTCTTACTTGGTTAAGTTGGCTCTCTCCTCAGCAGCTGACCATGCAGCACAAGATTCATTCAACCAAAATAAATGTATCTTTCTTGAAAGAAAAATGACCACAGCAAGCATTCACGCTGTTCTTAAACTCCTCTTTTTGTCATGTCATGACAATCATTTTTTCATGACTCAAGCATTTTTTTTTCTACACCGTGTACATTTATAAGATCATTTCATTAAAACCAATGAAGGACAACTGCTAATGTCCAACTCTATGAACCCGTTGGTAATGAGCCATATATTAACCACACCACAGTGTTCAAAATGTGTGAAAAAAAGTAGTGGCTTATAGTGCAGAATTAGTGTAAATATTACAGTAAAAATTGCATCATTCAATATAATCTTCATATTTAGGGTGGAAAACGCTTCCTGAAATGGATTTATTCATTTCTTTCATTGAATTGCCAAGGATCAGCTAATACAATATATGAGTAGGTGTATAGACACACCAGGAGAGAGAGACAGATTTACAACCTAAACGGGCGATACTTCAGTTTGAACTGACGCATGTAAAGCCAGCCAAGGTGGTCTTAAATTACCGCAAATATTGGCCTGTTCCACAAATGTCTTCTAAAACTGCATTCTGCGTTTTCTCTCAAATATTTTGTCATTTCTGCCAATACATCTATCCCTTTAGATGACACTCGCCTCCCTTAAATTAAATGTCACTAAACTCACCTTTTAAGCCCTGCTCTTTTCTGCTCTCATAAAATGCATATGTGCTTGTGTCTGGATGAACATCGGTCGTGTGCCACCAAATCCATTTAGAGAGCCTCTCCATTACTCCTAATCAGAGAGCATGCAAAAGGACCGTCATTCCATTAACCTCACCAGCATCTTCTCCCACTGTGACAGGCACACACACGCACACACACGCAAGCAGAAATACTAAGCGCAAAGTTTAGTTTTTCATTTCAATCTATCAATACAGCATCTCCAATGACTGATGATGTTGAACTCCATGACTCGGTCAAGTCGGGGACATTTACACAGAAGATTAGGGCTGAAGCAATTCCTCGAATGATTCAAGTATCTTGATTAGTAAAATTCCTTGAGGAAAATTTATCTGCCTCGAAGCTTTGTTAAATTATGTTTTATTATGTAGTGCACTGTGTTCTGCCCGGATCATTATTTGTGGTGGGCAGCGCTCTTACTTCCGCCTATGAGTTGTTGTGAAGTGCTAGCAGCATGGTGTTGAATTGTGCGGCGCTTTGTCAGGGTTTGGGAACAAATATGGATTGTTGAAGCTTGCGGCACGATGTTTGCAGTGCGACAGCTTTTCTGCCGTTGGAATCGCATCATCACGGTTTAGGAGCCAACGGTAGGAATGGCAGAGCAAAAGAAAGAGAGAGAGAGAGAGAGAGAGAGAGATCCAATTCCTCGAGTAATAGTAAAAATATTCTATAGAGTACTTGATTACTAAAATATTCTTTTACAACAGCCCTACAGAAAATGCAATGAAAACGCTGTGCAATCAGATAAAAAAATTTAAGCAAAACTATAAAAACTTTGTCGGACTGTAATCTGATACGCAGAGAAACCCAGCCAACAAGTATGAAAAGCTAACTGCTCAAAGTTACATATGGCAGTAAATGCACTAAAAGATACAGTGCAGAAGTGTAACATGTTGCAAACTTAGTATTTATTACTTTTTTTATTACTTTTTCACCATCAAGTCAGCTCAGAGTGAAGGATTTTCTAACATTATACATAATTACATTATCCAATTATACTAAAAAGCAGTTAATGAAACACCTCATTAACTGAAATGGAAATAACTGTGGAAGAGGCCTAAAAATGGGTGAGGAAAAGACAAACTCTGCTAGTTTGGTGAGATTAAATTGTGGAAGACAGTTTAATGTCATAGGTCATTTGCCATGACAAGACCGCGCAAAACAATAAGACACAATGCAGTTGTCCTACAACAGCACAGTATCATCCAGTCTAAGATTTTAAAGCAGATGGGGCTTTTAAGATGTCCAGTAGGAGCTCTCTCAAAGAAATGTAATGGAAAGGAAAACATTAAGGATTACAGGAGCAGTGACAGGTCAAAGATACTTTAAGAAGTTAATTTCCCCTGGAAACCTTTAACATCTCCAGTAGTGCCATCTCTTTCGAACTGGCAGGAAATAGTGGGGCTAAGATACAACCATCTAATGTCCATCTGATGAGAACAGCCAGAGGTGGATCTCACTGAAAACATGCACTTGCAACATGCCGACAGGGTAACAGAGCCAAACACCTTAACTATGCATTAAAATATGGGTGCTGGAGTACAAAAAAAAAAAAAAGGACTCTGCGCTCTAAACTGATGAGCCAAAATCTGAAAAATTCATTTGTGGATAAAAATTTCATATTATTTGAGTGTCTGCAGGCAACAGTGACATGTTGAAAGTTTGGGGGCTGCAGTTCTGCAATTTGAGATACAGGAAGATATTTATTTAGATAAGAAAGGCAATTATAATGCCAGCATTGCATAATCACAAAGGAAGACCACTGCGCCAAAGTTTCAAGCAGCATTTTTTCTGTTGATTCAGCTCAAAGACTGGCCTAATTTGCCCACTCTGAGGTGCGTCAGTGTTGGTCTACATGCAAAAAGATCCCTCTTTTTCTTCCCAAGCTGTTTCTTTGTGAGCTACAAACATTTCTAAATGCCATAAGCAAAAACTACAGTCCTGCCACAAGTGCATAAACGGGGTAACAAAGTTGTTACTAGTCTGACTTTAATTCGCAAGTGTTCTTGTTCAAACAGTAGTAAAACTTTGTTTTGTCCTCTGCTGTGTCTTCTTCTCTCTGTTAACACCAAGAATGTCCAAGTTTCAGTGAAAGAATTATGATCTACTATGATCTGCTTTTTTTTTTTACGACGTCCTCTGGTTTTCTTCCAAGTTCTCCCATTTTCTTGATGACTGTGTGTTGCTGGTTTCATTAGCTGTTGGCGCTTTTGCACATCTGCATGTCTAGGTGCTGCTTTGACCTTGTGATAGCTGTTTATGACTAAGGCGGTTCGAAAAGCATTAAAAATAATTTACAGATCAGCTGCTAATTGAAATGAAGAGAGTATCAGCAGTGTCAGAGTGATTGTTCATTGTTTTAAAGCCATCTGGAGCCTTGCCTTTGGGGACTTGCAGGCTTGTACGCACAAAGAAAGGCCAATGAAAAGGAGGGAAAACATGCAGAGATTCCCTCTGGTGTTACCTTATGCAAAACAAGAAGTTGTACTATGTTTTGCACAGCTGAGACGCACACAGAAAGTTAAAAATGTGCATTTCTCGCACTAATAGTTCTATGCAGCTTAAATCAGAGAATAAAACATCTATTGGCTGTGTGCTATGCAGGGGCGCTGTATAGAGGGGAAAGTTATGACAATTCTAAGGGCCCCTGACCGACAGGGGGCCCTCCACAATTTATTTATTTATTTTTTGTTCATAGAAATAAAATTAAAAATTGGGGCCCTGTCAATTACAAAATTAATCATATTGTGTTTTCGAAAATTGTTTTCAGCAGTAAAAATGTAATGTTACCACTCCCAGATGAAAAAACACACATCCATATTTGCCCTGAACCCCCCTGGATCTGCATGAAGTGGTTCGTTCCTGCTTGGAGCGCTTGACGGTCACGGTGTTCAGCAGCAATCAGTAGAAGACAAGAATGACTGTGGCGGTTATTATGCTGCTAAGAAAAATTATAAAATCAGATTTTTAAAAAAAGAGAGATAGAGAGAGGGAGAGAGAGAAAAAGGTAAGAGTGTCAATTTGTAACCCAGTTTTTCTCCAAGAGAGGTGGGTAGACTATGTGAGATTATCAACCATTTAGCATAATTAGTTTAGCTACAGACTACCGTTTGTCTCCATTTCACTACCATTTAATGAATTAAGGAAAGAAATTACCAAGATATTCATATATTGAACTTGTCCCTGTACCTTTTACCACACTTAACAACAGATGAGTCAGTCAGCAGAAGCTCTAGCCCACGTCCCTCCTGACCTGCCCTCTCCTAAGTTAAATTAAAGCTGCAGTATGTCACTTTTACATCTTTTTTTTTTCACATATTTGTTAAAACTGTCATTATGTTGTAACAGTATGGTATGAGAGATAATCTGTGAAAAATCTATTTCCTCTGCCTTCTCCCAGTGATATCTAGAAACAACCAATCAGAGGCAGGAGAGTTTTAGCGCTGTCAATTACAATCTCATGTGGCTGCTCATCCTTCCTCCCCCTCGCTCTGTGCTATGCTGTAGCTAGCATAGCCTGTTCTGAATGCTCAGTCTAGTTAGCATAGCTACCAATGACGACAGATAAACAATTTTCCTGTTATGACATGTTGTTTCTCTACCATTAGCACATTCAGCAATGAGTGAATGAGGTTGATTAAGAGCACTAAGACCCTCCTACTGGTTCTGATTGGTTGTTTTGGTTTACAACGTTGCATTACTTTAGCTAGTAACAGTAGCTCAGGGAGCAGGTGGAGGAGATTGACCTTTTCACAGATTATCTGTCTCATAACAAACTGTCAAGACATGGTGCCGGCTTTAATAAATATGGAGAAAACATATTTTTTATTAAAGTTATGTACTGCAGCTTGAGTAAAATGCAACAATATAGCATTTTTTGAGAAGTCTGGATTGCTTTATGTGTATTTTGCATGTTGCCTATGACTGTTGCTCGTGGGGAGAGACATTTCAGTAATCTAAAACTAATAGAAAAAATGTAAGCAACCTAATTGCAAACTGGATGTGGACTGTTGGGTGTAAAATTCATGAGCAGTAAATATTGTGCTAGTATCAGCATTGAACCAAAGAAAGCAAGTTGCAAGCCTTTAAAAATGTGATGCTTTTATGGGTCAAATAGAATCAAAAGATTGTAACAGCAGCTGCTCAGGGGGGGCCCAATCTAATTTTTTTGTCAGGAGGCCCAAGATTCCTGGCGGCGCCCCTGGTGCTATGCTGCAGAACTCCAGCAGAAGACTCAACTCTGTTCTTACTTCCTCCTGATCCTCTAGTGTTTGTTCTGTTTATCTTTAATCTTCATCACTTTCTTTCTTGTTCTAACATCACCTTTGTCTTTCTTTGCCTGTAAGTTCCCCGTCTTTCTCATCTTTTGTCAGCGCTTTGTTTTCCCCAGTTTTTTTCTCACTCGTCGGTTTTCTGTATTTCCTCTCTTTGGGTATGTGTTATTTCAGTGATCTTGTCATGTTTGAAGTTCCTGTCTCTTATCACTTTATCTTTTTCATTTTTCCCCTCAGAAAAAAAACGAATCATCCTCATTGTTATGCCTCATCTTTTCCATACTCCCATTAGCCATGTTTACGCTGAAGCTGCGACTCCATTAACAGAAATTAATGGAGTCCAATTTAGTGATTGAACCACCTCATTCAAGCACTTCGATCAAAATATCATACCCATTGGGAAATGAAAATTTAATTTCATGAACTCCTATTGCACTTTGATAGATGATGATTCTGTTATGTAACCATTACTCCCATTACTGCTGGTTGTCAGGGAGGCTGATCCTCTAAAGAAGCAAATCCAGTCAAGAGAATCAAGGTTGTTCCCGTTTCTTAAGGTGTTGAGAAACACCAAGTAACACTATTCATGAAATAACTACAGCAGGTCTACAGCAGTAGGCAGATAAGCTGATGAGTTAACATCGCCATCCTATGATGAGTTTTTTTTCTTTTTTTCTCGTCTTTTGTAAATCACTGCAGCAAGTCTAGCCTTACAAAATTTTAGCCGAGCTCAAAAATACTGCAGAGCACTTTGCGTTTACATCTGTGTGGAAATTCACAAAAATTCCGCTTTTGTAAAACAGACACGTTTTCCAGAGTCCTACATAATGTTTTATCTGTTTAGAGGGCCAAAGCAGAAGTCATGCAGACACTGGGGCAGTTCCTTTAGTTACTTAGTATCTTAAATTTAGAGATTTTAATGATTTCATCAAATCTGTGTAAATCCTACCGTGTTTGAAAGCAACAAATATTATTATTATTACTTCATTTGACATACTGCTATCTGTTAGATCATTGGTTTCCCTCAAACCAAGGGGTTTGTTTTTCTTGCTTAACCCCATATGACAGTCTCCTCTTTAGGTAAGTGTACCCTTCAAACAAGCGCACAAACAAAGCCAAGTGAACCAGCATCAGTGAAAAATAAATGTCACATGCCTCCTCTCATGGCTGATATTGTTTTAGCCATCACAGGGGGTTACTATCAAACACTATCAACAAAGGCAAGCACTTTACTGGGTGAGTGGTCATCTTTTACTAGCATACAACCCCAGCCTTTTGAACATACAGTTCAGCATATTAATTCTTTATTCATTTATTTGCTTATTTTTTCAAATTTAAGCACGAGTAAGTCCTCTGTCTTTTGAGAAGGTCACAAAATAATAATAAAAAAACTGCAACATCTGATACAGAGCTATGGAAAACATGGCTGTAAACACATATACCCAGTCTCTTTACCCATATACACATATATGGGTAAAGTATACCCATATCCTCCCCCCAGCACACAAACACCCACACAGATACCAAAACAAAGTGCCGCTCTCCATGTCAATTACCAAATTAGGAAAAAATATTCAGTATTTCATAGACATCATGTTCTTCCCATACACATGCATTTGATGTACAATGGAGAATATATTTTAAGAATGCTGAAATACTTAGAATAGAAATAATAGGTCGGAGTGTGATGAAATGTGGTAGTCTGCTATGTACTATAAAATAAATCTATTTTGCAGAATAAATGTGGTATTAGAAGTCCTGTTACTGGTCTCAAATATTTCTAACCACACTATCTGTCAACAGGAGGTTGACAGGTACCTAGGAGAAATTTATAAGCTTGCGTTTTTTCCCCCCTCCAGAATCTTTCTCTTTATGCTGCCGACAGGAAATAGGTCAAAAAGGAGTTTTGGGAGATTGGTAATAAGAAATAAGAACCTGCACAGAACACTGAATACACCATCACCTTGAACCAAAATGGTTAATGTTAAGGGAAACTAATTCTTTAGCTGTGCAATCCTGGAATTAATCTTATGACTCCAGGTGGATGTGTATGGGGTGGTGGAGGTTAGGGTGCATGTAGCACCCTTACCTACATGCAAAGGTTTAGATTAAAGCCATTGAGATACAAAAGGAAATTCATAGCAATATTGACAACATTTTGGCAAAAAAATAAATATATACCGATAGCTAGCAGAGGCGTATCCCAAGTGATCCAACATAACTTGGTACTAAAAATCTTAAAAACACATATAACTACCTGAAGACCTGCAAAATGACAATTGATTAATTAACCTTCTAACATTTAAATAAATAGAGGCGTGAATGTTTGATACAATTGTGTTTTTATAAACAGACATACCTTCTTCACTCAGTTTTATGAACATTTTGCTGTTGTAGAGGCAACTTTCAAAACGATTCATCCTGTTCCTGTTCTTTATGCTAACCAACTGTGCACAACTTTGTTTTGGTCAGCCAAATAAAATGCAAGAAATTAACACTGAAGTTTATGGTTCTGAAAAGACTATATAGAAACTAAAAAAAAACCACAAACAAAACTCAAAAGGCAATGAAAGTCTTCATAGAGTTTATACAAATATAACATTTAAAATATTCACTATCCATGTTCAATACCCAGAGGCAGCTGTACACAAAGTAACAAGGACCATTAATTCAAAACGTTTCGTGATTACGGAAAACCCTTGAACCTTATCAGCCTTGCTACCGGATTGGGACTAATAATGTTGTTCAAAATGTTTATGTTTCTCGTGGTAATAACTGTTGAGAAATCTTAAGAAAAGGCAATTCAACATTTTTATTTGACTATTATGCTGAAGCAATAACCATTATCCATGTGATATAGTCCTAGTTATGCCTGAACCCAATCAAGTTTGTCTCAATAACAAACAACAAAAATATGTCCCTAAAGATTCCTCTGAGTAAAACAAGCCACTGGACTATTAATAGCCTAAAAAATCCATTTGCTGCCATGAAGCTTAGCAAATCATCCAGAGGGGTGCTGATCTGTAGCTGATGGCAAAAACAGACATTACCCTCTTTGAGCAATTAATACAGCATAAAGAACTGCATTTTTTAAAGACCTTTATCAAGAGTTTTCTCTGATTTTCTCTCAGGCTGCAAATGCTGATTTTGTACAGCCGATGGTCCTGCTGCTGGCATCATTGAGAGATTCACTATTGAGAGTTTGCTAGTTTGGACACAGCAAACGCTCCGATCCAACAAGCATCCTCATCTAGCTTCCTCTTCCTCACACATACCCACACATCGCCCTCAGCCAGTGGCTCTCTGATCTGTTTGTTAGCGCAGCATCTCATTAAGTCTGTGCTCCCGGTGCTTAGCGGTGCCAAAAGAGGGGCCCGTCCAGCGTCCGTGACCACGCTGACACAGGGCCGCCAACCGGAACAAACTAGATCCGCGCACGATGCGTGGGAGGTCCGTCACACACACTCATGTTAGCGCCCCTCTGCAGAGCTCAGCACACACACACACACACAGTGTATGGTTTGCTGTAAAATCTGAGAACCAGACACACGGACACACAAATGACAAGTCTTGCACCAGTTTAGATTATCTAATACCGATTGCAACCCACAGACGGAGATGACATTTGGGCTTTCATAAATGCACGGAAAGAAGCTCATACACGTTCAAACTTCCGTAGCTGGAGTTTTTAAAATGACTCATTGCTCTCACTGCACTTGACTGCAGGTGAAACTTTTTTCTTTTTATCCTCAGAAAACAAAGTACGTGAAGTCTGGATCTAAATGACAAACATTACAATCATGCAAAAGTTGCAAAGAGCTAGTTTTCATTCCACTTTTCCTTGTGTTTTCCTACATACATGTCTCCCCTGCAGCTTCAACGGAACTGCCAGGAAGAGTTTGTCAGATGCTAATATAAAAAAAAAATGCTTACAACATCCAAACTAAAGTCCATTAAGTCAATGGGGGTAAGTGGCTGACTGAGTAAAGGGATGAATTAATAGTCATAAAGCATATCACTTTGGAAGATATTCCTTCACTCTAGTCCTAGTTTTAAGTGCTGTCTGACTGTTATTGTCTGATTATCATTATTTTTAACCAAATATAACTGTTTTTGTCAGTGTGCATATCAGACACTGCTGTAGATTGTATGTCTTTTTATTACAGTGAAGGAAAACATCCTGAAAGATGCCAATGTCTGCATCAGTCCTATCCTTACTGACTTCAAAAGCTTACCCTATGACAAGGTTAGAAATAAATCTGTTACAAGGCTTTTAACAAATTTTAAGTGGAGTAGTGGCTTTTGATACGGGTGATATGGATCAGTCCCCAGGGCATCAATCTGTCTGTGGGCAGCATTAGCACTGAAGGACGAGACAAAAAAAACAACCCAAAAAAACCACAAGAATTCAGCTGCTTCACAAACAATATTTCAGTTATTTGTTGGGGCATTCATGAGACTAGGAATCAGCAATCTTCCATGACTGTTGGTATATCAGATTAAATTCTTTTAGGCAGACATTTTGCTGCTCGTACTATCAATTAGTTTTCCCACCATTGTTGTGTCTCCTACAAGTTTACTGAAACGTAAAAAGAATAATAATAATAATAATTGTGTAAACAATGGCTGTATGTTTGCCACAAACTCAGCCCACTAATCTAACACATGCCAAAAAAATAGCTGTTTGCAAGAAGGAAAAGTCATTGGGAAAATCAGCATTCTGTGCTCTCAGAGGTCTTGGCTAATGGTCCCTTTGTGGCCATTTCCACCAAACTGGTTCCTGTGCTTCCCAAGCACACCGACACTAAACACTGGGTCATGCTTTAAAACCTGCTGGGCCAAAGCAAAGAATTGCTCTCATCAGCAGCTAGGGTCAGGCTAATGAGGAACAACAGTAAATCTAAATGTCAAAAGAGCCATCTTTAAAACTCATGAAATGGAGTTCAGTTTTTCAGAAATTATTTGAATACTTTCCTTGTTTTATGTATTCCAGATTACCTCAAAATTTCTGGGTTTAATTTCTGGTGTTACAGAAATAGCACTGGGTTTACTGTGTTATTTCTGGGTATGATCTTTTTGCTTTCTGTTGTATTTAAATATTGAGCAACTTTTTATACGTTTTTTCAGAAAGTTGAAGAAATACTGATCCAACATATTATGGTTAACTTATGAATGTTTAAGTAATATAAAAAAGCCCCAAGATTTAAGAATATTTTATTACAAATGTTGAGGATTGTTTCTTGTACTTTGTACATTGTTCTTGACTGTACCACAGAAGTATGTATTAGCTTCTAGCTAATTGTTCAACATAGTCTCACTTTTCCCCAGACAAGTATATAACTGCTCAATTATAAAGCTACTTCATCTAAAAATCAAGCTGCTCGACAAATGGAAGGCCTCCCGCACTTCAGCTGGGTCAGCTGTCTCACATCCCTCTTTCATCTTGTACAAAGGCTCTTTACGTGTGTGTGTGTGTGTGTATGTGTGTGCATCTAGGAAAAAGCCATGTGTATGTGGTGCAGTTTTCATGTGTGTTTGAACTCTGATAATAGGGGTCCATTAGAACGTAGACAAGAGGCCACAGAGAGCTGCAATCCTTTATTACAGCCTAATGGACGTTAAACGGCAACGTCCCACGTGCACAACAACCTTACGGTGGCAGCAAATAGGCAACGCCTGCAATAAGACAGATTACTCTCCAAGACATAATTAAAGATCATCTGAACTGTCAGAATTGCAATCCATTCATATTGACTTGGTGCTGTCCGCGAGACTGCACGCCTGTTGGGCTGGGACAACAATGCCAAGTTTGATGTGGAGCAGAACAGATCAGCAACAGGGAGGACGGTTCATTGGGTTTGTTGTAATAACGTCCATACAGAGATGTGTAGCTCCTGGTTCCAACATATGTACTTCCACACACTCTTTCCCATTGTAGCCCCCCACCTCTTATCTGTTTAATCAGAACAAATGAACCTTAAGTGCATTCATAGGATTTACATCTATGGGATTTGACAAAGTAAGACCCAGTTCTAAAGTAGGAATAAAATGTTAGACAACTTCCCTTAGACAAAGTTCCTTATGGGTAAAATTATTAAAAGATGTGGCATGAAAATGTAATCAGCCTGGTTGAACATACCCTAACTCTTTTAGGGTATGTCTCTTCATGCTTCCTATACAAATTGATTTTTTTTGCCATTTTTTGTGCATAAAAAGGCTGAATCTTAGTGAGACTCAATAGAGAGAATCTTTGAACAAGCTTTGAATTAGCATTCATGCTAAATCATTCCATTATACCTTTAGGGTCACTGTCCTACTGAAAGGGAGACAACTGAGGCTTTCAGGGAACAAACAGATCAATTTATACAGAGAATAAATTACACACAAATAGACTATTTAATAAATTGTTTGATTAATGAAGGTATTTGTCAGCACAACATTTTTTAGGGGTTTTAGACTAAAAAATAAGAGATGTAATTAGATGGGATTACAGTGTAGCCCCGCCTTTTATTTTATTTTATTTTTTTGAATAATACGTGAAGCAGATTGTTTAATGGGTGATGGAAGAAGTTCAAACCCCAACTTGACATGCATTTGGTCAGATGCTTCTACTCAGTCATGCAGCATAAAACAAGCAGATGCTATGGCTCTTCTTACATCGCACATATCTTTGGGAGTTCACTGGCAGTTCAGTTATCTCCTTCAATGGGTATGAAGTCAGCCAAAGAGATCAGACATGAGCAGCAGTTTGGGCTCTGAGCATGAAGGTCGACCTGGCCTAACAGTTCCTATCTTGAGCACCTCTAGTGCTGCAGCCCTCCATCAGATCTCCATCAGGAACTTCAAAGAGAACCATAGCATGGTTTGAAACTCAAATTTATTTTCAGTGCATTTTTTCCCCCTTTCTTTTTTTGACACTTAGGTGTTGCATTTAAAGTACAATGAACGACGAAAACTGCAGTATTGCCTTCAACTCCCCTCCCCCAGGCTTTATGAACACACAGTCTTACTACTGAACAGTCATAAATATTACAGATATTGACTCAGCACTCAAACATGGACACACACACACCACACACGCACACATGCATAAATATATGTTGTAGGCCGGCGATCCTTCCCCTCCCCAACGCTCTAACGTGCAGCAGTGCTGTTCTGTTGCCTAGAAACCAGGTAGAGTTTCCAGCTAGATCCGAGCTGTTGAGAAAATCCCACCATCCCAACTTCTCCCTCTTACTCCCTCCATGAAAACGCTCATTTATTCACATGTGGTTATGATGTTCCCATCAATACACGTACACAGACTATCCCGGTTTGTAGATTGTTCAACTTATCAATCTCCATCTTCATGCAAAGCTCAACTAGACAAAGCAGGGGCACAGAGCTGAAAGAGAGAACAAGAAGAGGCTGCAGATTTTAGGGTCTCTAAAGGGAATGAAGTATCCAGATATATCTATTATACACAACTGCGCTAAAAGCATCTCTTATCTAACATGCACACAAGGGTGAGCACATCTGGCACAATAAGCAATCGTTTTGGTTTTTTTTACCCTCTGTTTAATTTTACCCCCAGCCTCAAATAACTGAAATACACAAACAGGCAAATATAATCCAAATCACAAATAAGTGTTGTCTTCATTTGCTTTTAAGTTAATTCAAGCTCCATATGAGCACCAAAAATCACAAAAATAGGGAAAGAGGCAGCTCTTTTTATTAATAAAGAAGGAATATTAAAAAAAAGAAAGTTAATTGCGCTTCCTAAAACATCGCAGTGATCTCCTATTCGCTCACATACAAACACATGAAAAGACACACTTGGCCGTACTGTCTACATTGCCATGACAACCCTGAGCTGGATGCTGATGGGTTTCCCAGATCTTTTATTTATTCATCCACCTCGACATTACTCTTTCATTCGCACGCATGTGTATCTTTAAGCATATGAGCATCCATGCGTGCACGCCCTCACTTCCCTGGGCACACAGAGACGAGTTTTACAAGCCCGTCCAAACAGCGGCGTCAATGTCGCAGAGGAAGTCTGGTTTCCTACACGTTCTCGGCAGAGCTGATTGGCCCCGTGCGCAGATGTGTCGAGCTCTTGCTTCAATATTGTGATCCGCCTTCGCAGAAGAGGCCATTATGGTCAAGTGCTATGTTATTGCCTATCTTTTTTTTTTTCTTTTTGACAGTAATTTCACCCATCTTTCAATCAATAACGGAATCAGCAGCAACATAAGAGCTGTTGTGGTATTCTTGTGGGGAAGCAGAACAGAGCACTAAGAAAACACAAACATGCTGTTGCACACGGAACATTTTTTAAGCTTATTAGGAAACCGTAGCACAAATTCTTCACTGCAAGCACAACAAGGCAATTCGACATAAAAACATAACTGAGTGCTACTTTGAAGACGTTGTACACAAAAAGAGATAAATGATCTCTTTAGGAATCTTCCCCCAACACCTCGATGCTGACCTCTGGACTATGTTTGCATCCTCAACCATGATGTAGGGCAGCTCCTCTAAATCACTTGGTTTTTCACCTACAACTGCTGACACTCCATCTTCTCACCTCCTGTTTTATAGCCTGGATAAATTAACTTTTGCTGGACTCAATCCTCTTCCATACCTGTCCCTTTGCCATCAGGACATCACGCACCGACAGCCACCATAGTTTTATCCATGCATGTAGATCAATAAATCTGAAGGGTTCAATCCACTTCAAACACTGAGGAACTGACAGGAATGATAAAAAGGAAGAAAAATGCCCTGACAATTTTAGCAATAGGTCTCATGTTGAAAATGATCTATTTGCCTCACATGCCTGCACGTGGGGGCGTGCACGCATGTGTGTGTATATGCAAATATAATGCAATAGCCTGAAAATAAAAACAAATCCCTGCCCCCAATGGAGCAACATAAAAACATGAAAGATAGGAACAAATCAGTGCTCATGCATGTTTGAGCAACACAAAAAGACCAAAGAAGGAGAGGTGAAGGAAACGAGGGCAAAGAAAGAGCAAACATTATTCAGCTGCAGCCAGAACAAGAGAGTGAGGAGGAGGAGGAAGAGGAGAGGAGAGGAAGGGGGTTGGGGGCTACTTGAGAGTGGAGTTATGTCTTGATGTTGGAACACCACTGCATCCCCACTGCAGCAACCATCAACTGTCAAAAAAAGACAATAGGAAGCACAACAAGGCAGGCTGAGTGCAGAAAAATGCGTGCTCATCCCTTACACCTGTGATTGGCTGAAAGCCGTGTCCAACTGACAGACGATGGCAGCAGCAGCTTGTTAGCGCACACAAACTGTCCGGAAAGGGCTGCATTTAAATGACTGGGTTCAGCTCTTTTCACTGCTCATGCTGGCCCTGTTCATCTTTCTCAGCTCTTGCACAGTTCCTCTAAACGCCCAGATTTTCCCCTTTTATCCTGTTTATCCATTTCATTCTTCCCTTCTGCTCTTGTTCTTGCCTTTGTTTTTGACTTCCTGTCCTCCCTCTTTGAATTCTCTTGTCTGTTTTCTGTCTTAGACTTTCAGGGGTTTTTTTCCTCAACTTTTGGATTCATCATCTTTGGCTTTCTTGTTCTCTCTTCTTCTTTTTTAGCCTCCCATCCAGCAGTGCACATGTCCCCTGGCTGGAATCATTCAAGTGCAAACGGAGTAATTTTCCACCATCAAAGTTGTGATTTTTCTTTTTTCTTGGATTTGGACACATTCCATTAACATTTTTTGGAAGATATTTTCATTGAGGGGTTGGATGGTGGACTGATGTATGGAAACACACAAGCAGACCATCACCGACAGGAGGCGATTCCATAGCAACAGCTGCTGAAACATCCCATCCCACAATATCAGTTGGCCAATCAGTGCAGCAATGCCGCTACAGGGAAACTGAGTAATGGCTTGCCGAGTTAAAAGACAAATTGGGTAGATGGAGCAGTAACTCTACAGTGACCCTATTGGTTTGTTCTAGTTTTATGCCAGCTTTTGGTTTACATTTTGTCTTAAGTCTTCCATCACTCTCCTCATTGAGGTAAATGTTCTCGTAGCTGTGATGAACAACCGCATGCACCTGGTACATGTCAAAGTAGGAGGCTGGATTACTCAGGCTTCTAATATGTGCTGGATGGGGGTGAAAAGAAATGCCTGGTGACTTCTCCTTAGAATTGTTAGAGTTGACAGTGAATGTGGTCTACTGGGACAGAAATAGGAATGTTTCTGTGTTACAGTTATTTTATAAGATACTGGAGTCAGACAGCAGAGAAATGTTACGCAAAGCAGTGACAGTAAAGAGGATCTAAACAGAGACATAAAGCAAGATGGTAACATACACTGCATTGCACAAGTATTCACATCCCCTGAACTTTCTCTAACATCTAACAGAGAAACTTTAAATCCATCTGAAAATGTCGCAGATGAAACATCCCATCCCACAATGGATTTCTACAAAGGAATGGAGCTACCCGCTGACGACAACCATTCTGCTTTGTAAAATAGAAAATAAGAAACTCACCAGAGCTGAAAACCAAAACATGCTTACACAAGCTGGCAAGAACAGGACCGAAAAGACTGTCAGAATCATGCAATGTACAGTTTATAATGTTTATAGTAAATTATCATACTAAGTCTTTCAGTTTGTTTTGCTTCTTCGTAGTTGAATGAGATCTAACTGGACAAAATTCACCCTTACAACAACTTCTAGATCCATACATGTGACTTGGAGACTTCCTATCAAGTGGAGGTCAACAACAAAAATAACAACACAGAGTATTGCTCAGTAAGGCTAAACATGTCAAAATGTTGTTTGGATTTTTACAGCAATCTTATTCGTCATTATCCTCAGTTTAGTTGTATCCTGTACAACTATAGAAAACTATTTGACAGTTAAAACTGTGTAGAAGAGGATTGTGATGAGGATCAGGGTGGACTTTTGTAAAGATTGTCTCATATCCATGTCCAACTGAGAACTGCAAAACAGCAGCATCATCTACCATGACTGTAGACAGGGTGATGATGAATCCATTCCAACCAGGAATCGCTCCATGACTGCACACTGAGAATGATCCAAGGTATGATATTTTTAATAGCAGAAAAGGTGAGGTGGGCTGTCACAGAAGTAGTCCTTCACAGGTCACCTGGCCAAGTCTTCCATATTGTTTATGCACTTTACAAATAATTTAGTTTACAAAACACCTTTTTCAGATATCTTCTGAATTACTACTGCTCTCGCATTTCACAGAACTGAGGCAGTATCAGCAGTGTATCATCACCGCTTGCTGCAGCCTCTCAATAGCATCCATCATAGCTAGTGGATCATCAGAATCATCTTCTGGCTCAAGCATAAAAGGCTAAACCATTTACAGAAGGAAGGCTTCCTTAGTTGTATTATTTACTCAAAAATTGTGTTTGGTTAATAAGGGTGTCGGAATCTGCCAGAAGTTGCTTATCCGGCACAGATTATTTGTTGTGCTTACCAACACAACAAATAACCCTGAAACGTTAATGTTTAAGCCAGCCCTCATTATTAATAACTAGCTTAGCCGTTCACTTGCAGACATTACCTCTGTTGCTATTTACTCTAATAAAACCCATGAAATATGACTGGGAGGACAAGACAAGATCATAAAAATAAAGTGGGCTACAAGACAAAATAAATATGCAGAAAACCTAAAGACTAATGACAAAGTGTGTTCAAGCAGTTGTTACAAGATTCCTTAGACTCCCTGACCCCAGAAACAAGCAGCTACCTTCCTTATTCAGACTAGCCTTAAACCTCTGACAAAGCACCTTAATTACAATCTGACAAGCACGACTTGGCAAAGTAGCAGAAAGCGCTTAAAAATGTGTCAGCAGTAACGGCATGTTTTTTTTTTGCAGGCTTCTACAGTTGTGGCTGGTAAAGCATGACTTTCTTCTTTCTTTTTACCAATGTTGTAACGATATAATCTGCGGTCCCTCCCATAATCCCTGTGGCAACATAAATTTAGAGAAATGTCCATCATCTGGCCAGACATATTAACATTGGGCCACAGTCATTTTCACATCAGACGCTCAGCGCCTCGGGCAAAAGTAAGGGTCATTGCCTGGACACGCGTTGTGTGTGTGAATGCGCACAACTCCCGTACAGTCACTTGTAAGCACTTTGGCACACACACATACACCGCATTTACACAAATGAGAAGAAGCACTATTAGTTCCAGATCGTTTTGCGACGAAGTCTGTAAACACTGAGCAGAGGGATAAACAAAGATCCTATTGCACTTGAAGTAATCCCACAATACACACACCTTAACACCCCACACACAGGGCAAGCTGGCTTGCTAAATGACTTCCATGCATACTTAGACATAAACATTATTAAACACCTCGAGGGGTACAAGTTATATTTGTTTATGCATTATGTTTAGCTAATGCACTGAGAAACAGAAATAATGTTCCATGTTGGATTGGATATTGGTTCGCAAGTAAAGAAAAAGCAAAATGAACTACTCCGCTGATTCCTTGCACATGTTTTACACTCTTGTTTAACATTTTCTCACGTTACAACCTGAAACTGTAACGGCTTTATATGCAGTTTCCTTTACTCTGATACCCGAAAATAAAATCCAACGCAATCCGTGTGTGGTTTAATCTCAGCATAAATCCCACTGCTCGGTGAAGGCTTCAGAGCAGGGGTGTCAAACTCCAGCCCTCAAAGGCCACTGTCTTGCAGTTTTTAGATGTGCCACAGGTACAAAACACTGGAAACAAATGGCTAAATTGCCTCCTTATTGTGTAGATCAGTTCTCCAGAGTCCTGCTAATGACCTAATTATTCTATTCAGGTGTGGTGCAGCAGCGGCACAGCCAGAAGTTGCAGGACCCTCCAGGACTGGAGTTTGACGCCTCTGCTTCAGAGAATTGGGAAGAACAGGAAAGTTAGTCAGAGTTCCTGGAAGAAAACCTCTCAAAACACTTGAGACGAGGGCAGAGGTTCATTTTCCAGAAGACACTAACCTGAGCATACAGCCAAAGCTACAATGAAATGGGTTAGAGCAACACATGTTCATTTGTTAAAATGGGACAAGTTCAAACCAATATCCAATGGAGAATTTGTGGCAAGACATAAATTTTGATATCAACAATCTCCATTCAGTGTGACTCAGTTTGACCTATTATCTAAAGAAAAATAGGCAAAATCTTCAAAACCTTAAAAATCTTCAAAGCTGTTAGAAAACATCCAAAAGAATTGCAATCATAACTGTGGCAAAAGGCTGAATACAAACACATACCTCAGTTTTTTCTGATTTTAATTTGTTTAATGAACAACTCTGTATAATTTTCTTCAATCTAATTTATAGTTATGCAATACTTTGAGTTAGTCCATCACATAAAATCCCCAAAAAGCTTGCGGTTGGAATATGATCAAGTTTGAAAACATCCAAGAGGTGTTACTGCTTTTAAATTTCAAATTAATTAGCGCAAAATTGGTAGCCACACACTTTGAGGGACTGCACAAGAGTTGTAGAGTTTTGTACGTCACAGAGACAGGATCCCTCAGTCTCTGCAGAAATATGCACCTAACGACCCTCAATCTGCTGTTATGAGCACAGGCCAAATATGAGTCACCTAGCAAGCTGGCAAACACACATTGTTGCAATGCTTAACATAAATTGAGCAAGACAAAGCATTTCGCCTGTCAAGGAGGGAGTAATGCGCAAAAGCCTGTCTTTTGTACACACGCCCTCATCCTCTTACTTCTTCATCAGAAGGCATGTCTGGGTGGCAACAGATGGACAACCCACTGATATCAAGGACAGCTATCATCATTCCTCACTCTGAGAAGATAAAATTGGTTTAGGATGTAAATACACTGAGACAAAAAAAAATATATGTCTCTGAAATTATTTCAATGCATCATGAGTGACAGGTGGTGGGTTATGTCAAATTTGTCACCGGAGGGCAAAGCTGATTAGGGTTTCTTTCGTTGATAATGTGGTTTCTAAAAAAACAGCTCTCCTTCACTTTGAATGATCCCACTGAAACGGCTTTGACTCTGCCAGCTATCTTTCTAGATATGCCCAATCAATCAAAATTGCAAATAATATCTGAGATTGCAAATGCTTGAGTTATTTCTCACTGACATTGTCGCTACCAAAAGGTTCAATGAACACATTGGTTGCTTGAGATGTGGAAGTTTACCTTGTGATGAAAATGTAATACAACTTTGACAACATGACAAGTTGGCACATACAAGGGAGAGAAGACCAGAAGCAAGAATGCTACGAGTCTCTTAGCTGACCTGACATGTTCGGAACATGAAAGCATGAAATCCCATTGCAACCATTTTCCCAGTAAAAACATGAAGGTATTTGCAAAGCCCTAAGGATTTTTGTCCATAGGGCTCTCTGAGGCTGTGCACCACAAAAGTCCGCCTGAAATTACCCTTCTTGTGAAGATGAAGCAGCAATGGAAAATGATCAGGGCTCACAACCTTCAGTCGCTGAGAGCAATGCTTGTGGGCTTTTCACCGAGAGGTACCAGTAGAACTGAACTCATTGTTTATGAGATATCTGTAAAGCAATATGAGGATTACTGACCAGAGCAGAACAGGACAGACTAATTGCAGCCCACTGTAAAAAAAAAAAAAATTAAAAAAATTGTGTTTTATTAATGTTTTCACCTCAAGGAAAAAAAGGTTTGAAGAGGGATGCTACAGTCTAGAAATGCAATAATAAAGACAGTTAACAGAGCTGCTAACTCAACTGGATTTCTACTTTTTAAAAAAAAACATTTTCTTGTTTACCGATTGAAGATAAAGGTGCAACCAAAAGGCACTAATAAAAAATCTGTTCTAAATTTTTTTAGGATCACACACAAGAGTTTAAGAAAAGTACCAAGTTGAAAATAGGATTTACTTAGCAAATAAATAAATATAATTAGTTAAGATTAACACAAACACATTACATTAAAAAAAAAAGTACCGTACATAGATTAAGGAACATTGTAATGTATCAGTAGCAAAAAATTTGTTCTGCCATAAACTGACACAAATAAAGCCAACTGACTATGGTCAAATAATTGACATCTATTGAACTAAAGCATTGTAAGAGCTATCATGAAAGCTAAGGCACTGTAACCAGCAGATGGTAGACAACTAAAAACCATGTCATGTTTTGTCTATTATGTCTTTTCCCATTTCTGTCCCTCCAGTACTTTATGTTTGTTTTGTATTTTAAGAGCAAAACCTTTTAGTTAAACCTTAAGATTTCCTTTTTTAAGTAGATTTTATGATCACATTACTCCCTATACCAGTAAAGGTGCAAAATACATAGCCACCACTGTTTGCATAATCACATTGGAAATAACTGCTTTGGTGCAATATTTTTTCCTTCAGTGCTCTTCTGCTAATAATATACATTTTCTGCTGGATGGAATATGATTGTCTTTAGTAACAATAGCTAAGATAAAATTTAGCATCTGAGCTGCAAAAGCTAATTGAAAGAGAGAGGAACAGAATAGTGATGACAAAATTTATGAAAAAAATGAGGACAAAAGGAGTTAACAGAGAAAAATATTGCCACTGTAATATTCAACTATAGTATCGCAAATGCTTGTTGTGTTAATGTCATGTAGATGTGTGAGCCAACAACCTTATCTCACACTAAGCAGAACCTTAGAAAACGATTGTCAATGGTTGCAATAATGCAAACAAATTCAAAAACGTACTATCAAAAAGATGGGATAAAGTACAAGACCACGCTGGGCACCACCTCTGTCATCTAAGATCCAAAACTCAAGGCTACAATTCACACAGGCTCCCCAAATTTGGGCAATATTGGATTGGAAAAATGTCGCTTAATCTGATGAGTTTCAGATTAAGCGACGGTAAAAAAAAAAGTCAATTGCAACATTCATTAGGTGGAATCAGAACATGACAAAAAAGCATGGATGGATAAACACTATGGGCAATGTTTTAACGCCTCAGCCTACCAGAACAACGTTGTTGACTTAATTCGTCCCTTAGTGACCAAAATATACCCATCTTCTGATGGCAGTTTCCTGAAGGACAGGACGAGAGGACAAATCTGTAACAGCTGTATGTATGATGCTACCATGGTAATATAAATCAAAACTGTCTGGAATGTTTTTGGCAACTTGTTGAGCATGTGTCTGAAGAATAAAGGCCATTCTGAAGGCAGGGGGCAATCTGTAATTGCTGCCTGCAAAGAACCAGAGAATTTTCTGGACATCTTCAACAGTTACTGTACAGCCCTGAGTGCATTCAGTTGATTATTGATGACGCACATTTTTAAAAAGATTAATGACATAGGCTGTTGCGCAGAAATGCCATTAAGATAATTGTAAGCAACTGCTGACAGATCCTAATTGCCACAGCGAATTAATGACTCACAAGTTTAATATTTTACAGTCACTTCTATCTAATTTTGATTTGCTTCAGTTTTTGATTTGCACCAAGAATACAGGTAGAATAATAGTTTATTCTTTTTTTTCTCACCACTTTCACTGTACCTCATTGTTGCAGAGTGAAGGTGCGTTTACAATTCAAGTAATATTTACAAAGTCTACAATGGACCACCAGGTTTGTAGTGTTTATAATGGGCCGTAAACACACACCCACTCATGTAGAGACATATAGGAATGAAACGCGGCTAGATATTCTTTGAGATCAGCTCTTATGACATAACCTGGTTCAATTCTTATGCAAGCAGTTATAAAAGCAATAGAAGGCATATGACAGTGTGTGAGCCTTGCTCATTAGCCATGCTCATGCATAAAAAAATATTCAACTCTCAACAAATTCAGGAAAAAAATATGTATCTCTACATCTTAAATATAAAAAGAAAAAGAAAAAACCACAGGAGCATCTACTTTTTATCACAAACATCCTAGTTAGCTATTACTCTGTCATAACAGGGATGTGGACAACAGGATAAATAATGGGTATGGAGGTATGCCAATGTTTTAAAAAGTTATCTTTTGAAAAAAGATAACATTTTGTGAACATTTTGTTGATTTTATGCTTTTGTCTTATGCTTTTCCTGGTGTCCTTTCACTAAGACGATAGAGAAAGTGCAATTGTGGCCCTAGCTTCTTCCAACTATGTGGCACATTGAGGTACCCTCATTGCTGTGCACTGAAGGTCAGCTCAATGAAACGATACAACACTTTCCCATTGTTTACAAGAAACTCATTTAGAGATTTAGAAATGTGTTCACTCACAAAACAAAGTGTGGAAAGGAAATGAGTGCACCCTATCAGTCTTATTAGGGTTATAAACAGATTCAGATTATATGTACTATAATAAACATACATAAAGTGGTAGTTCTGCATGCAAAACCAATTTATTTTATTAGCAAGTCACAGATGTTTAGTCTTTTTTCTACCGAGTTTCTTAAGTATTATCATTTGTCAGGTCAAAAATAAATAAATCGAATAAACAACAACAACAAAAGCAGAATAATAGAGAAAGTAGAGATTTTGACAATTCATGGGGTTTTAAGTATGGGCTGCACAATATATTCACTGAAATGTCTCTGTGTGAACAATAATAATATTGCTAAATACTCGAAAGAATGCAATATTTGTTGCCTGCTATTTCTACCTGCCACGAAAACACACTTTGCTCACCTGATACAGATTTTAGTCAAGATCCTAAAAGTCACAGAGAAATTTGAAAGCAATAATATCCCAATCAAATTTCCCGACATCATGCTGCCCTACTCCTTACTTACTGAAGTCAAATGAGTGAGTGTTTGTGCAGAAAACACAGTTGTAATCAGGGATCACAGCTTGAATTAAAATGATCAGACTATAAACACAGTGAAATTCAACGTCTTAGACATTTTCCTAGCAGTTATTTCTCTAAAAAAATGGCAATTTACATAAAAATGTGGTTTTGTCACCAGTGTAGCATGTCACATTTTTTGGATCAGCTGCAATGACTGCTGGCCAGAGCCCAGTGACTGCAGAATAAAAATCAACTTTAGAGAGGTTTTTTAGCAGGAATCATTTTTACAACCAATTAGTTGACCCTAAGCAATGCATAAAATTAAAGTTACTCAAGTGGCCCTTTGGACAATTCACTGAGCAGCCCCGCTCTGCAAAAAGGAAAATGGTCCAAAACAATAATGCAAGCTACTAACAGATTTAACAGGGTTTTTTTAAATAATTACTAATATGTACTAATATATATGTTGCTTGTTGTTTTTGTCTTAGACTATTAATACAAAGCAAAATACCAATAAATAAGTGGTATAGTCAATATAATGATTGCGATAGCATACCAGACTTTATATATATATATAATAAAAATTATGTGTTTGCTTCCCTTGTTCTTTTCATCCTCATACTAAGATGGTACAAAATGTTGTTACTTTTACACAAGACTCTTGCTGTGAGAATCTCATACTGACCCGGACATAAGCTAGCTTAAAGCCAATGAAGCACATAGCATCAGTCTGCAGGTGGCACAGGTTACTTTGATTATATTTTGGTAAAAGTAAAAATACTCCTCATCAGAATCATTGGTCATTAAGGAATAAAAAACAAATCCACTGCATAAAAAATATCCACCCATTGTCTATAGCCACTATCATTGCCGAGTTGTCGGGGGTCTGTGCCTGTCTCCAGCAGCCATTATACTTTGTACATACCGTCAGCGCATCCCAGGGCAACACAGAAAGACCCAGAAGAACAACCATGCACATACATTCATACTGAAGGGAAATTTACTCACACCGATTCATGGGAACAGCCATATTTTTTGGACTGTGGAATGAAGCCAAAGAGCCCAAGAGAAACTCATGCCAGCAAAGGGAAACAATTTGATCGCATTTTAAAAAATGTAATGCATTACATTTAACATGCGTCTGTGTTGCATACTTAACATCTGTTAACGTTGACTGTTTTAATAATCGATAGAAGGACCAGTTTCGCAATGATGTTGACCTTTCATGAGCCTATTAAGACCTGGTGGACACAAAAACATAATAAATGTTTCAGACACTACCTAAGTGGGTTTGCACAAGCCATTAATCATTCAAAAAGCATTTGGATAAAAAAATAACACAATCAAAAAACTGAATAAAAATCTTTTACAACAGAATATGCCAGCCAGATATGCTTTCTCTACCACAAATGCACAATCAATGTCATCACTCCCAGATTTATTGAGACATTAAAGCACTGGATCTATACTAAGCTCTACAAAGGAGGAGGGTCATGTAGAACAGCCGGCTGACGCATACTGACCTATTCAGGCAGATCACCAATTTGAGTTTTTGACCTACGTCACAGCACCGCGATGAAGAGGATATGATTCATCAACTTCACTTGTGACAGCTAATCAACGAAAGTAAACTAATTTTTGCATCTAACTTTGAACTGATGTAACTGATGCTGTATGAGGCTGTTTCAGGGTTTTTTTTCTGAGAGTTTGCTTATGTTTAAGAATATGGAAACACACAGGATATAAAAGACCCTCATTGTATATTTACTTCCTGTCTTCAGTATCTACATCCTCTCAAACTTCAAGCAACTTGACGACTCGTCTCCAAACCACTTAACCCCATAAAAACTCCAGACTGCCGTCACAATGAAACTCCAAATTCACATGCACACACATAAATACATAAAACATGCAATACCCCTATGGAAAGACTTCGAAATGCAGTCATTCTACAGCAACAGGATGCTACAACTACATATGACAAAGAAGAGAAATTCCAATTGGAAGAAAATATTTGGTTTGCGTTCTATAAACGTACATGTAGAAATAAAGAGTGTTGGTGTCAATATGCAAAATTACTTTAGCAGCAGTAGCATAAGTGTTGCTTTTCTGTTGTAAATAAAAGCGATTACAATAGGTAACACAATTTAATTGTCATTGCCGTTTAATTACCA
The DNA here is from genome assembly GCF_001444195.1 of Xiphophorus couchianus. Taxonomy (NCBI): domain Eukaryota; kingdom Metazoa; phylum Chordata; class Actinopteri; order Cyprinodontiformes; family Poeciliidae; genus Xiphophorus; species Xiphophorus couchianus. Next base: position 16,706,133 of record NC_040243.1, on the reverse strand, counting down.
CGAGAATCTCATATCATATTATAGCCAGGCATAAAAAGCATTCATACCACCGACCAAATTAAGTTAAAAATAGATGTATAACTTGACCAAAATGGTACTTTGGCTGGAAGTAACTTTCAACATTTTTAAGGAGCCCAGCCAGAGTCCCGACTTGAATTTATGAGAGAATCTGTGAAGAGAGCTAAAGATAAAGATGATGGCAAGGAAGTCATCCAACCTCTAACTTGAAGCTTATCTCAAAATGCTTGTCCACAAATATGAGAGGAATTTTAATACTGGGTTGTTAATACAGGCTTTTGTAATTCATCATCAAGACAGGTATAAATAATCGTATGCATGAATTTTTCAAAAGACGTCTGTGTCATTAAGAATCTGGAACAAAGTTCTTGGTTTGACGGAAATAAGTTTACACCTAAATCTGTCATGGGGGACGTGGAGGGAGGGGTGGAGGTGGATAAGAAATTTTCAGAATAACTACATATCTACATTCTTAGTAACTTTCAAATAGCAGACACACTGTAATGTATGTGTGTCAACATTGCATACACCACCCACCTAAGTGCACCCTGTGAGAAGTACCTGCAGCCATTAATCTTCAACTTCTTTTGGACTGCCGCCTTTGTTCTTTTTAGACTCAGCTAAATTGTAGTGAAACGTCCCACAGCTGGATATTGCACAGGAAAACTGTCTAACAGTAAACATAAAGGGGTTTCTGTTAGTATTATATATAAAACTGAAGAGAGCAATATTGTTCATTCAATTAACATTTTTGGCAAACCTCAAATTGCTTGGATATCGGGAAAGGCTGAGACTTAGAAAGAAATGGAGAAAAATAACAACAAACTGAAATCAAACATACAGTATAAAAATCTATCTAATTCTAGTTGGAAAGATTTTGCTGAACACAAACCACCGTTCATAGATTTAACTTGACTTCATGTATCCTTTTTTGCACATTTTTTTCTTTCCTCTTTTTTTCTGCTTATATCTAAACTGTAAAAAAGAAAAAAAAGATTAAAGATCTGATTTAAAACTTTCCCCAATAGCTTAAACGAATCCTAAAATCGTGATCAGAAGAACTTAGTTCCCTGCTGAGATGTCTATTATGCATGATTATTTTAATGTAATCATAATAGTTACTCATGTACAAGTTTGTTATCAGGATTATCTATAATATTATAGACATAAGCTGTTTATTGGTACCAAAGTATACAGATGTTTTAGGGAGCTATGGGTCTAAATCCACCTATAATTTCCATTTTACTCTTTCACTATGAGATACTTATAGTGAGATACCAGAAATACTGCATGGTTTTCAGCAGCTTTAGTGCTGACTCTCCCACCACCTGCTGCAATGAGCTCAGCTGGCTGAAACAGTTCAAGTTAATTTAGTTTATGGTAATAAGACCAAATTACAATAAATCCCATTTTACAAATAGTTACAAAAATAAATCATTCTAATATATTCCCATCATAGAGTAGCAGTGAAATCCAAACACAGTACAAAGGAATCCTTATTAAAATATCTAAGTTATGGGCGTGCCGTGGTAGCGGAGGGGTTAGCGTTCAAAGGCAACATGGCCTCGACGCAGCTGTCGTGGGTTCGACTCCCGGACCCGACGACGTTTACCTGTCAGCCTACTTTGAAAAAGAGACACTAGAGGCCACAAAATGATACCTAAGCTATCAAGATCAATTGATCACATCATGCCCATTGGTGGAATCATCCAACAACCGCCAATGATTCATACAACCTTAATCAGGCAAACCAGGATGAGGACATATTTGGGCTTACCAGTCTCCGGCATATGAAAGGATATGGGTTACAGACCATGCGAAGACACCAGTTGCGGGGCCTTGTTGTTTGCTTCAGGCAGAAGAAGGCCACAGGAGCCAGGGCCGGATACGGCTGCTGCTCCTCCTCCTCGGACACGCAGTCTGGGTCGTGGATTGGAGCTGTGATGCGGACTCCCAGCGTAGGCCCAGCTTCCATTTCCAGCTCTGGCTCCTGCTCCTCCTCACATTCCTGAACTTCGACGCTCCACTCGTCTCTCCTTTCTCCTCGACCGCCACAGCTCCCTCTCCTCTTCTTCTCCACCGCCTCCTCCTTCTCTTCCTCCTGCTGCTTCTGCTCCTCTTCCCGGCCTCCTCCTCCTCTTTGTCCTTCTGGGTCACCATTGTGATCTGGGGCGTCGGTCCTGTGGCCCGCCGATACAGAAAGCCTCACGTCCTCCTGTACCTCGCCCTGCTCCTGGCACGCTTCGTACTGAAAGCGCACTCTCCCTTCGCCATCAGTCATGATAGAGCATCAGGCAGAGCCACTCTAGAGGAGAGGTCAGAGGATTAGAGGTTGGAGGGAGGAAGGGAGTAGCTGATGTTCAGAGAACAACACCAGACATGCAGGTGGAGGAAGGATTGTTTGCAAAAAAGCAAAGAAGGAGCGACAGAGAAAAAAATGAGTGAAAGAGTGATCAGCTCAGCACAGATAAATCTCACAATGGGCCAAATAAACACTTAAACCATTCTGTCTATCAGTCCCTTGGCAACACAAGAACTTGCTTCCAGTGAACGTACACAGCGGCAGAATTTTACGAACCCTTGACACTTTTGCACAATCATTCTTCCAACTTAGCCAGTTCTTGTACATGTAAAACAAACAGACAGCAACACCTTAAATTCACTCAAGTGTTATATGCAGATACAGAGACATCTAAAACCTGGGTAGAGGTTATCCTTCTTACAGGACAACAATTTTAAACATGCAACCAGGGCTGAAATTCTGGGCCCTTCTTACCTGCAAATGTGTGTGCTACAATGGCCCAGTCAAAGCACAGACCTAAATCTAACTAAAGATATGTACCAAGAGTTGAAACTTTTCTTTTACAGACATTCTTCATTGAATCTTCATTGAAGCCTTAGCTGTTTTGCAGAAGGGAATGGGTAAAATATTTTTTTCAATATTCAAATCTGGCAAACACCACTTGCTAAAGATTCGCAGCTAAAATTTCACTTAAAGGTTTTCTTTTTTCTTTTTTTTCTTCAAAGTATATTTATTCTGAGGAAGCCCAAAGGCATGTCACACTTTAGATTTTTATTTTCAGAACTTTTGAAAACCTTGCTTCGATTTCTTCCCATCTCACTGTTCTGCCCAATTTATCAAACATAAACCCACTAACAACTAAAGTTTGTGGTCATAATTGGAAGAAATATTAAAAAGTTAGCTAAGGCACTATTGATTTAAAAGAAATCACATGCTTTATATGCTTTATTCATTCCACTATCACATGAATTGTGATGGCAGTGGCACATGAACAAAACACTGGCTGTGAGATTTGTCAAGGCATCCCACATTTAGACAGGCTTTTTAAAGCGTATTGAGTGCAGAGATATTTTACTGCCACAGATTTACACTGTGATATAATAGAAATAGTAAAGATCTTTTATTTATTTTTTATTCCTGACTCCTTTTCTCTTCCTGTTGCTATGTGATTGAACAGATGGACCGCTCTGTCTCTGATATACTGAAGGTTTTTAGCCCACACCATTCAGTGGTAGGCAAACAGGAGTATGCGCCAAAAAACGAGGGGAAAAAAAGCAATTTACGCCACACTAATCCCGATTATTATAATAAATGGAATAGCATCAAGAACGAAACATTAGCCCTGATAATCCCGTAAAGCAGACTTTACTCTTTTGAAGCTTTTTTTAAATGGGCTTTTCTTCTGACATGAGAAAAGAAAAGCGCATTAAATTTTCCAACTCGTTCCATAAAGGATTTTTAGATCGCCATTAAAAATGAAAAATGTTGCCGTTTTTAAGTAACTGTGCCAAAGGAAACAACACCGGGGGAAAGGGAGCGCTCGTCATCCCTCTTTCTGATTCTTTTGTCGTGCGAAGTAAATTCTGGACTTGATGCGCGTTCAAAGAACAGAGGCAAACGAAACAACTTCTTTGTTTTCAAATACCTTATCAAGACGGAATCGGGGGTTCCCATAAGCATGATCCGTGACTTTCCGACGTTCTAGCGCACCCAGCCTTTCTCAGCAACCTGGACCTTCCCTGTTCCTTTCTTTCTTTCTTTCTCTCCACACAGTGCGTGTCTTCCCTTTGCTCGTAAGTAATAAAATAAAAACAGTTAGTCCTTAAAAAAGAATCACGGACTGGAGTCAAAGAAGTCGCTTTAAGTGGTCCTCATCTGCGCCTGCAGTCAATTAAAGACGGAACATCTACCCATGCCTCCTATCTGCTACCAGTCCATCCTAGCTGAGGAGTTGGTTACGCAGCGTGGAGCGGAGATGCGCGCGCGGGTGGGTTGGGCCGCGTGGGCAGCCTACGCCTGAATCCCCGTGTGGATGGTCTGACACGAAGAAACTTGGCCCAGGACTTGGAAGCCCCGACACGTGATTCGACGTCCGCTTGGAGGAAAAAATAAACAAACAAACAAACAAAAAGGTTTCTCGCAGTGAGACTCACAAGTACACGCACAGGCGCGCGTTAAAAACACCCACCATGCCGTGCGGGCATGAACCGCAGTGCACAGTGGAGCAAATGTTAAACATGCCTGTTTTGAATCCATTATTGCCATCTCTAAGATTATGATTTGCGTTTTTCAGGGTTGAATAAAAAGGTAAACTCTTAATTATGGTTTTAATAAAATATCAAATCAAGAGCACAGAAACAATGCAGAGGCAGGGAGATGGAGAGAAAGGTCTACACACAACACTAATCTACACACTGTATATTCATACTGTAAGCAACAAGATCTCTGAGATGCTCAAAGCTTGGAATGTTGTCGCTACTCTTACTGTGAAAAAAGAAAGTATGGCTACTCTGCATACTGCGAGTAATTTCACTTAATGAAAAACAAACATATTTTAAACAAAAATGCACCAGAAACGGATGTAATAATACAGTTTATGTTAAAGTGAGACCTCTTGCTTGTACACAAGCTTTGTTGTGCTGATGTCATTTTCTCTCTCCTGAGCTTTTTGTGCCATCTAGAAATTAAGAAGGCAAGATAGAGGCTGTATATTGTTACTGAAAGCAACAAGCGCTTTCATATTGTTGGAATATTGTTTTAATGCTTTAACTGCTTTCAATTTCTTCCCCAACTTTCCGTCTGATCTCTGACTGACTGCTGCTTGCTCAGTTGGCCCCAAGGATAAAAGCCTCTGGGATCTGCACCAAACAGCCATATTATATTGTGATTAAATTACAAAAATGCTGCACTTCTTTTTTTTTTTGTTAGTGGTATCAGAGTAAAGGGATGGAGTGAAATGCAAGTCAGACCTTTTCATTCCAAGTCACAATTTGTGCTGTTTTGCATTAAGCGTTTACACGAGACAATACACTAAAGTTCGAGGATGCATTGTGATAAGATGTGAAAAAAGTTTTTTAAAATGTGTTTACATTTGTATGAGGTGCAGTATGTAACAGGAAATTATGTCTTAACATCCAAATGCTCCAGCAGTACCTGGAGAAGTGCTTTCTGGTGTTAAATGTGGCATGCATGCTTTCATTTATTTTCAGCTGTGAACAAAAGCTTAGAGTGTGCTGAAAGATCAAGCTCTGCACCACCCACCCCCTGACACCTGTCTTTCTCCCCCACCGGCCTGTCTTTCCTGTCTGCTACTAGTGCATGCACAGTTGGACTCCTATGCTCATTACTGTAGGCTTGGTCCCAAAATGTCTCCTATGAGGCCTTAGATAATGTTGCCTTCGCTGTCACACCCTACGCAGCTGCCCCACGCTGTCCCTTTCTAGCCTCACATAACACCAATCTACTTGCACTATTTGAAATGTGGACTTAATGCATTCTTTGGTTTGACTCTCAAGTTGTGTGTTTTTTTTCCTCCACTTACCAGCCTTAAGCAGTGACTTAAATAAGGTAAATTCAAAATCTCAGAGTTTAAGTTCGCTCTTACGAGGAACGTGTGTTAAAAGGTTTCTCTGCAGGATATAAATGCAGTCTGTTGGAGTAACGACGGGTCCACTTTTGTTGTGCACTTTCATTTACACAAAGCACATTTTAAATCAAATGGTATGTTCCTCCCTCAGCTGGAACTACCAGTCTACCTTTGCTTAGTACTTCCAATCACTCTCCCTCCTCTCCTGCCCTCATCCCGTCATAGTCCATCCTCGTGTCCACTCCAACTCCCACACTCCCATCATTCAGCCGCTTCCTATTCCGTTACTCATCTCTCATCAGTTGATCCTTTTTTTTTTTTCTTTCTCTGCTGAAGTAGGGTAGAAAAAGAATACCGTCACCTACAAAGTGGTGAGACTTCTGTTAATACAAATATAAAAAAGGTCAGACATTCAGTAACACACTGGAGAAGACCCGAACAAAACAGTGCATGATTGTGTCGTCAAGTCAAGTTTAATCGTATAGCACATTTCAGCAACAAGACAGTTCAAAGTAATTTACACAATAAAAGCATAATGCAGTAATCAATTGTGAAAGAAGTAATAAATCTTACATTTTGTCAAATGCCGTCATGAAAATGATCAAGAATAATCTTTTTCAAATTTGTTAATCAATGTTCTACTTATCATTAATCAAATAAAACTCTTTAAAGGTGGGGTTGTAGCCTTGATTTAAAGTGTTTTGAGTGCAACATTCTCATGATGAAACAGTGCTGTTGGCAGAATATTTCTGTTCTTCATTCACCACGGAGACTTGATGCTAACAAAGTTGGTAGAAAGATTCATGTCTCTACAAATAAAACAAAAAATGTGAAAAAGCACATGTGTAAATAAAATTTAAGCATTTTAGAAATGTTTGTTGTCAGCAGATTTTGTGAAACATACATGATGGTTCGATCAAAACTGACTCCCGTTACGATAACTGTACCAAGCATTTTAAAAATGTGGAAAGGCGCATTAAAAACATAATGGGGTAACCAAAGGTCAAACCCATGTTAGTAATATGAATAAAAAACATGGTTAGAAGTTACTTACATTATTCACTTTAGGATGTTTCTGTAACTTTTAGGGATTTCCATGGTCACCATCAGACCTGCAGTTGTACCAAAAGGTGACATATGCAATATTAATTCAGAGGGACTGGATGCAATTGGGGCTGCACAGTGGCGCAGTTGGTAGCACTGTTGCCTTGCAGCGAGAAGGTCCTGGGTTCGATTCCCGGCCGGGGTCTTTCTGCATGGAGTTTGCATGTTCTCCCTGTGCATGCGTGGGTTCTCTCCGGGTACTCCGGCTTCCTCCCACAGTCCAAAAACATGACTGTCAGGTCAATTGGTTTCTCTAAATTCTCCCTAGGTGTGTGTGTGCATGGTTGTTTGTCCTGTATGTCTCTGTGTTGCCCTGTGACAGCCTGGCGACCTGTCCAGGGTGTACCCCGCCTCTCGCCCGGAACGTAGCTGGAGATGGGCACCAGCAACCCTCCCGACCCCATTAGGGACAAGGGTGAACAGACAATGGATGGATGGATGGATGCAATTGCTCTCCATACTTCTCATTTGTATTCAAAGTGATTTTTGAAATTATGTAGTCTCTATTTTTCACTTTTCAAGTATGCATTTTGTTTTTGGCAAAAAAAATCCCATTAAAATGGACCGTTTGTGGTTTTGGCGCGACAAAATGCGGAAACAGTTCAATGGGTATAAATACTGTTCCAATTCGCTCCAAATATTGTGGGAAAACTGCTTATGCCACATGCAAACTCATACCACTTTAAGAACAGAACAAAAAACAATGCTGACAGAAACTGCAAGCGCCATCCTGTCAAAGAGACTCTGTGACTGACAAGTGATGTCTGCAGAGGCATGAGCCAACCACACAACAAAGACATCAAAGTCATCTCCAAAGTCACGAATAAGAAAAACAACAAACACAACAGCTTGTAAAGATACTGCAATTTTCTTAGTTTTTTTTTTTTTTTCTTTTTTAAAGCTTACCTCAGGTCTCAGTTCAGTCTGTATCCATGCTTGCCTCATTCACTCCTCCCACTCATGTCTCTGCTGGCTGGTGTCTTCACTTTTGCTCAGCTGACGTATATGAGGAGGGGGAGACCCTGCACAATCGACCTCTTTCAAGGAGCTTTCCTGGGAAACAGGCCCAAGAAAGGAGGTTGCGTCAAGTTTGCTCTGCACAAAACTTGCTGAATTACGGGCATTCGTGAGATTTCATCAAAATCCACCTGTAAAGAATCCAACTCGTTATAGGTAGATGAGAGATGGCAAAATAGATAGTTTTCTGGTGCTTTTTTTTTTTTTTTAATTCCTCTTTAAGTCAGATGCCAAGCTAATCATTCTAATTAGGGTAAGGGAGAGGGAAAAAATACCAATGTATTCGTAAACACACAACAAGAACAGAGGAAACGGTTATATAATCATGCACAAACACACACACACACCCCTCTCTCTATCACACACACACAGAGTCAGCAGGGGTTCTGCAGCTTTAGAAGGGAGTCTGTCATACTAAATACTGCACCCAACAACAGCTCAGTCACAGATACCTACATATGTAAGACGAATAAAAGAGCAGTAGACCGGCTTATCTTTGCGAGTAAATCTGATTTACTTCAAGCGCATATCTGTTTTAGTCAAATGTTAATAAAGTGTAAGATGATTTTGACTTTTTTGTCGTCAGAATGGAAACGCAGACTGCATATTAGCAGGCTGGAGCACAAAGAAATGCAGAAATTCATTTTTCTTGATTGTTTTACAGTGGTTCTTTATAGTTCATGCATTTAATAATCAATTTGATACCAATTGATTGCTTAACATCTTACTTTGCTACCTGCTGCATATTGCCATTTGTGAAGTGCAGCTTAACCATCTGAAACACTCATTTTGATGATATATCAAAACATCCTTTTCCCCTATCCTCATAAAAAAAATCCTATTTTTGTCTGTTAACAATCCCTGATTAATACATTTAAATTTAAAACTGTGGTTAAAGGAAAAAAACAAAAGCTGGCTTTTTTTTGTAACCATTTCACCTTTTCTCAGACGTGGCTACATTACTGCGTTGTGTGCCGACTTGGATCAAGCACATATCTAATAACGTAATCTCTGGGTGATCTAATCTTTAGCTTTTTAATATACTCTCATCCAGTGTGTGGAGCAGATCTCTGCTCCATCTTAATGTAATGAAACTCCTAAGCCTCTTAAATATGAACTCCTCCACAGATTTTCACCTTAGAAGCTCTTAATATACAAAATGCTTCTTCAGGCCATGTGATGAACTGGTGACATGGAGAAAGTCACCAATTCTCTATTAATGGTAAAGTCTTCGTTTAGTGAATAAAGCTCAATAGTTATGTTTTTTTATTTTATCAATAATGAATAATTCAATAGTCCTATGTTTTGTTTTGTTTTATTTGTGGCCTCTAATGTGTGCTTGCTTGAAAACAAATGCACCTACAGCACAGTACAGTAAATATGTAAACAGCTTTTAAACCCGATTTCTTTTCTGACGCAACCCCTTCATTAATACGGGCATAGTTTATTAAGAGATTTAGTCAGAATCATCCATTTTACTTCACACATTTGCAATTTTTTATTAATGATGCTTGCAGAATTTGAGATGTTGAGTTTACTTGTTAATCATGGGTATTTGGCATAAATGTATAAATTGAAGGCATAAATGTTTAAATCAGCTGCAAGGTTATCTTACCAGACGGTCAAGAAGTTGACATCAAGTACTTTCAAACTCTAAGGAAGTGGTATTGTGTATAAAAATCCATACTTGAGAGTGAACAGGGCTGTGCCAACTTGCTGATATAGTAGCTATATTAGTACACTGCCCTTAGAAGTTGTATAGTTTAGTCAAAATGTTGATTTTTGATCTTTTTATTTTCACATGAGAATAAACTTATTTTCCTTGTAATTTATGCAGTCAGTCCCGTCCATGCAGTGCAGTGTCTGTCCGAGTTTGCTTTTAAGTCAGCAAGGTTTGGCTCCACTCTTCTGCTAGCTGTATTAGCATTATTTTAAACATGGCGGGTGTAGCATCTGCTTACTCTGTAGCAAACCACATAATAACAATTTTTCAAAGTTTCCAAAAACCAACTATGGAAATATTTCCATTTGGGCGACAATAAAAAAATATTTGTAAGCTTCATTAGGAACTGAAGCAGCACAAGCACCAAATGATCACTGAAAATGACTAACAGAGTCAAACCCGGGGACTACTGATGAACAAGAAAAAAAAGGGGAAAAATATAATGCAGTTTCTTTTCTAGAGCTGCTGAATGCATTCTGAAATCACAGCCATTGCTATGTTTTAATTGTTTCTAAAACATTTGAAAGATTAGCGAGTTGTGTCACATGAGTTGTGCCTAGCTCCATAAAAGTTAACTTCAGCCTTTTTAGAAAAAAAAAAAAATCATATTTGATTGTGTGGGTAATGCAGCACCAATCAAAATTAAGTTGGAGAATTTCCTTAGTGGTAGATGTAATAATAGAGACTTTAAAATGTCTAATATTAAGGTCAACATTTGCTCTTTGACAGAGCTGAGACCGACTGCGACAAAGTGTTTAAGTTTGCATTTATGTACCACTTGTCCCTTAAATATATTTCTGATTCATTATATCTTTATATTGTTGGTCATAATGCTTTAATTTAAACATTGCTATCGTGACTTTGCTTTGCTCACTATCCTGGGTTTGTTTGTGGTAGAATTGTGTTGCATTTTGCATGTCTGTTTATGTTTTGTTTGTTTTTTTTAAGCTGACACTACTAAACCATGAGATAAATATGAATATTTTATTTGTTAAAAGGTAGAGTTCTGGTAAACTGTTTGTTTTTTCTATGCTCACCATATTTTGTCCCAGTTTAGATGATTCGGCCCAAACAGGTGCATGGGATGGCCTGTTTAAATTGGTGTATGATGTCACTGAGTGCATCACCGGGCACTAGCAAATGGAGGGTGTTCTTGTTTGTCATGTATTGTTTTCTTTCTTTAAAGCAACCTTCTGAGTTTCCCTGTATTAAATGTTTTATTTTGCAGACAATTTAGTTGTGTAGATGTGTTTGTAAATTAGATTAATAATCTTACATCTGTTTCTTTGTTTAGGTTTTGTTGCTTCATTTCACCTGTTTTCTCATGGAATACTCTGAGGTTCAGGCGTGTTGCCAGTTCAGTATAGAACTAGTAAGATTTTTGGCTACATGAGAAAGATACCAGAAAACAAAAATATTAAAGAATAAAATCCACCAGAAAAACTTGGAACTGGCTGCTGATTCTGCTTGCTTATCACCTTTTTTGACCCTTTGACGGCTTTATCTCACACCGATAAAAATTATCGACTATCAAGAGACAGGTACAGATAGGGATGACAACAGAATCAGAGATGCAAGGAGGCAAACCTTCCTGTTACTGCACAGGATGGAATAGCTAAACAAAAGCTTTTTGTACACAAAATAAACTAAATTGGTTAAAACAGGACAATATGATCTTTTTTTTCCCCCCCTGTTAAAATTAAATGCTAATGGAGAAATTTGCTTTATTTTTGTTTTTGATCAAAAAAATCTTCATGGTTTCTTGATTGCAAAATATAACTAATTCACTAGATATTTTTTTGCCACAACATAAATATTAACAAGAAAAAAATGGAAAAAATATTCTAAGGACTCTGGTAAATTTGAGAGCTTTTTTACTTTGTTTGTTTTGTTTTGTGGTTTTTTGATTCACCAGAAATTTAAACTGACCAAAACATTTTGATGAGAACTACTGGGTTAAACCAAGATCATTTTTAACACCTCTGCTGTTTAGTGGGAAACCTGTCTGAGAGAAATCTTTATCAACATATGGGGCCTTTCACGAGAAGGCCTTAGAATTTCATGTCAGATTGTCTTTACCTCATGGTAAAGACAATCTGCTTGCTTGCACATGCAAACATTTTAATTCTAGCTGTAGCACAGCAACATCCTCAATCACAAGCCTTATGGTTATGTTTAGCTTTTTATTAGTCAATATATTCATTCATTGTGCAACTAGTGTAAACATGTCAGCCAACTGGCTTCACCCAGAGAATACAAATAAGGGTTTGCTTATCCCACATATTTATTTATATTCTCTTGACATTTTAGGTAGAATTAGCTTCCAAAACACAAGAATTTAATGTTGTTGGAACTCAGCTGTTATTAAATCTTACAAAACTCAAGTACTTGATTTAGTGCCCCCTCTGCATCCTCCTATCCAAATGTTCCTGATGTGAGAGAATTAGCAAGTGGTTCTTGATTGTAAAGATCTTTCACGCTTTATTTCACCAGCAGATATTTCTCCTTTCAGACTGAAGCAATGAAAATGTCTCACCCCATTTTTTTTATTATTCCAAATTAGACCACATTAATTTTTTTCTGTAAACCTTGCTTGCTTAATACAGAACTGTCACCAGAAATAAGCGTTGCTTTGGGTTTTTTTTTTACTGTGGAGTTATCAAATTTTGGGAGTCATGATGCATAGTGATTTGTCTTATGTGGTAGCCTGTCTGAATAACTTTTCTTTGAATAAATGGGAGAATATTTTGCTTCTACAACGTGGTTTTCCACTGCTGATTGTGGCTAAAGCAGCTGCCATATGTGCAGCGCTGCATGCCACTTTAAAAGCTCCAAAGACATCCTAAGGATGACACATTAGAAAGAGTGATTAAGGTGAAGATGACACAGAGATGAACAACAAAAGCGAGCAGACAGACAGAAAGACATAGAGCTCCTCTGCTGACTCATAAAGCTCTGTTAAGTCTCATAACTAGAAACGTCTTTGCAATCCCTGCATTCTCAGCTGTGTAACAATATGCATGTGCATTTTTGTGTGTGTGCATGTGTGTGTCAATGTGTGTCCTTGTGCAGCTGTGCATTCCAATCAGAGATTTAACCCTCTTGCCGCCTCTTAGAAAGTTACCCCCCTCCTCCCCATATCCCCTACCAAATTCTTTAATATCCTTTGCTTTCCTACCATCTGGAGGAGTCTCTGATAGAGTTCAAACGATGAGTGTGTCTGTCTCCCGCTTTATTCCTCGGTATAAATAAGTCTGTTTGTCTTGTGAATCTGCAGTAAGTTGTATTTATCAGAAATTTATGAATTGCAAATATCTGCTTTTTTTCCCTCTCCAATTCTACTTTGCAAAATAGCTCAGGCTCAAAGACTTTATAGAGAGACTAGGTTTTTTTCTTGCCCTGCCAAATATTCCCAATTGGCCCTTTGACTAGGCCATTCATGCACAAAAATGTGCTTATGCATTCAGTCCATTAGCATTGACTGAGAGTATGATTATGGGTGTTTTACTTTGGTAGGTGAACCTCTTCTTTGGCCTCAGCTCTTTTTCAGACTCTCGCTCAGTAACTGCTGAAAGTTAGTTTTCTTTTTTCTCAGTTTTCTTTCAAATTTAACCAGGGCAAAAGGTTAAAATTGGTTTCATCTGACCAAAGCTCCTTATATGCTTATGGCAAACTTTATAGAGAATAATTGAACCCCCTCAACAATGCTGATGGCTATAAGCCTCTTTCTGAGACACATAATTCTAAATATAGTAGAGTCATTGAGTTTGTTTATGTTGTTTATGCAAGAAACAGTCAGTATTATCAATGTTTTTTTTTCATTTATGGCAATTAGTCACCACATTAAAACCAATAAGTAAAGTGAACACTGATTTTTTTTTCTTCTTCTTCTTTACAATATAATGCTTTGTCAGAGTCTTACTCAGATGGATTAGGTTTTGGATTCAGACATACCAAACACTTCCTAAAGATTATTTGTTTCCTAAATTGGCATTCCAAAAGAGATGTACTAAACCACGTCGTAGAAATAAATAGAAATTGGAACAACTAGATGAGCAAGGCATTTACACTGTCAAGACCCCTCCTGTTACAAACTTAAATATTTTATGAGACTTTATATTTTATGAGTTCGCTTAATATTATAAAGGGAAGTCAACACACAAATTGACAGTGAAATGGGCTGAGTATGCACATGTACAGTATGTGTATAGTTTTAGATTTTTTTCTTTTTTAGAATTTATTACCAAATTTAAATAAAGCCATTTGAAGACCAAAAAAGCCATTTAATTTGGCTCCAAAATATTATCATCAAGAGTCAACTTCTTAGGAGTGAGAACACAAAAAGATTTAAAAAGGTGAAATAAATAATGAAACATCTCTCCATCATCTTCCACTTATCAGTAGAATGACACCTGCAGTATTGCACCCAGTGCCCTGATTCATCCATCAGTGTACTCAGTCCTTAGATAAAAAAATACTCAAACTTCTCTACTTTAGACGGACTCACCTCATCAAAGCTATAGAAAGTTTCCTCACCTTTAAAAAAGTTGGGAGGCATGGCCTCAGAATTGGAGAAACTGAGGCTACTGGCACAACACTGCAAACTCCTCTGTGCTTTACACACAAATGATCCCCGTTTAAATTCTCAATCTACCCCAGCATTTCCTAAACGAGGTACTTAATCCCCCTGCCTGCCATATTTTCAGTGTTCTACTGCTCCAACAGGCTTCATTCAATTAAGTGGATCATTATCAGGTTTGTAGTGAATTAAACGAAGGATTGACATGCTCAGCCATTTATTTTAATCATCTCTTCTGTTAGAGGAAATGTAATACATGTCAGGGAGGTTGCTTGAGGAACAAGACTGAGACTTACTTTCAGAAGTGGTGCACAAGAAAATGTCTAGCTGTAGAACCTCAACGTTTGTCTTGTGCGTTTTTGATGAGTCTCATACAAAATTAAATGTTTGGTCACTTTTATATTTGTTGCTTGAAAGAATATACAGGCTATGTGCACATATCTTGCACTGGCAAGTTTCTCAGTTTGAAATTTGACCGAGAGCCTTTCTGTGGGGAATTTAGATGTTATATCCATGCAAAGATCTAAATTTACTGGTCTAACATTACTCCAAAGTTCATTTAGGGTCAATGGAATTTTTGTATTGCAATAGGGTCAGTTTGATGGCAGGAGCAAGAAGATGATCATCTGGGGTTGGATTGGAGAAGAGCCACCGTTCCTTCCCTCACAAAGGGAAGGAACGGTGAGGGACTTCTTCCCTCACAAGAAGTCAGTTGCGGTGGTAATGTAGGGGTCTTCAAATCCAGGCCTTGTGTTTTTTTTTCAAGATGTCTCCTCACTCCAAAAACACCGGAATCACCTCCTTAGTACAGTCAAGTTCTCCAGAGTCCTGCTAATGATCTTCTTATTTGGCTCAGATGGGTTGAAGCAGAGTCACATCTAAAAGTTGTAGGACACTGGACCTCTAGTCCTGACTTTGAAGACCCCTGGTCTAATGCCTCCTTTCAGCCATTGTCTGGAAACTCCTCCTGCCCCCCAATTGAAAAAAGACTGCAGGGAAGACCCTAAAAGTCACAAGAGAGACTATACATACCCTCTGGCTTGTTAACAACTTGGGTTTCCTGAGAGCTACCTGGAAAGTGTAGGTGGGGAGAAAAGTGTCTAGGTACATTTGCTTGAACGTTTAACATAACCAGTACTTTTATTTGCTGCATTTTCTACCTACATTGCTGTATCTTGACTCAACACCGAATTGAGTTGCATCACTCTCACTCTTATTCACAAAGGGAAACTACCCATGCACACAAATACCTGTACGCAAAATAAGTGAGGCTTATTACAACTAAATGTGAACTATTGTCCTCCATGTCAAAATGCAGTATTTCTCAGTGCTCTGAAATGTGCATTTTGTGTGCTTGTGAGGAAGTTTGTGTATTTTGAGGGTTGCAAGGCTGGTGAAACCTTAACTAGGTCTGTTGCAACCTTGCTTCCATGGAGTTGGCTTGACGACCCTGACTAATGAGGCCACACACACAAACATGCACAGGAGCTGATTTTTAAAAGTCTCAAAACCGGCATTGTGTATCACAGTTTCCTCCAAGCTGCCTCGGAACAACCTTGCTCATTAAGTAATTTCCTGAGATCAAGTATGTGGGGAAAAGTGAATGTGTGAGGCCAAAAGGACCATGAACCCGCAGTTTTTTTCTCAGCAAATCCTCCCAGTTACCTCATTACCCTCTTAAAATCACTTTTATTATAGATTTCAGGAAAGTAACCTATAAATGTTAACCCAACATGTTATTTTCCATTGGACAATTTCCATCCTTTGTAAATAGTTTGTGTGAATATATACAGTACAGACCAAAAGTTTGGACACACCTTTTAATTCAATGAGTTTCCTTTATTTTCATGACTATTGACATTGTAGATTCACACTGAAGGCATCAAAACTATGAATAACACATGTGGAAATATGCACTAAACAAAAAAGTGTAAAACAACTGAAAATACCCCTTATATTCTAGTTTCTTCAAAGTAGCAACTTTTTGCTGTGATTACTGCTTTGCTCACACTCTGCATTTTCTTGATGAGCTTCAAGAGGTAGTCACCTGAAATGGTTTTCACTTCATAGGTGTGCCCTGTTAGGTTAATAAGTGGGATTTCTTGCCTTATAAATAGTCATGAAAATAAAGAAAACCCATTGAATTAGAAAGGTGTGTCCAAACTTTTGGTCTGCACTGTACTTCGGGGAGAGATTAAAACATATGTTTGTCCAAGATGTATTGCAGTCACCCACGCATACTGCGATCCAATCTCAACACAGCCCTTGTAGCAACCTGTTGATTTAAATCTTACACACACACATTCCTGATCTACAGATGTTCTGCGGTTGGATGACGCAGAACCATAAACATTTGCATCAGTTGGTGATAATCACAGTTTCATCTCGGCAACCAATCAGAAAGCTGCTTACAGGAACTGATGACAGATGGACTCATAAGCTGTTGGAACGTTTTTACCTCGGGCATTGTCATTCTGTCGTTCTTCAGGAGGATTTGTTAAAAACTATTAGCTCTTGATGTGACCTACGGCTGATTGTGTATGCAATCAAATCAGCTGTAATGACAATAGCAACGCCTTTTTCTCATGTAAATGTTTATTAAAGCCGATTTTCTCTGGCTGCTCCTCGTATCTCAACAGTTTTACGTGTTTTCTTAGCAAATTGCACAGTAAAGTTCTGTGGTTTGTAAAACTTAAAATGCAACAGTTAAAGTCTGCAGTGGTCAACGATAGTCTGCTGAATAAAAATGATAGCTAACAAGGAGGCTTGCATCATTATCTCAGCAAGTCAGTAAGATTTGCAAGTAAAACTAAATTGAGATTTGAGAATATAGACATTTTTTAATTTGATTATGTAATTTTAGACTGTTTAGTTGACAGCAATAGCAGCATTGAGGGAAAGTCGAGTAAAGTATGGGACTTTTTTTCCCCATTTCTTCCAGCCATGTAGTTTTTAATGAACTACACAACCATGACAGTAAAGGAAGACACCATCAGATGACTGTCTGATGCGAAATCTGTCGAGTTTACTTCATTCTTGGCATGGCTAGTGTGCATTTATGACTTACAACTGATTTAGCTGGCAGGCTCAACAAAAGTACAGTCGTAGAAACACAGATAGTAGCTTCCTCTGAACAAATCAGTTTTAAATGATGATCTGTTATGAAATTGTAGACTGTGAATACCCAAGCATTGCATCCCATTCTGAATTGATTTAAATAGCAAGTCAGTTGAAGTAGCTGAGGTTGGCATGTGGTTGAGAAAACGGACCAAATACCTTGCAGATGATGGCTTCATTTTAAAGACGATGTTTTTGTTTTTGAAAAGACAAAACCAAGAAAATCACCAAACCAAAGAACAGATTTCAAGCGTATTATTGGTCAAGAAAGAAAGAAAGAAAAAAAAACCAGTGCTAAGGGACTAAAACTACAACACAAAAAAACTTTTGAATTATGTGACATAGTATTACAAAAAAACTGAGTTTGCTCAACGTCTTTTTTATAACTTTTTCTAGCGTTCTTCATTTTGAGTTGTACTCATTTAACTTGTGATTGACCAACTGGCTGCTTCTGCTAAACACATTCCTTTCAACTACTTTGTCCAAGGTATGTAGGTGTGTGTGTGTATGGTATGAACACCCCCACACATACCTTATGTGTGTGTGTTCGTATCATAAACTCTATGGTTTATTTAGGATGGTGTGGAAAACTACATATTGCAGCTGTCTC
The DNA here is from genome assembly GCF_001444195.1 of Xiphophorus couchianus. NCBI lineage: Eukaryota > Metazoa > Chordata > Actinopteri > Cyprinodontiformes > Poeciliidae > Xiphophorus > Xiphophorus couchianus. The sequence continues at coordinate 16,688,077 of NC_040243.1, read as the reverse complement.
ACCTCAGATCAAGAAAGAGTCTTAGACAGACTAAATAGAGACAAGAGGAATGGCATAGTGAGTTGGAAGAGGAGAAGAGACTGATGCATTGAGGAGGGTTATGTTATACTATGTTAATATTAAATAAATAAATACATTGGATTATGTAAAATTGCTTTGAGAAGGATGAAGTTAGATTTTAGATCAGACACATTTGTAACCATTACTTCCTACAGCTCAAAATGAATCCAACACAAACAGCATTGAGGGGCAAGAAATAAATCGATTTTGCAAATCTTTTTTTCTCCAGAGGCATTAGTGCAGCTTTATAAGTTTGAGTTGTTGTCACTTTCCAGTCCTAATTGATCTACCTTATGTATATTTGTGACAAACCTAAAGAACTTACTTTTTTCCCCTAGTTTGTATATTGTATTTTGTTGTTGTTGAGATTGTAAATGATTTCAAATTGTATGCATGTGTACAGCTCATTGCTTATTTAATACACACCACAGACAATTAAGAGGTAACACTGCCAGCGTCTAATCCTCAAAGCTTAACTGTGGCTAATTTTGCTCAAGTTCATTCCAAAAATCTAACTGCTTTTGGTTTTCTTTCATTAACTTGTGTAAATAACACTTGCTTTGTAATATAAATTTCTTTTATTTCAGAATGTTATGATAAAATGGTCTCTCTCGTAAGGCCAGCAAGTAATGAAAGTTTATATATTTACTTTTTTTTTAAAGAAATTATCTTAAAACTGAGTTCTTAAAAGCGAAAAATGAAACATAAAAAAATCAAGCATGATGAAATGTTGGTGGGTCAGAAGTGTCCTTATTTTCACACCATATTCCTCTTGTGAGCATGAGGAAAGAAAAGTTTATTTTCTTCAAATAGTATGTCATTACATCCATAAAATCTCAATCAATTTGTTTTCTCGAGATACTGCAACAGTCATTTCCATTTTATGCTACCGGTTGAAATTCACTGGTAGAACTTTTCTAAGCATGCAACAAATTCAGCATGCTTGAATGACTTTTTTTATTTTCAGTCGTATTCACCATAAAGTGTAGCTAAAGCTTTTAAAACTTTATGAGGTCTAGTCCATGTCGACCCCGACTGGTTACTGGCATTCACACAGGTGTTGTTTTTAAGGAGCCGTATTAAACCTCAGTTAAAATTAGGCACTGCAATGCCGAATGTTATGAACTCAAAACCTACAAAAAAACTTTTCTGTGGGTGAAACTTTATGTGAAAAGCTGTTTTCATCCAGATCTACGTCACCCTATACTACAGTTTTTATTACACTAAAAAATATTACATTTTTTAGTGTTCCTAATAAATCTCAATCGGTGTTATTTTTTTTAAGCAACTTAAAGTCAACTAAAACTTGACTTGCAGTGGTGAGAGCATGATGGTTCATTATTGTGGAGGAAGTAGATCTTTGTCTTCTCTGTAGAAATGTATAAGAACCTGGTTTATATTAATACAATTTAAAACAAAAAAGTTTTAATGATTTTTTTTTCATCATTTGAAAGATATGCCAGTGCCATAAAAAAAAGTTTAACTGGGTTATAATAGCACACAAGCACCGCTTAACTGACAATAATCCAGAGTTATAGCAAACAAGGAGAAATGAATGAAATAAGGTACAAAGAAAGAAAACATGGGCAGGGGGCAAGTGTCAGGACAACTGTCAAGAGAGATATGGGAGTGTGGAATAACTTGCAGTCAGTGAAAAGAAGATGAGTCAGGTGAATGGGTTCACATAGGTTCAGTGGGCGCACAAAAACGGGGTTTACTGACAAGCCCGGGAGATAATGAGGACAAAATACTCATTAAATGAATTAAGATAAACTTACTGCTATTGCAACATTAATTCAATTAGGATTGAATTAAGGAAACTAGAGGCCAATATGAGACAGGAAACAAAATAGGGAAGCAGAGTATTGGCAGAAAGAAAAATAGAAGGAAGACAACTGATGGTCAGGTCCAATTACCGAGAAAAATGTCCCCTTCGGCACATGACACGGTGTGTAAACACAGGCCTCTGACAGGTGGGGGTGTGCGCGTGTGTGTGTGTCTCTGTGTGTGTGTGTGCTGCTGTTGTGCTAGGCAGAGAGTTAACTTGTGCATGTGGTGGTTAGTGCCAGCAGAAAACGTGCTTTCATCATGTTTATTACTTTCAGTTATAACACATTGCCTTTGTTTCTTCAATCTGACACGAAACGGTTAGCATAATTTCCTCCGACATATTCAATGTACTCTGTTAAATGAGGGGATCGTGATTCAGAGCACAGCACGTAAATGTTTGACTCCAAGTGGAAGAAAAGGAACGCAGCTTCTGCTGAGTTACATCCATTTGTTCTTTTTCTCACGTGAACTACCCGGGTTCAGATCAATTTATAATGCAGTAATGGATGTTTAAAGTGTTGCCTGAGGTTTTATATGCTTTAACAGAAAGCAGCTTGCCAAGGGAAAACATTGTTTGTTCTATTGCCAGTATTCTCTGGTTAATTGCCAGCCTGTTGATGCTTTATTTTGGAGAAGATTGTTGCCCTTTCATGTATGAAAGGATGTAATAACTGTGTTGTGCCAAAGCACAAAATTGTTTCCTACCACAAGAACTTCTGATGAACATATTTTTAGTAGAGAATTACATATGGTTTTTGCAAACAGTCGTGGGAAAGAAATGCAGTACACTTTGTCAATTCTGGGGTTTTATACTGCAATGTCCTGGCCCTTACCAGGAACTTTTCTAATCTCAACGCTATAAAAATACAGTTGTGATTTCAAAATATCCACATACACTCACAAACAACTTGAATGGATACACCCAGTCAACTGATTCTTAATCTCTAATCCCACGGCAGCAAACCAAAGTATTTAGGTGTCTTGATGTGGTGAAGATCGGTTGCTGTTGTTCAAAGAGAGCACCAGAATTAGAAAGAATGTGCATTTAAGAGATTTCGATGTGAAATATTTGCAATTTTGATGCAAATTATGTGAAATAATTTGCAGAACCTTCTTTTAGAGAATGGGATTTAATTGAAAAAACATTTTAAGGGTAACCTTCTACAAGCGCCTCACAATAGTTTGCTGGGATTTTCATGTACTCATTTCAGCGTTGCCCACACATTTTCTTTGTAGCCAAGATCAAAGTGCTATGGCCACTACAAAACATTAACTTGTTTCTCAGTTATTTGCTAACAATTTGCCGGTGCCGCTGTCCGTTACAAAGACCAATTTTGCAGTAACGTTCTGCTTTGCCAAATTCTGCCTTTCCTCTTTGTGACTTTCCTGTTCCCTGAGACAGTCACACAAGACAATAATCCTGTACATATACACTCCCAGTTGAGTACACGAAAACAGACATCTAGGTTTGAGGCACTAAATCCACACTCACTAAAGTGGATGGTGAGCCTTTAGCATTACAGTCAGTTCTGATATTTGGCCAGTGCTCAAATGGCTGGTGAAAAGAAGATACAGTACAACCGAGTCTGACAGAAGCCTCAAAACAAACATTAAAAATGTGCTTAAGAAACCGAGTCAGCCTTCAAGCTGTGTCGCGCAAAGAGTGAGAGCATTAACAGCAGCTTTAGTATAAGCAGGATTTATCTATCCCCTGGAGAAGTCCTTGCTCTGCTGCAGCACAATACCACCGGAAATGCATATAAGGAACACCTGCACACATGATAAAACGATCACGTGTAACCAACTCATGCAAACACATCCTCTATCCGAGAATTCTTCCCTTCACCTAATGGAGCATTTGTGCATGTAGGTCATTATGCAGTCAAACTGTATTCAGTGTGAGTGCCCGCCTTATCACTGTGTAAGCGACTGAGTATAAGCAACACATCACTGCACAGGGCTGCAACTGGAAACAAATCTCTGTCATTCATGCAGCCCACTAGTGTTCCATCACTTGCCTTTTGACATGATAAGCCTCACTGAGCAGAACTGACAAGGAGAAACATGTAGCTCAGCGGCTGAATGTCCAGCGCACTCCAGAGAACCACTGGGAAGTAGCAAAACCGTCTATGCTTACTGCACTGCTTTAAATCAAACAGACTTCTGTCATAAAAGCAAGTTGCCCAAGTTTTGCTGATGTTATTGTTACAATGGCGTTTCAAAACCAGTTGCACTTCTATCACAATGGTAGTCTTTTTTTAAATTATTTTATACTCTTTTATACATGCTGTGCCTGTTTCTACAAAATAAAACTGTCACAAGCAGCCTTATAAGCCTGCCAATATAGCCAGAAACATCCAATACCATTTGTCAGCCTTTCAGAGCCCAGCGAGAACAAATCAATTAAGTTTGTGATCTTGTAACAATCTTGCAGATTACAAAAGTGGCCCGATTGTAGGATTTTCTGTGAATTTCTAAAGCTCTCTCCACTCTTGCGCGTTTGTCTCTGACTCACAGCCCCATCACTCACAGAGCAGTAATCCCGGAAGATAGAGCTTAAGATACTCTTCAAAAAGTTTCTTTGCAGGGGTGTGGTTGCACAATTTTTCTGTGGTAAAAAATAAAATAATCTTCATACAGTAAAATTAGGAGAATTCTACAATATCTGCCACATGTTCCTGGAATATGAAACTATAAAACTTAAAACTTTAAGCATTGTCTATTTGCACATTTGATGCTATTTCATACTTGATCTGAACTCCATCTAAGCCATGGTGCCACATTTTTTAATATATATTTAAAAATTCTTGAGTATAGCAGTATAGTGATGCTGTTTGCTGCACATACTGCGTGTCGCTGCAGTAGGATCTGTGTAAGTGTGACACAAATATCACGTAAACCTCTTCAAGTAATCATTTGAAACACTGTGCAGATGTTCTATCTGTACTGATGAAGAATGACTCATGTCATAATGCCAGGGGCTTTCAGTGACTGATGCATGTAAAAAGTGCTTTCAGAAGTGAACACCGAAAATACATTACTGTAGAAGTTATGGTCTTTGTCCCCTTTCTGTCTGGAAAACTTTAGCTTAGTCTTGAAGTTTTCATTAGATGTTTTTCTTCCCCTAACACACCTCCCATGAAAATTAATATTTTTGCAAGGAAATGTTTTTTTATTTTTTGCTTTCATATCAAAAGTAGCAATCTACAGGCCCTTTAATGACTTGTCTTTAGACTTCTTTTAACATGCTGTGTTCTGCTTTCAGGGTGAAGTCGCGTGGACGGCCAGACTCGGGCTTTTTGACAGTTGTTTTGAAAGTTCTGCACTTGTCGACTGCACTGCGTTCAGTGGAATGGTTGATTTCTTACTGCAAAATTCCTCACCAGACAGATGCTTCTGAAACCGTCTTACTGAGATGCTCAGACAGCTCTCACTTTATTCTCTCTATGGTTTGCATTCTCATTTGGACAGTCAGGAACAAACTAATCTCAAGTTTCGAGGGCGAGGTGACTTCTTAGTTGTCTTCACATGGACTTGATGCGATGCACCTGCTTGATTTTTAACCATTTGTCTAAATTGTCCAAATTTATTTCTGACAAGAAACAATTTTTTTATTTGCATGACAGAAGTGTATAAAAAGTATTTTGTTTTGTTTTTATTGTTTATTTCAATCATGTAAAATTTTCACTATTGTTTACATTTATAGGGATCTTTCATGTGTTCAAGCTTGCCATTTTAAGGCTAGAGAAAAGAAGCAAGAGGATACACGTCTTCATAAAGGCAAGTTTGAAAACCTGGCTTGAGTCTCTGTGCTTCAGAGATTTAAAAGCTTGACAGTGAAGTCACCAGAGTTAGGGAGACATAGTCTGACAGCTCTCCCTGCCTCCAGTCGCTTTATTTATGTTCTTATACTCTGTGTCAAATAGAATCAATCACCCGCTTATTTGCTCTCTCCTCGTTCACACATATGCACCCATAAATGCAAAGCAATACTCTTCCATGAAGTTGAACACACACACACACGCACACCCCCGCACTCACAGAGAGCAAATCGAATCAGAAGAGATGGGTGTTATTGAACCTGTGGGCTCCTATTTATGGAAGAAGGAAAAAAAAAAAAAAGATGTGATTATTCAGCTGTCAATAACTACTAAACTGTAATCAATGGTGTGCAGAGACTTTATATTTTCTTAAGTACACAACAGAAAAGGAAATGTGTCGTGTATTGAATGTGAAATGTTTGTGAGCAGTGCAGCCTTGACCTAATTAATGCTAGGGGTATATGACTTTTGTGTAGAAAAGCTCATAACCATACAGATGTCTCTATTTGAAACTCTCTCTCTCTTTTTGGGAACAAAAAAACAAATCTCAAGCTACAAAACTATTCACAATTTAACTGTTTTCAGTCTTAATTAAAAACTTGTATTTATTCAGACTTATCCAGATATTCTGGTTAAAAAAACCAAATCTACATTTGATCATTTTATCTTAAAATGTAAAATACTTTCATCACCTGACATACATTGAGCAACAATGCACCTGCAGTTGCTGCTCGCGCCTCTGCTGCATCACAGTGCAACTTCTGAGCAGACAAGCTCCATTTTAGAGCAGATAACTTTCTTACCATAGTCAGAGAGTTAGACACAGTCTCAAATTATTATTTGATTCGTCTGAAACCTAGATGAATTGGCGTCTGTACAATGGAAACCCTTTATATCTCAAATCTGAACATTTACTAAGAAATGGGGAATGATTCAAGGACTGACATAACCAAATACCCACTTGATGAAACACAGTGGCCTAACTATGGGAAATAGCATAAGTTCAACAAATAATCCATAATGGGGAAAACTTCACACTGCACATCGATCAATTTGCATTTTGTCTTTTGCAATTGTGGTTCACTTGTGTATGGTCACATTGACTGACTGCTGGACAGCTGTTAAATGAGCAGTCTTCTCCATGATTGATTATTTAAGTCTCAAAAAATAAACACTGACATTTTATGTAATTTGCTTTTAAACTGTATTTTGGAGTTTTTACTAGGTGTAGGTCATAATCATCAAAATTAACAGGAAAAACTGACATTTGAAGCATTTTTAGCAGCTGAAACAAAGGAACTTTACCATTCAAATGTATTGAGATGCACCAGTAGAAACAGGGAAAAACATTTTCCAGCACCACATTGGCGCCTTTAGCTGAAACTAAAGAAAGTTTTTAATTAGCCAACACATTTAAAATTCATGTCTAGACTTTTAATTCAGGCAAGGATTGGCAAGATCATAGCCAGCAGGAGCAAAAAAAATTTACTCCTGTGTTAATATAAACAAGGTTTACGTAGAGTGAGTGTTTCAAAGCAGCATACTTGGATTTACGGAGTAACGTAATTCTACATGGCTTTCAGATTCTTCTGATATCTCTGTATGCTAGTGGCTGATCTGTCATTATCGCATTAATCCTCTACATTTAACCTTCATGAGCCAGATTAGGATCAAACAAAGGAGCCCAGGAAATCTGCTTTTTGTTCTTCCTGCTCTCTGTGACAGTGATTACATAAGCCTGCCCTTACTTACATAAGCGTCGTTAGTCAGCAGTAAATTTCAACCTGTTACAATGAATTAGAGAAATATTTGTTTGAACAAGATTTATTATGCAACATAAAAACCTTTGTCTCCACCGGTAATCCTGATGAGCGTCTTTGAAAAGCAGGGCAGCATTAAGAAGCATTATAAAGTAAATGTAATTATTTGTCATCAAAATACCCAACAGTGTGAAACATTTCATTCTTGGAATATGTGTGTAAAAATGGTTGGATGAGTAACAGCAACAGTTACATTTTGTTTTGGCTTTTGCTTCTGCCTAACAACCTTTCAAAGCTTCAATAAATTGTACCTTATTAGCAAAAAATAAATGTTTTTTTTCTGCTTCTGATTGATATAAAACTATAATTTACAACCCTAGCAAAGCTCTTAGACTAAATGAAATTGTGTGTGAGTCAGTCGCCACTACTAGGCAACCATGCCAAGGCTGCGAAACGACCAGCTGGTGCGAAGAACATTACATCCAAAAAATGTGTTGCCAAGGAATTTTGCATTTGCATGTGAAATTATTTAATTTTTCTCCAGAGAATGAACTCTGTTAGCCAGTATCAGTTGCAAATGGACAGAGACACGACTCCATGCCTGGTGGGTAAGCACGTCGGACAAAATGCATGAGAATCTCGCCCCATAATTTCCTTTGCATATGATTTTTTTTTTTTTTTTTTTCAATGAGAAGGATTGCGGAGGCAGTTAAAGGAAATAAATGTGATTTCTTTTTTATCAACCTCAGTTGATATGTACCCAGTTCAAGGTGAAAGCAACAAACCTTAACTCTGCAATAAATCCTTTCTACCACTGCTGAAACCGCTGTTTTCAGTTTCTCAAAGGAAGAAATGGCAAATATCTGCAGTCGAAGACTTAGAAATCTTAGGACAACACTCATTTTGTTCAGGCTTGAGAGTCCTCATGGTACATATCAGTCTTCCATGAGATTTATTTCTTCTGTGGGTTTCTTAAAAGACAATAACCATTTGTGGTGCGTATTGCTTCATGTCAACATCTGCAGACCAAATCAGCAAGCTGCCCTTGTTGCCATCTTTGCCAGTTGCTTCAGATGTAAGATACAGTGATGTGGAGTAATGGGCATTTGAACTTTGTATGTATGTACACCTAAGCCCCAAATCATTTATACTCCTGGCAAATTTAGAACATTAAAATCTGATTTAAAGTGAAATTATGCCACCACCCCCTCCACGCCCCCCAATATTCTTCATTGAAGGCACCATCTTGTTTTAAAGTGATGGTTTCCAGAGCTCAAGTATGAGGATATTTTTCATTTACCAGGACAGTGTTACAGTGTTATTATGATTCACAGCAAGCAGATATTTCATTAATAACTTTTAAATGTGTGCTAAACGGCAAATTAAGGAGTTGCATTGTTGAAATATGATCCTCCTTTGGAGTTTGACCTTTACCAAATCTTTAAAGTTGGTTGATTGATCAAGGCCTACTTACACAGTAATATACAGCAGAGGTCCATAACTCTGTTCTTCAGGTCTTACTGTCCTGTTTTAGGCTTTTCCCTGGTGTTACACATTTAGCTTAAATGATTGAGTGATTAACAGACTTCTGTAGTAATTGGAGGCATGTCATGAAGTAAAGCAATCGTTTGAATCAAGTGTACTGAAGCAGGCACTCATCTAAAACATGCAGGACAGTGGGCCCTTAGGACCAGAGTTGGGGACCAATGATATACTGTAGAATGCAATAATTTATTAATAATATTAATATAACTGTATTTATACTTATCAACTTAATGAAAAAACTGCAACAACAACATTATTCATATTTATATACCCTGGGGATTAAGATTTTAGTTGAGTTTTTTTTTACTTTGTAATCTTGTGCTTTTCCAGGTGCAGCTCCTGTCTTTTGTTTGCCTCTTTCTGCACCTGTTCCCTCTTCTGCTTACTGAACAGCCCATCTGCTTCCACTTATCAATTACCTCAGGTGTATTTATAGAGCCACTTTACCACTCATCTCACAGTCAGAACACATTCTCATAGGCTAATGCATAGTCTCAGTGTATGGGGGCTTGATTGAGTGCTTACGTTTGAAATTTGCCATTTTATTTGGTTCCCGTTTTCAGCCTGGGGTCTGGCAGAGGTTTACTAGTGTTCACTTGGTGCTATGTGCATTTTGAAAATTGAAATGATCTTCAGTTAACCAACTAAAAAAAACCCAACAATCAACAACAAAATATATATAAATAAAATAACTGTACAAAAATGGAAAAAAGAAATACATTTTAATACAAAGAATACACCCCAAACAATTTCACACACACACACAGATCTGCATTTTGAGGAAACAAAGGACTCAAGACACTTGGTGTGACAGCCAACTCGTCTCTGTAAACTAAAATCCTGCTGTAATTTGGACTGCAACTGAGCCGTCTCACTGTGAGCAAGTCCAGGCCATAAGAGAGGCCAGAAATCTTGGTCTTCGCCATCTCTTCCTCTCCAACAAACCAGTGGTTTTCAAAGAAACAAGTAATTCTAAGTGAAGCAGATGCAAAGCAAGTGAGTTCCTGCATGAAGTGGATGGTTGCTGAGGCAGACAGTGCACATAGGCTAACACTGAGACCAAAACCATTCACTTTAGTTGTGATGGGGTGTTCAATTAAGTGTTTCTTTACACAGGATTACCTGATAAATTACACAGAAGTGTTGCATATGGTGAATCCCTGAAAAGTGCCACAGGTGTGCAGACCAGCAATCCTACAAACCACAAGGTAAAACCCACAAGGAGAGACAAAGTGTAGAAGACGGAAAACCACTACGAGATGAAAGGAAAAACAGAGATGAAGACAAAACAGCAGGACCGTACAACTCAATAGTGCTATTTAGTTTTTTTTTGAAACCACAGATACTTAAAACTCTTGGACAGCTTACTTCATCAGTTTTAAACAGACTCACCTTAATGTGGTTGTATGTCATCTTAGGGTGTTTGTTTGATTTGTAATTACGTTGTTAGGACATGAAACTACAATCAAAGAACAGTGGAGCGCTTTATAACTATTGATTTTTGCTTCGTTTGCTTTGTTCTCCTGTCTCTTAGAAAGACAGCTTCAGCGTTTAAACCCTTTTGTTATTGGTGAATGTGTTTAGAAAGTGCTAGCAGTATAATAATAAAAAGTAGAAAATTTCTGAAGAAATTTAAACAGGGCCAGCCAAAGTGTACCCGTCAGTTGGAACCCAGCGTCCCGATGCTAAGAATTAGCATCAATGCTAACGTAAACCTACAATGCACCCAATAGCATGTGAAGAGTCACATTGAGTTGAGTTACATGGACTTACTCCATTTAGAATGTTAAAATTAGTGTATTAGCTAAAGTTAGCCAAAATGCTAATGGTAGCCTAAATGCTCCCAGTGGCAATGTGGGGTATCACTAGCATGTTGTCTTATATTGACTTCCTCCATTCAGTGTGCTAAACATGGTTAATAAAGAAAAAAAAAAGCTAAAAAGCTTATTTTAGGGAAAAGGCCAGGAAAAAGGCACTGACTGCTAATGTTTGTGCGAATGTTAATGCACTGCCTTCTGATTTTTACTTTTGCAAAAGTAAAAATCAGATGTTTACTTTGTGGCAGTTGGTTACCAGAAAATGCACACATTTCTTAGCAACAAATTGACAACAAATATTGTTATTGTTCAAAAAAACATAAGATTATTTATTATCTTTTGAAATATTACTTATTGTATACTACTTAAGAATTGTGCAGTTTTTGAATTTTGCAAAAAAGGGAATTTTTTTTTTTTTTTGGCATTGGTGGTAAATATATTATAAAACATACATTCAACACAAAAGTAAAAATCTGATTTATACTTCGTGTCAGTCTGTTACCAGAAAATAAATGCTCATATCTTGACACCAAATTAATAACAAGTAACATTGTTCATAAGCTCTTTTGAAATACTGCTTATCTGCATTTCAATGCTCTCCTATGCATTGCTATGGCAGGCCCCAATGATAGTTTGTTAAAATAGTACATTTTAATCTATTAATTGTTTTTCATGGGATTTCACTCTTAAGGAGTGATGATTCATGAAAAGGCCAGAAAATGTGTTTTTACAGACACTCTTACTCCAATCTGACTACAATTTCCAATTCTAGATGTGTAAAGATGGAGGAAACATACAATAAACAATTTTCAGCTGTATTTTTTACCAAATCTAATTCTGTAAAGTCTTCTAAGAGTGGTGAAAAAAAAAGAATGGCACATTTTTATTGGCCCGTCCAGAATTCTGGCCATGTTTTGTGTCCCCATAAAACACATTGAAATCGCTGGTTTGGAACATTGCAAAAATATTAAATTTGTGCAGGGTTTCACTCTATGTGGGATGATTATTTTCCCAAGTAACACATTCTGGAACAATGTACTTTCTATTCAGGACCTAATAAAACACACTTTTGTTCGGTTTACAGGAGAGAATGGCCGGGTATCATAATCATAACAAATGATTATTTCGTTACCTCATTTGAACAGCAGCATTTCTCAGCTCGGATAACTTGTCTTTATACATGGGGAATATCCCTGGCAGCATTAGCACCCCCACGTCCCCCTAGTCCCGCTTTGTTTTGCTTTCCTCTGGCAGGATTTAAGTTTGTTTTTTTTTTTTTAAACATTTTTTATTAATGTTTGGATTACTGGGTCATAACAACCTCTCTCCGCTGGCTGCGCGGCGAGATACCACATTACAGTCGTGTTTATCCAAACCCAATCGTCTCCCGTTGTCAAGCACACAAAACGCGGCTCTCCCCGGCAGCCGCCGACACGGGGCGCTGCCTTCACTTCGCCGCCCTCTGCTTACATTGAACAGGGCGAGCAGACGCACGCAGTGACACATCTGCGCACACAGAATTACGGCGCAGACGTGAGCCTAATCTGGAGCTAAAATGAGAGGGGGGAGTGATGTAGCTGTTTTGAACTGTGTCATGATTACTGTTCAATATGGAGATGACGCCTGCAGGCTACTCGTGTAACATGCGCCAATAAAGCAGCACGCCGTCTAAACGCGGCGACAAAGGCGAGAGTGCAACATCGGGAGATTATCGCAGCAGTCGAGTGGGTAATGAAACTCGGCTCCGCCGCGTCTGTTGGTAGAGTGAATTATCTGGCGTACTTGTGCATCTGCAGCGGTAAATGAGGGAGTTATGCATATTTCCCTAACTAGGCCACAGGGGAAGAAGGGAGGGAGCACGATGCGGTTGAAGGAGGTAATGTGATTGTCAAGACGCGCAGAATTCCCACTTTAGCTTCGGCTGTGTGTATTGGAGAGACGAGAGGGGAAAGACGGATGAAAGGAAAAAATGATACTAGAAGATGAAAAAGAAACCCAAATTATAAGAATATTTTAAAGCCTTGGCTGATTATCAGCGGGAAAGTATTAATTTTCAAACATGGGATGAAGCTTAACTTTTTTTTTTTTTTTTTGCCAAACTGCCCATAACACAGCAGAAACACACAACTTCTTCCTCCTCCTTCCTTCCTTCCTGCGTACGGATTTCTTGAGACTGAAACCGCACAAAGACAACCGTGCGCATGCGCCGTGTTGTTTCGCAAGCAAGGAAGGTGGCACGCTCTGAGGTGAGTGCGCGGAAAGATGCGTGGATGTTTTCAGGTTACGCTGCAGTTCCGACGCTCACACGGAGGAGAGGAGAAAGAAAAGGAAAAGGAGGGGGGAGGAGGGACAGACTGGAGGGAAGGGGTACTTTTGTTGCTATGCAACCAGGCTGCGCTGTTTCAGAGCATAAGAATCCACTCAGATATGACTTACTGCATGTGTGCACACACACTCGTGCACGCGCAAACATGAATGCACCCACGCACATGCGGAAAGTGCTTTAAAGACGGACACAAACGGGTTCAGAAGTATCGTTGATTGGTTTTTAAAAAATTCCTCTCTCCCTCTTTACTATTGAGATGTTAGTCTCTTTATTGGCTGTTTTTTTTCCAGTTGTTTTGAGGGGAAAAAAAATCAGTTATCTTTGTTCTTTCTATGACACAAATGTGCCCACCCTCCCACAATCAGAAAAAATTATCCTCAACTCTTCCCAGGAAGTTATATTCTGCCCCCATGTGACTAACCAGACAAGCCCTCCCAACGCATCAACTAGTCTGTGGGTAAATCAATTGATCCTTTGCATGTGTTGTCACACTCTTCGGAAAGCAGCCCACTCCGCCATGACGAACATCAAAACAACTAGTGCTCATTCCTACGAAGGTTTCCAGAAAACAAACAGGTGCTGGCCTAATATCGCTCTTATTCAATTAAATTTCATAGTAAAAATGGTCGTAGGGTGCTGGACAAACAGACAGGGATGCAAACCAAACTTGTCATTTTATTGTAAACCAGTCGATTTTAAGCACCAGCAGCCCTTGGTACGATTGCAGATTTTCAACCCTTCATACAAAGTAATAAAATTAACATCCATATACTTCATATATACGATTAGTAAGATACAATCAAATATTACATTATGGAGAAGGTATGCGTCTAATCATCTGTAACCAGAGAGAAGATGCCCAATCATGTTGCCTCCTACAAAATAAACAACTGGCAAACACCTAGACTTTGTATGCTTCTAAGTCTTCTCCAGTGTTAGAGAGAATTCTGTATTTGACATGTTGGTATGAATCATGTGGCATGAATTAAGGCAAAGTTGGTGATTTGTTCAAATTAAAGATGTCAGGATGGATCGGTTTCTTAGCTATTTCCAACTTCTGTAAACACCCCTGTCTTTGAGCCCCAACTAGGTGTGCTTAACATGAACAGGTAGAAGCCATATTAGCAAAAATAACTTGGGAAAACAATCATCTCTCTGTTTAATACTTCTGTCTACCACTTCCAACGTCCGTCAAATCGACTCATGATTAAGTGACATAGACGCAAAGGATCAATAGCTTACCTTGTGTGTCTGCATTTCAAGTGTATCATTTGTAGTATTTGGTCTAAAGTACACGTACCTGGGATCAAAACAAGCTTTTGATCAGATGGGAGTTTGACAGTTCGAGAAATGACATGTTGCAAAGTACAAAGACGGCATTGTTTCTTCTTTGTTTCTTAAGTTCAGGCTGAAAAGACAAGAGAAGAAAGTCCCTCAAGTGACTTGAATGCTGATATAGGTTTAACAATATTATGATTCCATGACTGCCAATAAGGATCAGGTAGAGTCAACACTGGTTTCCAGACTGTCCATCACTGATACCAATACTTTGGCCAAGAGACTGGGATTTTACATTCCTTACATCTGATCCTGACGCCAGGAGTGGAAACTGTTTTACTGGTTGGCTCATATTATTATTATTAGGGCAACTTGCCCAATGAATGAGACGCTAAGACAGAGCAGATAGAAGGTAATAATGTTGAGCAACATTGTTGAGGTGATGCAGTGCCAAGTGAGCGGAGGAGGGCTTTTAGTCAAATTTGTCAAGGAGACATTTGAAAACGTCTGCTAATTAATGAACAGGACTGTCTGAGGCCAGCCATCGTTTGGAGTGTGATTTTGTTTTGTTTTTTAACATTGGATCTGGGATTATTGTTTCGCCATAACTGCCTGCATGATGATTAGTTCAGTTTCCTACTGTCTTTCCCTTCCTGCTTTGTTTGTTATAGCGTTTCAGCAGTCCATCTCTCTTCCTGCAGTCGTTGGCCTCTATTTCTAACATCAGCTCTTTCACTCTCCAACACCACCACGCTCGCCCTTTTTAGTCCCCTCCTCCCCCCATCTCTTGGTTTTCAAAGCAGCAGGCAGAACTCTACAGAAGCTCTGCAGCTCTTGAAATATAGATTTTAGCACCGGTGGGACGCTGCCTGCTGCACTGATACACTTCGAGACGAAAACACACTCAGCTTTACGTCTCTTGGCTCGTCGGGTTAGGAAAACAAGGCTAATTTGTCAACAACTAAAACTACAAAACAAATAAAGAAAAATGTTATCCAGTGATTTTTTTTTTTTTTTTAGTTTGATGGTATCAGTTCATCAGTATGAACGGAACTGCAGCCTTTAAGATCACTATTAAAACTTTACTAAAAAGAGCATACACACAGCACAACTGACTAAAAATGGTATCTAGAGGTTTCTTTTGTTGGTAAATTTTTTTGTTGTAGGAAACGTGGATGATCACTGGCTAAAAATGTAAGAAGACCCACTCAAAATCACTCAAATTCATGCAACACTGCTATCTGATCTAGTCCTAGATCAGATAGCTTTACATAACTTTAAGATCTAGATCAGCTCAGATAGCTGATCTAGAATCATGCAATCTTGGAATGGTTTTCCAGATGTTTACATTTAATTTTATTCTTATTCTGCTATTATCCCACTTAAGAATGTGTTCTGCAAAAACATGCACGCACACCCCCATGCCCCCACACCTCCACACACCCCTTCTTAGGGTCAATACACATAAAAGTTTGTTTTGTTGAGATACTTTCACTCCCTTTTCCTCCTATTTCCATTAGTAGTGTACATGTTAACGGCAGAGTAAATGAAAGTTGCACGTCGGTTACCCAAAGCACTTGGATACGTTTTCCTCTGAGATGCATTTTGGGAGAGTAGGCCGGTATGGTTTCACTGTAACTGCGCTTTCTTGTAAATAATTCCCCCAGGACGCCTCCTCCACTCCACCATCTCTCTCGGTTTTATTGTTGCCATTTCCCTCCAGTGAATCTCGTCCGACCGCATGTTCGAGCGCTTGCTTTCATTTCCTGTCCTCGCTTTGTCCATTATTGATTTGGTTCAAAGACCTCTCACATGACACAGCGTTGTCCCGCTCAGGCTCACCGCGTTTGCGTCGCGCAGGACTTCGGCAGTAAATTTTCTTGATTGACAACAGCAGTTGTGCTGTGTGTTCTCAACGACGGTGACCCTTTTGTCTGGGTGACGGCCATTATGTTGTCAAAGAAGCACTCAAGCTAATGGAGAAGCCATCTTGATGATGATGGTGGTGTGCCCCTTCTTCCCTCTTTGTTTTTGTTTTTTTTTCCCTCTACACACATCCAGATATGCATGCATAGTATTTATGATCAATGGCACCTTCATTCCTCTGACTCCAGCTATAAACTAATGACATTTGCTCTTGACCTCCGTTCTTTTACTCGTTTGTCGATGCATGCATAGACACAACTGCACTGATGGGAAATCCAGGAGAACCCTCTGCCCTATTGATTAAAGTTTTATGGAGGACACATAGTTAATATCTGTAAGCAAAGAGAAACTGCAGACATCTGCCAGTTTGATGGGCAAGATCTGCTATTGTGTGTCTTGTGCACTCACTCTACACAACGCAGAAATAAATCAGTCAAATAAAGAAAGGTGAATTTGTCAGGTGAGTGTTAACTCATGTGGCATGTGGTGAAGGAAAAGCAGGATAGTGAGTAGTTAGAAGGATTAGTATGTGTCCATGTCCAAAAAGCCTTTTAACTTTAGCGAAAGAGTTATGTTTGAGTATTTCTGCCTCTCCATATCAGATCTTACCAAGCCCTGCCAGATTGATCTGTGCAAAAAGTGATGTCAGAGATCAAACACATCAGTCAGAGGAAATATCACTGAGTCAGAAAGGAGCATGATAAATGGCTGACGGAGAAATGGATTTAGCTGATAAGTAAAGAGTGCCACGTATGTGTGTGCATTTTAATTCAGCTAAGAAATTTCTCAAGATTTATGTCACATTTTTAAACATCCATTCAGGACGTTTTTTTTTTTTTTCCCCACTTCTGATTCAAACACATAAACACACAGAGAATCGTGTACAGTTATATTAAAATATACACTACCATTGCAACGCCTCAAATCTCTTTCACTGATTAGTATCATTGCT
The DNA here is from genome assembly GCF_001444195.1 of Xiphophorus couchianus. NCBI lineage: Eukaryota > Metazoa > Chordata > Actinopteri > Cyprinodontiformes > Poeciliidae > Xiphophorus > Xiphophorus couchianus. Next base: position 16,670,762 of record NC_040243.1, on the reverse strand, counting down.
ATTCATACCAACATAATTTTTTAAACCTCAAAACATCTGGTCCTATTCAGGAAGGTATTTAGAAGGAAAACGACTGATATGTCACAGCCCAGAAAAAAATAGCTTTTGATGTTCCAGTTTACCTCTTGATCCAGTTATTGCATACCTATGAGAGATTTAGAATATATTCAACTGTATGTATTGGCTTCATAAATATCATTCATGTATTTAAGTTAAATGACTGGTTTCAGGAATGTACGAATTGGATGGAAAGTTGAGCTTATCACGACTTTGAACCCGTCACGTTTGTAGTATAAAGGAGCCAAATGCAACAAGCAAAACTACAGCGAAAATGTAAAACTGTACTGGAGTGATGCAGGAGTTGGAACAAAGAAGTGAAGAGATGCCGTAACAGAGGATCCTGGAGCTCAAATACAGACAACGGAACCAGACAAACTAATCAGAGGCGAAAAAGGAAACAGCTGAGGCCGAGGGCAGGCGGAGAAAAATCAGGAGACGGAGAGCAGCTGTGGAAGGAAACAAAGCGGCTGAGGGAATGTGACTAGACACTGGATGAGAATCGGGACGCAAGGAAACTACAAATAAAGGAGAAAGGGAAAACTCTAAGGAAAGAAAACAAAATCCAAAAGCAGTGTACACATACGGCAAGACATTTTCAGCAATACTAATAAAACTAAATATGGCAAGACAAAAGAAAAAACAAAAGAGATTATACTGGACTTTAGAAGATGGGCTCCACTCCGTACAGCCACTCACTATTAAAGGGGCCATTCTGGAGAGAACAGGTGGCAGTAAGCTTCTTGGTCTGTGGATCTCAGACCATCTCAGCTGGAAAGAGAACACCACAGCAGAGACTCCACTTCATTAGAGCTCTGAAGAAATTTGGACTTGAGCATCAGCTTTACAGAAAGTCTTGTTAAGAGCTTCATCACAGACAGGCATCACAGTATGACTGAAGGAGCAGAAATGATCATTAGGTCCAGCCTCCCCTTTGTCAAAGAGATCCACACAGAGCGAAAGAGAAGCGGGTTGTCAGGGACAGACACCAAACTGCTCACCCCTTGTTCCAGTGGGTGGATTCTGGCCACAACTCGAGACATCGGAGGCCTGTGAGCGTGAGCACACACATGGCTCACCTACACAGGAGCTTTTTTTTCCAGCCACTGTTAGTCCTGCCCCTAGAAGAGGGCAAGAAGTAACCATTGCTGCAACACAAAATGTAATCAGTGTGCAGTATTTAGACTGAAATCAGATCATTTTAAAGTGCAGCATCATTGATTATGCAACATCTTGTCTTATGTTGATTCTTTACGTTTTTAAAACCTTTTTCTATTCTTGAGTTGGAGAAATGCACAGGAATTCCAATGTGCTTAAACTATAATGGATTTGTGCAAATGTAAGTAAATCAGAATTTATCTTATTCTACCGCATAAGCAATGATTATGAACACAAACCTAATGATTTCAATGATTTGAAACCCAAAGCTTAAATAGGGTTGTGGTAGAATCACAATAGATCAAGCCTAGCCTTACCTTAATAGGCGGTTCTGCTTGATTCTCATCTTCTTTCAGTGGGGCGTCTGAGATTTCTCCCATTGAGCTTGATTTCTTCGGTTGAATGTCAGCCGGGCCAATCTGCGCTTCTTTAGAATTAGATGTTGCCCCTAAGAAGTTTGTGTGACATCGACTACATTAATTAAAGAAAAAACAAAAAAAAACATGCAAAACCTGAACATTGTTTTGATTATTTGTGTAAATAATAAAAGTATTTAACAATAAAATCAAAATGTAATGGTTAAAATGCATGGGTGAAAAAGTCTGGGTGCAAATTTACCATGTGTCATGAAAGTTGTTTTTTTTTCAGAACAGAGGATCCAGCAATGAGGGCTGCACAATGGCACAGTTGGTAGCACTGTTGCCTTGCAGCAAGAAGGTCCTGGGTTCAATTCCCAGCCTGGGGTCTTTGTGCACAAAACATGTTCTCCTTGTGCATGCGTGGGTTTTCTCTGGGTACTTCGGCTTCCTCCCACAGGTTAATTGGTCTCTCCAAATTCTCCCTAGGTGTGTGTGCATGGCCGTTTGTCCTGTCTTTCTCTGTGTTGCCCTGCGACAGACTGGCAACACAGAGACAAACCGGTGTTGATCAAGCAACTTAGATTTTTTCATCAAGATTGCAACAAATTCCAAGGTTCAGATTTCTTGTAGACGGGACCCGATGTGAAAGAGTAAGAATGATGCAAGCTAACCAACATGATTTTGTGACTGCTCTGAAATCCCCCGCCTCCACTTTATTTCATCTTGTGGGCATTCAGCCAACACTTTCATGCAGACAGCTCTGAGAACAACAAATAAAGGGATGAGCCTAATTCCAGTAATCCACATTACAAGAAATCAATAGCACATCTCGGAGCACTGAAAGCATGATAGATGTACGGAATAACACTAAAATGAACGAGAAGCCAAGCTGGTCAACAAATCGCAGATAAGAGTAACGAGTGCTGTATTGAAAACGGTTTTTGTACAAACCTTTGGACGCTCTGCCTGTTAAGAGTGGAAAGCATCACGGATTTTTACTTCCTCCACTGGGAGATCCGTACACCAGGTTGACCTTAACGAATGACTCCACTGCTGAATATCCCCTCTTCCAATTTTCCTACTTAACAACTTTTATTGTTTTTATTCCATCCTCTCTGTATGCTTCGTCATAAAGCTAGCATGTATCTGTCTCTTTCAGCCAGTAGCTTTTTCAAAGTTGTCCCCGTATTTTACTCTCGTGTCACCTTGCTCTCTCCCTCCCTGCTTTCATCTCTGGTTGTCTTTTTACTCTGTGAAGGACAGTAGAGGTTACAACATTGGGTGTCAGCCTGCAGGCAAAACTGGCTCTGAAAAATTGAGGACAAGGCTAATGCTTCTTTATAGGGACCTCTCTCACCAGGCCTGCACCTTCAATAATTGACTGAGTTTTGGTTGATGCGGGACAGGAGGGCAGTGCCAGAGAGACTGTGATTGAAATGCACAGAGTACAAAACACAAAAAATGTTTATGTGGGTCCCATGTGGATTTAACTGAGGAACAGGTAAAAAAAAGTGGGCCAGTGTTCTTGACAGGCTTCGTGCACGGAGCCCAAATTTTCAGCAAAACCAGTTGGTCACCTTCTTTGGGCCTTACTTATGTCTCAAATTTGCATTGAAAGACAAGACAAGTATGGCTCCCATGTTTTATATTGACTGACGTTGCATTTAACCTGTACAGAAAACTCATTTCAGACCATCACATAAGCTACAGGAGTTCCCATCTGGGTCCCAACTCTCATCCAATTTTCAGTCTATGTGAGCCTCAGATGTAGACCCTTGCACAAACAGGCTAAGGAAGACTTTCTCAACAAAAGAGGGAAAAATTGCTCTCACTCTTTAACCATACAAGGTGTCAGGACAAAAGAGTTCTATGATCCAGTAATGTTCAGTAAACTGGCAAAGTAAAGCAAAGATGTGATAACGGCTGCCTGCGTGCAGAAATGAAAACAAAGGCTCTTGAAATTTGGCTGTATTGTTCATTTTTAACACTTTGTTCAAAGATCAACCAGCCCTGCATTTTGACGTTTACCAGGCACATCCTACTGACGGAGACATGGTGGTTGCGTGTCAGCATCACTGATCACAAATAATGCATTTCAGATAAAACTAGTGGATGAAATTTTCAGCAGTTCCAAATGAAAATCCCTCTTGCATTTGCTGTTGTTTCAAATGAAACCTTCAAGAGTTTCCACATCATAGCTGTTAAATGTAAACTGACATTTTAGCTGTGCTGAATACACGTATAAACAAAAGTGTCTTGAGTGAATCTGCTCATTTTTATCGAACAGATAATGATGTAATATTTGTCTTTAATCCCAGTGCTCAACATCACACCCAGAAGAATGTGCAGTGTCAAATAAATGCATTTCTAAGCTAAAGAGTGCTGATTAGTAAACCCGGTCACAGCTATCGAAGTTTTTATGACATTGCCCAGGATCTGGAAAAAAGTTCAGATTATGGACAGATAAGCCCTTGAGAGACTCCAAGTCTGAACCAGAGACATTTGGAGCGAGGCAAAGACAGTGAGGGCTGCAGGAGAGTGGGGGAGTAGTTTAAAAATACGACGTGGAGTTTTGGTGCCTGTCCCAGAGGGACAACAAGACTCAAACTGGGCCAAAGATGGACTACACACACATACACCCTTACCCCAATCAACCCCATGCACTGACAGACACTGGGCACAGGAAAACTGTAAAAGTCACAAATGCTGGATGCCGTGCATTCCAGGTAAGGCGATGGGAAAAAAAAGACTCAGACAACAAAGTTGCGCTGACAGTTTAACCAGAAACAAAGATGGGAGCAGCAACAGGAGCAAACTCATTAATTTGGGTTTGAAGGATGGCAACAAACAGCTAGGATTTCTGTTTTCTCAAAAGACAGAGGGCTTCGACAGCTGCAGGTGTCTTGACTTCAGTGGTTGACTTTACAAGTCACCAGGCGGCGATGCAGAATCCCACAGATCTGCTCTGCACAGACACACCCTACCTACCCTTAACTTTCTTCCTCTCGTGCAGCAAATCTGGTGGTTACTTTTACCATCTGCTCATGCCATTTAAAATTTTACCTAACGGTCAAAAATACAAAAGTTGTCCTGCAGCCCTCAATTATGCAGTCTTCCTCCACAACAAAGGAGGAGGAGATGGTAAAGATGAGCAAATTGGTTTGTGTGAATGTCAGATCGAAGTGCCACGCTGGAAACTGCATGATATCGCTGAGGACCGATTTGAAATGTGGTGGGCCTTTTAAGCAAACGAACAACTTAAAATGCCACAAAGGCAAAGATCACATTTGTAAGTAATGCAAGAGCCCAGTTAAGTGATCATGTTTTCTGGGTTTGTAATAGCACTTGCTTCAACCTGTCAGAGTTATGTGAACTAACTGACACATAGGGAGGAGCTTTACTAAGAGGTTCATCTAATATCCTATCATCGAAGTATGAGTGTGTGGCATTTGGCTTTTTCATCGGGGCAGGTCAGATTTCTGTTGAGCTTAAAGATGCCAATTTATGAGCAGTCGTGGCTTTCATCAGTCCATTTTAATGGTAAACTTGATGGTAATCAATCATGCTCTGGCATCTTCCAGGTTAGACTTGAGATTATGTTGTTCCAGGTCATTCTTGAGCCATTTAATGTAGCCTAAGCATGACAAATTTGGTCAGATGGTCAAAAACGTGGACATAATTGGGTGGGACAACTGAAAAATAATTCCAAACACACTTCAAAACTGGTTCTGAAATGGTTTTAGTGAACAAGATGACGCTTTCTACTTGGTGGAGCTGTCAATAGATGTCAGGGAGAAAACAGTAGATCTGCACAGGGATTAAATGGCTCCAAGAATATCAGCTGGGAAATGGACAAAATATAAAATGACCATCAGCCAGCCTAATTTTGTCCAATGCCGTAATCATAATACACATCATATATATTGATCAATGTTCCAGTTATTATGAATCAAAGTCAACTCTAAGCTTACTTAAATACTTATTTCACTCAATGAAATACATTTTCTATTAACAATTTTTTTCTGAATCTTGTTACTATCTTGCAGCAAACTTCAAAAACAATGTTAATTATCAGATGGGAAAAGAAAAGAAAAAAGAACTTAAATATTAAGGAAATTTTAATGAGAAAAATCAGTGATGAGTGGCTTAAAATGTGGAAAAATTGTGAATTTTTGTAGTGTAGTGAGAACTAAAATGAATGGTTTGGATTTTTTTTAAATGCTAGTACCTATCATTTTTATGTAAATATTTAAAAGATAATTATTTGTGTACATGGAATGCAAAAAATACATCTGCAACACAAATTTATGGGCTCCACGTCCTTGGGTTAGTCAAGTCTTAGTGAAGACTGATTATGCATCGCTTATGAAGATTTAACAAAATTAACTTTAAACGCTCATCTCACTCAAGCCCACTCCATTCCTCCCTAAGTTGGAAAGTAAAGCTGTTTCAGTTCATTTAAAGAGCTACTGTTGAATAAAATGACCAAATTGTAAAAGAATTCAAGATTTGAAGATTTTGTGATAGTTTGATGCCACTTTTAAAAGCTTCTTCACAGAATATTTCCTTCATGAAATCACTGGAAGCAGAGAACAAAATGTCACTTGCAATCACTATCAGCCAGTGAGACACACCAGCTAACGCTGTAGGCTTTCATGTTCACTGCTCCAATGCATGCTTTTGGCTTAAAAACGTCTATAAGGACAGTGCAGAATCACTGACTTAGTGAAAGAGTCCAAAGAAGTCAAATCCCACTTTATCCAAAAGTGACCCCTTTGGAGTGGCTGTTATTGGGCCTCTATCCATTAAGCTGTAAGAATCTAAATCAGGCGTTTGGCTGAAACAACTTCTGCTGCAGAGATGGAGAAGGGAAGAGGGTCAGAGAGATGAAGGGAATGAAGAATGATTAGCAGAGAAAAGATGAGAGGACACACAAACAGGCTAAATGGGTGAGAAAGAGATGGGTGCATGAGGCATCAAAGCGCTCAGGATGAAAGAGAAGAATCAAATAACATTCAGTAAAGAAACAATAGAGAGATGCCGGGAAAGTCACAAAAATGGATGGAGATAGCATTGCAGGTCAGGGAGTAAGAGAATAGCATGCCAAATATGTTATTGAGGGGGAGGGAAAGGGGGACAAACGAGTGCTCTCTGTGTAAATCTTTTACAAAGTGACGAGTGGGGAAGACGCATCACAAACCGATGCCGGTACATAGAGCTGGAGGCGCAAAACTGATACGACGTGGGTGAAAAGGGAGTGAGCCGAAGGTGGGTGAAAAGAGAGCTGCTGTTTGGGGAGCAGCAAAGGTCAGAGGCTCAGGGTGGGCCTCTGAGTCGGCTGGACACACAGACACCTGCCAGACAAGCAGGAGAAAAAAGGACAACGGCACAGACACACTGGATGGGCGGGGGAGGGGTGTTACTGCTCTGTGTGAAACAGCTGATCTGGCCACACACAAGAAAAACAGCAAATGATATGAAAAATACTCTGATGTTTGAATACGCTTGACTTAGACTAATTTATCTGAAATCTGGTTGTATCTTTAGTCATCATTGGCCTGCTGGAAGGTTACGTTTTGTTTGTCACCTCTACACATTTTCTCTAAGGATTGTGCTGCATTTTAGTTTTGGTTATCCTCCTTTTCCCTACTGAGGAAAAGCATCTATCAAATTGTTCAACTTAATACAAGAAAGATGTGTGGAGGAGCTTCCGCAGCATTTGGGTGTTTGACACGACGTGTGTGAGCAGCGTATTGTTTTTTTTTAAATATATTTCATTTTACCTATATTTATACGTTGTCTAAATATTGAGATCCAAGATCTCACTTACAAGAGAGACCTTTTAGAGAGACGGTGCGTTGCTGAAATTTATGATTATAGCTGAGCGTACCAATCTTCAACATTCCTCTTGATTTAATTCAACTAAAGGTAATTTACCTTGTAGCCTTAGAAAAATAAAATAAAAGTAGGCTGTGTATTAGGTCATTAAACTAGACCAGGGCACCCACTGCACACCTGTCAGTGCGGCGCAGAAAGTTGCGGTGATACCCGCAGTGTAGACAAGTGCAATACTCTGTGGGAGTTTATATAGAGAGAAGCTTTTCATGTCACTTATAACACATTTAAACACCTGTGTTTTCTGTGTGTCAGAAAACAGAGGTAGAGCGGGGTGTTACCAGAGTCACTATTAGTCTCACTATTAATCTTCCTAATCTTAGCTATGAGTATGTGCATGTACTGTATGTATTCTTTGTCCTGTGTGTTCTGCAGTAACAGTTTTAAACGTTTAAAATGAATTGTACTTCTGTTTTTTTGTTGTTTTTCACTTTTATGTGGACAACCATCTTCCTCTTTTGCCCAATTTAGTTTTGTGCCAAACATATTACACACAAAATTAGCCCCATTTTTTATTGATTTATTTTTCATTTTTGACATTAACTGCATCTTTTAAGCTCAGAACATCAGCATCATTTGCTTTGCATTCATTAACTATACAAAGTCTGCACGAGTGGTTTTTGGGTGGAGCATACAGGCTTCTGGTTGTTTGTGTCTCTGTGGTCGGATGCAACCTAAATGTGAACCACCACTTACCAGAGTGGAGTATGAAGCTCAGAAAGAAGTGCACACGAGATGAAACATGAGCTTTACCACTCTAACTGGCTTTATTAGCTGTATACATAATAGTCTTGGAGCCTAAGATGTGCAATATTGAGTCCTTGGGGATTTTTTTTTCTCTGATTCTGCTCCTGCTAATGTAATTGTTCTTTTAGTGCTTTGAATGAGTTCTATATGTTTCATGCTGTGTCTTGTGATTTTGACTTGATTCATCAATGCATATCCATTCCTGCATTTTTGGCCGGCACTGCGTCCTCAAGAGCAAGTTGGGACACAAGCGAATTAGAGCAAGTGGCAGTAATAAAAAAAAAAAAGCCACTTTAAATATGGGATGACATGACACATGTCCAAGCTGGTTGGCAAACAAATGAAAAAAAATTGCTGCATGGTTTAAAATGGAGGATTTGCACACTTCTACTTGTACTGCGCTAAAATATTTATAAATTATTCAGAGCTGAACTTTCAGAGCCTAAAGAGCAAGGGTTTTCATGTAAGCTGTGCTGCCCTCAAAAGACTGCTTAAAAATATAGGTTTCACACAAATGTAACCATTCTAATGAGCAACTGAAAATATTAGCAAGCTTTACAACAATCATGCTTTTATTCTAACAAAAACGAAAAAGGAAAAGTAGACATACATATATATATATATATATATATATATATATATATATATATATATATATATATATATATATATATATATATATAGACCTTTTCCTCTATAGTACTAATAGTCTCACGTTTTAATTGCCGCATTGCACAATTTTTTTTCTGTTGCTGATTTATGTTGGAAATGTCGTCTTTAAGCTAAAACTGTCCCCGTGACGACTACTGTAGTTTTGTTGGATTTAGTTTTGGGACAACACCGCTCTCTTGTGGATACTTTTGTCATTTTACATTGTAATCGTTGTGCTCTCGTTCAGTTTGATCCAACCTAATAGCCGTAGGGAAACACAAACGTTGCCTTAGCAACGAGCTAGGGCGCGTCAAGAGTTATGGTTATCAACAGGTTTAATTTCAACATTAATTATAGAAAACTTAAGTAAAATACACGATGGAAACAACAAGCAATTCTTCCGTGTTTCTTCTTACGGTGAACGGACAAATTGAGGGAGCGAACGTGAGTGGTTGTTTTATTGCTTTAGCTTAGCAGCTAGAATTAGCATTAGCAGCAGCAATGTACTGTATTTAAGCGGTAATTCTTTGCTTTATTTCTCTTTCCGTCGTTCTCCTGAGCGTTTTTCCTGTTCTTAAAATTAAGTTGCTTTCCCTCCCTTTTATTCCAGTTTCCAGATTATGACCATTTATACTGTAAATATTGTTACGTCTACGGCCATGACTGGGCTCCCACCACAGTAAGTGATTTGTAACATTTTAAGCATTTTCTTGTCTAATATCTTCATTGTTGCTCATTAGAAAAAGCAGTAGTAAAACATTGCACATCGAATAGGACAGAGTAGTTTGTAAAAGTCTTGTGTTAACGAATAGGTGGTGTGTGTGTGTGTGTTTTCTCTTAAGGGTTTGGAGGAAGGCATCACTCAGATCACCTCTAAAAGCTCCCAGTCTCACAAGTTAATATGGAACTTCCCTTTGGAGACAACATTCAAGAGTACAAATCCTTCTGGATGTAAGTCTTTCACACTGACACTTTCTGATTTCTAGAAATCATCCTCAACATTTCTGCACTATAGACACAGTTATTTGGCCAGTTGGATTACAAGTTAGAATTTTTTTTTTTAACATAGAATATACAGTTATCTTACTGAAACAAAAACCCAAATAAACTATAAAGGTGTAGTTAAAACCACATAATTACATACACAGAGTAAAAATACATTTTAAGCCACTAATTTGAGAGCATGCTTAGGGCCTTCATCTACGCCCAAAGGGTGGAAATGGGGGAAGTGGGTAGCCAGTAGCATATTGACTGAAAAGGTCACTGACAGGAACATACCTGCTACTACAGATGTGCAACTTCCTGTAAATGTTCCAGGGCCTCAGCTTGTGGTGAGCGTGTACGGACCGGACGTTTTTGGCAACGATGTGGTCAGGGGTTATGGAGCAACGCACATTCCATTCACACCTGGACAGTAAGTATAACTATATTCTACCCTACTGCTGCTTAAAGCATGGTGAACATTGTCTATGTTATTTAAGGAATCTGAGATATTAACTTTGTAGTTGCTTTTTTGAAATAAAAGAGAATAATCAGTTCCGTTTCTTCAGACACATAAGAACCATCCCGATGTTTGTTCCCGAGCCCACATGGAGACTTCAGAAGTTCACAGGGTGAGTTGTTACGAGTTACGTGGGGGGTGTTATTGCCCTCGCATTAACAAAATGTGAAAAAGTTAAAAGGGTATAAATACTATTGGAGAATACTTTGATAAACTATATGAAAGCATTGCAGCTGTTATGTTTGTGGTACCATAAGCCAAGTTTTTTTTTTTCTGAAACTTAAGTACTTTTTCCCCCCTTGCTCAGCTGGTTGCTAGGACGACGACCCGAGTACACCGACCCCAAAGTGGTGGCACATGGGGAAGGCCGAGAAGGTTCGTCATGCTTACCGTTCTTTAATGAGCTGAACAGCTGTAGTTTTCACAGCGTCGGCTGAGTAGTAAAAACGAGAGGAAGCATTAATATCCATCCAATGTTTGAATCTTCTTTTCTGTTTCAGTGACGAGGGTTCGATCTCAGGGCTTTGTCACCGTCTCCTTCCACATAATGACCAAAGACATGAAGAGGATGGGCTATGACATGGGACCGATGAACTCGTCAACCGTCCAGTCCGCCACTTCCAGTCAGTCAGGAGATGCACAATAGTACGTGAAGTAACATGAAAGCTAACTGGAGTCACTACATATCAGTTGTCATTGTGACTGAACTCCAGCCCGGATTGGAGTCCAAACACTGGAAAATCGGGGAGTCTGGTTTTGAGACCAGTTGCTTTCAAAACCAGAGCTGTGCATTCTGATTGCTTCTCAAAGTTGCCTACAGAGTAATATCTGTGGAGGGGCTTGGTAAAAGCCTCAGACAATGCTGGTGTTGCATTCCTCGCCGCAGGAGGCTGTGATGTTAAGGGAGAGGTCCGTTGCCATGTTGGGTCTACACAAAATGTGAATATTGGTTATAAAATGTCAAAGCCCCATGCTGAATGTTTGTATTTTCAGCTTAACATGTAGTTTTAATTCTCGAGACATGGACAAGTTCGCTTGCAACCCATGGCGTCATTGTGTGGAAAGGCTTCAGATAAATTTGAAAACTGAAAATGTTAAGTCCATTTATTCACTAGATATTCTAAATGTCAGATCATCACGATTAGGAAAGTTTCAGATTTTGTCATCTTTTTTAAAAAAAAAAGTGTTAAATACTTCCAGATTTTTGATACTAGCTCCTTAATTTAAAAGTGTAAAATTTGTTCATTGAATCCATCTTTTAGTGGGAGTTCTCTGCCTACTTTCAGTTGTCAGATTTAAAACCCTGGCTAATAAGTTTGAGTTATGAGATCTGTTATTTACTAATAGCTCCTTTGTCGCAGAGTGTGTTTAATTAGATTTGGCTTAACATTGGACACATTTCCTAGAATGTGCATCTACGTAATGGTTTTAAATAGCCAGCGTGTAAAAGCATCTTCTGGTATTAAGTAAGTTAAATGAATGTCTAACTTTCCTTAATTGACTTAGGTCTTACGTTTAACATATAAAATGTCCTAAACTGAAGTTAAAACATTTTACATTTAACAAAAACCTTTAAGAAACATTTTATAAAAAGGTTTGGGAGCATTTTTGCACCTTTCTTTGTCAATAAGACAATACTTTATCTTCTGTTAGAACTTTATCATCTTGCTGGAGAGCGCGGCAGCAACCCCACACTGTTTTCTGGCAGCGGCCACCAGATTTTCATGAAAAATATCCAGTGGTTTCAGACAGTTCATGATGCAATGGACTGAATGATTATCCTATTGTGAATTTATTGTCAAGCTTTACATCAGAGGTGCCAACAGTTTTTGCATTAACATTCACTTTACACCCTTACTGCTGATTGGTGTAAAACCAAGCAATGCAGTCCAGAAATATAAACAACTTGATGTCTGGTATTTCTAGATATATTCTGTATTGTACAGTTGCACTTTTTTTTTTAAGCATTTTCAAAATAAATTCTAATCCAACCATTGGTGTCGTTTAGTCCATCCAAAGACCCGATTAATTTTGATTTACTTTTCGATCATCAAAATCAAGAAGAGACAATGAAGGCTGCGGAGCTGAAGTGAAATACATTTTATTTTTGAACCAATGCAGCTACAGTCGTCCTCATCCAAACAGGGTTCGGTCAGCTGCGCTTGCTTGTTTAGAGGCCGTTAAAATACCACTTGTTTTTTTTTTCCTACAAAAACCCATTACACAGAATAATAAGGTATACAGAAGAACAGTATGTTACAATAGTACAAATGATAAATTATATTATACAGTTATAATGCCAACAGGTAGAGCACAAATCCAAAAACAAAAAAAAAAGACAGAAGTCTGCTCCCATTACTAAGAAAAGGGTAACTAGTCAGACAGGAGAAGGGAATAAAAGGAGTCAGTTTATGCATATAAAGACAAGACAGTTCATGAAGTCAGTTAGTTCTCTGGAGAGGAACGAAAAATAAAAAACAAAACATATTTAGTACATGACTCGGAGGCGTTCACTGCATGGGTCACGCTTTCACTGAACCACAGTGATGAAATTTGGTTATTAATATTTCAATATTTCAGTAAAGACTTTATTAGCAACCCCAGTCCCTCTTCTCTCCCTACCCTCACTAAGCTTGCATAATGTTTTCTAGAGATTAAAACATTTGCTGGTTTACAAGCATGTTTCACACCCATTCGTTCAAGAGTCCGAGCACAAACACCATCATAGCCATGTCAAGAATGTCCCATATCATATACACTTGGAGCAGCTCCTCTTTTTTTTTGTTTTGCCTGAGAGAAATGGGGAGGTCTGCGTTCAGTGGAAGTATCCAAAGATCTGCAGTGAAACCACGTCATACCACAAGGAGGCGACAACCCAATCCAAATGGAAGTAAGCAAAAAAAAAAATGTTTGAACACTCCACAGACTTAAAGGGAATATTTGAACATTCTGAAGTGAAGGACTGTGAAGTCATCAGTAATAGATCCATAACCTGTAGCAGATGGATGAAAATGTCACAGTGGGTTTATAGAACAGAGACGAAATCTTCAAACTGGAAACTGGACAGCAACTAATTTTAGTAACTTGAAGTTAAGTTAAATTCAAAGGGTTTAAGCTCATGGGGTCCTATTAATATTTCGCTTGAAAATTTCCAGGGTCAAATCTTTGGATTTGCCCGGACAGCTGAATGCAAAACATTTACCACAAATTGTGCAAATCATGAAACAACCCAATGGGGAATCTTTGTGATTAAGAACTATTTCATGTAATTAGAATAAGGAACAAAGTTGGGAAACTCAAATATTTTTCCAAACTTATCTTTGTTCCACCCTGTTATCAATACTTGCCAAATGCTTAAAATTAAATATGCTACCCCTCCAGGTAGTACTCCAGTCATGCCATATTCAATGCAAAATGTTTCTATGTTGAAGTTAAAATGGCTGCTGGCTGTATCCCTCCACTTGTACTCGTCAGGCAAGAAGGGCATACATTTTGGGATTTTGTTACATTTTTCAGAGGTGCAGGCCCGTGATCAAGTGGACTGATACAGCAGCTGCAACTCTAGCAAGGATACATGCTCAGTTAACATATTCTGGATATGAATATTTGTTTGAAATGACTAAAATCAGAGTAGGTTTTCTTTGACTTAGCTGCCAGGCTTTCTTCTTTTTTGTGCAAGCTCCCTGTGAAACAGCATCTGTCTATTACAGGATAGGAAGCTATTGCTATAAATTACTAAACAGAACTTCATAGCAAAAGGAACTGTCCCTTTAAAAAAGGAATGGGGAAAGTCTACAAAACCTGCGCATTTAATTTTAAGCCACAATTCATCAACCCACTTTTCTTTACCAGCAGAAGAGACAGGGAAGCTCAAACTTGCTTTCTGGAAATCTATATATAATCAGCCAAAAGTAACACTATTTAATTACATAAACACTTGACAAAGGCGTAAATTAGCACAGAGTTATGAACCTGTCTCATCAAAGAGCCTCTTAAATCATAACCTTTAATAAACAATAGCAAAAAAATAAAATAAAAACGTAATGCTAACTAAGTGTGACCTTACTGTCACGAAAAAAAAAAAAAAAAATCAGTCGCTATGACTTCGGTAACAGTTGTGCTTCTAGGAGTAACATGACCAACCCATAGGGCGGCATGACAACAAAACCAGAATGAAAATGGAGAAACTACTAAAACACAACTTTTTTTAGTAACAAAAAAAATAGTAACAACCAACTGTTTACATTGTTGTTTGCTATGGGATTCCCCTGTGCTATCAATAGTCCTGTGCGCGCGCATGCGTGTGTGTCTGTGTGTGAGACAGGACTGGGTGATGATCTAAGAGATTATCTATAAAAACGAAAAGTCCTGTTGGAGGTGAAGGTTCTTCTCAAGGCTGAGACCTCTTCACCACAAACCAAGTTAGTTAGTTAATAAGTTAACTAAACTGCCCTTTGTTTTAGGTTGCAAATTCTAACAGAAGGTGAAAATAGAAAAAAACTTGAATAAAGTACACTTGGAAGCTAAACACACACTGTCCCTCATCCCTTTTAACCCTAGAAAATTCAAAAGAATGAAAATAATGAAAACAAATTGTTCCACGATACTCACCTGCATCCGCTTGTTTGACTCGGAAAATACTGACACAGTTCGTCTTTCTCTTCTAAAATCACTGACCGGGTAGGAGACGCAGTAGAAAAACGCTCTGATGTGTGGCTGTTAGCATCTGAGCGGTAACAGCAGGACTGCGTACGAGCACATGCGCACGTAGAAAACATCTTTCCTGGCCTCTCTTTAGGACTGAAAAGAGCAGTTCCATTTCCTCTAAGTGGAGTGTTCATTTTTAATTTCGTGACCCCCTCGTGGTCAAGGTTCAGGTCAGGAAAAAACAGAAGATCCAAAGTGAAGATGAAGGGTTCGGACTGAGTTAGTACCAAGAGCCGAGGCAGTGTACGGGTGTGCCTTGTCGTTTGTTTTAATCAGACTTACTCTGTGAGCTAAGGTGTAACTGTGAGTCCAACAGTCACTGAAAAAAACAAAAACAAAAAAACAACAAAAAAAAAAGCAAAAATTGTGCAAAATTCCTGCTTTGTAATACACACAACATACACGCAGGGAGTATAAACACATCTCTCATCCTTAATCCAGTGTGTTTGAGGAAAACTCACTGGGATATACACAGTGTAAAACCACTGAGATGTGCACTCGCTCACACACGGATACACACAGACACACTAGAGCGGATAGAGCTTATAAAAGATTAGTTCTAGAGAAGAGATAAGATGCTGGAATTAGTACAGGCTGACTCTCCGGTCACCCCATCACAAAAAGAGGAAAAGAGCAGTCCAAAGGGTGAACAAGAGGAAGAATGGAAGGAGAAACTGGGTCCAGTCCCACCCTGGCAGAAACTCTGAAGTCCGTAGACAGGTGCAAAGATCTGTGTGGTCGCCAGCATCATATTAGGATCAGCCTGGAACTCACAAGATTAGGCAGCTTGTAGCTGAGCAGGACAGGAGCAGAAAAGAGTCAGGAAGTATTTTAGTCGGGCACCTGGCTGGGAGTGGCTTATAAATGGATAAACGGGATAAAATATCTTCTTGTTCGTGTCGAGGAGCAAGTGAAGGAGAAAGTGTGTCCTCCTTTCACAAGAGGAAGGGGTTGGTGGTTCCGGCGGGTTGTGACCCGGCCTGGGGGGGCATGCTCATCAACGGTTGAGGCATCGACATGGCGGGTGGGATCCCTGCGCCCACGCCGCCGCCCGTGCCGGGCATCCCGTGGCCCATGGGGGCCATCCCTGCCAGGGGGACCATGGCGACGGGCTGAGCGGGCACGGAGGCCAGCGGCATGGGCTCGGCCATGCTGCCGAAGCCGGAGGGCATCGGGCTGACGCGCATCTGGTTGAGAGTGGGGGGAACCGGCTGGGTCATTTGGAACGGGTTGGCGAGGGGTGCAGGAGCCGAGCCACCTGGATGAAGCAAACCGTTGGTCAGTTCAGCAGAAATATCAGAACGGGAGGCTTGTTTATACCTGCTTTTTGTTTTTAGGTGTACAATTAAAGTCAAGATAATAGTAGAACAATAGAAAAACTTCAATTATTCAACTACTTTCATGTGTTTCTATTTCTGATTCACAATTATTTATGTCGCTTTTACTTCACGTTTGTTGGCGTAACGAGACAAAATTAGAAAATATTCAATCTGAATGTATGAATGTTTTAGCATGGCACAGTATGTTTCCAGAAAAAAAAAAATCCTCTGAACTCCTACCTGTAGCAGCCAAGAACGGGTTAACAATGGGCGCGGGCTGAGCCGGTTTGGTCACCAGAGAGTCCAGATTGACCAGCGCTGCATTGGGTCCCAGGAAGGACTCCGGAGTCTTTCTGGTCGGGTTTGTGGAGATCAAAGTGGAAGTGGGCAGCGGGTCGAAGAGGTCCAGGCTGCCGCTACTGGCCAGACTGACTTGGGAGGGGAGAGAGGACGTAATGCCCGCGTCGGCTGAAACGGAGAGAGGAAGGAGGAAGTTAAATTCACTCATGAGAGGGTTTTGTATTGAGCGAGCAAAACACTGGACTTGCATCTCTCTAGTGTAAATATTTCTTGCATATTAATCCTCTGCTCCACTACACACAAACAAGTGTCTCCATCTGCACTTAAGAACTTCTATTCACAATGGCGTATATAAAAGATGATGCTATTATGAGGGATATCAGAGGCAGACAGACTGGCTGTTATTGGTGGCAACAGTCAGACGGCAGTGGAGACGTTCGTTAGTGCATTAATCCAACCTCAACATGCCTGCAAACACAAGGAAATGTGAGAGACAAAAACCGCCGTCACGCAGCAGGAAGTTCGACACCGTCTCCACAAATTCAAATGAGGAGATCAAACTGATTTAGAGTATTTGTGTGCGAACTGCTAATGCACTTTGATGTTTATTTCAGTCGGTACTGAAAAATATCTATCGAAGAAAGGTGTTTTCTTCTCTTCAGGTTCTTTTCGTTTTTCCTCGGTGTTTATTATAGTGTTGAGCTAAAGCTTAGACCCAGCCACCAAAATCCCTTCACACCCTTCAAAGACTAAGAAAAAACACTTAGATGGAAATCCATTCAGAGCCTGGTTTGAGTTTAAATTTGTTCATTTTGATTCCAATTTACATGAAATATCACAGATCTGAGCAGGTTTCCATAATTTAGCCTAACAGAGGGGCCAGCAACGGACACAAATAAATAAAAGCGTCACCGTGATATGAAAAAAAAAAACAAACAGACTTGAGCCAGGCAGCCAGAGAAAGAATGTCTTTTGCCATGTAAAGTCAATTTCAAACGCTGCCTTCGCTCAAGTCCGTTGGTACATTTATAGAAAGACGAGACAGTGTGTCTGTGCCCCCCCGCAGAGAGGCTACGTCTGCTGAGGGGCATTTTCTGAGACACCGAGGGAAAGAAAAACACACACTCCGTGTCATTAGATGGACGAAGACAGGGTGAGTACCAGTGGGGACAGAGGAGGAAGAGCGCAGGTTGTCAAACTCTGAGAAGTCTTCCTTGGATGTACCATTGGATGTACTGAACAGGTCAAAGTTACCTGGAGGGAGACAAACCCATTCACACAAACACGTGTAACACACACAAAAGACGACAACAACTCACCAAGTGAACAAAAATTACGTGTACAGCAGAAACGGAACACAGACGAATGGAGACGTTATGAGTACAAATGTGTGTGGAGGTAAGTGAATAATATATTAACCCATAAAGCATGCAGATGGATGTAATCCTGTTTATTTCTGTACAGCTCATGAGTTCAGAGGTCACCTGTCTACTGGGAGATTCGCTAATATTCACAGATGGTTGATGATTAACTAAATACTAAAATTAAAAGCTTCTTTTTGATTATTAGGTGAATGAAATGTGTGTGCTTACAAGTGGAAATAATAATAATAATAATAATAATAATAATAATAATAATAATAATAAAAACAAAAACAAAGACCATACCTGTGTTGGAGGTTTTAGGGCGGCCAGCTCCAGACCCCCAGGGGTCAGTCGCCGGAGCGGAGTTTGCCCAGGGGTCGCTGGCCTTCATGGTAGGCAGAGATGCAGGAGCAGCCCAGGGGTCGGGTGGCACCGACGGCCGAGGGGCAGAGCCTGGGAAGAGGGGAGAGTAAAAATAAAAATGTTTTTCTCTCTGCATAAACAAGCTCTGGTAGGGAGGTGGGATATTTTTAAGTTGACCAAAATCTAAATGCATATATACATTTAAAAAAAGTCATAATGTTACCAGAACAAAAGACGCAACTTTATCAGAACAAACCTTCAGTGAGCAAAAATAAATGATTTATCAGGATCTGGTGTGATCAGCTCAGTTCGTGTGGTTCGTTCATCAACATTGACTTGGTTGTTTGCACAATTGTTTCAAAGTAATATTACTGATAATGCAATGCTGATGTGTTAAAAGATATTTCTATTAAGTATTATTTTTTCCATGTTGGAGTTCTAATATTACAACCTTATTCTGGTAATTAAAGAAAATCTTAGCCTGACTAATATTCCATCATGGAGTTGCACTTTATTTAAAGTTAAAATAAATAGGAACTTTAAAACACTCTTGTCAAACAAGAAGTTCTGCCTTAGGCATGCTGACATCACCCTGAACTGTAGAAACCCAAGGAGTGTACTACTACTACTACTACTAATAATAATAATAATAATAATAATAATAATAATAATAATAATAAATATATAAAAATCCACGTTTTCCAAAAATGAAATTTTCAAAAACCAAAAATTGGATTAATTGATGAAAACCGATTTGTCGCTCAGCCATACTGTCTTGTTACAGTGGTAAATAGCTACCATCGGGTAAATGCAGCCAAAGATGAGGACCATTTTTAAAAAGGAAACATTCTCCGGCTCCTCAAAAGCAGCAATATACCTGCTGTCAGCAGAAAAGTACCAGAACCCAACGATGTTATGTGCAAAATAAACAAAAAAAAGCACATTTGACTGTAACAGGGTGTGCAGCATAACAAGACAGGGGGAGCCAACATGGCCTATTAGTGTGAGCTTAATGGACATATCCTGCTCCCTGTTGCTGGACTGAAAGCTAGTGTTACACTTTTATCTCCCCAAGAATCCCTTCCTGCATCACAAACGCCCTGCACTCCCTTTCTTCACAATCTCTTCCTCTAACTCGCTCCCTGCTCCCAGAGCAGCAATGCTGCCGAGCCAGCCGAGCCGCATTCCGTTTAAACAAAGACTCACAGTCCAGAGAGCTGCAGGTGGAGAGCAGCGATGCCTTTCACACACACACACATAGACACACACACACACAGCCACTTTACTCTGTTCCTCTCCAGAATGACAGTAAGGATGTGGACCTTTCCCAGTAAGAATGTGTGTGTGTGTGTTTACCATAAGGCTGCCACGGGTCTCCTGATGCAGCTGCAGCTCCGGCTCCAGCCCCGCCCCCCATTCCCCAGGGGTCAGACTTGGGACCCGGCTCAGGGACATTCATTAGATCCATCAAAGATGACTGTGGCTACCAATAAAGAAGAAGGAAGAAAGAAGAGTTTAGGAAGCTGGGAAAAAGGATGAAAAAAACAAAAATTCACTGAAATAATAATTAGGTTCTGTTCGGCATGTACAGCACAAATCACCAGCCAGACACACTCCTTCCAGTCAGACATCAGCAAAGTAAAGAAAACAGATAAAGCTGTTTCAAGCGCATATTTGAGTAAATGTAACAACTGAGTTACCAAGGCAGTGAGATTCCACGGGAGTCTTACCTCTTTCTTCTTCTTGGGGAGCTTTGCTGAGCCTGGACCTTCTTTCTTACTCTCCTCCAAGGCCATCTGTAGTCTCAGGTCGTCACCTCTGCGTAGGCGCTCCTCCTAAACACACACCGAGTCTGAATTAACCAGCCAGCATACGTCTTGAACCAGAGGTGTCCAAACTGTGGCCGGGGGGCCATTTGTGGACTCTGAATGATACAAATTTGTCCCATCAGTGCAGGTGGCTGATGCAGATGAAGACTTTTTTGCCCTAATTAGGCCGGACCATACCCCACGAATTAAAATCTTCTCACAACAATGTCAGATTTAACACAAAGTATTCATCTATTAATAACCGAGTTTTCTCTTTAACTTCATGGGAAACAGGAACACATCTTTCCATTGAGTTAATCTCTGAAATAGATCTTGGCACACCTAAACCTGCTTTTAATTACATTATGTAGAACTTTGCTGAGTACAGTAAGTGTTTAAAAAAATAGTGACATAAATTATGTTTATATTGCTGAGAAAACTTTTTTTTTCCAGATTTCTTCAATAAAGCTCAAAGTAGTAAAGTAATATGGAAAACAAGCAAAACCTTCTGAGGTTTTGTATTTATGAAGACTGACTCATCTTTTTCCTTCGAAAGGACCTATTTTATTTGCTTAATTAAAACATCTCATACTACGTTCACTGTTAAGCACGTTAAACTAAATAAAACTTAATGATTTTAGTTTAAAAAAAAAAAAACATTTTTAGTTTTTTGGCTTGAAGGTACTCTTGCTGAGGAGTTTGGCCCGTGTTACAAAAAGTTGAGACCTTCTATCTTATACCATGCACAAGCCACAGCATGTACATATTTACTTGTTTTAACTAATATCTGTTAGTGATTAAAGTCGGGATTTGGCACACAATAAGGGAGGAATGGAGGCGTGTCAGAGCATGTATTTGAGACAATGTGTGCATACCTGCTCGGCTGCTTCTCTGCTCATGGCCAAGGCAAGCTGTAGCTGGAGTTCCTCTTCTCCACTGGTCTGAGGTCTGGCCTGCTCCAGCTCTGAGCCCGCATTGGGAGATGTGGCTAAAACACAAATTCAGAGTGTGCATTAATGTCACGGTCGCCGTCTGCTACACATTCAGCATCGAAGATAACTATTAAACACCTTAATGTGCCAAACGGTAGTTCCATTGTTCTGTTAACCTGAACGTAACAAACCAAGTAATGCAGATAGGACTGCAAGTAATGCTTTTTTTTTGTAATTAATTATTTATTCTATCGATTACTCTGATGATTAATCAGATTTAAAATAAAAAGGCATGTTCTGCAGAATTTTCATTTAATGATTTCAGGATTTTTGTTCTATATTGCAAATACATTAAAAGACGCAAATAAACTGTTGTTTTTTTTATTATTGCCTAAAACATAACAAGGAATTCCTGTAGTGTATGTTTGATTATTACAGCAAAGCATGTATCTGTAATACTGTGGGTACAACATATTTACATAGAAACTTTTTTTTTTACAGTTCTGACTTAAATATTCCTCTGTGATGTCCTTTCAGCAAATGGCTTTTTTTTTTAGTCTCTATACTAAAGCTAACAAGCGTTTACTAAATTAGTTGATTTCAACTGTCAAATCGTTTCAGCCCAACATACAGAATAAAAACAACAGAAAAACAAACTGGTTTCAGACCTAATTTGTGCCCAGACAGTGACAACATTAGGGACAAAATAACTTAATTGCAGCATTTGACTTAAAGTGTTAAAAAACAAAAAGAGATGTGACTGGATGATGTGCGACAGCATGTGATCGCACGTCTATAAAACCTTTAAAAGACGATAGGGTCACTCATACTTTTATTAGGACAGGCCATGTGGCAGCCAAACACTGCACGTGGCACACTCTCCGTCTGGCCAGAAAAATGTGCTACAACTGGCACACATCCATTAAGGTAGCTTACACTATTTACTCCAAGCCCAGTTTTGACTTGCTGCAGTTGGAAGCCACGAATTTAAAAATAAGGGCCTCTATGATTCGTGTGAAACATGTTGGTTTGTTGGCGTTTAAAATGTTTTCTTCCCCAGTTCTCTTTCCATCATGACCAGAACTGTGTTTGGTGCGTAGGCTGCGCCCATAAACACCGAGTTGAACAAAGGAACACCGACATAAATATGTTGTGACAGTTTCCCTGTGCGACGAGGCAAACTTCACACCCAGCACTCCCAATATGACTGACATCCACCTGCCTGTGACGACACTTCAGACACGTCAGTCTGATCTCTGCACACGCACAAAACGCCTGACGTCAAATCTTTCCGTTGTTTAGGGAAATGGAGATGCTGACCTCAATAATTAAATTGATCTGGCAGTCGAAGAGCACAGCTGACAACAAATCATACAAACCGCCTAGGGAACAACTCAAAATAATACTTATAATCATGAATCGAAACAATTATGACGTACTGACATCATTGAGTTGTGTCAGTATGAGTCTGCTGACTCATACTGACACAACTCTGATCTGATCTTTGATCTCTGGATCTATCAAAATTGGACATATTTAAAATGATTAAATAACATAACTGCATTCAAGTTTTTTATATATATATATATTTACATCACATTTTATCCTTCAGGCAATAATGGATAGAAAAAAATGTAGTAGTATTTAGTGACCCTCAAAGCATTAGGTTACCACCACCATGTCTCACTATTTCGACTGTGACATTATTGTTTTTCACTATGGTGATGATGTTTTCAGTGTTTTGAGAAGTGCTAGTTTTCCTCCACACAGTTTTTCAAGGTTTTGGCAGGTTTTCAGCAACTCAAATTTAAAACTGAAGACATTTTTTAAGATGCTTATGAATGAAATTTAAGAACTAGATCTTAAACTATACCAAGAGATGGGAAACACCGAGTTAGAGCTTCTTCTGCACTTTTGCTTATAAAATTTTTTTTTTCAAATCTCGTGTTTTATCTTTAAATCAGCCAGTTCAAACCGCAACACCAGATTAACTAGCAAGAAATCTTAATAAACGTGAAGTTGACATTGTGAACATTTCTCTATTCACTCAATAAGTCACATTCAGTTCACATCTTTAGATTCACACATTCTGCCTCATTCTGGCCGTCTGTTGACAAACTACATGTCTTAAGGGAAAGTGACCGGAATGGATTTTCATTTGTATTTAACAGAGATATGTTTCCTTAGCATATTAAAGCCGAGTCAGAGTCAAAAGCAGCTGCATGTCTTCCTTAAATAGCTAAAAACTCCCAACAATAACACAATTGGGACACACAACTGTCAGATACATGAGAATAAAGACGGAAAGATTCAGTTCTATCAAAAGAAACATTTGAGCTCATGGGTTTATTAAAGTGAGCAAAAAAGAAGGAACATGGTGGCGCTACTTCAACATGCAACACTTCTAAGGCTTATAAAACACTATGCCAACTAAAACACACTGCTGTGGGAATAGACCATATACGGCATACTGTTTAAATGCAGCTGTGCCTACATGCGGGGGGGGGGAGGGGCAAGAATGTCTGAAACTTTGATTCTCATCTACTCTTCTGCCATTTCCTGCCAACTTCAGACTCCCTGAAGACTACACAACTCTAACTTGGAATAGAAAGCTGCATTTTCAGAAAGTAGAATACCCTGGTGTCACCCATGGTGGATTTATGGACTGGTAATGGTATACAGCATTTTAAAATCAAAGGGAAGAGTCAGGAAATCCCATCACATTCGCAGACACATCGTCTCTTGCGTCGGGAGATAAGGAATTTAGTAGCTGTTGTGGGAGGCAGTGTCCAAAGTGAACACAAACTAAAACCCACCAAACACAGAAATCTAACATTCATGCGTTACATGAAGCTTTACTTCTAAACTTTGAATATCTGCTGTCACAGCTGCATGGCCATTCATTCGTTCGTTTGCTCATTCACTCACGCCACGTCTGGACAACAATACTCGGAAGGTTTGACTGGAATCCCAAAAATCCCACGTCACCTCCCACGACCACGGCCAGACTGAACTCCGACTGGTTCTCCGCTGACGACTCAGCTGCAGAAGTTTTAATCATAACGGGCAGAAGAATTTAGACCAAAAAGCAGGGCTTTGAGCATATACGTATAGCGCCGAACACACCACTATCCAACAAACTACCTATATACATGATACTTAAAGTAAATTGTATTCAATATTATCAAGTGGTACAGTTATTAAGTTAATATTTAAAGATCTAAATGAATACAATTATGAAGTCTTATTGTGTTAAAATTATGTAAAGTAAGTTTTTTAATAATTTTCTGCACAAAAAAAGTGCAAGTCATTAAAAGAGATCAAACAGACCCTGTGATTGGTTAACATGCAGAGCAGACAAACTGCAGACCAATCACTTTGTAGCAGTGCTCACCCTGCCCAGTGACTTTTATTAGCAAAGTAGATAAAATTGATTATCTATGCTCTGATGTATAATGAATAATTATTTCAATATCTTTTTACCAAACATATACTTGTTTGCAAATGCAGTTATTTAATGTACACATTTCCACTTTTATACAAATTATATATAGACATTTACTACGTTAGTTACTGATGCACTGAATGGCGGCACTTCTAATCCTCCATATGGCTGCATCACATCCAAACCATGCAGGTTAAAACCCCGTGCGAGGCCACAGACAGACGAGAGCCAACAGGCATCCCTGCAGACACAGTCATCCTGCTGGGTGCAAAGGAATGGAGGTCAGAGTGTGAAAGGAAAAGAGGCCAGGGTTCACTCTTTCATTTCATTCTCAGTTCATCTCCGCTGTGGTAACCTACTTCACAAATGTGACTCATGTTTTCTTTCTTTTATTATTTGTGACCTCTTCCTTGCGATCATTTTCGAACTAATTATATTTCCCCATGGACGATATTCGACTCATTATAGAGTAATGTGCATGACTTTTTTGTTGTTTTTTTTAAACTAGAACAGACTAGCCCGTTCCTCTAACATGATAAGTCGTCAGTGACGCCTGCTGCGCGAGCAGATTCCTCTGTCATGTATAAAAGATGATTTTAGGGGGGCGATTGGGGAGGTAGGGAGTTTGGTGGGTGGTGATCTTCTTCCTCTTCTGTTTGTGTGTGGGGGAGTGGAAAAGAGCTGAGGCATGCAGCCCTGGTGCAGAATGGCCGGGCAGAGATGGAGCGGGGGGGAGGGGAAGGGATGACCTCGGAGTTTTAGGCAGAAGTTGCGCTCCCTGATATACTGTGACAACAGCTGATTTAGTCCTTCTTTATTTGGCGTTTAAACATGGGGGACTGAACCCCATGGGCCTCCGTAACGTCTGACATACTTACAGCCGTGGTAGGAGGCGGGGGAGCCCTCCGACCTGCCGTACTCTTCGCTGTAGGATGTGGAGAGGTTGGGCTGGGACGAGCCTCGGCCGAAGCCCATCTGAGTGCTCCCTGTGGACACCTGGGCCATGCGCTCCTTAGTCTTCAAAGCCTGAGACCTAGCATGACAAAACACAGGAAGCGTTCATATCGTTTTGACCCCTGCAGGTTCAAATCTGTGCAGGAGGAAGTAGCGAAATAGGAAATAACATGACTGCTAGTCTTCGGGATTATGGATTCAGAATAAGCAAAGTTCTCAGAAGATTTTTGGCCCATCTCCAAAAGTGTAAATTCAGAAATTCAGAAATAATACAGGTAGTTTTACTGCACAGAAGAAGAAGAAAAAAGGACAAACAAATAAAAAAAAAGGGACAGACTGGTGGATTAATGGAAAAGTTTGCAAAAAAAATAGGAAGACACGGGGATTCATTGGATGCAAAGGATTTTAAAAGTATGGACAAAAGTGGAAGGATGACTAAAAATGTAAAAATAATTTTTTACAAAATATATAAATATTTTTAAATCAATAAGTGTGTTGATGGATGAAAAAAAGAGAAACTGACAAATGGAAATAAAATAATGGAAAGAGAAAGCAATATTTTTGCTTTTTCTTTCTTTTTAATAGTTACACAAACTCGGAAAAAACTTAAATCAAATTTGACATTTCCAGACTGTGTAGGAACGCTGTGTCTTTGGAGATCAGGATCAAACTGTACTAAGAGGAAATCTGCAAACAAACCCAGAATCACAGAAAACCAGAAGATCATCTCAAAACAGCATGACATCTCGCCAAAGCAGTTTTCTCAAATGCAACAGCAATTTGTGACTTTTTTTTTTCGCCATTCCACAGCTATAAAATCTTAATTCTTAAAATATTTCCCACCAACACAAAGTCCAACAATTTAGTTTCATTAAACTCATAGCTTTGGTGTTTGGTAATTTGCTGGATTATGTAAGCAATGTTTTCTTCAAGACATCTTGCCATTTCATCTTCTCAGTTTAAACACTACAGAAAAAAATAACTCAAAAGAATGCTCGCTGCATAAATACTGGAAAGTAAAAAACTTGTCAACATTTCAGTTGATTTCACTGAGTTTTGTTTATGCAGCAGACAGCTTCAGATTGGAGAGGAACATTCTGATGTATTTACTTTTTTCCCCCAGAAACTACATTACAAATAAAAGAAAGAAAAAAAAACAGTGTGCAGTTTGTTATCTGATAAAATAAAAAAATATTCTCCATATGAATCAACCAAAGACAAATTTACAGACCGAAAACTGTCAGATTCTTAGATTCAATGTGATTAATGATCAATATCTGGCCGACTGATTGATGTATCTCCACTATTGAGTAAAGGACTTAACAATTGTTTCAGTTTTTAATGTCAACCAAAACATAAATGCATTAATGCAGATACAGACTCAATTAATACAAACCATTTCTTTAAGGAGCAGTATTACGTGTTTTTCAGCCACATCATATCATCTTATACCACAATTAAGTAACTGTTACTTTCAGTTGTTAAAAAAAATGCTGAAAATATCAAACATGGCTTCAAAGAAGTTTGACTTTGCAATTTAACTTCTTGAAATTTGGCCTCTGTCTCTTTAAGAAGCTCCTGCTCTTTCCCACACTCTACATTCAGAACGTTTCTTCATTAAGCTGTTTACACAGCTCAAAAAAGTCAATTTTATATAAATTTGTGATTACTCTCACCTCTCTCCTTTAAGGCGCTCTTCGTCCTTCAGCAGTACCACCAGCTGCTTGCTCTTCTCTCTAACGTTGATGCCCTGGTCTTTGCCGTCTTTGTCAATGTACTGGAAGTCCTTGAGGGTCTGGATAGCGAAGATGTTCTCCTTGCATTGCAGCGCCACCCTCTCCGAGCCAGTCTTTATCAGGTAGTCGAGCAGCGTGAGGGCTTTGTAGACGTGGCGCCAGTTCTTCCCGTGGTCGTTGAGCCGCTTCCAGATCATGTTCATGATCTCGCTGAAGGCCACCACGTTGTAGGTGAGGTCGGCCACCTCGGACATGAGCGAAGACGACGGGCCCCACGGGTCGTTGGACGTGGCCTCTCTGACTTTCTTCTCAGCGTCAGAGTAATTGTTGACCATGTTTTTCATCTGCCGGCGGATGGTGCTTGGCATGGTGGCGGTGAGGTTGCGACAAAGCGGAAGAAATAATATATATATATAAAAAAACAACAACGGAGAGGAGCTTGTCCTCTAGTAGTGTTGAGAATGAAGGAGAAGTTTGTAAAGTCCACGTGTCTGTGTGTCCTCGATAGATGTATATCCTTTTGTGTAAAGTGTCACGTTTGCTTAAGAGGTTTCTTCAGGCCAGTGCAGAGTTCCTGAGTCCTCCAGAAGAGCATCTGTTAAAACCATCTCCACACACGCAGTGCAGACAGTACACAAGACCACGCCATCACCTAAACAACACACACAGCAGATGAATGTAAAGAGGGAGGAAAAAAAGCAACAAAAAAAAAAGTATAAACCGTAACGATTACTATGTGCTCATCTCTCCAGAAGTTCTCGCTGCGATCCTAATTTACACACCTCAACAATAACATGGTGTTGAATTGCATTTATACAGGCAGCTGTAGTGGCTTCCGTTTTGAAACTAGACAAACATGTTTCATACTTTCAGATAAGCACTTTCCATGCCTGCCCACTTCAGATGACACGGAGCCCCAAGTGTTGTGAGAAGAATGGCGTTTCAGCTTCCACATTATCATTTGCGTTTACAGTAACTCGACACAATGGCAAATTAGAAGGTAGGCAGCTGAACATGAGTAATGTCTAGAGCGCTAGCTCTGCGTGTTCAAACCTCTTGGAGAAAACGAGGTGGTGAAGTTGCACTCTGGGTGGGCTGGGAAGGAAGTTGACTGACTAAAATATGGAAAAAACTCCTGTCCAAGTTCACCTGAACTCCGTATGCAAAGTATATTTACAACCTATGGGTTACAAACTCTGGAACGAGAACCACTGGAGATACCTTGGCTGCCTTTAGCACAGTTTAACTGAAATTTTTTCAAGGAAATTACGAACAAATTAACTGCGTGTAAAGCAAATGAGACATGTTCTACATGGTCATTTTCGGTCGACTCTCCATAAAAGTCACAAAAAGGAAGTGAACAACAGAGACCCATGAACACAACCTGAATATGTTGTGCTCATTTCACCTCAGAGTTAAAACTCCTGGGAATACCATCCAAACTCAACCTACCTGTACTCTTGTTGCAACTGCAACAAGCAGTGAGCTTTGCTAATTGATGTGCACAGTGCCCAGGCTAACTACTACTAGCAATTTAAGTTAATTATGGATTTTGAACTTGCTCACCCAAGGAGGTTTTATAATAGTGCGTGAAGAGTTAACAAGGTAAATAAAATTTAAAAAAATAAAAAAACAGAACACATGCCAAAACAAAACAACAAAAAATAGTGCAGATATATGTAGATTTAGATTATTGATAGGCTTTTGCATACTTTTTTTTTGCACCAATGTATCTTCTGGTTTCATTTTAAACATGCCATTAGCAATTAAAATACCCAAACTGAAGTCTTGAGACGGAATCCATAATATAGCATTGTTGAGAGAACTACAATAAGTGACTATGACTTCACTTGAACATAATGTGGGGAAGTGGTATTTTGTTTTATTAATTTAAAATTATGCAATGTTCTGCAGGAACTCAGTACTTTGTAATATTTGTGAGACTTGAATAACAGTAAACGTTGACCTCTTCGGAAGACACGCATTAACAGCAGTGACTATAAGGAAATATTTACAAAAAAGAAATTATTTTTAAAAAAACTGAAAGGAAATATAAAGTTTTCCCAAACTAATAACAATTACATAAGTTACTGTTATTCAAGTTTACTACAAGAAATCTAAGCAAAGTAGACATGGCAGCTTTAGCTTGCTTTGACAAAGTGAAACCTATTTTTCAATACCTGGTAATAAAAAAAGACAAAGTACAGAAGAAAATCCATTTAGCTGCCAGAACAAAGAGAGCAAAGAAGTAGCCAAAGGCTGGAATTAGCTTATTTTCCACTGATTGGTTTTGATTATTGACTGGTAGATCAATTACAGAAAGATCTAAGTAGTAATAGCTCTTAATTTATCAATCTAATAGAATGTACTAAACATTTTTAACACATTTAAATTTTACTGATCTAAATTCTGCAAATTCTCTTGCAAATTCCAGGAGAATTTGCAGATTTTTTCTTTCCCTTTTGATTCTCAGATATACAAATGTAAACAAAAGTACAGATGTTCTTTGATCCTGCAAAGCCCCACTGTATGACAACATGTGTTTCCACCACACGGTGGGTGGCAGACAAAAAAAAATTAGAGAAGAGATCTTATAAATAGCACTTTGTGACAAATATAGAAAGTGAGAGTAAACTGTGTATGCTACACCTCCATGTTTCACATAAAAACTCTAGACCATGAGAACCCCAGTGCTGTAGTGCAATGAGTCTACATTTTAACAAGTGTTGCAGTCAGGTGGAAAGAATAGAAAAACAATTCTCTGAAATACGAGGTTCATTTGGAAACTGCATAATGCTTACTGACTCAGCTGATCTCGTTTAAGTCGATGTAAAAGTTTTCTGTGTCCTCTCCATCGGCCATGTAGGTAGACCAGTGATGACTTATGCAACTCTGTAATCTGATCTCTGCATTGAGCAAACAAGCCACACCCACTAGTGCTTTCACAATGATTTTGATTTCTGTGCAAATTGAGTGTTTAGACTTAATGTAAATTGCTCTTTCTGAAAAACCATCAAGTGGCTACTTGCGCTGGCCTCCGTGCTCATTTCGCAGACTTCCTGCCAAATCATGCCACAGATAAACAGCTGAAGCCGACACAGGAAAGGAAACAAAGAGTGTATGTTTTTTTATGGGATAATAAAACAAGTTGGCACATCCCATAAATTTACTTAACGCCAGGCGAAACGTGATCCCTATGGAGCACTCCCTCACTCCAAAATCCAAATCCCTCATCACCCGCCACTCCCCCCCTCTGCATCCGCATGAATGCAGCTCAGACCTAATGACACATCTGCTGCTATAATCACCTATTCACCCGAAGCTGACAGGAGGAAGAGAGGAAAGTCTGTCTTGCCCATCCCACCCCCGTCTCGTCCCGGAACAACACCGCCTCCCACGCCCCCAATACGAGCAGACTCGGCTTTGGAGTCAGAGAAGGTCTACAAGATGTGCATGTCGAAATGCATATTCATGAGTCAGGGCAGGTCAGCTACATCGTTACACGACTGATTCTGTCATCAATTTTTGTCATTTTAGTACGCTATCGAAAGTCAAAGGGTAATTTAACATAGAAATCTGAGATTGTGTGCGGCCAAACATCCCCACTTCCTGTTCGCTCATTCTGGATTCATCCGACAACCAAACCAAGGCAAAGGACACAATCACTCCAACTGCGTTGCCTCATCACCATCATCATCTACAGATCAAACAGCAATTTTCATTCTACATCACTGTCCACGTCAGACACTGCCTCTTTTCCACCTGATAATGTATTAGAAATGCGTGTGGTGATAAATGGATCTCCCACATCCTGCGGTTCATAGATATTTCTAAAGACTGATAGACATGTTAGGAGAATTTCTTATGAGTACGGTAATATGCCTAAAATATGGTTACTTATAAAATCTAGTCACCATTGTTCCTGATTTTTTTTCCTACCTAAATCTAGCCTTTTGGGCCCAAAATTCAGAAAACTCCCATTAATGAGTCATGATGAGCAAGTTAAATATGGTACTATTCTGGCTACAGATTGAAAACCCAAATAATTACCCCAGAAATGACTGGCATACTGACACATAAAGTCAAAATATTAGACCATGTGTTCAGACCAAAGATCATTTCTGAAACAATCACTTTGTACAGATTTAGCATTTAATACATGTTTTAGACCTGAATTACACTCCATTTTAAACAGTTTTGCTCAATTCAGAAAATTTATAACTACACAGGCAAGTTATGACAACGTGACTGAGAGAAAGATGCAACTGTAAAATGCAAAATTGTAATGTATGCGGATTTAATGAGACTATCAGTTAATGAGATTGCAGCATAAATATTATTCATAGACATTTCTAGCAGAAATATTGTAAACATTTTCATCAAAACATCTTTCTATTGGACACGTTTATGATAGGATTGTCTCGATACAACATTTTCACTTCCAATAAAATACCAATATTGCAACTTTGAGTACTGGCCAATACCAATATTAACCTGATACATAATCAGCACAAATCGGTCATACTTGTATTATTTATTTTGTAGTGCAGAATGTTAGAAAAGGCTTGATCAAGTCATATTTCTCAAAAAGAGAACAACAGTCAACAACAATAGGTATGAGAACAACTGACCCATTTATTGTTAACCAATGGGTCTGCCTGTGGGATGCAGAAACGCTGGGTTGGACTAAATGCTGGAGCACAGTGATTCTAAAAGCATGTTTATATTGGAGATTTTGGATTCGGAGTGATATAATCCGATACTCGTCCAAACTGTAGCTATACTAAACACTTGTACTATGGTGGATGATTGAATGTTAGTATTACAGCTTCAAATAAAAATGCAAGCTTAAATTTCAATACCATAGTTTTACAAAGTTTATCATGAAAACCGCTTGAGCCAAACTATATTAAAGCTGGAGTAGGAACCTCAGCAAAAGGTGGACAAACAAAACTTTGAAGCACACAAGCACTACACCAAGAGAATTTATGGTAAATATATAATTGCCAAGAGTCAAAATCTTTGCGGAAGAAAATCTACGGAAGAGGATTAGTGCCACCGAAAAAAAAAGAAGAAAAAAAAGAATTCTGAGTTTAAAGTCAGAATTCCCATCAATAATAGCCCCACAAATACAGCTCTTGAAAAACAGATAAATTTGCAGTATGCTTCTTTAGAAGACCAGTCACAAAAAGAAGTGTTATTTTTTTATCACTAAACACCACACAGTAACTACTTTTAGTCATCTTTTTAAAATAATATTGATTTAATACTACAAACTGTGGAGAAAACACTAAAACTAACAATCTCGGCAATGCAGATATTTTGGGGGTGTTTTAAACCTCATTAATTGGAATTTATGACAGCAAAAATAAATCAGAATGGTTATACTAAAACGTGTCACGATAAATGATAAATGATTCAATAAATGCTAATCCCCATCATGTGGTATGTTTTTGGTTTGTGACAGTGATAGTGTGATACAGTGCCAGACTGTGGGGGTTTAACTGAAGCAGAGAAGCAGCAATAAAGTCAGCGGTGCGGTTGTTTTTTCTCCAAGGTGTTGAAAGGGTAGTAAAATAAATATAATATCGATAAATATCTAATATTGGCCATAATAGCAATATTAATATTGGTACATGATCCCTAATTTTCATACAAATTAGCTCCTCGAAGATACTTCACTAAATCACCAATCCCAAGGCCAAAACAAGGTAACTGGATCACAAGCAGCTAAAATATCCCCAACATGATGCATGGAAAGCAGGTTTCAAGGAATATCATAACACCCAGGCTGAGCACTTATGATGCAAAGTAGCTAGCATGTTGCATATTCCAACGTATTTGACGTACTTTTCTAACAGAACAACAGCAGATGGGTAGGAAGGATTTAGATTAGAAAAGTCAGATTGGTAGTTACAAATGCATGGCAAGTCAATTCATTGTCATCAATTAATTTAGAATTTTCCTACTAAGTTTTCTAAATCATAATGAGTTGATTTGCTAAGTGCCCAAAGATTCTTAAAAAGAATGATTCTTACAAAACATTGTTAAAATCTGGTTTACGTTTGTATGATGCATATATTGTCACATTCCTAGTAACTTCACACTAAAGTAAAACTCTAATTTTCATACTGACAGTTTAGACCGCTTTATGCAAATGTTGCCCTATTGTCTGTGTCTTGTTCATCCAAATTAGGGAACTGGCCGACAGCCTGACATGGTATCATGACATGTGTTTCAGGCTGAATGGTTTTGATGCAATAACAAAATTCTCTTCAATAGATGTGTTGTGTTACTGAAAGGAAAATTCCAAATAACAGTGATAGTGACTGACACGTTTATTTTTAAATAAAATGATCCAAAAACCTTGCAGAAAGAAGTTTACATCTTTGTTCAAAGAAACGAACATGCTCTCCGGTACAGTTGACCTTATTAGCAAGTTAAATTCCGACTTATAATTCACAACAAAGGCATCTTCACCTTAGGAGGTCACAGCTGAATCTGTCAGATTCCTGGTGCATTGCATCACGTTAAAAAAAAAAAAAAAGGTATTTTCCCAGCTCTACAATGTTTTCTTCAAATCCAGCAGCTGAATAAAGTTTTTTTTTTACAGATTGAAACACAACCTCAGCAATCCTGTAAGTGAACTAGAAAGCACAGAATCTATTTAATTTTGTGACTCCAGAATCACAAACTCTGGGAAGCTAAAGCAGGCTCGGCCGAATGTGAGAAAGCTGGCCAAACTCCCCTCGTTTTTACATTTTCGGGAGATAAACTGCAATAACGAGTAAGGGAGTGAGTTTGTGTGTGTTGTGTGTGTGCCACTTGGCAAAACCCAGGTAACCTTTGATTAGCATTAAGGATTGAGAAGGCAGCACTCAGAACAGGTCCACCTTGTCACACAGGGACTAAAGCTGATCTGGTGAAAGAAAATCTTGCGCAACCAGGCACCTGTGTTTCAGTGTGACAATGCAGAGCGTGCTACATCAAGTCATCTAGCCTGTTTCTGAACCACACGGTCACTTCCTTTTAGTGACTTCGCACCTACCACAAACTAATAATTCATACCCTATATGCAGCTCTGTGACCCTGTAAAGACTGATTGAAAAGTGTAGCTTCAAATGGAATGATTTCTTCAAGGTATAATAAAGATAAACCTTAAAACACCAGGGAAGAAACATAAGGAGAAACCACTTTGTGATGGCCCTTTGTCCTCTCTAGCTGTCCCATAGAGACAGGGACGGAAGGAGGACGGTGATGATGCATTTGTCAACCAGTGTGACTGATTATTTCTGACAATAGACAAAGCCGTGCCCCTTTCTCAGACTAATGTTAGTAATGATTTCAGCGAAACAATGTTAAAGAGCTTAAATCCCAACGTATATATATGATCGCACTATTAGAAAATAAACTGTTAAATCAGTCGCCATTCACTATCTTCAATAAGGCAGACCAAGTAAGACGGCTGTAGGCAGACAGCGCCCAATCTGAGAAGAACATCCCTTTTTGCACTTATTCCAAAGATCGCTTTTGGATTACATTCTTTTAATTCGAGATAAGTAAACAAATCAAATGGAACAAAGATATACTTTTAGCAAAAGCAAAAGTGAATCACTGTGCCGCCTTTAGGTGATGTGATTAATAGCTGACGCCACTTTAGCTTTTGTGCTAAGATTGGTCAATAACATTTGATCGACTTCTGACTCACGGTTCAATGATGGGTGTAGCACATATCTAACTTTAAGCAACGTTAACTTTAACCATCTACCCGAATAAATACCCCCCGCTCGCTGCCTAGTAATGTTAAATCAAGTGAAAACCTGCGATAAACACTTTTCGTTAGCCATCGGCACAAGCTAGCGAACGACGTTAACTTGTGGCTTTAATTGGGATTGTGTTTTTTTTCGCTAACTAGTTTCCCTCAGCAGTAGACACCCCTAGCATGTCCCCGAAAGTCGGTTTGTATTAATATCACATACTTTATACTGCTCAGCAATGCAGATGAACTGTTTGCGCTTGAAGAAACATTCAGTGACAGTTGTACGTTAATTTTGGAAGTTAAAACATTGCTTTGGAAAAGTTGGATAAAAGCTAACCAAGCTGATATGTCAGCTAGCTTTTGCTCTTTTTCAAACACTTTGTTATTAAACGACTATTGTTCACCTATGGTGGGTGTGTAAAATCAACAGTCTTATTTTCGGAATTTGCTGCCTCTACTGTACCAAAATGCACATCTACCCTAGGGAGCTCTCCAACGTATTTTCATTAGCATGCTAGGCTAGTTAGCAGTACTTCGAGCTAGCAGCCAAGACGGGTGCTCGGTGGAGACATCACCAGAGCAGACTGGATTACAGGACACCCTGGAAAAAACAAAACAACTTGAGTCCAAATGAAACCAAAGGGGGTCACTCACCATAGTTTTTCACGCTATGTCCGGTTATGGTGTTACTCCAGAGTAGTAAACATTAAAAAAACAATCAGGCTAATTCCAAGTGGGGAGAAAAATCTCGTCTGAGAACTTATTTTGGCGTTCAAGGAGCTTGTTGCGCCTCCGCCTAGCTGCGTGCTGCTAATGCTAATCTGGCTACAGCCAGGACTACACGTATCTCCTCCTCTTCTCCTCCTACTCCAGAACATGGCGGGCAGGGTAAGAAAGGTTGGGGGTAGTAGCCGGGAAGGGTGTGACCGCGACGGCTTGATGTGTCAGGAGGGAATGACATAGACGTAATGCAAAAAAGGGACCGACGGGCAAAATATTCGAAAGTCCCCGTTGCATTCACATGGCTCTTAACATCATTTCACCACTTTGTTCTAAGTTTCTGTGCCCTTTCTTATTTCTTTTTGAATCCATTTCTAAATTTATTTTTCGTTTTATTTTTTACAATGCCATTTGTTGATTTTGTGATTTTTTTTTTGTTGATTTTTGTGAGTATATATATATATATATTGTCTCCTTAGAATTTTTTAAATGTCTTATTTGGTAAATTTTCTTATTTTCACTGCTTCACCAATAGAAGAGATCATAATGGAATCACTTTATGTATATAAACATAAAAATAAAAATGACTGTTTATGTATATAAAGTCATTTTAACCCTTCACCATTTCTTATCTTTGTGGTTTTGGCACTTTTGGATACAATGTTTTTTTGTTTTATATTCACGAGGGTGGAGTTGTGTACCTGCTTTGACAATTTAAAGTGATTTTCTTTCTTCTCCTTGTAGTCTACAGCAACAAAATATGTTTTTATTACTAATATTCAACATTTGCCAGCAGAAGTTTATTTAGAATTAATCTGGTTTTTACCTAAAACAAATTTAATATCAAGTCCTACAACAATAATATATCATTCTAATTCATATTTTTTATGACTATCTCCATAATTAGTGAAAAATACTTAACTACAAAGAAAAATCAATACTTAAATCAGTGATTTAAGTATGCCGCCCACTTGCTCCCAGCAGCATGTGTTTGATATTAGACAGCAGCCAGAAGGAACATGCTTTGTCAATATTGCATAGGCATCATCCTACATTAAAAATATAACAAGTTAAGGTAAACAGGAGCATGCAGATTCACAGAAAGGCAAATAATAATAATAATAATAATTAAACAAGTCCAAAAGACTGACAACTTTTCCTTAAAAAACCAAAAACATATTATTCTTCATTTATGGGGGAAACTTATCCAATGACAAATGGCTCATTACTTAAGCAGGTGCCTGTCATGAATTTTTGAAGCAAGGGATTGCTTGGTGTGTTGCTGCAGGTGTGTCAGGGCAAACTATGCAGAGCAGCATTCCAACTAGCAGACTTTTTCACTGTCTCCCCACTAACCATCTCATTAGTGGGCTTCAAATGGAGAGCTGGAGAAAGCGTTCACATGTTTTGGACACATGTGAGTAGCATGCTTTTGTTTTGTCAAATTAGGTTCTATGAATAGGCATGAAAGTTTCCCTGAAAAGCGTACAGTGCGCTGAGAATAGCAAAAGGAGCTAAAAGGTAGGGGTGGGGATAAAAACGTCACAGATCTGGATGTCTGCCAGCACAAATTGGCAAAGCCGACAAGAGCCAACGCAGAGTATGACCAATAAGATATCTCCTCTAGGGTTCTCCTACAGTGTCGGTCTGACTTGGCTAGCGAATAAATTTTATTTTGGTATATCACTCTCTTTCTTTTTATAGAGGTCTCATTCAGGCTCCTCTCACATGGCTTGGAGAACAGGATTAGCCAAGCGGAGGCTAATCCCATCTGATTTAACTGTGTTTGTGAAGAGAGATTGACTTGGGATTCAAATGTGAGCACGTTTTTTAAAACAGTATATTTATTCAAGAAGCCTTTTCTTTATTGAAACCTAATGGAATAAGAAACGTTATGCTTGTCTTGAGGGGAAGATTATTGTAATCATTGGAATTCACTGAATTATCTTCCATACCTCACGAAGTTTCAAAGTGTCTTGGGGACATCTTAGGCAGTGACCTATCACCAGACTTTAAACATGTGAAACAAATTAAATCCACATACTGCTTGAATTATATATTGACACATGGACAGAGCCATGTGTCAATATGGCTCTATCCATGTATTCATGCCCTCTGAACTCCCCCACATGTCGTTGACATCAAAACCACAAAATTCAACAGATTTTATGTGACACCAACACAAAGTATCCCATAATCACTAATTGGATGGAAAAGATGCCTTTTTATTTAGCAAGTGAATACTCTTCAGAGCCCCTTTTTACTGCAGTTTCATCTTCTGGTCTTTTGGGGTATGTCTCTGCCAGCTGTGGGCATTCAGAGACATTCATTGTCTTGTTGGAAGGTAAACATTCACCTGGTCTTGAGTTTTTTGCAGCCCCTAAATTATTTTCTTCCAAGAATGTCCTGCTTGTACCTCCATCCATCTTCCACATCAGCCACCATAGGTCATGGTGGTGACCAGCTAATGTCACCACCATGTTTTAGTGTATTATGATTCCTTTGCGGTGTTGACCTATAGTACGTAGCATGTTGGATGTAGGCCAAAAAGCTGAATGTTTGGTCTCAAAACACCTTCTTCGACATGTGTGCCATGTCCACTAAGTGGCTCGCAATAGATTCTAAGTTGTGGGTCTTTCCTTGAGTGTTACATAAATAAATAAATATGAAATAGCTTGAGGTTGTTCTCTGTATGAAATAGTGCAGGTGTAATATGTGGTTAGTAGAGGACATTTCAGTGTGACGTCATGTGGATATTTTTCCAAAACAAAAAACCTAAAATACATGCCTGCCTATCAGGTCAACAACACCTCATAGTTGAGTGAACGCATTAAAAATGAAGAACAAATAAAACGAGTGAATAACCTGCCAGTTTTATTATGTAACTTGGAAGCAGATCTGCTTTCAGCCAGTAGAGGTCAGGAGAGCTCTCTTTTCCGATTGCCCTGGGGTTTTATTTTATTGTAAAGGATCTTTACGAGGTCTGTCCCACAAAAGGCCCACAGCAGTGGATGTTCTTCATAATGTGATTAGCACTGCTGGCCTCTGATTTAGAAGGACATTAAAGCGTATTAACATTAACCACCACAGCAAGCTTGCTTTGATGTAATCACCTAGTTAGGGACATTTTTGCCCCCCTTAGGTCAAATGTAACAACCAGAGTAATTTTTTATTTTTTTTTGTCATCCAGAAGTACAGTGTATTACTAATAGATTTACTGGCACTGGGTGAGCAGAATAAAACACATCTGAGAGCTCCAATCCATCATCTGGACAATCAAATAAAAATGGTTCTGGTGCCAGTGACAAGAGTGTCTTCATTTCCCCCGTTTTTGTTTTGTTTTTTATTTATTCATTTATTT
The DNA here is from genome assembly GCF_001444195.1 of Xiphophorus couchianus. NCBI lineage: Eukaryota > Metazoa > Chordata > Actinopteri > Cyprinodontiformes > Poeciliidae > Xiphophorus > Xiphophorus couchianus. The sequence continues at coordinate 16,631,626 of NC_040243.1, read as the reverse complement.
TACAAAATGCAAGAAAATAGATCAGCCCCTTGAATGAAGAGAAACTGACAGTGTTCACTTGCTGTCAAATGGTCCAAATACCTCTCTCACTCATTATATAACTGAGCAGTGCTTGTCACACACACAAGCGACTGAGGCACGGAAAAGCTAAATCTGTTACAAAGGCAGCGATGTATGTGAGTCATGAAAAATTAGCATTTTTTTTCTTTTTTTCTGCAGAACATAGGAGCTCCACAGAAAGGTATTTGCAAGCCGCATTACGTTTTCACAGGGACCAAATCGTTGCGATGGAGGAAAGTTCAAAGGCCGACAGGATTCCGTTTTTGGTCTGCAGAGGTGCGCAGTGATTTTCCAGGTGGAGCAGGAGAGAATAGGAGAAGATAGAGTGTGAAACAGGATAATGTATAACACCCACCCGTACTACTGGGATATTAGAGTTATCTTTTTCATATGCAAATAGGATCAAGCTCATGAGGGCTTTAAATTTCAACTAAGAAATGGCAAAAAGAGAAATAAAAGACTAACAACTTCTGGATTAAATTTTTTCCACACATATTGCCGGCCTAATACGCTCAGTTTATTGTTTTGGGTTAAACCAGGGGTTTCCAAAGTGTTGTGTGAGTTGTGTGGCCCAAGGGCCAATTGAGGCCCCCAGACTGATCATGTGTGGCCCCAGGCATCAGTTCAAGAAGGATGCAAATTTGGCCCCCCAGTACAGGGGTCTGATATAGACAGATACTTTCTGTCTTTAAATAGGACAAAATGATCAAAAACAAGTAAAATCTTACAATAGAAAATGATGGCTATAACACAAAGGATGAACTTTTTGCATTCTCTTGAAGTACCAGAGACTTTTACTCAAAAGCAAACTTTGCTTAACTCTGGTCTGCTTTTCATTACTTTAATAAAGTCGGCTAAAAACAGCAGGTATTTTCAAAGAAAAAGTGACCCAAATCCTGATTTTATTCATCAGAATTGATTAAATTGTGTTCTATTTTGTTTCCAATTGATATCTAGAAAATGAGAAAAATTGTTCTTAATAAGGCAAATCTACAGAAAACATTTTAAGTTTTGAAGGTAGAATAATTTACATCTTTTTCCAGCAAGAAATCTCACTACTTTATTTGTTTAATTTAAGTATTGTACGTGCAGTTTATTGTTGAGTGGGAAAAAGCATTTCTTAGGCCCTTTTGACTCCATGGGCCCACATGACATAAAGGTTAGACACTCCTTGCTTAAACCTTTTTCCTTTTTTTTTTAAGTACTTGTTGAAGTAAACGAAAAAACAAAATGAACAATCAAAAAGATAGGGACAGAAGCAACAGAACAAATCTAAGTTTTTAGTAGTGTGTTAGTAATGTTAGACTAGCTTTTTTAAAGTCAACAAATGACATAAAAAACAGAACCTCTGAATTAACTTAAAAATAATATTTCGTAACATCTTGCTTGACTGAAAACTCTTATTTTTATGTCAAAACTCCTTTAAAAACCTTTTGTTTTGTCAATGACACACATTTTACATTTTTTAAAACAGGAAAGTAATGAGTTTTGTGCAACTCCCCAAAGCTATTGTGGTGATTACAACAATTTAATTTCAGAAATGTAACTTTTATAACATATGCTGTTGTCCCAAGTAACATAACATGCTTTGAAGTAAATAGTTTCTACATAACCTTTCACATCACAACTTGTTGCAGTGACCAAACACCAAAATGAGCCAAATTTAAGAGCTAAGAATAGAAGTGAGTTGAAATCCCCTCCAAATTTTGCAGAATTCTTTTTTTTCATGCCTTTCAGCTGCCCTCGCTGCTGTGGGTTTTCTTTCTGTGCTTGAGCATTCGTGACAAACCACAGAAATGGCAAAAATAGAAAACAATGTCATTGGAACAATACAAGGCAAGAACAAGAGGATAAGAGATACTTTAGAAAAAGCTTTTTTTTTTTTTAGTAAATTTATACAGTTGGAACTAACAGATTAAAAACTTTGCTTTAATCTAAACTAGGCCCTTTTTTTCTTTGCAGGGAAGTTAAGAGACTTCAACCCACCTGCCTTTTTTCTGCTGTGGCCCACTTGCTTCCTGTGACACACACACACATGCACACACACTCACACCGACTTAGTGGTTTTTATGTTTTTTGCATCATTGCCCCTGATGGGATGACATGCTACTCGCTCTAGCAGAGAGAGTGTTGTGGGTAATAAACACTAAGCTGGAAGAGCAAAAAAAAAAAAAAAAAGAAGAGCCAAGTTGTGGCCGAGACAAAGAAGCAATCACCTACAGACTAACATTCCAGGATCAATAAATCTAAAAAAATATAATAATAATAGTCACCCACTCAGTTGTTGACAAGTGAGTCTAAAAAGCTCCACAGATAACCCACATTGAGAGTGCCTTGTAAACTAAATGCTTGAACTTTGTCACATTGCAACCACAAACTTCACTGTCTCTTATTGAGATTTGCTTTGGTTTTTACCAGGCTAGGCAACAACGACTCCATGGACAGACAGAGATGGAATGGAACAGTTCAGATCAATGCATGTTAATATGTTAGAATAGTCTAGTCAAAGCTCAAATCTAGGTACAAATCAAAATATGTGGCTCAACTTTGTTTATTAATGTGTGCCACACTCTTTGACTCAGTGGTTTTGCAAACAAGAAAGAGCAGAAACATCAGCCTCTGCATAGCAGGTGGAATTTTGATGCTTTGTGCTGGACTATAACCTACAATCCAAATCACAATATACTGAATTTTTGGCTATAACATAACAAAATGTAAGAAAGTGTCTAGCTTTGAATTTCAAAAGCTAAAACAAACCTCGCGCTAAATTTACAACCGATCACAGAAGCGAGGGGGAAAGAGGAAGGGGCAACTCAGAAACGTTTTTAGCTGAAAGCAAGTTCCACTTCCTCTTTCCTTCTTCAGTCTCTAGATCCAGCTCTCTTTGCTTCCTCTTGCAATCCTTCTAATAGCTGAGTCAAACAGCCACCTGACAGGGGATTTCCTGGACAGACCAGGCTACAGAAGCCACAGTGACAGCTTTCCTCCTTTTCCGCTTTGGCTACTTCTGCTCCCAAGTGTTGTGGTAAAAAAAAGAAAAAAAAGATTCCAGATTCCTCTTTATGTGGATTTCAACCTTGGAACGTAAAACTTACTGCATGCTGAAAAGTGTATACACTCTCATTCTCTCGAGCCGAACGTGGTATTAAGTCTCAGAGAAAATGAATTCTTATCACAACTCTGAAGAATTCGAAGAGTTTTATTCCGTCCCAGTCTGTAAAACCTGATTTATGCTCCTATGACAAGTCAGTTCCACTGTGCATTGTAGAGGTTTTCCCTAAACAACCATTGACTTTTTGTGCAGATAGCACTACAACACTGGAAACATTTGCTCCTTTGAACCTTAATTGAAAGTATCTCCCTCTGTAAATGTATTTGGTTCTACTTCCTGTGCAATATGTCCAGCCATTAGAGAGCTGATTTATTTCTGTTACTTATAGTGACTCAATAGTGGTGTGAAGAGAGAAAAGGGTCAGGAGGAAATGACTTCATCGGAGATCTGCTGGTAAAAAGACATTGATGGAACATGTTTTGACTGGTGACTTGGTTCGCAATAAAGCTCCTGATGTCCAAAATGCAGCCATTTTGGCCCTTGAAACCATTTTTGGAGGCTCCTGATAGCTTTTTTTCTTTGCTTTGCAGCAGAGGCTACAGGTGGAGATGGTCCTTTTTATTTTGGGGGTGAGATTCTCTAACAAATGAAACTCTTAATAGAGTAGAGGATCTTATGTACAACATAAATATTTATTTTATTTTTTACTTTTTGGAGAAAGTATGAGAATATAACCTGTTGTAGACTAAGAAATAAAACAAACTTGGAGCTATTATCCTTTTTCTGCAAAACCAACGTTTAAATATTGCATGTTTAATTTTGTCTGTGTTTTTCAAACCTACTCCTTAGAGCTGACATATGGAAGATAGAAGATTACTGTCACACGTAGAACAGAACCAGCTATTTAAAGAAAGCACTGCGGCTCAGTCAGTGCTATGACATTAATGAGCAAATGTCAGAAAAACCCAAAGAGAACTCTTGAACAGTTTTTCAGATTTACTACAATTTATGTCACTTATGTTGAAAACTGATCACTGAGACTGGATTATAAGAAGCTTCAGTGCTAGTTTAAGTGTCAAACAAACCAGCTTATTGCAGGTTCTAATTAGTATTTTCTCTGTTTGTTCTTATTTTGAATTGTACAGTGTAAATGCAATGTTAAACTTGAAAATATCTGACATTTGGGATGTTTTAAGTCCCCTTTTTAAAAGGGGTGAGCATATTCTTGAGAGTCACTGTATCTGAGACAGATGCCCTTCTGCAAAAACTCATTTATCGGCTCTTTGTAAAGTCAGCGCAAGCAAAATTATATTTGCATCTGCCACCTTCTGCTGCTTTTGTTTAAGATACTGTGAAGCAAGTTTTCAAATGAACCTGTTTTCTGGGAAGCCATAACAGGAAGTTTTTTTCGGAAATCTAAGGAGGAGGCCCTTCCTGTATTCTACCAGGAAGGGCCTCCTCCAGTCTTGTCTCAAAAATCGATAAGCTAAAAGCTGATTTTAAGAGAAAACCAGTCGTCTCACATCAATTAGTCTTAGACCAAACCAGCAATTATCAGAATTTTCATTGTTGTGTGCCATTTAAGAGCCTTCATGGTTGATTGAGGAACTGAAGATCATGTTATTGCATGATTTTAGGGACAAAAAAGAAAATCTGAAAAGAACATTTTGAACTATGTTATGGGAGATCAAATACTTCTATAAATAAATGAATCAATTTGCTGTTTCTCCACACTGACCTCAACCAACTGCACATTTTAGACTGTTTTCATAAATGGGCAAATTTACAAATTCAAGTTGTTGGAATTTCTGGAACTGCGTTGCTCATTTTTACATTTTAAAACCTTTTTTTCCCCTGTATTTCTTCCTGAAACACAATTATTTTGGACAACCATTCTGCTGTGCAGCTGGGAGGTTTTATGCTTTTAACACTTTTTTTTTATTACTTTTTGAGCATTTGTTATGATTCATAACCATAGTAACAAAACAGTTTACTGCTGGGAGCAGGTGATTAACATCACAATAGCTGAAATAATACCTCGTCTGCACCCACAAATCCCAGATGAGTTGAAAAGAAGGTGTTGTGGATTCAAAGAAGGAGCAAATAGGAGAGAGAAGGAGAGGAAATTATTATAATGTCTTCCATTGATCATATTGGGGAACATGAGATTGTTTGCAAACAAGTTGCATACAGTGGAAGCTCTGAAGATTAATGTGCAAAGATGGATTGATTATGAAATGGAGAACATTACGGACAACCCTTGGCATCCTCTTCATCAGACTCTGAGTATCTTCAGTCAGAGGCTTTCTCAGATTTGTATTATGACAGACTGCTACATGAGCTCATCCAGCACAGTCACTTAGATAATAGCAGTTATAACAACATTAAATATGCCTTCAGTGAAGTATTTTTGAATTGAAATGAAATAAATCACGCTTGAATTGAGACATGTGAGGAATTGGGTTTCTCGCTCCAGCCTGAATGGAAACAGGGTCGCTGAAACCGGTAGATGTAAAGGGACAAACGTCCGAGATCACGTTTACCTCGGCGGTGGGAAACTAAACATAGCTTGCAAGATGACAGGATGACAAACCAACCATGGACGGAGATGTGCATGCAAAAAAAACCACAAAAAAAAAACCCTGATTGAACAAGAGAGCTCATACAATCCACAGAAGCCACTTTGAGAGTTTAAGACAAATATATACACAGGAAGTGCCTCCCACTCTTTTGCCCCTGTGAGTGTTCTCTCTCTCTCGCTCTCTCTCTCTCTCTCTCTCTCTCTGTGTGTCTCTCAGAGTGTTACTCATGGCACTGTGTTGCTGAGCAGCAGCCAGTTGTGTTTTTCCCCTCACCGAGCTCGGTCACTCTCGTCCTCTGATCTGACTCTTATTCACTCTGAGGCTCACAGGACAGAACAAACCTTTCCTCTCCTCCTCTACCTCCAGTCTTGTGTCTGACAGGATTTCTTCTTTTTCTTTTACACCTATCTCCCTTTTGTCTCTCTGCCGGTTCCTTGGGCATTAGTGGGGTGCCGGCGTGTGTGTGTGTGTGTGTGCGTGAGGGTGTGTGTGTGCGTGTGTCTGAGGGTTTTAGCATGGAAGCAGTGGCACTGTACACATTTCGTGCCACTGAGAGTGATGAACTCAGTTTTAACAAGGGAGACATGCTCAGGGTAAGAGAAACATTTTTTTACTCTATCTATCTATCTATCTATCTATCTATCTATCTATCTATCTATCTATCTATCTATCTATCTATCTATCTATCTATCTATCTATCTATCTATCTATCTATCTATCTATCTATCTATCTATCTATCTATCTATCTATCTATCTATCTATCTATCTATCTATCTATCTATCTATCTATCTATCTATCTATCTATCTATCTATCTATCTATCTATCGAAGTTGCTAACCAGTTTTTTAAACTTTTTTTAAAAAAATGATAAAAGTTCAGAGCTTATAAGAGTCACTTTAATCCAGAGCTTGAGAAATACTGTAATTTGTTACTCATTTTGAAAAACCCTCACTGCAATGCAAAGCTTTAGCTTAATTTTTAGACATAAATCATCACATGATTTGTCATCATATGCATTGTAGAGATTTTAGGTTTCTCATGTCTGAATTGTTCCACTAGTTAGTGCTAGTTTTATACCTATAGCTGCTTCTTGGTTTGTGTTTTTTTTTTTTCCTGTTTTGGTCACACTGGGTCATTTCACCACCTTCGCCAACTATTGCATGTCACTTTTTATTTTCTTTTTGTGAAGTATATATATTTTTTAATATAAATCGTGGAGATAAAGAACAAATCACATTTGTCCTTTATTGTAATTGTTTATCATTTCTTGAAAGCTTTTGATTAAACCATATCTACATTTATGTTGGTTTTCATTCCCCTTTGAGGGCAGAAGACTCACATAAAATGTAACAGATTAGTAATCTTCATCAAACCAAAATTAAAAAAAAGAGATCTGATCATGATAGATAATACTTTTTGGAGTTCCGTAACATAGTTCTCTGACAGTAGCAGAAAATTAAAAGTTAAAGCGACTCAGATTCAGTTGTTTAGAATGAAAACTATTGTTCATGTCAAGTTCTTAATATTATATAAAAAAGGTTAAGTTATTATTCTTTATTGCTCTTTTCCTCGTTTTCCTGTGGGTGACGGCAAACTGCCTTAGGCCTGCCATCTACATGCGTTGGGATTTATTTCTTTGGTTTGTGAGCTGAGAGGAAGTCTCATCACTCACAGCAATGCTACATTGCATTCATACTCTGAAGTTGTTCTAGGTTCAAAGTTACAATTTAAAAAGATCACTCATTAAAGTTGGAATCGGAAGTCAAAGTTTGTCAGGTCATTATGAGTTCAAGATCCAATATGGCTGCTGCACATAACATTAAGGTCGCAGGAATACAATTTTTATCATAACCTTTCATGTTTTGTACCTCAGTAAACCATATGTACACATGTTACTGTGCACACACTTTGTAATTTTGCTTCATTAAGTGATATTTTATACGTCTGTATCTTCTTTTTTTTAAAAAAGAATGTCTTACTCTGCCTTTCATATTTTTATTTTATTATTATTGGCTCTAATAAATCTGTCTCTACTGTACAGTACTTTGGGTAGACATATTGATTTTTTTTAAGTGCACTTTATAAATAAAAATAGAATGGAATATACATTGCCACGAAGACTGCTAAGAAGAAAATACTCTGATTGCAACATACTCTCTCTAAACTTTCTATGTGGTCACAAAAACACTTGCATTATCGAGTTCTTAATTTATCCTTTTTATTGTTCGGCAGTAGACTTTGTTACCTTCAGTGATTTGAAAGGTTTATATTTTGACAAGTTCGGTTTAAGATTTAGACTCCTTCATACACAGTTCAAGCATTCAAAGACAGTTCTTCAAGTAGAAGGATGTCTGCTCAGACATTGGTTTTCTCTTGTTTCCGTTGTGTTGAGGTAAATCATGCAAACACCTTCTGTCTCTGACACTTGCAACACAAGCATCAGAGTAAGAACAGCCACCTCTGCTTTCAGTTTAAAATACTACATAAAAACGTTCCGCGAGGAGAGTAATTACTCAGAGCAATCATGACAAGATTTTCCGATTTTATTTAAAGATAACTTCTATATTTGCTCAACAGGCGAAATAACAGCTTGTGTTTCAACTGCTGAAAATTGTTGTAGTGGAAAGTTTTTTGCTACAGACGCCTGCTCAATAGTACAAGAGGCTGTCGAAATTTATATTGCAGCTCCAGCTGGTCAGCAGTCACACACAGACAAATCCACGGGATTAAATTAACCACAAGATTTTGTCTCTGCCAAACAGTGCCAAGTGCTTCTCTAGGTCAGGCTTTAACTACAATTTCAGTAACACTTGATTCATAGGGAAATTGTATTAAAGTGTATTACAGATTTACAGAACAGTGTTTTGGGATACAATTCAGGTGTTTTCTTCAGTAATACTTCTGATTTCAGTTTAGATCTTTTCCTTTCATGCACTTAAATATTCTGAAGATCCTTCTAATCTCTGCGGTCTGCAAAGTCATCTGTGCATTCAGGCAAAATGAGGCGGTATTTACATCTGAAGCATAAGTAATTATGGTCGGCCTTTTGGGGAACATAAGCTTCATGGTTGCAGTAAATAGGACAGTCACCTGAAGCAGTGCTGAGTTTACATGAAATTATCTTTTTTTTTTTCCCTACTGCTGTGGTAAATGGCTGTCTCGACACTGCAACCTTAATTTGTGCTTCAAGTTTGAATATTGCTTATATTTCTTAAGTTGTACCCAAAAACCTCCTCATATATGTGTGTTAGTACATTGAGGGATTAAAACAAAAGATTATTTAAAAATACATTGATCTGTTTCCTGTTGACGCTGGATGTTGGTGACTGAAGCCGCCTCTCTGGTTAATAATCTATCTCTGGTCCCAGAGAGGCTCATTTTCAGACTTTGTTGCCGGCAAGAACTGGAGCTTATTCTGCTGGGGTGCATTGCTTTGTTCATGTGTTATTATGCGGTAGCCGTGCGGAGCCGGATCCATCACAACGAGAAGAGAGGTGACTCATAAAGAACTGGTAAAAATAGCTTTGCAGATAAATAAAAAGTGGCAACTCTAAATTTCTGTTCTTAAGCTCGAAGACAATGTGGACAAGTTTGGACTCGATGGCCACAAAAAAGGAGTGCAGCGACTCCTCCTTCCTTTGTTTTTCCAACATTAACACAGGTGCTGGAGAACAACAGTCAGCTACAGACTTCTGTACACCTCTAATTAACAGATGTCAGAGGGCGTACATGTGAAATTAATTTATTTTTAAAGATTAGTATTATATAAAATAATTACCAGCAGTATAATTCAGTCTGATTGTTGCGCACGAAATGATGTTATCCTATATTCCATATTTGTAGTTTACAATACAATTATTAGTAGTATTTTGTTATTGTCACTACAACAAATTTTGCCCAGTCAAAAGAAATTCAAGAGCAGATGAGAAACAATGCAATTTTTAAGACTATAAAACTCCAGTGAACCACAATAGGAGTCAATAACCATATAGAGAAAACATGGTAAAGAGAGATTTCTAGAAATGGAAAACATAGTGGTGGCAGTGTGGTGGTCTGTGGCTGTATTGCTGCTTAAAATGGCTGATGAATGCAAAATATTCCGCTTGCCAGCAGTATATCCTGAAAAAATTCATTTATTTGTACTTACTTTGTTTTTTCCCCATTTCAAATAAAAAGGAAAAACAAAAACATGGTGAATACATTTTTATGACACTGAATGAATTTTTTGTGGTCTCAAAACTATCCAGCTAATACTATTTCATGACTTCTATAGAAAAAGCATTTGCAAAATACTGATATTTTTATACGGTTTTCGGCCTTGCAGTTGTATTATTATTCACAAAATATATGTAGGTGAAATCTACCAAAGTCTGAAGGCCCATTTATATTGAATTATTTCTGTTTAGGCAAGGTAGTAATCTGTTTCAGACTCTGCTTGTACAAGCGGTATGAGAGATGAGACTTGATTTTAACAGCACTTACCAGAGTTAACATCTGTCACTTCCACAGTCGGCATGATGCAGACAGGATGGGATAATCGAGGATGGGGAGTTGAAAAAAGAAAACTATAGCCACAGAGAGCTTAATGAGGACTTCTTTCTGTACTTCTGCGTTCAAAAACACTTTTGTTTGGCTGAGTGTCGAGCGGCCAACTCAATAATAGGGCAATCATTTAGCTCTGTGAGTGAATGATGATTGATGCTACGAGCGGTAAATCAATCTGTGGTCTGGATCACATTTTCAAATGCTCACACAAACGTGCCATGTAGCCATTACAGCCAGCTGATGCATGAAATTAAGTTTCTGAAGGTAGGGAGCGGACAGGGGAAATTGTTTTGGCAAACACCCCAAAAACTTCTATGTCATTGCCATATTTAAGTTCTCAAAGCCAGTAAATGTAAAACATACTGTACAGTTATGTGGGCATAAAGACTTTATGATGGGACCGGCTGGTAGCCCTACCACCATTTTGAAAATGTGTGTGTGGTTTTTTTTTTTAGACTTATAGTTCACTTGTACTACAAGTGGTCAGAAAAAGTTTAAATCACTATCAGCTAGAGCTTTATGTCATTACAAAAAGATATATTTTTAAAAGTGTTAGGTGATGACAAAATTTTAAATACAGGATAACACTTTTAATTTTTTATTGCTGAATCAAGTATTTTAAAAGAACTCCTGAACTCATGTTTCACTACCAAGTGCAAGACGAGGGTAATACTCTTATCTAGTTACAGAAGTTGTGAAATATCTTAAAACGTCAAATGACACAACATGTCACATATATTTGAGTAAAAATACCTTCCTGACAGGAATGGAGCATCATGCAAAAAAAAAAGAAAAAGAAAAGAGTTAAAACAAGCATCATGTTTTGCCTTTTAATAGCCTCAATGCTCTGTTTCTAAGGTTATCTATGAAGTGTCAAATGATACTAGGATCTGTCACTACTTTGGTTACTGATGTTTGTTGTATCAGATACTTGAAATAGTTATGCAAATTACAATCAGGTTTTTACCAGCAAATGTGAACAAAAATACAATTTTAATTCTCATTATTATCATAATAATCTGCATAGGAGTTTTAGAACAAGACTGTGAAGGTGTAGCTGACAATTTTTGAAGTGAGGTTCGGTCAAAAAGTTATAAGGAGTTAAAATTTTACCTTGTATAGGTAAATTTTGAAATGGCTTGCATGTCATTTTTTGTAGTGCATCATTGATGGTGCACCGGCACAATTTCCTCTGTGAGCTATCATGAGCGATTTTGCAAATAGTTGCCCACTGAAATGTGACAAAGGTTTATACATCCTTAAAATAGAGCTCTCATCAGCCTCTGTGATGTCTTCTGAAGTTAAAGTTGTTTTAAAGCAGTATAGTTCATCGGTGTCCTTTGACCCTCTCAAACTAGCCTTTCGTTTTAACTCCAGGATCAGCTAATTTGGATTTTTATGAACAGATGCCATGAGAGTTAATTGTTGTGGGCATGAACTACCTCCTAAACTATCTCTGTGCATAACTCTAGCAGTGTGAAACTCTTCAAAAACATTGATAAAAAATTATTTGAACTATTGTTCTTTTTTCTGCAAGTGGCAACCAACTAAAGTTTGGTAATCAATCAGATGAAGTCCTGCTTGACCTGTCACACAACTGAAAAAAATAAAATAAAATTCAGGGTGTTTCATTGATCTTGGTAACATCGGCACTAAATTTGAATGTATTCGATTGCAGTGCATTTTAAAAGCTGGAAGGCTTTTGGTATGAAACACAGACATACTGGAGAGTATACTGTTGCATTTCAAATTTGCACCAACTTCTTTACCAGCAGCATTTCATGTATTTACCCGTCTGTGAATGTTTGTTCCCAGATCACCAACATGGAAGATGATCCTAACTGGTACACAGCTGAGCTCCACAACAGGAAAGGCTTTGTGCCAAAAAACTACATCAACCTGAGGCCACATGCGTAAGCTCACACCCACACACACACACACACACACACACACACCCCCACGCCCACATACCCCCACACCCTCACACACACGTGTATATTATGCCCCCACACATCCTCAGCTCTTCTATAAATTGGGTGAATGCATTTTACACATCCAGCGCTGGTCTATCTAACCGCTCATCAGTCAGTGAACGTGTGCAGCGGGTAGCTCCAGGCGCTCTGTGCTCCGCTTTGGACATCTGCACTCTGGCATAAGGCAGAATACCCAAAGGGACGCTCTCACTTTATGCCTTACATAAGCCCACAATCCAGGCGTCTGTATGTAGTGTGTGTGTGTATCTTTTAGTGCTAATCTGCTTGTACACCCCATGTTTCCATCAGATGCTTGGACACCAGCTGGGTTGTACATTCGCCGTGACAAACACCAAACTGACTACAAAACAAGTAGCTCAGCTGTGGTTTATTACACAGTGAACACTGAAGCCTGATCCAATTGGAGTAATATTTGTGAACATCCTTAGGAGAAATTTGTAGATATCTTTATCAGTAGCTTCTTTCTTGCTCACAATAACGTGAAGTATGTAGAAAAAAGTTTCTAATGTGACAAGAGCTACTAAGAACGCCCAAGAAATTAATTTTGCTCTGTTAGGTGTTTATAGCTTTGTTTTACTAATCTGGTTCACAAGAGCTGATTTTTTCTTGGAAGCCTTACTTCCAAGCAACTTGCTCTAGCCTAATAAGCGAAGACTTTGATATAAAATGACAGCATTACTCACCCTACACAGCTGACAGCCATATTTCCACTTTTTTGCAATCTGTTTTAAGTGCAAATTTAGCATCATGTTTCAAAAATAACTTCACAAACTCGTATTATCTTTCTCTCGTTTCTCTTGTAAGTACCTGTCAGCCCTTTTTTCCCCTTGAATTTCTCTGCAGTTTCAGGGTTGGTACTTATGCACTAACAGCTTGTTTTTCAAGTGTGTGTAATTTCTGGTACAGGAGTTTCTCAGTGCAGCATACCTTGGTATCAACAGTCCCTTACAAAAAAATACTCAATTTTCAGTCTTGAATTAGTGGCAAACCTTAGGTCTGGACTTTGATTGGTGCCATTTCAACATATCATTATGGCTTTTATCCAGTCAGATGGCTTTCTTTAAATACTGATGTTTTATGCTACATTTTCATAAAAGCCAGTTTTGTAGAGGGTACGCTAGTGGATGACAGTAGTAAAGACAAATTCCTCCAGCTGAGTTGTGGATCTCTGCAGCTCCTCCAGAGATATTGTGAGCATTTTGGCTTTATGTATTACAAACATTCTCATCACAGGCCTACTGTACATAGAGCTAGGGTAGTTTAGAAGGACGTTCATACTTCTTGGTGGTTTGCAGTTTTTTCATACCCATCATCCATTTCTCGTGGTGAGTTGAATAGTGTCCTTCAAGATAATTTTATGAGGAAGCAGAAGAGTAGATGGGGCTGATTACGAGTAGCCAATGAATGTTTCGGGCTTTTATAAACACAATCAAATTCAAACCAATAATTTTCCTTCCTCTTCAAAATATAGTCTGTCATGTAAAATCCTATTGACGCTCACTGAAGTTTTGGAGTGTAAAACATGTTCCAGTGGAAAGAATATTTTGTCGGTGCGTTCTAACATTTACATTAGTGATATCTTTCTTTTTTCTCCATGTGTTTCTCTCTATCCTCCAGATGGTTCGCAGGGCGAATATCTCGCGGCGTGGCGGAGAGTCGGCTGAGACACAGAGAGTGTGGAGCCTTCCTCGTCAGGGAGAGTGAAAGCGCTCCTGGAGAGTTTTCAATGTCTGTCAGGTAGGGAGATAAATGCTTTCAAATTCTATGAAAACCATGGAATACCCAGTTTTTCCTTATATTGTTCATTAGACAATGAACTTTCGCTGGCTCCCTGTAGCTCAAAGAATACTTTTAAAATACTTTTATTAATATTTATATTACCGAACGGCTTATCACCACACTACTAAAAAACCCCACCTGTTTAGAGCTGCTTTTGAACCATAAATGAAACATTGGTCAACATATTTTGATGCATTTGATTTTGGTGATGGCACTCATCAAAATGTAACATTTGTTCGATTGTCGACTGTATGGTGTTTTCTTTGTGACTTTGTCATTTTGTGTTTTTGTCATCTAAAGCACTTTGAACTGGCTTGCTGCTGAAATGTGCTATATAAATGAACTTGATTGATTCATAGGCAGCTGAGAGATCATGATTTAATTGAAAGAAATGTAATGAATTAAGTAGGTCAATCTGAGCACATTCTGCTAGCCTGATTTTCCCTCGTTTTCTTTCCTTTGGTTGGTTCAGGGAAATATGGAGAGAAAGGGGTGGGGGTTAGACGATGAGGTGTGAAGAGAAAGCAGAGGGTAAAATGGAAGATTTGCCACCCTTCTGGGCTGATGTGACTTAATCTTGTCTGGCACAACATCTGGAGCTGCCGGTGCGGCTGTACGTTTGGCGTTGTCAGAGAGGGGAGGTGGTGGTGGGTGATGGTGAGGGATGCAGCTGAGCCTTATTGCTGGACCAGAGGGACAATATGCAATATTGGATGTGGAGAGTCTTTCTGGTTGGCTGATCACTGGGATATAAGAAAAAGAAAATAATTGGATAAGGAGCTTTTGCAGCATGTCTCTTTCTGTCAATATTTGTCGTAGGACATGGAAGAAGAGTGTGGCTCCTTGTTAAAAAACAATGAATCTGTCATAAGGGGACAGGAATGGTTTCGATGCCAACTTTTTTTGAGCTGTTGATCAAAAATGTCTGACAGGCTCCAGTTGATGGCTGGTGCAGCAGCTTGGAAAATGGGTCAGGGGTTGTCTGTGTGGTTTCTGTGAACTGACAGCGCTGCTGCCAGAGGAGGCGTCTTGGTGGCAGTAACCGTAGAGATCCCAGTCTCGGCTTGGTTCAACTTTGATGTCCGTTCTAGAGCAGAGCGGATTAGGCTTGTTTTCTTGCTGAAATCTGTTACTAAAGATATGTTTTACAACACACTGCAAACGATAAAAAACATCAAAGCGTTGTTATAATACATATATCTCATTTTATGGTGATCCGCACTTTATCTATGCCAAAGTTCTAGACTTGCCGATGATTCTGTGAGGATATGGAGTTTTGTATGTTTTTCTGCTAAAGTAGTTCCTGTGTAGTCTCGTCGTCCCCTTGGTTGTCTCCAGCTGCCTCTTGTTTCCCTGATTATTCCCTTGTGTGTATTTAACCCCACCTGTGTTGCCTGCACCCTGTTGGGTCCTTGTCATTTCTGTCATAGTCTTTGTCATTAGTTGTGTGTCCTCCCAGCACTACCAGAGTGTCTGAGTTCCTAGCCTCATTGTTCACCTGTGCTGCCCGGATTTCTGTTCTCTTCATGTTTGTCATTAAAACCATCATTATTGCACATCAACCTGGGTGTACCACATCCATACTCACCACCTCAATCAACCCAATTCATGACAGATTCAACTGAGCTACAACTTTTAAAGTTAAAAAGGTGATCATCCTTTCCAACTATCAAAGGATCAAATCTCAGATTCTTGGGAAACTTTAATGTAGATGGTTGGAAAGGCAGCTCTAAATAATTGACAAACCTCAAACTCAAGAGGATTGATGTAGGTGTTTGTCCTGTCTCTGGAATGGCAGACCCGATCTTTATGGACCAGAGCTACTGAGAGGGTAACTGGATTTCAATAGTCTGGTCCAAATGTGTTTAACCGTCCTGTAGAGAGATGTGCCTTGGGCCTTTTGTTTTGGGTTTTTGCTAAAGTATGAGGGGCCATTTGTTTTTAGGTGTCCTATCTTCATCCTCAAAGTAGTTTCCTCTGTAGGAGGCTCCTTTGACTAGGCTCAATTGTACAAATAAGGAGTACCCTTAGTAGATCTGAAGTCTCTGTTTGTCCGGGTTGAAAGGGATCAACTCAGGCTGGTCCAGGTATCTGATCAGAATAACACCTGGATGTCTTCCCTTTGGGGGTTTTCTGCGAACATCACACTGGCAGAACACCCTGGGGCAGACACACAAGTAGCTAAGAGGACTAAACATATCCCATCTGTCTTGAGAATACCTTGAGATCCCCCACAGGGAGCTGGGGAGTGACTGTACAGAGAAGAATATCGATGTTTCCCTCCTGGACTTGTGACTGCTTGGGAATTGTCTTTAACAAGTGGACAACAATAGATTGACGAATGGCACAATACTGAATGGTGTTTCGTATTAAGTTCATAATTAATGATACACACAAGGTTCTTCATTCAAAAACTTCCCAAAACTGAAATAAAAACATTCTGAATGGATATTTAATTCACATCACTAACAATGGACAATTGTCTTTACTGGAAAAACCAGTGCTGACAGAAAGTAAACAACAAGGACATGGCCTTTGCGTGTCCTTTTTACAGCTGTGGTTAGAGTGGGGAGAGTTGAGATTTGTTGTGTAGAGACAGCACATGGGGCCCTTTTTTAACAGTCTAAACTTCAAGAACGTTTAAAAGGCAGAATTCATGTAGAGGGACTTTCTGCAGATCACGCCAGTGAAACTGTCCCTGTTGGCTCTTTAGTGAAGGTACGCCAACCCCAACTTTCATAGGTACAGAGATCTCTTTTTGCCTCCCTTGGACAGTTTCCCAATTTTATTTTTGACTCAGCAGCAGATGTACCCAAAGGATAGCTTTGGTGTGTTTTTTTTTTTGCACTTGCACAATGCTGGAAATGAGGTCTTTGCTCTTCTCTGTGCATACTTCGTTCCATTTCCTCGTGCTTCCATTATCTGTCCTTCCAAGTAAATGTAGCTGACTGAGCGTATCGACCTTGTACAGTCTCTATGAGAAGACTGAGTGGATCAAGATAAAGCAATTACACTTCAAGCAGGAAATGTTCCACACACACACACGACAGTATTTTTCCTGTTTTCTTTAACTGTTACCCCTTCGGTTTGAACAATGTCTTGGTCAAGTCATGAACTCTGGGACGCAGGTGCATCCAAACTTGTTTCCTGTTGCTTTTTTCCTGTACTAGCTGAAGGTCATGTGAAACAACAGTAATTTTATCCCCTTTAAAAATTGATTCCTGTTTCCATAAACCAAAAGGGTCTCCGTCACATTGTGGTTCTAAAAATCTGTGCACTGCTGGAAGTCAACACATGAACTATGTTTATCTAAGAAGGGAAGCCTGTCACTGGCTCTCTGTGAGATTATTAACTGTTAAAACCTAAAAACACATCATCCCCAATAATGATGCAGTCTTATTTCAGAATGCACAAAAACTTAAAATACAGTATTAACTAAATGTCTATTAATTTGTGTTTTAATTAAAAAACAAAACTTTCTCATTACACACAGTAATATATTTAAAACACTTATTATTGTTAATTTTGATGGTTGTAGCTTTTTAACCTAATAGTAATATACCAATTAAATTTGAAGAAATTATTTTACATTAGTATAATTAAAGATTTTTGAAAATGCATAAGTATTATGATATTGTCTACACAACCATAAGGAAGATTACTGTCTCGACAGTTGTCCAACAGAGAGTCAATGACATTCCCCACAAGGAGAGCAAGCCATTCAATGGGGCTGATAACCACTGATAATTGCCATTCTATGGGATGATAACATCCGAAGCGGGTGCTAAAGGTTATCACCACACAAGCAATCTGTTCAGAGGGCTGCAACCAAGCATATTATTAAAAAAGTTAAGTGGAAGGAAAAATGTGGTAGACAAAGGTAAACAAGCAGTATACATAATTGTAGCCTTACTGGAAGTATAAACAAAGCTCATTGAAAGGTTTAATTATATTATTGAGATGTCGAGACACCAAACCCAACATTGATTAAGGGCTCAAGCTCACTATTAAAGCAACCTGGGCTCCTTTAATAGTTCTGCAGGGCCACAGGTCGATCGCCTCCAAGTATCGCCACAATAATGGAGCAATGTATGAAAACAGAACTCAGTTTGTGTTAAGACAACAAACTGTAGAAGTTTGTTGATACTTTGAAAAATGTAATGTATAAAAAAAAAGAAAATATGGCCATTTTGAATACCAGCACCATAAAGCGTCCTTGTCTTCCATTTGCTAAGGCTCTACAAAGACCAAACTGGATCTGATTGTTCACTGGGCTTGTCATCCATCATCATTAGGCTCGTATTAGGAACATTACTCCAGAATGGAACTGTTAACGAAAGCTGACCCTCCAAGCTAAGCCTATGTTACAGTTGCATACTGTAAGCTTCTCTGAGCTTTGAGTAACACACCGTGAGTTCAGTATCCTATGAATATCATGACTTGAGGGGTAATTTCACACTTGACGGCCCTCATAAAAAAAAGAGAGAATAAATGAAGGCATGTGGAGAAATAGTGTCATAAAATGAAAAGGTAAGCAAGTTATGTTACCTTCTCTTGGTGTGTGTGAGAAATGCTGATTTTCCCTCTAAGTTGTATTTTGCCTAACTGGTCTTAAATCAATTATATATAGCCAATTTTAGAAACACTTTTAAATCTCAAGTCAGGACCCCTGAAGCACCATTCCTGAGTATGCGTGCATGCCCATTAGCGCATGAACAGAAATAGATCCAATGAGACCAGAGCTAAATGGAAGAACCCTGTTGCAGTAGCAGAAGTGATGTTTGTGTTGCTGGCAAATGGGTGTATTTAAATCTGATTTGTGTTTCGCCAAACCAGGCTGTATTCTGTCTGGTGCTGTAAGCAATTAATTGCTTAAAGTAGTAAACACTACTAGAATTAAAATGCTATTTGTATACAAAAACTTGCATATTTCTGCAAGGTCATGAATATTTATTGTTCTATTTTACAATTCTACTCACTACTGGGAGATCCATTCCCATCTTTAGCCATTTCTGGGTCGACACACACTTTGGAATGGAAACATTCATTTCAAATACAAAGCAGAGTAAACAGCAACAAAGACGAAGCACACATTTGCGCATATCAGAGTGTGAAATTTAGATAGTTATGAAGAAGGGGAAATTATATTTGTATGGGTAGGTTTTGTTTATGGTATCACTAACAGAGCAGAACCGCTTCAGTGGAGGAAAACTGAAACAAAAGCAATCAGCTTTGTTAGCTCAGAGAAATGAAATCTGCAGGAGTAGAAAGAAATGATCGGATTATAAACAGGGGGGCAAAAAGCTCTGAAGCTTATGCACAGCATCAAGGCTTTGGCAGAAATTCATCACACCGCTAAAGAAATGCAACCCTAAGCAACCAACTATCAAAAATGATGTGTTAAAACTTGCTTTCTTTCAAAGACTATGTCGCAACCACAGTGGTAGTTCTGCATAAATGTCATGCTATGGGAAAGCACTCTCTTCTGCTGTCTAAGCACAACCAACACACACTGCAAAAACTATTTTGCAAACAAAAATAGAAAACAAAAACTTTTTGTTATCTAAGAAACCGTAAGAATGAAAAAAAATTAATTAATAGATAAATAAAATCTGCTCAAGGGCAACTGAGAAATATGCTCTTTTTGTTTGTTCTGCAGCATTTCCACCCTTAGACAGTCTAAGGGTGGAACATATGGGATGACTTGGGCACAAAGTCATCCCATCAAGAGCAGAAATGTTTAGGTATTCCTGTTACACACGACTGAAGTTAGTTTGCCTAACGCAACTGTAAGTAAAAAATGATTTATCAAGAAACAAAAAGCAGGTTTTCCAAGATCAAGTCTCATAAAAAAGTAATTTTAATGAAATATGATTTGTTTTATTGTGCCTAAAACTTTGCCTTATTTCTTATTTAACAGTGTTTTTTATTTATTTCTACTTGATTATGTCGGCTCTAAGAATCTTCAGTTTCTTAAAAATACTGTATTGATCCCAAAGGTGGTAAATTAAATATTGATCCCAAATGGAAATCAAATCAAAAATATAAAAACAATAAATAAACGTGAGTCACATTTGAGATTAGAGAGAAAGTTGTGGTTAAACAGAGTGTTTTAATAAAATAAGGAGAACTTGGAGGGAGAAATGCCAGGAGAGTTGGAATGCAGGTGATGGGCAGAAGAGACCAGTAACAAATGAAGAAAACCAGTGAGCTTATTACTGAGGTAGGAGTGGGTGGAAAATGATAAAGGAACCATGAAGTAATAATAGTTGATGAGGAACAGCTGTGGTAGAATGAAAGTGAAACTGATGGAGAGAGACTAATTAACACAAGGAGCTGAGCTAAGACTCAAAGAAACAACAAAGAGGAAAAGATTTAAGAGAACTACATCCAATTTCAAGAACTAAACACAGAAACTATATGGTAATACCATCCTAAAAAAACAACAACTTAGAAATCAATATGGTAAGACATTAGAAACATAAATGAATAAGGAAATACTTAAAAGTTGAACACAAACAGAAACAAAAACACAAATAACTGCAGATCAGGACAGCCTGTGAACATATGGACTGAATTTTGTAACCAAAAAGTATGTGCAGGATTTCAGTGTGTACCTTAATGTACATAATAGTAATTTCTTTGTTTGTTCAGCTTCATTATACGGGTGGACATTAGTATTGCTAGGTAGTGTATGGATGTATGAAGGATGACAGCATACAGGCAAGCTATCTTAGCTTAGCATAAGGGCAGGAAGAAGCAGTTATGGCCTTACTTTGCAAAAAAACACATTCTGATGACCAAAATAAACATAAACTTTATTCCAGGTTTGTAATTCAGCACAATGTGGTTAAAGTTTATCAGAAAACAATGTTACTTATTTATTTGACCCTCACAAAACATCTGGTCAACTGTTTCCACATGCTATTTCTTTTGTTGCTAAGCTAAGTAAAGTACTTTTCTTACATTTAGCTTACAGAAATCTTAGTTTCACACAATCTCAGAAACTTAAAAGTTGGTTAATCCATGGACAGGGGGAGCCCAAGATAAAAAAAATAAAAAAATGTGCTGCTTGCTCTTGGGCTTAAAAATGTATTCCCACAAAAATACGTTTCTTTTGGCCAACATTTCTAACCATGAGCCATAAAATGCAAATGTATTCTTTTATTGTTACTGTTGGTGTAGTTTACTCTTTGAATTCCTCAGTGTGACCCAGACAGATCAATGGTAAAATTTAATATCAGTTCAGTGATCAAAACACAACTGAAAGGTAGTAATAGAAACAGACAGAAAGAGACAACATAGAAAAAGTATTGAGTTCGATGCAGAGCGGAGGTGCAAGCATTGTGGATGAAAGAGGTCAAAAAGGTGACAGTTTAAGATACATGGCTTTGGTGGACGATGCAAGTCTGCATTTTGCTAAAACTGAAATATGACCAAGTTTGCAGAAAGTCCTGAATCTTCTTTAAACCTTTGCTTTCAATTTTACTTCTTTTTTGTAGCAAATGCCTGAAGAAGTGTGGGGAAAAAAAGGGTCAAAATCTTGTAGTGTTGGATTTTTTTCCCCCCTCCCCAACTCAATGTATAAAATGTAAGATTGGATTAGGAAAATCAGTGCAACATCACCTGAATTTATTTCATGTCTTTTTTTTTCTTTTTTTTTTGTACATCCTCTCTATGGTTGCCAGTGAGCCACAATTCCGACTTCTTATTCCCTCTCTAAATGTCTTTCATTATTCTCACTTCTAGGTCTCAGTGGACAAAACAAACTCATACACACATCCTCCCTTTCTTCCCCCACTCAGCTATTGAAACAGGTGATGCCTTATTAATGCTACAAGTGACTTGTGTCCTCCCACCATGACACGCATAACTGGCGTACAACGACAGACTGACACGCACGTGGCCAGAATGCTACGTCTCCAACAGATGAAATACAGCAGGGAGTTAGCATACACATGGACACACGCACGCTTTGGTTGGCACAAACGCGTAATATAAGCTGTGTTTTCCAGCACATAAGACTCTCTGTTGCACTCGACACAGTCACAGAGTGGCATTGACAGCTGGAGGTGTCAGTGTGGTCAAGCGAAATATTCCACACATCTGCGCAGCAGCTTAGGAGCGGAACAGCGGATCAGTAAGAGAGAGGCTGGCAGAGTCCAAAGAGAGACAGCAAGAAAAGGGGAGTGAGAACAGGCTGACGGCGGAAAGCAACGGCAAGGCGGACCGTTGACCTTCAAACCAACCGGATTGCGCCGGTGCAAGGCAAAAGTTTCGAAAATAACTCGTCTTCTTCCACAGTGCGTCTATCCGCTCCATCTCTACATCCATTTCATTTTCTCTCTCTCATTCATCCATCCACACACTCTCTTTCATTTCCTTTCACTTGGAGAGAGAACACAATCTCTCCATCGCTGAGAGCCCTAATTACAGTGGATCGGAGAGATGAGACGGCACTTGCCGAGAATGTGCTGGGAGTGCTTGTAATCCAGCGGAGACAGATGTGTTTTGCATTATTACAGCGAACTGCGTCTCCACCGTCTCTGGACGTTAATTATCAAAATTGTCAATGTGATTCTGAGCAACATAACACATTCTTACTTTCCTTTTTCTACATATTTTTTTTTATCCCTTTACAAACCATTGTACTGTCTAAAAAGAAAGATATCATTCTTGCATAGAATAAGTGGAACTTATAGGGCGCCGGATGATCTACAGTGTGAAAAAAGTTGCTTGTTCATTATTTTCCCCTTAAAGTTCATTGCAAGTATTTCACTAAACGTGTGTATTCATGCAGAAGTTCTACGCTGCATAGCAAATTAGGAGCGTGAAGTGTAGTATTAATGGCGAATAAATGTTTGATTTGATTCTGGTCAGATGGATGGAGCTGATTATGCATCATTAATCTTTTGCTATCTCCTGTCCAGAGCTAAAACTCCATCCACATTGTGGCTTTTTTAAAGAACTTGATGGCGTAAAGCAGAGACAGGGCGATGAAATATAAAGTCCGGTCCAATGGCGACATAACATCCCACAGAGAGTGTGCAGCAGAGTACTCTTGTTGGTGCTAAAAATGATACTTCTGATCTAAATACATGGATTGAATGAGTGCTAGAGTCAGTGAGAGATGGATCTATACGAATCAAGGCAAGAAAAACCCAGATCCAGAAAGAGAAGTTTGAAATAAGTCAGATGATAGAAGAGAGCATGAAACCCAGGGCTAAAGCATGAGGAAAGAGGGACAGATGGTGCTTGCTTCTTGCAAAGATGGAAAACAATGAATATTTTTAACATAAAGCCACCCTGTTGAGCGAGGTGGAGGAGTAGCTGAGAAACGTCCAATCGCGAGGCAGGTTTTTCACAGAGCTCAGAGTCTGGTTAGAGAAAAATATTCTGGGTCACCAAAAGTGATGCAGGAGGAGATCCGGTCGCACTGATGAGCATGAAAACATTTTACTTGACCTGTTTATCGCATATAAAGAATAAATCCATAACATTCTATCACTGAAATTAAATTAAAAAAATAAAAGAAATGGTAACAAGGATTTTGCCACTGTTTATTTTTTTTCTCATGTGTGATGACATTTTAAAAGTCATTAACATAAGCCTAACACACGCACACACACACACACAAGCACCCCTCCTCTGTGATGTGTTTAGAAATATGGGGGTGTTGTGCTGATTCCCACTGCATATTTGAAGCAGTTATATAAGCACATAATCACAGAGAGATGTCCAGATTTCTAAAGATAAGCTTGCAAGTTACTTAGCAACCTCCACAAAGCAGGACAAGGGAGCAGGTGATTGCCAATTTCTCCTGGCCAAACTCTTTTAATTATCACAACAAGGCACGCACTTCAACACCGCGGCTATTTTTATCCATGTCACTAGGTGCGATTTATCATTATTCAGCTGCATGAAAGCACGCCGGGCTCTCAGTAGACCCTTATTCATCAAAAATATTTCATGAAATGTTGGCAGCTGCTTGGTGCAAACTGCCACAGATAAACCTCAGACCTCTGTTTAGCTCTGCAGTCGGTGTGTTTTGGGTGTGCTGAAACTATGACCGAGTTACAAACACTTGGTTGGCATGATCTGCTTTGCACAAAATTCCTCAAACCCACTGGGCAGCTCGGGTAAATGTCATTGTGTGCTCTTTTAGCACCATGAAATGACACACACACACACACACACACACACACACACACACACTAAAAGCAAAGGCTGAATTATTAATTGCATTCACCTCCTCACCACTGATTCAGACTTTCAGGTTTTTGTCTTTCTTTCTTGTGTTGTTGGTTCTTTTAATTCAAAGCAGCCTATAATCTAAATTCAATTAACAACTAAACTAAATGTGAAATAAGGTCACTGCGTTCCTTTTTTTTTCTTTTTTTCTTAAGGGATAAACGGATAAGACTGCACTGAATGCATGCCAGCTCCAACAGCTGACAGCTGTGCAGCCAGAGGGAAATCTCTGCAGACTAAAGGCCAATAGTGTTGGTGTCTTTCCAAAGCTGGACCTGAAAGAATTGTCTGCCAAAAACAACTTGTGATGTGAAGACACTCTTTTTCGTCCAAATGGGTTTCAGTCTTGACTTTTGGTGTTGGAACCCGGGGACCAACTTGGTTGCAGCTCCCCCCCCTTATAGCAGCCTATATACAGTATATATATACAGTATATAACACATGTTATATAGCGCCTGTATAACAGCCAAGCTCACCGCTGGTAAAAAGGAGAAGGAAAAAATTTTGTTTCTTAGCTACTGCTAGCAAAATTAGAGATTTGCCTGTATTTAAAAAAAATCTAGATTAGGTGGGGTTGTCAATTTCTATAAGAGGCAGAAAAGTGGGAATTAGTGCACTAGGTTCAAAAGTAATTATCCATCCTTTTTCACTTATTGAATATTTGGATTGTGGCTATAAAACACCAAGAGGGGAAACCAAGAATCCTGAGACTGAGCCCAGCTACCCTATGGAGGAATCTCATTTTGGCCACTTCTGTCCAGAATCTTTGGGTCAGTGACCGCATCCCATGAATGTAGTTGAGGTTTAAAACATGGATGGACTGGAAAAGTCAAAGATTTGTTTTTCATCGCAGGTCTTTCTTCACCACCCACTAATTTGTCTGTGCATACTTGAACGCCATCCTACCGCCATTCATGAACAAGATACTTGAACAGCTGACTTGGATTTAGTGAATTATCCCTCCGACTTAGAGTAGTAACTCATTTTATGGTTATGTATCTTATGAAATGACAAAGTAGGATTAGCACTGCAGCACAACTGATGGCTATAGGAAGTCAGAAAAGCAGAGATAATGAATTAGGAACGTTCATAACCAAAATTAGTCAAATTTGTGATTGTTTATTTCTGCCTTGTTGTTGCCATTTCGAGATGACTTTACTGTGTATTGTTTTCAATGTTGGCACTGCTTTGGACGCTGACATTTTATTTGCAATCAGTTTGTAAATGAGAAGCACTTAATTTGGCCTCTACTCTGCTCTTTCGCAGTTACGGGGACCACGTTCAGCACTTCAAGGTGCTGCAGGACCGCTGCAGTCAGTACTACGTGTGGGACGAGGCCTTCTCCTCCCTCAACGAGCTGGTGGAGTTTTACCACAGCAACAGCATCGCTAAGGAGAGGACAGTGTTTCTCAGAGACCCCGAGCAATTCGCCAGGGTGAGCATATATGACTCAATGTTTCTTTCTTTCTGCCCAGCTTTTATTTAACCATGGCAACCATGGAAATTTATGCTTTTCTTCAGCATTTCAAACCCAAATTGAACAAGTGAAAAGAAATGCTTAGATTAAGTTTTTTGGGTTTTTTTCCTATTGGGCATGATTTTTGTTTTAGTTTAGAATTTTAAATATATTTATTGTCTTCTTTAAAAAATAGCCATCTGCATAAGTGTGCAGACTTCATTTTTTTCACTATGCTCACCAAACCATAAAAACAACATCTGCTCCCCTCAGCTATCTTCATCACTCTTCTTTGTGCTCACACTCGTCAAGAATCAGATGAAACTTTGCGATGCAGTAAAGTAATTACTGTCTGATGTCCTAAAGGTGTAAGCAAACACACAACTTACAGAGTTCATTTTTCATCTCGCTTCAACTTCGAGGCACGAGCTTTAAGTAATGGAGCTGACAGATCCAGGAGCGCTCCGCATGCTCGACGACTGCAACGGCAGAGTTTGATCTAAAGGTGCTGCCTGTAATGAAAGATCACAGAAATCATTCAGAGTCCGTCGCTGAGACGACAGAACGCGGCACGGGCGAGGAAAAGTGATTTTTTTTTTTTTTAAGCTACCAGCAAATGGGCTTTCTCGCATGCAAAAGAATAAATTAGCTACCTATATTTACACTTCAACACATTTTCCCCCCTGGGACGCCCACTGTCAGACCTTCTTCCACTCCTTCACAGACATATATAGATATATGTATACGGTGGCGATCCCCTGGGGTAAGGTGATGATTAGACTGGCGTTAGAAGACAAGCTGGCACTGCATGGCAGCTATTCCTGTCAGTGGCAGACGAGCTGCACCCGTAGGCTTACGCAGTCACTACAGATGCTTTTTGATCCACAGCGGTGCTGAGAGCGCGTTGGTATCACTCTAGCAATGTCAGAGTGGAAATACTCATCAGGTTACATTTATTCCTCTTAGCTGACATGTGAGATCAGGACCCAGCTTATTGGAGGTAATTTATTAAGTGGCTGCTGTACGCCTGTCTACATGAGGGTTGAATGAAAAGGGTTAGCTGCCTTGTGGAAAAGTATGGGTTTGCATTAGGATGAATTCGTGCCTTTTGGCCTTATTTCTGATGTTTTAGTATAAGTTGTGTTTTTCCACAGGGGAAAGATTAGCTCTGAAGATGAAAATAGGAACGCGGGATGCAATTCAAATCAGTTTATTTATGTTTATACAGCGCCAATTCAGAATATATTTTATATAGGGTCACTTTATAAGAAAATCTTTTCAATTCAATCACAAACACATTCCTATTGATCATAGCGGTCAAGCAGTACAGTGAGATCAGTTAATTATTTTAAGTTTCTATCTAAGGAAGCCATGTCAGACCCAGGATGATTTATGTGGTTTGGAAAAACTCTATTAAATGGCTTCTTAGTTTTTGGATAAACTTTCAGAGTGTAATGCAGGCTTTCTGGCCAGTCTGAAATATATAATCCACTTGGTCTTAATGTCTACCCTGCTTCTTTTTGTCCTTCCTTTCTTAAATACTTTATTATACACCCCCCACTCTTCTTTTCTTCTTTGATTGCTTTCTTTCTGTCTCCTTGTGCCTATAATCTCTCTTTCCATCCTTCTTTCCTACCTTTTTTCTTTTAGTACTCCATTCCTTCAGTGTCCTTCCTTTTTTGCTTTAATGTGTCCTTCTCTCCTTCCTTAAAATGTTTCATTCGTGTGTTATTTTTCTTTTTTTTGGATCCTTTTTTATTCTTCTATCTTCCTTTTTTGTATTTTGTATATGGCCCATCTTCCTCTATGCATCCCATGTGATCTTCCCTTCTTTCTTATGTCCGTCTTCTCTTGTCTCCTTGTGTCCTTCCTTCCCTCATCTCCTTCCTCATTTGTTTATGCTCTTCATTGTGTCATATCTCCCTCTAATACAAATATTATGTTGGGGAGATGCTTTTCCAACTGCATGCTTCGATTTGTAATTTCATAAAATCACTTTTATTCATGTTTAAATATTACTTAAAATAACTTTAACCTTTACTATGGTAGCATAATCTCAACTTTACATTGACTTGATTAAAAAACAAACGTGTAACTTTCAATTTGAGGACATTTGCTAACGTTTTTACAAATTAACATGGTGTGACAGAGAGGTTCAGTTCTTTTAGCAAGCGGCTATGTGGCTGAACAAGGACCCATATTTATTTTGCCACCTCCCCCAGAGAGCAGGACGGAAAGGTTGTGAAGAAAAAAAAAAAATCCTCAAAACTGTAGCGAGAAGTTTCACGTTTGGGTTACCAACTATCCATAGCAACTATTAGATTCTATCTACATGTTAGCTGGTTTTCATGATCCCAAAAAAAATGTCTTGTTTCCCACCATCACAAATGTAGGTGTGTAGAGTTCGCTGAACTCTACTGGCACTTTCACTGCAGCTGCACTTGAGGAGAGTGTTTCAGATGACAATGCGGAAAAGCCCCTTACCCAAACTTTTATGTTTTTCCTTAAATTGCCCTCATGTCTTTGAAAAGGACAATGATTCGAAAGACTATGGAAAAATCAACACAGGAATGTAGCCTTCATCACATAATCAGCCTTTTTTAATAGCTATCCAAGCGTGCAAACCTGCATAATAAAAATAATTATTCATTTAACCACAAAAAAGTGTGGGATTATGCAAGAACGTATTTATTTACTTTTTGTCGTTTTATACATCTTTACCATGGGTGTCGATATGTGTGGCCAGCAATGTGACCTTGAGTAGAATTAAGCTGTGCAGACATGAACTACAGTGTTAAGTTGAAACAACACAGTGATAAAAGTCTTTCAGAATGCATTTTTAGCCTTGACCAGCATAGGTTCAAAAACTGCTGCTTCTAATTGGCTGTAATTAAATATGTCACAATAATTTGCTCATAGTAAGATAACCATGTTGCTGCACTCACCTTAAGTCAGGGTCTAACAGCAAGTGACAGGGAACATAAAGGTCACATGACTCGTTAGAGCTTGATCTCATACACTCATGATGATGAGCTAATCATGCTGGTGTTAAAAACCAAATATAAAATCCCTGTTTTTCTGTGTGGTCGCCTCTAACAGAGCATAGAAGACCAGTTGGTTTTATAGTGATTGACTTTGGTCTCATAAACCTTAGGAAGGCAGGATGTATTGTTAAATGAATCCCTCCAGTAACAAGAATCCATTTTCTCTTTGGACTTGATTTGGATTTTAATGAGAAAAAAGTATGATCTGAAGAAAATATGGATTATTAGAGAAGGCAAATTAGTTTCTCTGATTTGGTCTATAATTCAGTTGATACGATAAAAAGCTCTTCATTTGTATTTCAGGATGGCTGTATGCTCTTTAAAAAAAAAAAATCTATTTTTTTACTTCATGTGTGACAGCACGGGACGTTTTTATTGCAAATTGGAATAACTTTCAATGATGTATGGTAGATATAAGGCTTGTTAGAGAGGAGCATCATGATCAGCGGAGCAGGCAGTCAAGTGAACGAGCCAGTAGAGAATGCACAGAATGTTGTGTGCCTGGAGATGGAGGCAGTGATGTTAGGGTGGATTGTTTACAACTGCAAGTACACAAGAACTATTTACCCTTGGCTGTTTGGGTTTTTCGCCATTTCTGTTGCAGCTTTTTCTGCTGACGTTGGTGACAAATACGATGATTTAGTCCAGATCATGAAAGAGATGGATCTGTTGCAAAACGTCCATCCATCTGGTGCATAGTCTGAGATACATCACTGCGGGATTTGTTTTGCTAACCCGGCAAGATCGCTACCACAATGTCACCTTTCTAAAAGTATGGCCTAATTATTATTTTTTTTATTTGCAAAGGTTACCACATACGAAAAAGGCCACAAAACCTGCAACATGACTTGACGCATGACTCACTGCTCATGCAGTTCTCACACTCTTGTCTCTTGGCTTGGCTTACGAGGAAATCTCAATGCAAACAGCTGTTATTTTAGCTGACAGTTGTTCATGGACTGGAACTACCGGTTCTGGCTCAGGTTGTTGGATGTCTTGGTGATTCCTAACCTTGAATGCGAAACCATGTTGATTACAGCACAAAATACTTCTAAGGAAAGTGAGACAAACTCTTAGGACCGTCTTTCATTCCAGACATGATGCTATGTCACAAGGAAAGTTGTTTTCACGTTTCAAAATTGTAATCTTCTCGTTGGATAAACATAAATTTCAAGTTTAAGCGCCTAAAACAATAATCAAAGTTTAAAGCTACAACAAATTTTGGATTATTGGGATTATTTATCAAATTTCTGAATTATCCAAATTGGATGATATATAAAAAGAACTTTGAAAAGAATTGACCAAGAATTTTACACATGGCAAGTATACTTTGATGTGTTAACGAAAGCAGAAAAAGATTACCGGAAAAACTCTTCACTTCCTCGAAACAAGACAAACATAGTTTTGTTTTTGTAAATCTGCTGTGCATGATTTACATAAATTGTTATGCTAAAATAAATTCTTTAAACAAGCAGGCAAAGAGGTTAAATATACTTGAACTCCAGTCCAATAAAGCAAACAGAGGTATGGCTGCAGAGAAAACATGTCACAACTCATAAAAATATAAGATTTCTTTTAAAATTTGTTTTATTTTTAACGCACTCACATCTTTCTGAACCTTGTCAGGACAGCGTCGGTCCAAAGCAGCTCAAAAACACGATCCACATATATCAAGGAGCCTTGTCTGTTCTGATGCCATCTGCTATTTCAGTCCTGCGGACGCGTCGGGCCGCAGCTCAACAATTTATTTTCTCCTTTAGATATCAACCATGGCCTTAAAAAGAAGCTCCCTTTGGAGTGCATGCAGGAAAAGGAGCAGAAGGGAGAAGGCGCTAGTGTAGCCCGCAGATAGCCAGTCACTACGGCTTTGTAGCATTTTAAAGATGATCGGATAAGGAAGCAATGGTGGAAGACTTTTTTTAAACTAAACTTTGTTATAAAATCTCTTCCCCATTTAATTTGTATTCTGTGTCTATAAAATGGAAAAAAAAAAAAAAAAAAACTACAAAAAAGCAGTAATAACTGCAAAGAATATAGAATGTGTTGAATACAGGGGCTGTATGCTCATCTGAAGATGAGCCACAGATATTGATCTTTGAGATGGGGGAGATTTACTGCAGTAAATCTGGTCCCTCAGACTCAGACAGCTCTTTTCACCCCAATGTTATGAAACGCGATTGTGTGACATTTAGGAAGGCTGGACTTAAGCTTTCCATCAACTTTTTGAAATCCTGCATTTTATATTTCAGATCTAGTTATTGATATGCAATAGTAAGAGTGAAATACAGGGCTTGCTTTTGGTTTTGTTTTGTTTTCCCAGTTTTTGAGAGCAGCCAAACTGTTGCTTTTGTAGCCGGATGATGTTCAGATGAACACGACTGGTTTTAAACTCCCAGGAAAAGCGTTCCGTTTTCCCAGTCAGATTTATTGCGAATGTAATTCTTGTTTTAAAAAAATTGCCTCGTGATCACACTGTGTGATTCAAGTGACTGGGAAGGGAATGCGTTCAGTTCTCGTAACGGGGACATCTGGAGCAGGTGCACGGGAGGAATTTAGCTGGAGGGCGCCGCGATGGAGCTTAAACACACAAAAACGAAAGTTGTCACATGCGAGGCAGATAAAATGTACGACCTAAATAGAGTGGCAGTCTGATTCGATCCAGCGGGAGCCACTGATGCAAGAAAATAAACCACATCTACTTTGTTTCATGATAAGGCAGTGTTTTTAATAAATGGCAATTAATGTGCGCTGAAACTGAGTAGACTGAGTTAGCTTAGTTCAGAGTTGCAACATCTTTATGTGGTTTATTAATGACCTTGACTTGACTTTACTCATCACTCTACAGCCTGGTGAAATCTTCCCATAAAAGTCCCTCCATCTATTTTTTTCAAACTCTGTAGCCTTATGGGAGGAAAGTGAGGAGCTTTTCTTTTTTGCTTCTCTTAAAGTAATTAGAAAAACAAAAATATTTTCATCTGTAAATTAACATAAACATATGCTTCCCTTGATGTCGTTTCTAACAGACAAGCTAGCATTGGTACTGCAGCACAGCTACTCTCAGCAGGAATGTAGAAAAACGAAGTCTCACAATTGTTTATGATATATCCGGTTTTTATTTGTAAGGTTACAATTGTTTGGGCTTGTAATCACAATAATATCTGCTCAGTAGTTTCAAAATTGGTTAATAAATAGGTTAATATTAAGAACATTAACTCTGTATACTTGTTGACCACAAGTATACAGAGTTCTTAAGCAAAGAAGAGTTATTTTTTTGCTGATGCTCCTAAGAAGGAAAGCTGAAACAAAAGCACTGCGGTATTAACATATTCATTGAAAGCATCCTCATGTTGTTGCTTATTGTGACATAAGATATAGATAATTTCTGAAGGAAAGTTGCTGTTTTGCTGCTAATTTAAAAAAAAGTTAATAAAATTATAAATCTCATAAAAAAATACTTCTGATGTTGATGAACCCCAAATCACTTAATTACAGGATTACTTTTTCTTTGTTTCTGCTATATGGGCCAGTTTCACAGACACAAATTAACTGAATACTGCTTTAATTGCGTATCCCTCTTTTTGTATTGTCATCCCCATTGTGCTGTCAGTCCTTCCAAACTAAATCTTTCCCAGCTCATTACATGGCTTTTTTTTTTATCTGTGCACAGCAGAATAGAAAATAATTTTCAGCCTTTTCTTTTTCATATTTTACCCCACCTCATCCTTTATATCCCCCTGTTCCTGTTCCACTAAGTTTTCTTTTTCAAACAAAAACCTGTCGAAGCAAAAAAAAAAAATTGACCTTTCTGTCATGTATCCCTCATCAGTCTGTTTTTTTTTTTTCTTTTCATGGCTGAAACACAAACATGATGAAAGACTTTATTTTCTGCCTTAAATATCATGGGTGAAAAAATGTGGAGACAAAATTAGAACAAAGACACAGCCTGTTCACATTACTAATTAAACTGTACCACTGTGAGTGCTCTTTCCGGGTTGAAGTGGATCGTGAAAAGGATGCCAAAAATTGATGGGTCCTGTTACTCTTTCCAAGCTATCACTAATCACAAACTGGCACAGAAAAAAAGAATGGGCCATTCTTTAATCGTCACTCACGTGTCCACACAAGGACGCTCACACGGCTCCAGCTTGTGTCTTATCACTCCCAAGCAGCATGTAGTACCTTGCAAAAAATATTAATATACATTGAATATTCCACATCTTGCCAAATAACAGCCAATAAAGCTAGAACTTTATTGGGGTGGCACTTTTCAAAACCAGGAGTTTGCGGTAGCTCTTAACAGTGACGCCCCCAAAGTTGTATTTAATATTTTTTTAGCAATTAGAATAGAATTGAACCGGGTTTTAAAATTTAAATATATTTTGAAAATATACTTATATATATTTAAAATAGTTTGTTTCATGTTTTCATTCAATAAAAAAAGTCAAATTAGATTTAAATTGGTTTTATTTATATAGTGCCGTCTCACAATAACGCCATCTCATGACACTTTGCAAAACAAACAGATTGAGTTTGTGTGCAGCAATATTAAAATTTAGATTTAATCATGACATGAGTTATGAATATGGGGGCGAGTTGGTGGCTTTTAAACTGTCTTTTTTTAAGGTTTTATTGGCTCTAGAGGCCTTTATTTGATAATAAATTGACAGGAAAGTGGGTAATGAAAGAAGGGGGAAGACATGCGGCAAAGGTCACCAGGCTGGGAATTGAACCTGCGGACGGCCATGTGGAGGTCTAAGGCATCCATCTGTGGGTTGTGCCCAACCCCTGCGCCACCACTGCACCCCATAACTCTGTCTTTTGATCCTAGTTTTTGTACCTTACTCAGATTTATTCTTGGTTTTGTTTCTCCTTACCTGTGCATGTGAACCATAACCTTCAGCCTGAGTACTAAACAGACAAACCTACAGTCCCCTAATATCCAGAATTTTTGCAATGATACTTTGGCACATTGACACACATGTATTCAAGCAGCATTAGTATTCCTTTCAGCCTCTCAGTTCGCCCCTAGCTCATACCGCATCCGCTCTCCTCTGCGGGAGCGCAGCTGACAGCTAAGAGGTTAGCTACGTTTAAGATGTTCCCTCCGAAAATAGCCGCTTTTATTCTGCTGCTCTTAAACTGCTTTTACTTCACCAGTCAACACATATCAGAGGAGGCCGGCTATCAGGGGAGAAGAAAAGCACTACTTCTGTTTAAGCTCAAAGAAAACACAGCGAGACAGAGAAAGCTCGCCATCTGAGGACTGAAGTGAATTCAGTTCCCCCCCATCAGAGCCCCAGATGTTTTGCTGATGTTTCTTATCGCCGTTTTCTGTAGATGTGCATATCTGACCGTCAGGCTTGTCGTTCTATATTAAAAAGCACCTTTCCTGTTGTAACCTTTTCAAGTTATATTCTGACACTTTTTAAAGTCGGACTTGTGTAACTTTCATGCTTCAAGAAGATGATGAAATTTTTATGAAAGCACATGCTGCTCGTCAGGCTGGACCAGAAAGCTGCGCTGCGATCTAAAATATTTTCCCTAATTGAGATTTGCTGTGCAACACCAGCAGTTGTTTAGTAACAGCGTGCAAGATTCAAGAACTTTAATAAATTATACGTTTTTTGAGTAGAGGGACTGAAAGAGGTTTTGTCTACACAAGGAGGAAAAAGAAAACAATTGTTTTTCTTTCTTTGATTAGTTTGACATGTAGGAGATTGCTTGTCGCTATGCCCTCATTCCTGAGAAATATTTTTAACTACAGTAAAACAGACAAACAGCTCCATATATAAACAGATGCAAGAAAGATGGGAAATATCCTGCATTCTGACACCCACAGCATTACATTTACAACTATGTTTTTCACCTCCAATGAGTCAAAATTAGAGATCTCACTCTCCAGTTATATAAAGCTTTGACCTTTTGGCACTAATTTTATTCAATTCATATTCATCTTTAAAAGCTGCTACATGAGAAGATATAAAAATAATATGTCAAATATTTTTTCTGGCCTTTCAGCTCCTAGTAATTATTTTACTAGGAGAGACAAAACATCCCAGCACATGTGTGAAATAATGATCGCTGTAAAACAGAGTTTATGGAATTTTGAACAAAACTAAAAAAAGTTTGTGGTTGATATTTTAAACTGTCTTTACTGTCTTATATTAGCAATGAGTATTTCTCCCTTTAATGATTGCGTAGCTCAACGATTAATGACAGTTTCCTGTTAATCCAGATAGCTTGTGCTCAGCTCATTCAAATTTCAAAACAAACTAAACAAAACCCACAACAATTTAGACATATCAAGTGTACTTTTAGGCCTTATCGAAATGTCTATGGACTATTTAAACATTATTTAAACATGTCCAACTGTAAATATCCCTTATAGAGTTCCTTACTATTCTTTAGAGATCACATACTTTTCTTAATTTGGAGACTTTTGAAAAGCCTACCAATATTTTCAAGTCTGGTTTCTTCCATGACAGAGCTTGAAATCTAAAAATGAACAAAACACAGTAAGTTTGGTCTATTATTTTGAACCAACTGAATATCTATTGACTCAGAGTCAATTTCTTCCTTCACCAATTTAAGAAAAGGTTCTCTAATCAGAATTTTTAGGACTTAAAACAGCAATATGATTAAAACTGCAAATGGCAAAGGTTTGTAATGACAAGCAGCCCCAGAAGTGTCTAGCTATGTGTTGGAGCTTGAATGTACAACCAACATACCTAAGTTGAAAATATTCATTTCAGTAGCTTCTTCCGTCTCTGTGCTTCTACCGACTTTATTTTTAAACACCTCACTCACGCTGAAAATAGCAACCTTTGACTCCTCTTCCCTCAGAACCAGCTTCCACATCAAAAGCGTTGTGTCATACGCTCGCCTATCCGAAACAGAACATCTTACTTTTCTCTTAATAATCCTAATAATTTGGCTGATTTACTAAAATGTAAATGTATTTTTTTGTTATTATATCTGATCCAAAAAAATAAAAAATACAGTTAGAGTACTTCACAGAGGCAGCATTCTCTTTATTCTGGACCGGGTTGTGGATGTTGAATTAAATAATACCTCTCCAAAGATGAAAAACAAAAACTATTCTGAGTTTTACCATTTCTTCAGTCGAGAGTTTTCTCTTCCAGTCCCTTTGAAAAATTGTTTTTTTGGGAGAAAATTTTAAAAAATAATGATGGGGAATAAAAGATCTTAACTGTAGTCGGAAGATTAGAAATAAAAATACAGCAAGGCACAGTTATGACTTCATGAAATGTGTTGCAATACTTCTGACACCAGATTGTTTTAAAAGAGTCTTAAGGAGGCAAAAAAGCAATCTGTGATTTCCAGTTGAAATTAATTAAGCGTATGTTTTTAATGTCCATTATGATAAATAAATAAATAAACAAGACAAATAAAAGGTTTTGAAGACATGCTATAAGTTGTTGTGCAGCAGAAATTTAATTGGATTTAATTAAATCACATGATACTCAGCCCAGATTGCTGTGGCTTAGCCCTCCTACATGCATGGGGCTGGTCTCCAGTGACTCAGACTCTCCACTCATTGTATGTTTCTTTCTTGAAATGTGTCAGTGGGAATAGTGCTGAGTCACACTTACACTTAAATCACGTTTGCTTTTACGTCAAACTTATAATTGATTAATAATTAATATTTGTCTGAAAACATTTCCTATTTCCTACTTGTAATGTTTTACAGTGGACATTACATTACATTATGGGACTAACACAGACTCATAGCAAAAATAAATAAATAAAATTTTTGTTGGCAAACTTGGAACAAAAGAAGGAAATAAAGATGCAGCGTAGTCCCTTGATGTCCATAAATATTACACATTGTTCCATTTTTTCAAATAGATATCTGAAATGACCCAAAAAGCTTGGATTAAAAATGAATATTGTTAGGACATTTTAACGAGATATTTGCATCAGGGAAAAGTGAATATATTGAAGGTTTTTTTTGCTTAAAAAAGGCATTGAAAGTCATACTTCAATTGTTTTTTTTACATATTTTAATATCAGACAAAGGTAACATTAGCAGTTTAAAAATGCTGTTCTTCAAATTATAGTTTAACATACTAAGGGGATAAAAAAAACTTCCATCCTAACTTGTCCTGTGTTAAAAAAAGTAACTACTCCCAGAATTAGTAACTGGTTCAGCCAGCATTGGTTTCCAACTGCTGTCATCAAGCGTTTTACGATGAGTAGCGATGAGTCTTTTACATCAGAGGGATGAATTTTGGCCCACTTATCGCTGCTTCAGATGATTGTACTGCTGCATAATCCATGTGCACTTCAGCTAAGGGTCACAAGCTGATGATATTCTCCTTCAGGATTTTCTACTAGAGAATATATAGCTGTGAAGCAGCATAGCGGCCACAGATAATTACAGTACCGTATATTGTCATATGCATTTGAGATGCTGTGTTAGTTTTACTCTAAGTGTGATTGGAGCATGCCTATAGGAAAATTGACTTTTCTCTCATTAGTCCACAGCATAATTTTCCCATAAATCTTGAAGTTTACCAAATATTTGACAAATTTGACAAGACTTCTGTTATTCTTCATCAGCTCTGGTTTCGGCCCTGCGTGGCTCCCGTGGCCGGCATTTTAGGTCCCTGCAGTACTTTAGCTGTTTCTCATCTCCTTTTGAATTTATTAAGATGTGTTGCTGTTTAGCATCTTTTAATATCTTTTAGCCTCTATTTAAGTAATATGCTGAGTGTTCTGGTCTAGCGGAAATCAGGCCTCAGTGTGGCCAGGTAAATTAAACAAAAAAACAACAACATTGGTTTATCAAAGTTAATTCATAATTTCACAAAGAAAGGTGATTAGTTTCTCCACATAGCATGAGATAAGCTTTGTATTCACTGTTTGTCTAATGAATAAAATTATTGTTTAAAAGCTGCTTTATGGATTTTCTAAAGAACGGCTGTTCTCTGCTTCCTTAAAAATGTTTTGCTGGCCACCAAATTCCCACCATTCACTACTGCAGGAGACGGAAATTCAACTTTTCAAAATGGCATTCCACTCATATTCTTTTCTTGCTTATAAAGGGAGTTTCTCAGCAATTTTAACAAACGTTTCTCTTTCTTTCTTCTTCCCCCAGCGTCCCCATCACGCCCATGCTCTCTTCGACTTCAACCCCCACCACCCATCGCAGCTGCGCTTGGTGCGTGGAGATGTCATCGAACTTGTTGACTGCTCTGACTCGGTACGTTGGAGGGGTCGCTGTCACGGACGAGTGGGCTACTTCCCCCCCGAGTACGTCCAGCCCATTTATCAATACCAGTGACCCCATATGATGACAAAGACACGGCTATTACCCGAGGGTTTGTCCACCAGGCATCGTGACCCCAAACTTCCACCCCGTAAAAAACAAACACTGCTCTCCTTCTCCACGGCTTCCCACTGACCTCTGGA
Organism: Xiphophorus couchianus; assembly: GCF_001444195.1. Classification (NCBI taxonomy): domain Eukaryota; kingdom Metazoa; phylum Chordata; class Actinopteri; order Cyprinodontiformes; family Poeciliidae; genus Xiphophorus; species Xiphophorus couchianus. Next base: position 16,593,426 of record NC_040243.1, on the reverse strand, counting down.
GTGAATGACTGACTGAGGCTTTAATGAACTGATTCCTCTTATGTCTAGGTCATCTCAGCTTTCACTCTCTTCCGCTTGATTCTTCATCTCAACGATAAAAGTGACAGTCAAAAACGCACATGATCCCAGGCGTAATTATTTCTTTTATCTTTACAAGAGTTGGTGAACCCTTGCCAAGGTGACAAGTGAAGGCCCCGAGGAAGTTTTTCCCTCTGCAGATTTTTTCCAGTATCCTTCAGAAAGACATCCAGTGAAGAGCAGAAACTCTGAGGCTGATTATTTGTAAGGAACATCTGGAGATGACGACAAACAAACCTGTCGACTTCAAAGGCCATTGTATGAGAAGATTGTCTGTTACAGGGAGTTTAGATGCAAATCTGACTGAGTTTGGACTTGTTGCTTGTGTGTGGGCATGTATGGTATGTCTTTGTAGAGCGTTGATTATGAACCACTAAAGGAAGTCCTCCGTAGTGCAGTGAGGACTCGGTTATGATACAGTATTGAAAATACACTGCTTAAAATATAATGAGCTTATTTTGTTCACCGTCCATTTCTGTACATGTATTTATTCCTACTCATATGTGTTCTATAAAAAAGCATATATTGTAAATAGAATTATTCATTACCGGAAGGAAACATTTGACAACATTTACAATATGAACTTGGGCTGAAATCAATTAAACAAATTGATACATTCACATCTTTGAACCTGTTCTCTTAGCATAAGATAAATAAAAGAAAATATTAGTCCTCAGTTTGTCTTTTGCAATAATTATAAGTCACAATTTAATAGTGTTACACTTAAAAAAGAGAAAATTTTGAAAAAAAATGCAACCAATTACATTTAAAAGATATAGAAGCATATATTTTGGCTTTAAGTAGGTTTATTTTTACAGCTTTTTTGTCTGCTAAATCTCTATATAAATAAAACTACAACCAGGGGAAAAATTGGGTGATTGCAAAACAAGACTCAAATGGTGACAGTACAGTTATTGTAAAAAGAAAATACATCCCCTTAACATTCTGTTTTCACATTTTGGTCACATCTAGGGTTTTTCCATTTTTTCTGTTTGGTTTTTTGTTTGTTTTGTTTTTTTATCAAACTTTTCCACTCTGACTTTGTTGAATAAATAATGACACGCTGACATCTGTGGTGTGGGATCTTGTACACCTCAGGTGGGATTTAAATAATTGAAGGACCTGGTAGAGATGAGCTCTTATTTACCTTAGGACTCTGGAACTAACTGGAGGTGTACTTTCTTTTTACTGTGACTTTAGAGGACGAGTAAACAATATTATGTTATTTCATTTAAGTGGCTTTAGTACTTTTCACTCATACGTTCCAATAAGAGCACAAACTAATCTGATTCTGAGAAACCTCATCCATTCACTACCAGTAAAGGCACCAACCAAATCATTTGTCTTTACACAGCCATCTTAATCACTGAAGTTGCAAATGTGGATTATGCTTTCATCAAAGCTACTCTCATAAATATATTCCTAAATAGATATTCATAAATATCTACTCTGGTATTTTCGACCATATTGCAAATTATAGAGTGGATACCAAAGGGTGCTATATTTTGAGCATTATCTTCAACCTTATGATATTTGGTATTCAGAGCAAGTAAACAACTCATTGAATCTCTGCCAAACATGTTCATGGTGGGCAACTAATTGCTAAGAGTGCTGTCAGACAATTAGTGCTTGGACAATTAGAAATGATGAAGAAATTACTGACAGGTCAGTGGAGAGAAATGAAATTGAAGACGGGTTATATTCATAATGCGTTGATCACTAAAGTCATTCACAAGCACTATTACAAATTTACTGGCCTAGGTTCCTTTCTCTCCAGAGATTTTTCAGTGTTTCTTCAACCCAGAATGTCTGATTGTCTTCGATTTCTAGATGTAATCGCTGGTCAAAAGTAATTTATGATTTAAGTATTCATGCCACATATATATAGTGAACAGACCAGCAGTCAATTTCAAAGCAAACAGCATATGAATAAAAAAGTCTGACTTGTCAATAAACTCATCTTCTGTATTTGATGATGAGTCAGAGGAGAGCTCACTCCAGTCCGCTCGTGTTATCAACATATTATCAGGTCAAACTTTATCCAGAGAGCTCTCTGACGGTGCATGAGCAACAATTTCTCTCTGTTTGAATTGAAGCTGGCAGCAGCAGGGTTGTAGTCTGTAATTCCCAGAGACTGAATCGCTTGAATTTGCTCTCCTTTTACGCTCTTTTCTCCTTGTGTTGTTTTTGTCAAACCAGCCTTTTTCCCCCTCTTCAAAGAGTCACCTCTGGCTCTCCTGTGACAGGTAGTCAATAAACTAACACCATTCTGGAGGAGAGCATGGGAGAACAAAGAAGTTAAAGGTGTACCACAAATAGAATAGCTGTAATCTTCCTCTGATACTTTTGGAAGCTGCTGAGCCACTTTGAAGTCTCTGTGTGGCAATAGATACATGTCTCATACAGTGTAAAAGCTCTAAACTTCACTGTCACAAAGCAAAATGCATTGGGGAAAAGTAGCTTGATGAGGCAGAGTCAAACAGGCTGTGATTATGATGAGAAAAATGACAACAAAAAAAATCTGGGGTATGGCAAGAAGAGAAAAACAAGACGATCCAGAATAAAGGGGAACGATGGCCTATACTGAGGAAGAAACACAAAGAAAATCATCAGCAAAAAAGTTTTAGAATGCAAACAGCGAAGGCAGGTGTGTGAGGTGTGACATCACTGCTATTCTAGAAAAAAAACTGAACCAGTTTATGATACACACTGGCCTCCAGCTGAATAATTCCCAGTAAAGAAAGGCATATTAATTTTGGAGAACAGCTCTGTAAAGAAGCACTTTGACACACTGAGATTCTAGTACAGCTTTGGCTTCTAAGGCCAAAAATATGCTATTCTTGATTGTTTTTTGATGGATTTAGTTTTTTCTCAGCATATGAGAAAATCTTCATCAAGACGTTTTTTTAATTACACTTTTTTTTAATTTCACCTAAAGTTATGAAATACTAAAGCCAAGGCAAGAGGAGTCACACAATAAATAGCCCACCCAAATACAATGTGTTTTTATTCTGTGGAAATCTTCTATATTTGTTTTGAATTATTTAGATTTTCAACAACAAAAAAGCTTGTTTTATTCAGAACTTTGTTTTTTAAATAGGACAGAAAGGGGAAATTCATACCTTCCTGTCTGCCCCCTGCATGTCGGGCTTTACCTCCCACATTCTTGTGACACAGTCTGTGTGCACTGACATTTCAAATGATAGAGCTCCCATTGAAATGGTGGCACTAAATACACAACACATGACAACTGTACTGAGTCATTGCAGAGGTGTTTTCTTCTGCTAAGAAAGTTGATGAATCAGTACCTCATCCCCCTAATAGACCCAAGTGAAACCTGCAGGTTAGTTGGCCCCTAAAGACAGAAGCTAACAGCTAGTCTGAGGGGTGCAAAGACTAACGTGGACTTCTACCATTTTAAGCAACTCCAGTCTTAGAGACGTGATAGTCTTTCATGTGAATGGCATTTCCAGAACAAGGGTTGTGTTCTCACCTGCTACTTTTGGTCGGCTTTAAATGGATCACAGTTTGTTTCCTCCATTGGTCTTGACCTTTTGTGGAGGTGAGAAATATTTGCTTGCCAAGTCGAGAAATGCCTGTAACAGAGGACAAAAATAACATAACATGCAAAACTTTTTAGATGTCTCCTTTTTTTTTTTTTACCAAAAACTATTTTCATGTAGGCAAAGGGCAAAACTGTAGCTTTTGCAACTGTATTATTCCAAATCTTGAAGCTGAGTTTGCTATGAAGATTTCTCAGATGTTCCTCATCACGAAGTCAACGAACAATCTGCAAAATGGTAACAGATGTTCTGCACCATCAATTCTTAAATAGAGTCTGTGCAGCAGATTGTCATATCAAATCACATTCCATGAATGTATGTCGCTCCCAGAGCACTTTAAGAAAGGATGGCACGATGTCATAGCCTGAAGCCAATTTGAACACTTTTCCCCCCAAAGGCACAAAGTTTCTACAGAGGAGTCCCCTGCACTGACACTATGTCAGCCCACTGTGCCATAGACATGAGCAGACTGTCTGAAGTGCTCTCCAACAGCCTGTCATAAGTGTGGAAACAGCCTGAAAAAGTTGAAAAGGTCATAGATGTCCAATTTCAGCAGTGCATGAAGCAAAAATAAATGTCAAAAAAAATGAATTCAAATATGAACATGACTCAAATATGAATAAAATAAGACATTAAAACTTTGGAAAATGTGCTTATAGAGTGCAAAATATGTAAAAAAAAAAAAAAAAAAGTTTTGCTTCTTTTCCTCTACACCAGTTCTAATAAGCTCCAGGGAAATGCTATAGGATGGCTGCTTTTTCAGTTTCATAAATTTGAAAGGACAGTTTTTTGTTGTTGTTGCATGCAATAAAGTTTCTAGTCATCACAGCCATATTACACATGTGCACCTAAAGTCTGCTAAAAATATGTGCACCACTTATCACTGGCCATTTCTGTGAGGTCTAGAGCTCCCAAAGTGACACTCCTGAACCATCCTGTTGACCCCTTTTTTATTACACAGTGAAGTAAAAAATTATGCTGGCCTGTGTTACCTAAAAACAGTTATTTGAGATTAAATCTGGTTATTGGAATATTAAACAAAAATCCATATGTGATATATTTGTTTTGACAGCTGTATTTTCAAAAGCATGTACTTTGGAAGAGAGGAGTTGCGTAAATGAAACCGCTATTAACTTTTAATTGCCATATTTGTGGAGACTGGGTTGTTCTAATGCAAAATGAGGGGAGTGAATACTGTTGCAACAAGTCATCAAACTAATAAGGTTTAAAGACTGTGTAGGGTTATAAAATAATTTCTTGTGTTTATGTAAAAAAAAAAAATCCACAGGGTTACTTTCTGGAATGACTATAATTATTATTGTGCTCTGTCCAAAAAAAATGTAATTATCTTCTTCATTTTAGTATTTTAAAAACTGGTTGGTGCAGATTTCTTCCTGCAAAATAAAAAAAAAACTAAACATGAGGGAACAGGTATAACAACACATTCTAAGATGTGCTGGCGGCTAATGATTTAATGAGACTAAGAATAAGGGCGGCATATCTCCATCCATCATTTTTATGCCATTCAAAGTTCGTGAAACAAGCCGCTGCTTGGAAAGTCTTAACACGTCACGCGTGGGTGGGTGCTTTTTTTTTTTTTTTACCTGTTAGTGTGGCACCTGTCCCGTAAGGCGTTGCAGCCAGAGGCATGTCACTCTCACTATCTGCTGGGTGACTTCTCCTTTCCATACCAGCAATGGCCGAATTTTAAAACGCACCACTGGAAGATAGGAGCGACTTTGTCTGTATGTTCTGACATGGTCAAAGTCCTAAATGTCAAATATGCTGAGAATGAAGATATTTGTTTTGCCAAAAGTCTGAAGAAGACTGGAAGAACTGCAGACTTTTAAAGTGTTCATAGCTGTGCCATAACCTGGTAAATATTTTCAGCTCGAAGAAATGGCTCTATCCCAGATCCAGTGCCTGGATGATAACAACGTAAACCCGCGGATCTACGAGTCCAAACCGGAGTTCTTCTACTGTGAGGAGCAGCGTCTCGCGCTTGAAGCGCTCCTCCGGGATGGTCGCGAGGCGTTCGCCAAGTACCTGGAGTCTCGCGGCTTGCGGGGTTTCCTCTCCGACCTGGAGCAGGAGACACTGGCCGCCGCTCTGGAGCCCTTTGACCCGGACGCGGAGCTTTTCTCCGGGGAGAGAGAGGGCGAGCCGGAGCCGCTGTCGTTGCAGTACTGGCCGGACGTTTCGGACACCTCTATCCCTCAAATGGACCTGGGCTGGCCTGACAGCGAGTCGTACAGAGGGGTGACACGCACGACAGTGTACACACAGCCCCCGATGGAGGGTCAGCCCCACATCAAAGAAGTGGTCAGAAAAATGATTGCACAGGCACAGAAGGTAGGTGTTTGCAGTTTACTTCAGTGTCATATTTTCTGTATCATCTCTGTTATTTGATAAATGAGCAAAAAATAAAATAAAATAAAAATGAGCACAAGTAAAAATGAACATTTAGTTTTTCTTTTATCTCATAGAATACCATATTTTTCCTGTTCTGCTCTGAATAGCTGTATTCTTTTTTTCTTTTTTTTGTGAGGTATGTGGTTCTTTGCCCGGGGCGGCATGGCTAGAGGAGCATTACAAAATGAAACAAATAAGTTTCTTTTTACCCAATTGCTTGTCCATTTATTAGAAAATATCACTGAACACAACTAATGATGGTGATTATTGTGAGTCATTTTTAAGGTACATCTTGGCCCTTTACTCTATTTGTGAACATACAAAAATGGACATTTCTTGTACCGTTAGGAAGATGTTAGATAACTATTAGGAAAATTGCCCTTGTTTGGTTACAAATATTCTATAGTGTAGTTTATAAAACATTCTCTGATATGTTTGAAATGGTCAAATTTAGTTACAATCTGTAAGGAAAGCATTGCCTTTTTCAGAATAGTTGTTTTAAAACCTCTATACACCATGACCAGAATATCCAGTGTGTGCCTAATGTGCACATATTAGCAAACCAAACCATTCTGTTTGGCTTTATTATGGGAAACTCTCACATAAGTTTGATTTCTCAGCCCTAAAAGAGACTGTCAGGTAACTAGGTTCCCAATTTTAAAAAACAAAACTTAACAAAATTAAAACTGACAAACTGTATACATCACGTGAGGACCAGAGTCCATAGTCCACTGCAGACCAAGTGTCAGTAGAGAGTAAGGTGCAACGTGATTATGGTGTTTTATCAAAGAAGTACTTCACACTGAAACCGTCCCTGCAACATTAACGCATGTTAAGCCGAATATTTGCATAAGCATGTGCAATGCACTGCCAGGGCGCATGTGCATGAGTCAGCTTATGCAACTGACTCATCCGAGGCCTCACAGTTTATGACGTGTTTTAGTCCATAGCAGCTGTTCTCCAGGAAAAATTATTTGAATGAAACATTCTCCGATTACTTCATTGAAATGCTTTGTCAATGGACAGTTGAATGATTTGCCCTCATTTGAATGGCTTCAAATGAATGGCAATTTCAATTATTTTGTGTGGGATCTATTATAATGTGCAAAGTCTAAGGCTTCAAACCTGCTAAAATCTAAGAGCATCACAATGTGTGCATTAATATGCACATTTTAAAGCTTGAACAGGTGGTACACATTATTTATGATGACCCAGGGGGATATAAAAGTCGTGCACGCACTTATGTTTGCTTTTCCAGGTGATAGCCGTGGTGATGGATGTCTTCACTGACGTCGACATCTTCAGAGATCTGTTAGATGCCGGGTTTAAAAGGAAGGTGTCTGTTTACATCCTGCTGGAACGCACAATGCTACCTCATTTCCTTTCAATGTGTCAGAGGGCTAACATGCATCCCGGGCACCTGAAGGTAAGCTGCTGTTTCCCACCTCAAAGCCGGTATCAAAAAAACATCACAGAAATGTCTGTGTTGAGGCAAATTAGCTATAAATTAGCAAATTAGGACTAACAAGGGTAGGTGTGCCAGTTTGGTTTGGCACTCTCATAACGTTTTACAAAATGACTATCAAGTGTTACATATAATAAAAAATGTATCTCTGTGTTGCTGTTGGTTTCTCTTTCACACTGAATCATAAACACGCTCAAATTAAAATGCTTTGGATCACTCGGTTGGCACTGAACAAGAGGGCGTGTCTATGTTGGATGTCATTAAATGTAATTCATTGTCATAAAGCAGAGAGATGGTTGTGGTAACATAAAGACATGTCAAGTTAAGTAACTGTGACTAAAATGAATTGTAAAAAATGTGAACTCCACCCTTCACATTTACTGACTCCCCTGGTATAGATGTACTAAAACCCTTAAAATAAATGAGTTTTTTTATTGCAGTAGGACGATCTCACACTAAAAATTATAAAAATTCCAAGCTTTAATATGAATGCAATTACTCATTGGGGAAAATAATTCTTCATCAAGAAATAATTGTTTTATGTTGTTTTCAACAAAATTACTGGTGCCACTCCTATTTGAGATTTGCATTAAAAAAAATACAATTTAAGTATTTTTCTAAAAACACATTTTTCTAAAAACACACAACCTTATTAGAGAAATCTAATGACCTTGGACAGAAAATGGACATTGTGTCACTGGGTCTTTCAGTAAATTTATCCCCAAAACCACATAGAGAAGAGTGATTTTTAATGGCCATCTCAGTTCTGTGAAAGAAATGGCAACATGATAGAGGAGAAAGGACTCTGGGTAATCTCAAGAGACGTCACCAAAGAAATGGTAACACCCCTCTCTGCAATAAGTGTGACACCATTTGTTTAGTAAAAAAAACCATTGCTTAATGGGATTTGATTTGCTTTTCCACCGAAAATATGTACTTAATATTTCCAAAACGAGATTAGGATGACTTATTTGATCAAAATTCTTTACTAAATTGAATTATTTTGACAAGACAAGTTGGAGATACTATATCCAAATAAGTACAACGTAAAAGTATCCCCCACATTTCTTCTTAGTCAGTTTTTATAATAAAAAGTGCTTAAACTTAGTTACCTGTTAATGATCTGGCTTCTGTCTTAGTGGTTTTCTAACATTTTCTGACCACCATCTCAGCAGAATAGATTTTAATGAAAATATCACAAACATCTTTCTGGTGGGAGTTTTTGTTCTGCACAATAGTTTTCTAAATACGCATAAACAAGTCATGAATGTGTAAACTCTTTCCTTGCCAGATGATGGTTGTCAGCTGAGGTGATTCATACAGCGTGTAACAGCTTAACAGACTCTCAGTGCCATCTGGGTGCAACTTGCAAACAAAACAGCAGAAAATGCCACTGTGTCATTTGAGAGTTTCTAGTTTATGAACGTGAACTTCTGTTTGCATTGCTTATAACATGATAAGTGAATGAAGACGTTTTGGTTGAGCAAGATTTTCTGTCCGTTTCGTCATTGTTGCGTTTCCCTTCATATGAAAATGAAGAGCATTTTGCTGCCTGCTGTTTCTCTCCAGGTTGTCTCAGTTCTGCCTTTCTTCTTTAGTGTGAGATGTCAAGTGCTATTCCTGCCCTTAGTAATACATCTGCGCCATGCACTTTTAGCCTGAAGTTGCCCTACTTTTTAAAATTAGTCAAGAACTAAACCGCAAGATGTCTCTGTTCTAGGGAAAAGACAGTCGGCGTCTTATCATGGTTTAAGAGGCGTTGTTTTTACAACTCTGGTCAAAATGTCTTCCATACTTCTGTCATTTCCAGTCATAAAGCGGCACTCCTAAGTGTGGAGCAATAAAGCAGCGTTAAAATATTCAATGGTTATAAAATCATTGAATAGATAGCAAACTGTGGTCTCATGACTATCAGTCTCATGATCTCAAATTCATTCGGAAGGATGAAACACTCTCCTATCCACTGAGCAGCATAAATAACATGAATGAAGAAGAGGTTTCCTTTTCCTTAACACTTTGAAAATTGGCTATAGAGAAAATCAGTGGTAACTGTTAATAACCCTGATCAAGAATCGATTGAAATTTCAAATTGAACTCTATGTGCTACGACTAAATGGACAATGATTTTGTTATTTGGGAATTGAACCTTCAAAATATTATCTAAGCTCATAAAAAATAATTTATTAAACATTTATTGTCAACTCAAGAGCATCAGATAATTCAATTTATTATATGGTTCAAGGAAATTGCTTGCTTCAAGGAAATGCAATCTGTGTTTTAACAGCATGTGAGGAAGCAGACAAATATTTATTGCTGAGTCATGTCCTTCATTTCTGTTGGGTTCTGCCTGAAGGGCACTGGAGCCTTTAGCTTTCCCTGTCATACAGCATAGTGGTGCCTTGAATTATTGGGGAGCAGTAGCTGGAGCAGAATCTGTTACGTCAAAGAAAATGGTATAACCTTTAATGATATTAATGGTGGTATATACACACTGGCACCCCTGCAGTTTCCGTTGACAGCTCGGGAAGTGTATATGTGGGGCAGCTGTAGAACATTAAAGAGGAGCTAATGCCAAATCTGCACAAGTGACAAGTCTGCAGGAAAGCTGCGACTGGGCGCCTGAATGAGAAGAAGGTGGCTGGCAGGAAGGAGGAAGACAAGTGTGACAGATTGAGATTTTGCTGCAAGCTGTAGGCGATGAGCTGGAGTTGGTGGAGGGCCGGATAAACAGGAAGGGGTGGAGGAACAGATGAGTTCACATACGAGTGAGAGAAAGAAGAAGAATGTTACACCTCAGTAGGCAAAAAGAAAATGTGAGTCTCTTCATAATTGTTAGTTGTCCAACAATGTTTGTAAAATAATGGAGATAACAAGTCCAAAGACGGATTTTGCAAAAAATAATGTGCATATCCAGTAAGAGAAAGTAAGATAACATATTAGGTTATGTTGACACAGCTAATGCGTTTATTAGGAGAACAAAGAGAGAGGAAGAGAAAGTTAAAGGTGCAACTGAAGGAATAGATGTGTCTCTGCCCTTTAAACAAGCTATTCAAGTATCTTTCCACTACTACAAGCATGTGGTTGCACAATGTTTTTGCTGCAGTATTTTAGTACACAATCTTTCTGGAAGACACTGAACACACTGACACTGACACTAAACTTCCATAACAATAACACAGATTACAACAAATAAATACTGGGCAAGTGTACTAACCATAGAGTCACAGATAGAATGCCATAGTTTAGATCAAAATATATTAATGCAACTCATTGGTGAGAATTGAAAATTTTGAAAAGAATGGACAAAATGCAAGTGCACAACACACTTTTGCCTTGTGCTGTTTTTTTTCCTCATAAAGTCCCAATGAAATATACTGAAGTTTGTGGATTTAATGTGCAAAAGGAGAAAATGTTTAGAGGTAATAAATACTTTTATTATTGAATTAGAAAGTATATAGTTGGTCCTAATAGAAATATCTGTTTCAGCATCTTCGTGTACGCTGCACAGAAGGCTCAGAGTTTTACACTCGGTACTGCACCAGGATCAAGGGCCAACTCGGGCACAGGTTCATGTTCATTGATGGAGACAAAGCTGTGTCTGGGTCATACAGGTCAGTGTACAATATGTATGATTACATGTGTATCGTGGATGGATTTTAGGGTTTCAGGATGGGGTGATTGGAATAAATAATGTATTTTGTTAATTTTAGGCTAAATTACTTCAATGATAGACAAGAAATAACTTATGTCCATACAATAAGCCCTTTTGTTACATAAAATATTTTACTACTATAGTTTCTACTGATTATAAGCAAAAACACCCCATCGATAGATATTTTTTTCTCTATTTTGTTGAAACAAGATTTTTAAAACACATTATATAAAAAGGGACAACCTTATTCTCTCACTGCCTGACAATAAATCAGACTAAACTTTTCCTGTTTACATGACATGATAAGCAACATTTTAGGAATGGAAACCTTGAATAACTATTTTTGGGACATGCTTGTGGTCTAATACAACTAAAATAACATTTTCAGCAAATAGAGATATTTTTATATTTGGAATAAAAAAGGGATGGCCTTTCAAAACTGAAAACACCATCCACACTGGGTTGTAGTTGGAAGTATGGGGGTGGGAGCATCATGCTGTTGAGGTGTTTTGTTGCAGGAGGAACTGGGGCACTTCACAAAATAAATGTCAAAATGGAGAGAAAGTTGTGTGGAAATATTGGAACATCTCAGGAACACCATCCAGGAACTAATAGCTTAAGCAAAATGGCTTAGATAATGACCCTAATCACTAATAACAAATTAGTTAGTAAGTGACTTAGGGATGACAAAGTCAATATTTTGGAGTGGCCATAATGAGGTTCTGATCTCAGTCTGATTAACAACATCTGTGGAGAGCGATACGATCTACAAACCTGACTTAGTTACTGCAACTCTGTCAGGAGCAATGGGTCAGAATTCATACAGTTCAAAAGCCAATTCTGCCAAATACTGAACTGAACTAAAAAATAATCATCTAATATATTCTTTGTCTTAATATTATAGCATTTAGTAATAATATAAACACTTATGGTGATAGGAAAAGTTTTGTCTGGTTTATAGTGGGGAAAAAAGGTTATATGTTTTTGTACAATTTATATAAATATGTGTCAAATATAGTATTTAAGTCTATTATCATAAAATTTTGAATTCCAAATTTGCTGAGGTAGAGACTCAAAACAACAGAACCTGTTTAAGTAATCTGTCTGCTCATATTAATGATCCTTCTTTATTATTTTTTTCTGTTTAGTTTCACATGGATGTCTTCACGACTGGATAGAAATCTCATCACTGTTACCACGGGCCAGGCTGTGGATGCTTTTGACCAAGTGTTTCGCTACCTGCATGTTACTTCTAGTTTTGTTGACCTCCGCCAAGTCACCACAGATCCTGAGCCTGAACCAGACACTCGACATCAGGTTTTATCCGTTGCTCCTCCTTCTGCTGCTGTTGCTAGAAAACTATACAACCCCAAATATGCCCTTGTTGCTTTAAGTAGCCCCAGCCCCGTGAACTCGAATAGCAATGTTGGCCCGAAAGAGCCGGAAGTTTCAGAGGAACCAAAAAATAAGAAGAAGCAAAAGAGAACACATGAAGATCCGCCACAGGATGCTCCTTCTATCCATCCTGGACTTTTAGGTCTAGAGAAAGCATGCTTACTCTCATATCTGCCTACCTGGCCAGAACCTGATCCACCAAGCGATGTGATAGGGTTCATTAATATCCGAGACTCTAAGAAACCAACCCAAGTTCATCTGCAACGTTCTGAGATGTTTGAAATCAGCCAAGCAATCAAGTTTAGCAGTCCAATCAGCAAGCCACAGGAAACTTTGCCAGAGGTTGCAAAGCCCAGAAATCGAAATGCACAAAGTGAATCCAAGACTGATGGTTTGTTGGTGGATAAAGCAAAACCAGAAAAGAAAAGTGTAGGTCTTATTGACAATAACAATGAAGAAATGGCGCCTGAAAAAAACTCACCTTTGCACAGACAAAAGTTAAATTTTGACAAAAGCGAATCTCAAATTCTCCAAAAGCAGAAAAAATTGTGTTCAGATTCAGATTCAGGTCCAGTTTCTCTTATTCCACAAGCACTGCCACAATCTAGCATCAAAGCACTCACACCTAAAAATGAACAACCTTCACATAAAGCCCAAATTACCTCCACAACCAGTTCTTTGTCAGAGTCCCTCAAAGAATCTAAATGTGTAAAAGAACCTGAAATTGCGACTGTTTCACAAACACAAAGTACTTTTGTGGATGGAACAAAAACCCTGAAGTCAAACACTGCACAAAAATCTCAACTGCACAATCAAACTCAGTTAAATACAGAAGAACATAATATTGTGTCACATCAAGAGTCACACACTAACGCTGCTAATACACAACTTAAAATCTCCTCTGAAGAGACTTGTGAATTCCAGAACACTGGCAGTCCAAGGCACATTGAAACTTCTTCTGCTTGTCCCAAGCAATCTGAAAGTTTACTTTCCAAAAATACTCTTGTGACTATTACTACCGTGGCTTCAACCACAGCTACAAGTTCTTGTAATTCAACTCCCTCTACTAGCTTACCTTTGACCCTTCCTCCCTCCACGTCTTCTTTTCCAAAATTACCTTTACTCCCATCTTCTGCATCTTCTTTTACAAGTTCTGATACTCCAGACTCTAAGCTTTGTTCTGAGCAACTACTTAAACAAGATAGCGTCAATAGCAATACTGAGACAACTCCAGATATTGTTGTTGTTGAGAAGTCTAAAACCAGTTTAGGGCCACAAATTATTACTAATGCTTCCGCTTTAACAAGTTTAGTGCAAACATCTCCAGTAAAAAATCTTGAGAGTGGCCCAGATTTGCACAGAAACAGTGTCAGCAAAACAGGACATCCAAAACAAACAGAGAACACAAATATCCCTCAAGATACCAAACAGGAAAGACAGACTTCCAAAAATGCATCATATCAAGAGTCACATGGCTATGCTGCTGATACACAACTTAAAATTTCCTCTGAAGAGACTTGTAACCTCCAGAATCTTGGCAGACCAGGTCACATTGCGACCTCTTCTGCTTCTCCAGCACAATCTGAAAGTTCTCTTTCCAAAGATTTTGTGACTATTACAGCAGTGCCTTCAACCACAGGTACAAGTTCTTGTAATTCAGCTCCCTCTACAAGCTCACTTTCAACCAATCCTCCCTCCACCTTTTTTCCAGAATTACCTTTACTCCCATCCTCTGCATCTTCTTTTACAAGTTCTGTTGCTCCAGACTCTATGCCTTGTTCTGACCAACTACTTAAACAAGGCAGAGTCAATGACAGTACTGAGACAAATCCAGGACACTCTGTGGACAAGAGGTCTAAGACCAGTTCAGGGCCACAAATTATAACTGATGCTTCTGCTTTAACAAGTTTGGTGCAAACATCTCCAGTAAAAAATCTTGAAAGTGGCCCAGATTTGCAAAGAAACAGTGTCAGCAAAACAAAGTATCCAAAACAAACAGAGAACACAAATATTCCTCAAGATACCAAACAGGAAACACAGACCGTCACTTCCCAAAATGTGTCAAATCAAGAGTCACACTGTAATGCTGCTGATACACAACTTAAAATCTCCTCTGTAGAGACTCATAGCGTCCAAAACCTTGGCAGTCCAGGGTACATTGCGACCTCTTCTGCTTCTCCAGCACAATCTGAAAGTTCTCTTTCCAAAAATAATCTTGTGACTATTACAGCAGTGGCTTCAACCACAGGTACAAGTTCTTGTAATTCATCTCCCTCCACTAACTCACTTTCAACCAATCCTCCCTCCACCTCTTTTCCAGAATTACCTTTACTCCCATCCTCTGCATCTTCATTTACAAGTTCTGTTGCTCCAGATTCTAAGCCTTGTTCTGACCAACTACTTAAACAAGACATAGTCAATAACAGTACTGAGACAACTCCAGGAATCTCTGTGGACAAGAGGTCTAAGACCAGTTCAGGGCCACAAATTATTAATGATATTTCATCTTTAACAAGTTTGGTGCAAACATCTCCAGTAAAAAATCTTGAGACTGGCCCAGATTTGCAAAGAAACAGTGTCAGCAAAACAGGACATCCAGTACAAACAGAGAACACAAATATTCCTGGAGATGCCAAACAGGAAACACAGACCATCAATTCCCAAAATGCGTCAAATCAAGAGTCACACAGTAATACTGTTGATACACAACTTAAAATCTCCTCTGAAAAGACTTGTAACCCCCAAAACCCTGGCAGTTCAGGGTACAATGCAACTTCTTCTGCTTCTCCCATACAATCTGAAAGTTCCAAAAATAATCTTGTGACTATTACAGCAGTGGCTTCAAACACAGGTACAAGTTCTTGTAATTCAGCTCCCTCCACTAACTCACTTTTGATCGATCCTCCTTCCACTTCTTCTTTTCCAGAATTACCTTTACTCCCATCCTCTGCATCTTCTTTTACAAGTTCTGTTGCTCCAGACTCTAAGCCTTGTTCTGACCAACTATTTAAACAAGACAGAGTCAATGACAGTACTGAGACAACTCCAGGGATCTCTGTGGACAAGAGGTCTAAGACCAGTTTAGGGCCACAAATTATTAATGATGTTTCTGCTTTAACAAGTTTGGTGCAAACATCTCCAGTAGAAAATCTTGAAAGTGGCCCAGATTTGCGAGGAAACAGTGTCAGCAAAACAAAGTATCCAAAACAAACAGAGAACACAAATATTCCTCAAGATACCAAACAGGAAACACAGACCGTCACTTCCCAAAAGAGAAAGGGTAAGGAAACTGATAGAAAACACAATGACAGAGCAGAAGTGCACTATGTTACTGAAACCCAACTTGAAACAAAGTCAGATGTTTCAGCAAAAGATTCATCAAGTACAGCCATTGTGAATATTAATGAACTAATCCATAAAAGTGTTGATTCAAAGACACATAGAAACTGTATAGCCACATCAAGTAACAGCACTTCTGATAAAACCCTGACTAACTTGGAATGTGCCAAAGTGACAAATACTCAGACATACCTTGCAAGATGCCATGAACCTCAAATAATATCATATAGTAACTTTACAATAGATGATATAAATAAGGCACAACCTTTGGAAACTTCAACAGCTCCAACAAATTGGATATCACACAACACTTACATACTCAAAGAAAACCATGATGGCAGTATAAACAGTGCTGCAAATGCACTGAGTCAGCCTGGTAAACAAGCACAAGTCCCATCAGTAGATGGCACAATCATCACTTTAAACTCAGTAAAACAACACACGCACAACACCTTTCTAGAACAAGCTTGCATAACACAAGGAGGTGCATACACCTCCAGAAAAACACTTAATTTACCCTTTTCCAATGTGCAAGCAATGGATTTTAGTTTGCAAACCAACAAACAAGAATCACAGTTACCTGCAGCTGATGTACAAAGTTCAGCTCCAAAAGTGTCTCCTCCAAATCTACCTACCACAGATTCACAAACAACCTCACCAGACCTACAAACGCCTACAACTGATATCAGTGATAATTACTTATCATCAAGAGAGGACTCCACTACCTCTGAAGAGTACTTTGAATGTAGTGAATCTCCTTCACATGAACCAGTGCTTGACACAAGTGGGTGTTGCAGCTATGGGACAGGAAAGAATAGCAGCCCAACTAACTCAGCTTGTCATTTTTCAAGAAATGTTGGCACTAGTTCTGCTGACTTGGATAATATTTCTAGTGTTTCTGGATTAACCAATTCAAGTCATAGTACTTCTTCCAGTGAATCCAGTATTTTATCTTGGACTTCTAGAGAGCCCCCTACCTCTCTGCTTGGGACAAAAGGCCAAAACAGAGAGTCAAATATCACAACTAGAAGAAATAGCAAAGAAGGTACTAAAAATGAGGTAAGCAGTAGCAACACAGAGAAAAAGAAGGAGCGAGTACACCAGAGCATGGAGGGTACAAACAGTAAGGAGTTAAATCGAATGCCTAGGTCTTTGAAAAGGGAGAGTGATTTAAAAGAAATGGCCTTAAAACTCAGTAAGGCCTCTGGGGGACAGGTTGAAGGAGCCACGGCAGATGGAGAATCAGTGCAGAAAGAAACAAAGCGGTTGTCCACTGGTGAACTTAAACCAGAAAGGGTTTTATCTGAGGGAAAGAAATCCCTTTCCAGCAAGGATAAGCCAACGAACCAGGCTGCACTAACCCCCGGCCATATGGAGATAAGACAGAGGCAATCTACAAGGGAGACAACAGGACAGAAGGTATGGAAATCACAAATGTTACATTTACTTATTAGATCCTTTGTTTCTTTAGAGAGAATATAGACGTTTAATACCATCTAAATCCCCAATAGACGTTGATCAAAGTCACTGTAACACTGCTGAAAAATTAGAAAGTGTATTTCTAAAGCAATGACAGCTATGTTGTAGAATTGTCAGTAGCTGTGAAAAAACAGTCATCAGATATAATATTGTTATCTGCCTGATCAAGTGCAGTGCCCCTTTTTTGCTGCTAAATATACCTTACCCACTGGGTCATAGACTTCTATAAATCCTTGAAGGTATGCTGTGAAATGTTAACAAAACGTTAACAGTAGTCTGGTCAGTTTTTTTCTTTGTGGTTAGGATGCTTTATCTTCCTGCAAAAGGCCGTACCCATCTCGGATTATTTTTACCACGCTGTCTAGTTGAGGCTATGCAGTTCTGTTCTCAACAAACTGCAATTCATTTTGTATTCAAACTTATCAGCCTCATCAGACTTACGCAACTCTGAGACAAACAAAATGCTGACTTGTTGAATGAAATATCTTAAAACTACCAGGTACCATTACAAACAGATAATCAGTTTTCTTCACTCCACTTGTCATTGGTTATAAAAGCAGTGTAAGTTACAGTGCAATGTAGACGTTTTCTGTAATTTGTCCTTTTTATTAAGTGAACTGTTGCCCTGTTTTACCTGTTAGTTAAATATGCCTTCTGTGTTTCTGCAGCCTTTGAATCCATCACCCAAATCTCAGCCACGTCAGCAGCCAGGCAGCAGAGGTTCTTCACCTTTGCGACCACTGAGTTCCACTAGAGGCTCCCAAGCTCAGGCACCTCGTCCTTCGGGAATCCGTGATCTTAGCCAAACAGAAAGCAGGGCTCTTCAAAGTAATGTCAAAGAGTTTGTTTACAAGCCACCTCCTCGCAGATCACAATCCAGATCCCCCTCTCCAATGAAAGCTGCTCCTACTGGGTCTGCAGCCGGGCGAAAGCAGGTCTCCCAGAGCCAGCTGCTCACTCGGCAGCCTCCAGCCGCGCAGACTCGGTCAAAGTTTGACCCACCACAAATCAAGACTGCAAAGCAACAGGCCTCCACTCTCCACACACTTTCCAGCCTGCAGCCTCAGGCCCACCCTCTTGCCTCTACTCAAGAAGTGTCTGAACAGGCAGCTCAAGAACCAGAAGAAGCAAGGGTTCCTTTTAACTTATCTCTCAGCAGGTTATACAACTTTAAGGGATTAAGGGACAAATGGACCAAGCTGCCGACTCAGAGCAGGAGAAGTAGAACTGGCACACCGGTAAAAGAACGTAAAAGCACAAGTTAATAATGTTTAGCTTTTGTCCTGTTATCGCAATATGTTATTGAAACATCAGACCAGAGAACAGGGATTAAAAACTATCTTAAGTCAAAGCTGAAAATGACAATTAAGTGGCTGTTTTTTATATTATTTGCTATTATTTCTGAAATGTTTATGATGTTTTCTTGTACTTCTTTTGAAAGTGTTAAATTTGCACACTGTTATTACATAATAAATCTCAGACATACTATATGTCAGGCTGCATGGAGTACATGCCAAAATTTGTAGAATTAAATACTTGAGTCTTTAATTTTGTTCTCACTTTATTTGGTGGTGCATATGAATTTGCCTTTGCCTTTTTGTTCAGTTTATAGTTTACTGTATTAGCAAGTTTATTTACATATTTTTGATTGGTTTTTAAACAGCATTCTGCTGAAGTGCAGTTTTGAGTTGGGAATATAATGAAAACAATGAACTGATTCCACCAGCCGCGACACACAGTGCCTTCTCAATCCAAAACATTATGACAGTTTTAATGTGGTTTTTCTGCTCTGACCTTCTGTTTAAACAAGATTTTGCAATAAAAATGTTGAAACACAACACAGGATGTTGTTCTATTGTTGTTCCTGGCATGTCGTACATTCTGTCGTGACTGCTTTGTATTCATTCACGGTGTGTCATCAAGCCTATTGATTCATTCTTTGTTTACACCAAAATCCATTTACATTCAAATGCTTTTGGCCAGAAATACAAAGTCACAATGCCTTCGCCCACAGCCAAGCACGAGCAAGAACTGTGGGGATGAACACAGTAAACACCTGAAAGGCTTGTTATGCAAAAGACGGACCCAGATGTCCTGCAGATTACGACGACAGGGCACAAAAAGAAAAATGAACAGGTCATGTAATTAGATTAAAGGGTGTTTTTTTAGGGCTGCACAGTGGTGCAGTTGGTAGCACTTGCAGAAAGAAGGTCCTGGGTTCGATTCCCGGCCCGGGGTCTTTCTGCACGGAGTTTGCATGTTCTCCCTGTGCATGCATGGGTTCTCTCCGGGTACTCCGGCTTCCTCCCACAGCCCAAAAACATGACTGTTAGATAAATTGGTCTCTCCAAATTGTCCCTAGGGGTGAGTGTGTGTGTGTGTGTGTGTGTGTGTGTGTGTGTGTGTGTGTGTGTGTGTGTGTGTGTGTGTGTGTGTGTGTGTGTGTGTGTGTGTGCGCGCATGGTTGTTTGTCCTGTCTGTCTCTGTGTTGCCCTGCGACAGACTGGCGACCTGTCCAGTGTGACCCCGCCTCTCGCCCGGAACGTTAGCTGGAGAACCAGCACCCCTCCCGAGCCCGCTAAGGGACAAGGGTGTAAGAAAATGGATGGATGGATGGTCTTTTTAAAACTTTTACCCATCCTCTGTTTTATTGTATGCCACATATTTCCATGTACTGTTTTGTTAAAGTATTTACACCCCTGGAAAAGTCAAGGAGTTTCACAAATGAATTTTTGTTTTGTTTTGTTTTTAGGGATTGGATGTGTAACAATATGTTTCCAAGAAATGAATTTTAACTTCAATACAAAGTAGAATGAATTCAGTATTTTATGAATCATTCATGATTGCACTTTGAAGCTAAGGGAACCCTATCAACTAAGATCATTCATACATCACCCAGACCTCAGAACTGAAAAAAGGGAATTAAATTACCAAAACTGTCCAGCTGGGGTTTATTACTCACATTATGTTTGATAGCATGTAGCAATTTTGCAGCCATCAGTCATAATTTATGTCAGACCTGCCTGTGAGTTATCACCCGACTCCAGACTCTAAAACAGGGTTTTGTTAGCATTTTTAAACATCAGTCATTTCATTCTTTCGTGTAATTTGCAGAAGTGTTGAGGAAGAAATCTTTCCATTTCATGTTGCTTAAAAGAAACCAGGATTCTCATGTGCAATAGTTCTCAAGGTAACCTGTATTTTATGACCACAATGCTATTTGTGGTGATATGTCTCTTTTCCTCTAGTTGTCTGTTATAACTTAAATGTGCAACCTACAATGTTAAATGTACTATTATGGTCTGACACAAAGGAAGGCAAGAAAATGAATGAAAAAACAGCCAACATTTCAAAAGGTGAAGACTAATATGAAAATGCGTTACTGTATTAAGTTACTGTATTCTGGTAAATATCACATTACAAAATTGTTAACTTGTAAATCTATACAACAAGTCAGTGCTTTAGAACATTTTGGCAATCAAGGGACTAACAGGAAGTAAGATAGAAAAACAGGTCTTGCTGTCCTGAGGTGGGATGGAGTTCACATATCTAAAGAGTATCAAGGTTCACAGAGTTTTAACTTATTAATCTAGTACTGAAAGGTTTTTCTTCTTCTTTTTCTTCTTTGTCTCAATTTCCTCATCTTTATCCCTTCTTCCATTTTGCAGAATTGGTTCCTCGTTACAAGTCTCTATTGGTGTCACCTCATTTCTGCCCAACTGTTTATACCTATTGAAAGTTTAATTCTGTTCTTGCTTCAGGCTTTTTTTTTTTTCACCAGTGCTGTATAATTATGTTTTTTTTAACTGTTGTTCTTTCTTCTGATATTTGTTTTGTTTGGTCCCCTGCCCTGCAGCACCTTCTGTTATGAAAGTTTTTAGTGTTTTTTTCTAATCTGTCAGCTTTTCTGATGTAAGTTTGGGACATACCGACAGCTTGTTTCTTTTGAACTCTGTGTTTGACTAAAACCTGCTGAGACTTCAATTTTGTATACCCAATATTTTGTGTAGTCATGAAATCCTGGCTGGCTTCGACCACTTTTCTTGTATATAAAACCTGTTTGTTAGTGTTTAAGCACCTTTCTCTGTAGTTATTCTACAAGAAGTTCTGTGGAATAAATACTAATCAATCAATCAGATTCATTTGTATAGCACATTTTAGTAGCAAGGCAGTGCGCTGCATAATAAAAACACAAAATTACAAAGTCTTAAAGAAAACAACCAAAAAGTCAACAGTTGAACAAACATTACATTTTGATGAGTGCCATCAACAGAATCATCCATCCATTTTCTAACACCTAGTCCCTAGTGGGGTCGGCAGGCGTGCTGGTTCCTATCTCCTGCTAACGTTCCAGGCGAGATCCGGGGTCACCTGGACAGGTCGCCAGTCTCAACAGAATTATATACATCAAATATTTTGGTCTGTGTTTCATTTAATGTGGTTCAAAAGCAAATCGCAACCATACTTGGAGGACTCAGTGAGCATGCTGGAGGGAGAAGGTGCAGAAAATCAAAGAAGAAGAAAAACTCTACAGGGTTACTGAGCCAAATATTTGGGAAACAAAAGAAAAACGATCGGAATCGAGCTATTCTAAAGATTTTTTTTAAATGGTCAGTTTTTGTGAATTTTTGCCAAATTCGTTTTTAGGAATAGAATCCAAACCCGAACAATGGCAAACACATCAATTAAGATTAAGAAATGCTAGAGAAATCCAGAGACTGCACTTTTTTCCCGCCATTTTCTTTTAAAATATAAACAATTACATTTTTAAGATCTGTAACTTTCTGAACTATCAGAGTTTTTCAGAAACTACAGAATAATTTTCTATATTTTGCAATTGGAAAGATGTGCAAAGTGCTAGGTTTGTCTATTTTTGTAAGCAATGGTCAGTGAAGTGACCAGCAGTGCACAGCAACACTGGCACTTTCTCTGGCAACTGACTAACAGACATTTAAGTTGTAGTAATAATATGATGGAAACTTCCAGCAGTTTTTAAGCTAATTTTAAAATCTTACTACAGCTTGATATAGTCGGGTCTTGGGTTGTTTTGAGGTTTAATTTATTGATTCTAGTTTCATTATTCTGTATTCCTGAGTCTCTTTCTTGGATTAGATCAGCCTAGTTTCTGTCTTACCTCAAGTTCTTCTTAGTGGTTCTAGCTTACTATGTTTATTTCTTCTTTACGTCTAGTTATTTCTTAGATACATTTTTCTAGTTCCCCTGACTGTGTACTCTTCCTCGCTTCTTGCTGCCACTCTCTCACTCTCCTCAGCTTGCCTTCTACTCCTTCACACATGCACCTCGTTTATAATCAGCCATCTGTTCCTTATTCAGTAATCAAACTCCCCAGTATATATGCAACTTATTATCAGTCACTCCTTGTTGGTTCCTCCATTTAAATCCCTTAATTCCATGGTTTACCCTGCTGGCCTTTTTCCTGTATTTTTTTTGCTCTGCTCTGGCTCCCTGTGGTTTTGTTCATTTTTTATTAAGTGTTCATCATCAACTTGCCGTTTCTGCCTCTCTGCATTTGGATCGATCAGTCCACTACTCACCATGACAGATATTGCTCAAATTTGTAAACTGCCTAGATTTACTCCCTACTCATACATTGCACTTTATGCTTTTTTTCCTCTATTTACAATTATAGCTGTATATTTTTACTATACCACAATCTGACCAGTCCACTGTGTTGTAGTCTATTCTCTTTCATGTGTCTCATGCAGCTTGAGTCTGCAGTTTGAGTCTGTGTTTGTTAGCTTTGCTTGCTCTTGTTTTGGGCCCTGTCTTGAATTGCTGTAAAGCACAGGGACAGATATGAATGTAGTCTACTGCAAGTAAGACATTGACTGCACATAGCCAGTCCTGACAACCTCGCTATATTTTTTCTTATTTACTCTCTGCATCAAGCATTGCAAATGTCAGTGTTTTTTTTTTTTTACCACACACATAGAAAAGTCCTGTGTGTAAATGACTAAATTGGCTCATTTTAAGAGAAATAACTTATTTTATACTAATCCAACACCCACACAGCCAAATCACAATTTATCCACTCTCCTTAAAGTCTTTTATGTGGGTTCAGACGTTGGATACAAAACACACTTATGCATTACGACATCACCCATTC
Organism: Xiphophorus couchianus; assembly: GCF_001444195.1. Taxonomy (NCBI): domain Eukaryota; kingdom Metazoa; phylum Chordata; class Actinopteri; order Cyprinodontiformes; family Poeciliidae; genus Xiphophorus; species Xiphophorus couchianus. The sequence goes on along the minus strand of NC_040243.1, from coordinate 16,569,916 downwards.
AGGCTTAAGCTACAAACTCATCATGGCTTATAATGTCAGATTTACACTCGGCCTCAGATGTCCCAGTAAAAACAAAGCTGAGACAATGAAACGACATGCACAGCTTACAACTCTTTTGTCGTTGCTTTGTTGGACTGACTCGGGGCTTTCGGGAGCCGAGCGGGTTCACATGAGTAAGAAGACGTACTTGTGCAAATGCGTGACCGGTTTGAAGGTGGGGCATGGGGGTTGTCAATTCATACTTGTTTCAATTAGCAGTTTTACATTCTTTGTTTGGTTTTTTTCAAGCAGAGGTGTTTGGTTGCTCTGCTTTGATTAAATACACCGGGGTCATTTTACTTCTTTTGTTTGCCTGCAGTGTGAAAATCTGACAACAAAAAAAAAGACAAATATGACATTTGCGTTCAGTTTCGTTCTGGGAAGTCGAGTTTCACAGAAAGAAATAAGCTGATGTTGATGCCGACAGTGACGAAACGATGACAGAGTTTGTGTTTTTATAAAATGCGTCACTCCAGATTGTGAGTGTGCATATTGATCCATTGAGTTGTGTGTTAAGCTGTTCAAATGAGCTCATGCAGTAATGAAATATTTTCTAAACTTGATGAGCCTGTTCTTTACCTGACAAACATGTGTGCACCACCTCATGACCCCCCGCCTCCTCCCACAGCCCTCTTTCACTGGGGTTGCAGTGTCCACAATCACTTTACAGCAGATTGTACTGGAGACGTAATGAGCCATAGAGGCAACAACATGCAGCTGTTTTTTACCTGTGCATGGTTGGTTGTCGCCCGGCCTTGTTTGTCACATCCCTTAATGTTTAAACGCTTTGAAACATTTCTTCAAGGGTTTGTTCTCTTGTCTTTCCCATTTTGAAGTATGGATAAGCTATAGGTTAATGATTAGTGATGTTGTAAAAATAGTAACATAATGGATTTGTTTCTCCTCTCAATATAAGTATTAAAAGTCAAGCTTTTTTGTGTGATGTCATGCTCCTGCAATGCCACTTTAATTTATTTCAAGCCTTTTGCACAATGGTATATCATTCACAATACCAAATAATTCTGGCATCAAACTGAGAAACTGCTAGGGGAACTTGAAACTTTGAAACCCTAAGGCAGAATTTGAGAACCATCAATACTGAATGCTCATGTTAACTTGTGTATGCATGTTCAATTCTGCATACTGCAGTGTGCATTCTGTTATTTTTTTAAAAAAAAATTTAACTTTTAATTAAAATAGAGCATCAATTTTACTGTGCTTTGATATTGTGATTTTAATTGGACTAAATCTGACATTTAAAAAAAAATTGAAAAACAAAAAAATCCAGGAAACAAAGATGAAGCTGTTCTTGAAAACAAAGGGAAGAGAAGCACATAAAAAGCTTGACAAAGAGCAACGCTAGGACATGTTTTACGAGCTACTTTCATTAAAAATGGAATCATATGATCACATCTGTTCAATCTGGGAGTGTGAATTTCCATCAGTACATAAACATTAACTCGATTTAAACGAAAATTGTAAAAGATAAACTTGACAACAGTAACTCTATGAAGAAATGTACAACCTGCTTCTTTTACATGCAATAACATCTCTTCAGAAAGCAACAAGGAACAACATGTATTCAGTAAGCATTGTGCGCTTGCACCTCTCGGTGACCTTACCAACAAAGACATGCAAGTGTTTAGTTTGTGTTTGCTCTCTGATTGGCCCTCAGCGTTACATTCAACATACGCAGAGAAGCTGCTTATTGTGGTCTTAAGCAGATTCGGATGCTGCATTAAGTCAACTAAAGACGTATTAAAAGCAGGACACCAAAATGCGTCGTGGCAGCACACAAAAGCTGCGGGGCCCACCCTGTCAAACTATTTGCAGTTTGTCTGCCGCCTTCAGGCAGCGGCAGATTCGCTCCGCTTGCCACACGCACACTTACAATTTAAATGTCTGTTACGCAGCTTTTACGTCAGGATGTACAGGGCTCACATCTAATCAGACCTCCATTCCTGGTAAAAACATAAAAAATACATCCTGTGTGGAAGACAGAGCAGGTTTTTAAGCAGCGTCAGGGACTTGCAGCTCTCCCGGGTGAGTTATGTGTACATGGGTCTGCTGGGAGGCAGGGAGGGTGTGTTGCATTTTTCACAGGGAGATCAGGTACGGCGGCTCGTTTGTAGCGACGTGCGGTGCCAATTTTGGCTGCTCTCTTTAAATTGCCATCGAAATATCCATGCAACTCCCAAAGACCAACGAGTCAACGCCACAGACTCAGTCCAATAAAAACAGTGACATTTGTTTGAGTCCAGGTTGAGCAGCAACTGAAACAAAGTTGTTATGTAGGTATAATAACAGCGAATTGCTCCTTTACGTTGGGTGGGGAATGATGTGAGTTCATGGTCAATTTTAGAGTTCAGTGTTTGGATGTGTGCAATGCTAGAGATTTTTTGGGGTATTTATTTATTACATTTTCTTTAAAAAAATAACCTTCTATACCTTAACCTTAAAAAAAGACAACAGTCAGTAGCTATAAAGATTTTGTGCAGCTTTCTGGCTAAATGCTTCTTTGTCGACCTCCCAGCTTTTAAGCAAAATCTATGTCATGAGAACGGTTATGCGATTTCTGACATTTTAGACCATCTTTTGTAAAGATTAGCTTCCAGTATTTTTGAAAATCACACATATTCCACATCCAGACTGAGCAGCAAACGTGAACCAAACATCAACCGGCTGCTTTATGAGTTTCCTACGTTGTGCGGCAATGTTGTCCCTTGAAGCTGTTTTCCCGGGGAGCATCATGTTCTAGCAGAGCCCAGTCCAACCAGAAAGCAGGCAACAGGTTTGCCTTCTCCTCCGAAGCACTGTGACACAAACCTCTGTGCGAAACTGTCAGTTGGTATCGTGTGTTTGTGTAGGGTATCGTCTAACAGGAGAAGCTCTAAAATATGTGTGTGAAGTACCATTATGTTTACTTCTTTTTGTGGCATCTAACCCTAATTCTAGTCTAAAGTAGCCTCAAAGGACATCTTATTTGCGATAAACCAAGTTTGTAAGCAAATAGCTAAAACGTGTGTTGTGCATTTATAATCAGCTCTTCTATTTGACCGCAACGACAGAAAGCAGACTAAAGAGGTTGTGAACACCAACACCTGCAACAATATTCAAATACTTATTTCACATCCGTAATTAGTGAAATATCCACACACATTTGACAGCGTATTTTACAAACGCACCCTTTGTAGTATTGTTTGAAAAACATCTGTTGCAGGTGGTAGATCTTTCGACTGTAGCTGTGTTGCACTTCTGCTTTTTCTGTATGACATCTATGAGTTGCGACCATATTGTGCTAAATTTACTGAGCAAGGCGTGCTCAATAAACTTCACAATGGGTTTTTCTCTATTTTGCGTAGTTCTGAGAACCTCCTTCAACACTCACTACAATGCCTTTCCGATGTTAAGCTATTCTGCACTTCAAAATAATAATAATGCAGAGCAGAAGGCAGGGTTCTACTTTAGGAAACAAAAGGATGTATAGTGTTATTATGCAGTCTGAAAAAGTTGGGGGAAAACATTTTTTTTTTCTTTTTTACTTTCTAAGTATTGTGGCCTGGCTTGTGTTCCTTCCTGCTTTCGTGCTGTAAACATATCTCTGCTATGAATGCGAACGTTTGTATTTTATGTTATATTTTGAAATGGTTCGAAAGGACCAAAAACCATGGAACGTTGATTCTGGAAAAATAGGTCATTTTTAAAATAACAATATGGAAAAATGCGTGAAGAAAGTCATGGAATGTCAAACAGTTTTATATCCAGTGAACCATCCCCTGGTCCACTTACTCTTTTGGCATTCAGCAGTTTGTCGGTGAGGCCTTTAATTAGTCCTGTCAGAAAAGGTTAAGAATAAAATCGGAAAAAATGTTGGGAAACGGAATTAAAGACCACCGACTGTGGAAGAGATTTTTATGAATGGCTTTATTTGTCAAAGAGCAAGGAACCAATTCAACCAACTCATCTCATCTGAACTTCTAGCTGGATCAAAACAATTTCAGCACCTGAAGTTGCCTTTTTCGAGGTAATCGATGCTTAAAGGCTCAGCTACGCCAGGTTGTTGTCAGCCTGTCATCAAAAACACACAGACAGAACATTGAATAGAAGAAAGAAACAATTCCACCACACTCAAACTGGAAATCATGTTTTTTATCCAGTTACTGCCAGAGGCTCTTAAAGGCTCTGTTAAAAAGATATTCCTGGCACAGATTTGTATGCAGAGGAAAAGTGTAGCTGGATGCATTCGGGTTATCTGGGAGATTGTTTCAAGAAATAGCTTTTTTTTGTCAACTAAGGGTGTTCTCTGCTTCACCCCACAACCTAAGAGTAAAATAAAAGCAGCAGGAGTTATAAGTCTTTTAAAACCTTCTTATTCTCTGCTGTGCTAAGCAGCTGTATAAGTAATCATCATCATCATCATCATATTTGTCCAGTGCCAGGAGATGCTCCACTCCACTGCAGACAATGCTGTTAAAGGTGACCTACACTGACTTTTGATGTTTATGCTTGTCAGAAGTTGATGGCACGCAGGCCGCCCACGCTGCAGCACATGCAGACACGGACAGAGACACAGAACACAGAGATGACCCGCGGCTTCCTGTGGAACATCTCTGCTGCATCCTTCTCAGCATCTTCTGGGGATCGTTAAAGTCTCCTACATTAAAGCCTTTCTAGCTACTCTACAGCCTGAAAACTGTTAGGCTATGGCGCCATCTGCTGGATTCTTTTGGTTTCTTGAACTCAAATTATCAGAATACAAAAGACTCTTGCATCCAAACTAGAGTATTATGACAGCAACAATAAAGAGAGCTTCATTTAGTCTTTGAATATCGATCTCAAATACTTAGTTTCAGCAAATTAATAATTTAGGAGTTGGACCTTGTCTCCCTCTAGTGGAGGAAGAGATTTTGTTCATTACATGCAGCCAGAAGAAGGGCACACTTGATTGTCAGAAGTATTGGCTCATTAACACAAATATGAACTTGAGTGCCAGGCTATTTTTAACTCAGAGAGTTGATTGTGATGTCAGCCCATCATCAGCTTTCTGGGAAAACTTTTCACAAGATTCAGATGTGGTTTTTTGAGGGGTTAGGGAGAGATAAAGAAAAAAATCATTCTTCTAGAAGATCATATTTGAGGTCAGACAGTAATCTTGGACTAAAAGACCTGGCTTGTAGTTTTCTAATAATTCAACCCGAAAGTGTTTTACTGGCTTTACATGAGGGATCTGTGAAGGCCACTAAAGTTTTTCTACACTATGTCTTTATGGATTTTGTTTTGTTCACTGGATGGCAGTCATGTTAGAACAGAAAACGACCAGTCGTTCCTGCTGCCATCTTTGTGGCATCAGGAAATTCCCCAAAAATGTCTTGTTGACAGCATGAGTCATTGTGAGTTCCTTTCATTGGAATCAAAAGACTGAGACAAATTCTTAAAACACAGCTTCACACCATAGCCCCTTTGAATACAGCCAGGTAAATGCCGTCGTCTTGGCAAATGCCACATCCAGACTCATAATTAGACTGGTTGGATTCAGCTGCTTGGCCACAAAAGTCATTTCAGAAAGTTCTTTACTCATTGTTCTTTAGCCAGTCTGACAAGAGTACAACAAACAACTCTTGACTGTACAAAACATTATCCTATTTAAAGTATGTTTTGGAAGACATGTGGTTCATTAACAGGCACCTTTGCGTCCAAAAATCTGTCTTTCTCCTGGCAAATACAGAGGTACCCTGGAAGTAAATTTGTTAGGGTCTGTAAAAGACTGCGATGGAGATTTGCCCTCTATCAGCACATCTGAGCTCTTCCCATAAAACCAGAGTGGTGCGCTACCTTATTTTAACTCAAATTGATGTCAGTCAGGGTTCCGTTTTAATTGTACAAGAAAGGAGTTTGAAAATATATTCAAAATCCATCATAGACAAGAATGTGATATGGATGCATTGTAATAGGCTTCCTATCCAAGATCTTGATGGCCTGATTGTATATCATCCCCAGTGGTTTGATTGGTCTGCTTGAGGCCAAGAGGTTATAAAGTAATTAAATTTTTTTTTCTAGGGGAAAAAAATAAAATAAAATCAAGAATATATTTGTACTATTAAATGGTAACAATGCTATTGTTCATAAAACGGCAACAGCACATTCAATCAACTGGTAGGTTTTTTTTATTTTTTATTAATGGTGTGCAGAATAATGCTGATTCAACTGTATTTTCTATAAGATTTTCAAACATCTCTTTTAGTTGCCATGGACTCACATCAATAAACTTTTTCCTATAGAGTAAAACTCCTTTTTTATGATTATAAAAGCTTCAATGCTTTTTGAAGCCTGAAGATAAGCTTGGAGAGGCATTGACTATAGTTAGTTGGAATAAATTATGTTTCACACAGTATGAAAAAACATGATCAGGAACACAAAGAATCGTTTACATTTTTTTATTGATCTTTAAAAAAAAAAAAAAAGATATAAAAACTTCCAGAAAAGAAAAGTACATGATGTGTGGCTGGTCATCAACCCAAACTCACACACGCGCACACACACATACTGTTTTGAGTTTGTATCATATCGTGTGCAAGTCAAAGCCTTTAAATCTGTGCATGATGTAACTGCTGTCATGTGTAAAGTCTAAGGCACAGGAACTCCTTCCTCTTATTTCCACCTAATCCAAAGAAGGAAACAACAAGAAGAAGCTGCAAACAGGTGGCACACGATTCACTAAACAGAACCACATTCTTTTTGGCTTCTAACACAAGACCACATCCACAAAACCATCAACTTACTGCACTAAACATCAGCTTCTACTTGCACACAAAAAACTGTAAGAAATGACTACACACCTTTCAGAAAATTTGCACATATTTTAGGCTTATGACAGCAGCGAACTCTAGAGCAAAACATGACTTTTAAAAAACGATTTTAAGCTGAACGTGTACATGGTACAAAAAGATTTTTAAATGTTACAGTTTTAATAAAAACATCAATGAGGTTTTTTTAATGTTATTTTCTTAAATCAATAATAAAATAACAAAGGGTATTAACATTTGTGTAAAAAAAAAAGCAACAGTCAGTAGAACTGAACAGTTTAGAACCATAAATTAATAGTCTAATGCCACGCACCGTTTTCATGTTCATTATTAACAAGAATCAAGTTGTTTCTGAAGGATACAATGAGCTGGATGTCATTAAAGATAACAAACTTCATGTCTTTCGCTGCTATTTTTATGTGGTAAAAGAATAATCTGCATCTGAGTATAAAACAGGAGGGAACAGGTGGCAGGATGAGGAGACCATGTTGTGTAACAGACGGAGAAATTTTCCAAGATAAAACCGTTCACTGTATGTTCTCCTACGGGCCAGCAGGGGGACCTCTTACTTCAAAAATCCGCAACAATGACAAGGCATTTGCATAGCTCATCTTGACTTCATCCAGCAGATAATGAAGAGCAAAGCTGGAATTTCAGGTCAGGACAGGATGGGACAGGATATGCATTCCAGGCAGCCTGGTAACTCAGTAATGATGGAGGGTGCAGTATGTTGGGCATGGGCTGTGACCAGGACCGTTGTAAAGACCTGGGAATGTAAAACCAAGTCATGGAAGAGAGATGTATTATATCCACATTCAAGGACATTCCAAGGACTTTCTCGAATTACTTAAAGGAGAGGGAGTTATTGAGATGCTGACTCTCGGTAAAACCCAAGTTGAACTTTGAAACATAATCACCAGGGCTAGAAATGTAATGCTTAAGCTAGCCAAAATCTCAAACTGAATAATGTATAAAAAGGTATTCTTAATTTAAGCTATATATTTTTAATAAATATGCAGAATGGGTAATTTTGGAGCTAACGTTGCTAATGAAAAAGTGAGCTAATGGCAGTTTGCTTCTAAATACCAATTAGTGGGAGAGAAAGTGCTGCCTGGGCAACTTCACAACTTAGCACTCCCATCACACTACTGGCTATTTACTTTTCATTTAAAGGGTGTAGGGAGAAGTGGTAGCTTTGGTAAATAACGTTTTAGAATTGCCTTTACTGTATATTTAACACTCTATGAAGTACAATTTGATCATCAGCTAAGTCAGGTTGTCATATATTTTCAGGACCTGTCAAAAAATTACATATTTTCACCACTGTGCAACAACTACTACCCCAAAATAACACTAGCCAGTTTGTTATAACACTGTTCTTTTGATTGATTTGAAATATTAAAAAGCAACTTTGCTCGCATTGGTGGGCTTTATTAGCAGGCAGGAGACATATAACCCAAGGCACAGTCACTTGCTCCACTATGCCTGAATAGTAATAATAACTGACTTTATGAACCAATTTAGGTCACAGTTTACATGATAAAACAACGTCCGCAAAAACGACCGAAGTGACGGCTTACACGACGCCAACTTTTGAAAATAACACAGTCTCATCACAACCGTCCCAAAAGAAGCAGCTTAAAGTAAATTAGAAAAAAACAAAGTTTCATAAACTATAATTTACTTTTTGAGAATGGATCTCCACAGTCGTGTGAAGTTTAGAAAATCTAGAAGAGGAACATGATAAATTCACAGTCATGTATGCTAATGTTTAAGTGCTACAGACCCCGAATTATCGAAGGTGGCAGAGCATCAGAATCCTTCCTGGATTGATCTGCAGCGTAGATCCATCTGAAAACCTTTTCTTTTGACTACAGGTTGAGAAACAGACAATCTCTTGCAAAAACAATTCATATGCATGAACCTTTCCATATGTTGTCACATGAACAAGAAACTTGACAGGATTTTCTTGTGACTTTATCTGGTAGTCCATCACGAAGTTCGAATTGTGAAGTAGAAGGAAAATAATAATTTGATTTTAAGTTTTTACAAATAAAGAAAAAAAAAGTTAGTTATTCATCAGCTCTATTACTCTGCGTGCAACTTTTCTCTTCACATGCCACTTAATTATTAAACAAAGTCAACTTGTGGAGGATGGTGTTCTGGTCAAACAACTATAATTTTAACTCTTTGGTCAATCTGAAAAACTAATACAGCACATCACTCTAAACACACAACCCCCAATTCCTTAGATGTGTAAAACTAGTGGAGACGTACTGCAAAATGGTCAAAACCTTTTTCTTTTCTTTTTTTTTGGTATTTACAGCAATGTTTTGTAAATACCAAAGTGCGGTATTTACAAAACACAAGCGTATGCCAAAAATATATTTGTAAAGCAAACTGAAAACCGTGCATCCTTTTCCATCCACTTTACCATTATGCTCTCCTTTCAATCATGTTAAAAGAAATGCTTCAAAGTTTTTGGGCTGTAATGTGAAAAAGTCCAAGGCATATAAATTCTTTACTGTATGAACAGACACAGCAGTTAGCAAGACCTTACCAACTTCTCCAGCTGGCAGTCCCTTATGAGTATTTTGTCTTCCACCAGCTACAGATGAAAACAGGTGAAGATTTAAGTGCGCTATCAGCCGACTGCATCACCTTTTTCGAACTCAAAATGACAGATGCCCTAAAACTTTTTTAGAAATCAGCACTTTATGGTTCCCCCGCTAGCCAGTGAACAGTCAAAAGTGTCATATTTTCTTTCCTGTCAGCATAGGAAAGGACTTTATTGTCATCAGTTTGACCAGTATTTTATTTTGAGAATATAACAGTTAAAGGACGACCTGCTAAAATGGTCTGACACACCTCAACTGCACATGCTGCAGATGCACAGTTGTGCATCTGCTTGAGGTAAACTGGTGTGTGGGTGTGCGCGCGAAGGAGGACGGGGGGTGCAGAGGGGAGGGTGGGGGGTGATGATGATAATGCTAACATTTGCACTTTGGTCCGCTCCAGTGCACTGATTGCTCCACAGCACCGACGGCCACCGAGGAGCAAAACACCTGCCGCCCTCCGGCTTCCATCGATCACACGCCTCTCAATATGCAACTCTAACAGGGCCCGTCTGAAACTGCACTTTATCCACTCGAGTGTGCTTTGACCAACCTAATATCCACTTGAAAACCCACCTAAGAGCTTTCCCGTGCCTAAAAAACGGCGACCTTCTATTTAGTGTGCTTTAGCCGATGCAAACCCTCATATTAAGGACACATTAGGTGCTGATGGTTCGTTAACCACTGGTGGGGAGCGAGAGTACAATCTTAAAGAGAGGGGATCATATGCACAGTAGCAGATCGCGCCCCTCCCCCTCGCTAAGTGCTGCAGAGATGCGAGGGAATGTGTGTGTATGTGAGGATCTGAGGATAAGAAGAGGTGGGGGGTGGGGGGGATGGGGAGAAGAAAGTGTGTGAGTGGAGGCGATTCCTACAGCTTAATGATGGTTGGAGATGAAACAGTATGGGAAATGGAGAAGACGGTGGTAAAGGTGTAGCGTAAGCTGGTAAAATCTGTTTGGCAGGAAGGAAAAGGTGGGGCTCTAACATGAGCAAATCTAAAGTTTCTTTTCATGTAAACTAAGCAAAGATTAAAGATCTGTCAAAGCTAAATCCCCAGAGGGATTTATATCTCCTCAATTTTCTTACAAAGCTGAAGGGCAGGCAGTGTTGTCAGGATGGTGGCGGCGGCCACCAGCGGCCAGGGCGAGGGGATTGAGGGCCTGTAGTGGTACAGCGGGGCAAGAGGCGGGTTTTCTCCAGGAGTCTCCCGGGGAAAGAAAAACGTGCTTCTCTTCACATGTGCCATGCTTATAAGGTTCGACAAGCAGAGTGCAATGTGCTGCCACTGTACTGCCAAAGCCCCTCATGCAGAGTCCCGCATATACACACATTTGGGTATGCACAAAAATGCATAAAGATCTGGCTTCTTTTTTTTTGGTGCACATACATTTCCATCTCATTTCTCTAAGCCTGGACCAGCCAGAAGTAAGAGCAATCCTCCATGGCTTTGACCCTGAATCTAACACTGAGAGAGAACGAGAAGTCCATAAAAAAGAGGACAGGTTGTCTCTGTAGAAAAATAAAGGAATTTCCAATGGGTGATTAATTGTCTTTGGCACTTCTGAGAAGACAGCACACATAAAGAATCTGACAATAAGTATAAAAGGCCAAACTAGAGCTATAAAGTAAAGCACAAGTTCATCCGCATATAAGCCTAGCCATTCTGGGGTGGACCTGAGCCTGGATGGGGCCGTATTCCACCACCTCTCCGTCCACAGTGATCATGCCCTGTTGTGAGATGGGCTCTAACCGCAGGGCCCTCACCTTTTCGTACACAAGGTGGGGGCAACCGTACGCTAAATGGGAACCCCTCTCCATGGCAAGGAAAAGACGCAGGAGGGCGGGCCGGGATATTCCCGCCGTCACGTAAAACAGATGAATCAGCCCGTCATCCGCCATCGCTCCCGGCACTGTCCACAGATCCTCCGCTAGGTGGGAATGGCAAATAGCCAGCACAAGAACAAAGTCTTCCTCATTGACCACCGTCCAGTTTTCAGGGACCGGCTGGCACAGGCTGGGGAGGAGAGAATCTGTAGGTGACGTAGTCTTATTGTTGCCATGCGTCTCGGGCCTCATATTAGTGATGACGTTGGAGGAGTTGGTGATGGAGTTTTGGTTCAGGTTCGTATCGACGCAGTTTTTCAGAGAGCTCTGCTTTGGTGAAGCTTTGGGAACGAGATGACAAGGAAGGGACGAACAGAGAGATGGCTGCTGAGGTGTGAAAGGAGGACGGGTCGCCTTCGCCCTTTCGTTTGGAGGTTTTGGTATCTCTTTAGCTGGCAGGTATGCTAACCTGCCCTGATATACTCTGAGCGAGGCCAGACGCACCAGGGTGCCCATTAGGAAGCGGATAGCCCCAACATGACGGTACTTCTCGCTCTCGATATCCACATCTGCCACAAAGCCCCAAGCCAAAGAGAGGAAGGAGAAGAGGCGCTGACTGGAGGCCAAATGGACCGACACCAAGTCAAGAGAACCAACCAGACCTTTGCACAGCATGAAGCCACAGCTCAGGAGCAGCTCCTCATTCCAGGCAGGAGGCGATCTGTTGAATCGTCACAGAAAGCAAGATAAGACAGAAAATGCAGAAGCACATTAAATAATGCAGCTTTTTGACTGAATACTTTATTCTTTAACTATACAAAAACTAAACTAAGAGTAGTACCAAACATTTTATTGTAATAAAACCACCATCATGGCTAATACTGCAGTATTTTTATTTTTATTTTACAGAGAAATATATTTTATGCTTCTTAAAGTAAATTAAAGATAAAACTAGGACTGTATCAAACAAGAGGAATTGTAACGCTTTGTCCTCCATTTAAGGAATAAACTCAACTGAAAGCCTATCACAGTTGGTAAATACTCAACATGTGCAGATGAACCAGGTTTGGTGTTTTGGAATACTATTCGGTTTATACGGGACAAGAACATATGAATCGGACGTTTCGCACAGAATAACTGCTCTCCTCCCAGATCACTTCAAAACTGACTCCGTGGATGTTTTAGACTTAGTCATAAAAAGTTCTTCTTCTGTGAAGATGTTATTTTATGACCTTGATTGACATAAGTAATCTTATTCTTTGGTCAGTGCTGTGATATTTGAGCCAGCTACATACCAATAGATCGCAATTGGTATAAATAGCATGTGAGATCTTTGTCAAATGCACAATAATGTGATGCTGAAGATTTGTTTCCCTGTGTTTTCTATGCCAACGAAACAAGAGCCAGATACACAATAGAGGGAGAAGGATATTAGAGCTTCTGAGAAGTAACAACGTTTATGTGGTCCAAATCCACAGGTTGGAAGTGTTGCAGGAGCTGATGAAAATGTTTTTTACATCTACATGCTCATTAACATAAACAAGTCCATAAATCAGCAGTAGGTTCGGAGTCATCCAAAGTCCTAACACCTCGTAAAGCAGATGAGCTCATGACATTTTTGGCTCACCAGTGATGGCTCTTTGAAACTGTGCCAACAACCAGGCGGCAGAAGGGGATGATAACCTGGACATGCGCTGTGTCAACATAATGCACGACTTCCTAAACCCCTCGCATCATTGCTTTAGAGAGTTTATGGAACCAGAAATGAATTCTCGGCGCATAACAAAACAGTCCCAGTAAGTCCTCTCTCCCGAGGAATGATGAGCCCAGTCAGCCTTTGCTCTAATTACACAGGAAGGAGACAAATTGTCTTCTATAAACTAACGAAGGCTCGTCTTTTGCACCGTTAGCCTATGCATTTAAATGACTCATTAAAAGATGGACTCACTGCGAGTAGTGGTGGATGGATGCGGCCAGGGCATTGCCAGAGCCACCTGGTAGCATCCCTAGAGGAGTCTGGATGGCCTGTTGCCAGTCTTCCCGCTCCATCATACCATTTATCACCTGAATGAACAAGAGAGATGACCAAAATTTAGCTTTGGCTCAAAAATAAGAAGTCGTATATCTGAAAGAGACAGAAACATGCTGTTTTGTATGTAGTGTGGCACTACCAGGGTGACCAGATGGTGCTGTGGCTGAGGACAAAAATACTTTCTGGACGACTGCAGTTTTTGTTTTGTTTTTTTCCCCATGCAAGAGCCCCAGCACCTGATCTCCTTTATCATGTTTGAGACCAAATTAAAATTTTATATTTCTGTTCCAAGAAGTGCCATAAATAGAAGCTAGAGTTTTGGAGGTCGATCCAGCACCCACTCATTAACAACTCTCATCGTTAAAGAGCAGAAGTGGGCCGCGTACCTCAAACAGCAGCCCGTCACCAGACATGATGACCAGCGCGTCCCACTGCGTCAGGTCGGCGTTCCTCACCAGCTCCCGCGCGTGGTTCTGGTGCTCTAACAAACAGAAGAAATGCAAGCGTCAACTGCGAGATAAGGCAGAAAATGTGGGACAAAGTGACAAAAATGATGATAAAAAGCAGCAAGGGCAGAGAGAGAGAGAGAAAAAAAAAAAACAGACACGTTCCCTTCATCACCGAAGGCTCTGGAGTGGGATCACGGAGATTAGGCAGAGAAGGGATTCAATTTCCTCTTATCGGACCAGACATATCACATTAACTCATCCAGTGGCTACTCAGCAGCTCTGAGGCAGCTTAGACAGCCTGCAAACATCTGTGACCGAGAGCGCGGGGAGCATGTGGTCGCGTGTTGGTAAAATGTGCTTTTGGAGAAGTGAGCTATTTGTTCAGCCTAGTTTTATTGGCAGCGTCCTTGAGTTGGTCTCTGCACTGGGGGTCTCTGTGGGCTCATCCCTGCCAGCATTAAAGTCTACAGTCCTGCCAGCCGAGACTCCCCAGTGTAGTCGCGTGTAGAAAATGGAAACAGCTTTAGAGAAGGAGACAGGGGGTAGGTGGGGGAGGAGGGGAAGGACGGCAGACACGCAGCTAAGAGGCACCGATGTGCTGCCACTATGATGGAAAATATACCTCCTGAAGTATTGATCAACTCTCTGCTTTTACTTTGCTCAAACTTTCCATGCCCTCGCTCCCTCCCCTCTTACCCCGTCACCTCACCCACCTCACCCCTCTGTGCCGTTTGTTTGCTGTCTGCCGGATGGACTAGAGGTGGTTTTGCAGTGCTGTGTTGACAGGACCGGAGTAACTGCACTGCACAGCTGACTCAGCATTTATAGCCAGCCAGACTGATGCTTTACTTTCCAGATACTTACTTATTGAAAAGGTCATCGGAAGACAACATATACAATCACTGCAAAATACAACTACGACTTCTTTTAATTCCAGTTAGGTTTTTCATATGGTTTTTGTCATAATTATGAATATCGTCGGGTCAAAATCAGACCTCAACTTCGATGTATTTGTAGAGCACTTTCCATGCAGTTGAATGAGAAGCAAAGGTAAAATAAATTTCATTTTCATAGGTTTCTCATAGGTTTATTGCTGCAAAAACCAATATTTTTGGGAACTGCCTGATACTTTAGTCCAGGGTTCTTTCACATAATGAATGGCTCATATACAGAAAGACGCAGAGGTCATCCAGCAAACCTTCGCCAGCAACCAAGATAATTAAAATAGTCATCTATTTCAGTAATTTAATCAAAAAAGTGAAACATATAGAGTTTCATTACTGACAGAGGTACTGTACATATCGTGCTTTCTACTGTTCATTTTGATAACTGGCATAATGAAGACTCAAAATTTTTAAAAATCTTCTGAGAAAATATGATTATCAACTAAGAACAAAAACAAAAATATTGTTTGCTAACTGAAAAGTATATCTATGTACATTACAGTATCGCAGGGCTCCTTTTGCATGAATTAAATCTGAAGGCAAAGGCAAAGGCTGTTTACTGTTGCGCTGTTAATATTACAATCTTTAAGCTGTCTGTCTAATCTCTCATGAGATGCAAAACTCTCTGTGTGAAAACAAAGATAAAACCACCTAAAATCTGGGTCAAATTCCCGTCCTTTCTTTTTAAAAGCCGCAGTTTGCTTGATTATGTTAATGCCTTCTGCCTTTTTCCGAGGTTATCCCAGGTAAAGACTAAAACTGGTTCACTCAGTGCTTCATACAGTATGTAAAATGTACAGGCAGACACAACAGGAGTTTCCTTGACGATGGAGCTTGTCCATCCTCAGGCAAAAGCAGTTTGATACACTCATCATAAAGGCGTACGCCGAGTAAAGTGGACTACTGTTGGTTGTACCGGCACATGACGGTTCACCCCACTCTGAGGCCTCAGTGCCCCGTATAATATTCCCCTTCCTTTACGTCCATCTCTGTTCCTCTTCGTTGGCCTCAGTAATTAGGCTCTGTGTTTTCATCTCCATCCAGTTGCTGACCCTCCTTCAGGTTCCCAGGAGCCCGTTAAGTATGTGCGAGCATGCCAGCGTACTTTCTCAAAGAGACAAAACCACACAAGCAGAGTTTCTGCTCCGGCGCTCTGCTGCATTCGCTGTCATAATCCATCTCACTGTGAGCTGCAGCAGAGATTCAGCTGCATAATGCCGAGCTGATCCAAAAGGAGACAGCATATTCAGACCTGTCAAACTGCTGGTCGGCCTTAACCAAGGGGGTAAGTATGTGGGGCCCAGAGGAAGAAACACAATTCTTCTCAAAGTTACGTTTTTTTTCCCCCGCATTTTCTCACATTGCAACCACAATGGAATGGATCAACACAATATCTTTGAAGTGGAAACAGAATGGCACATTAAAGCAGATATCGGGTTGATTAATGGATTTAAATCAATCCATTATGGTTAACCAGAAACAAGCACACGTTTACTTAAGGGAAAATAAAAACATTTTAGGAGAAAGTCTGCGTTCAAAGCAATGAAGATATCTGAATATGCAGGCTATACATCTAGTTGTCCTGATATGTTTTTTTATTAATATATGTTTTCTTTATCAGCTCAAGAAAAATACAAATAAGGTCAGTAAAATACATATATGGAAACAAATAATGTCTAAAGATCAATGGATCGAGGTCTAAACTCGACTTTGAGATCTGAAAACGATCTAAAACATGTTCATTTCCCTTCATGATGTTAAAGGTCTGTATAGATTTGGAGGTTGTTTCATGTTTGTGCTATTATTTTTGTAAGCCGCTTGTATAATACAATTTTGCTCACTGATTTTTAATTTTGACATTAAATACATACACACACAAAGCTCTGATTATCGAAAAACCCTGGCTGTTATATACAACTCATTAAGTTCTTTTGTTTTAAAAGTATGGTTCCACTTTCGTCCATTGTGATTTCGAATAAAAGGCCTCTCCAAACCGAGCTCCCGGTCTGAATTTCAGCCCCAACCTGACCCTGTTGAGAACTATGTACTGTTTTTCTGCTACTTCATATTTCTGTGTTGGTCTATCACATAAAATCTCAATAGAAGCCAATGAATATTGTGGATGTAACACAACACAACGCAAGAAAAACTGAAGAGCTCTCTGAACACTTTGACGTGACATTGGGTAAATGATGAAATGTGAGCCTTTTGGTTCCAAACGTGGCATTAAAACCTGTACAGAGTAACAGCTTCCTTGTGGCGAAAATAGCCTAGAATAACAGTAACAGCCACAATACTGGTAAAGGTCACTGAGAAGCTTTAGCAAATCATGCTGAATGTGCAGCAGATGGCACGAGTAGAATGAGAATGTAATGCTCATGTTGTCTGTGAGCACATGCCTTGTTGAATTTGCGATCACAAAAACAATGCATAATTCCTGCAGAGATTAAAACTTGCTTCGAAGCATCGTGGGTTCGGCTCATGTTAGTGCGTGAGCAACTCGCAGCATGACCCAGTTCTCAGACTGATCACGCTACGAGGTAGCGGGACGTTTAATCCTCTGTTTTATACGAAGACGATAAACGGGACGCATGCGGGGAACATATTTATGACTGACCTGTGATGACGAGCGTGTAGGGAACGGAGGCCTCAGTGAGCATGGCCTGTATGTGGCCAGTGAACAGCTGGAGAGCCTGTCCCCGTCCGCTGTGGGGGTTCACCAGGATCATGGTTCTGCAAGGTCTCCTCAGCTCCGTGTACATCACACCTAACAGGCAGAAACGGGGTGATGTGAGTCAGAATAAAGAGGATGAGAAGAATATCTTAAAGAATAAAGAAGAAGAGCCATCTCCTCTGAAAATATACATAGAAATGCAGCGTGAGGGGAAAGAATTGTAAGAACTCCTCATCTGTCGGCTGGGCGAGCATCGAGACTGACAGTGCTCAATTTTAATGTGACGCTGCAAAGAGAGAAGGCTTACACATGCATTTTATTTAGGATCTTACCAATTATTTATGATCAATGCCGGGAACTTTTTATTCCCTGACTATAGCAAATGGCTGCTTGCAGCTGCATGTTTCGAATTAACACAAATCAATGGGAGGAAAAACAAAATCTATCCTGTTCAGTCTGTGTGGTGACCTATTAAACAACCACACTCAGTTTTAATTGTTTAAACTTTACTGTACCAGAGAATATATTGTTATGGAGACATCTGGACATTTGGTTGATTGACGATTTTGCAGTAGCTGTTTTACGAGTTATGCAGACAAACAGACAACCAGAGGAGTAAGTTGTATTCTCTTTCCTATTTTAAACATTGGATTGGCTAAAATCAATGTTTTAATATTATTATGAAGGTCCACTAAATGTGGATCATTGCACACTTGAGGTAGTTCAGATAAAAACAGACTTAGCCTTGTTGTCTGAGCCTTTCAGCTAAAAACTAATGGATCACTTGGACCCTCTTCAATTGTGGACAGTGCTGCAGAGTGATGATGAATTATACTACAAGGGTAATTCCTTGTTACAACAGTTGGGGATCAATTATGTACACCGCATGTACACACTGACAGCATCAGTGCCAATGGTAGTAAATCAGCTGCAACTTAATGAATCTCAGCACCGCTGAGGTTCAAACCAAGCATCAGATTTTGACAGAAATGGGGTTAAAAGGAATCTTAAAGTGATAGGTTTATGGTAAGCTGCTGATATGCTGTGCACAGCCATCTTCTTGTCAGAGGAGAATGAAAAAAGATTGGTTTCAATGGCCTCCCAGTAGAGCACATTTGTTGAATGAGAAATTTGCATCATGGATGAATAGGCGAAGCATCTGTGTGACGCTGTCATGCCAATGTGGATCAAAATCTCAGAGGAATGTGTCAAAGACCATGTTGCAACTATGCTCCAAAGATGAAGGCAGTTCTGAAGGCTATGGGGGAGTCCAATCAGTACTTGCAAGGGGTCTCTAACAAAGTGACTGGTGAGTGTACTCTGTAGTCAGCGACAGGCATAAACGCTGAGTGACATCTCTGGGTTTCAGTGTTTATTGGAATGAAAAATATTCCATTCCAGTGTTTTAGTCTGCCCTTGTTTTGTCTTAAAAAACATACTGACTCCAGACTCAGTTATTTTTCAGACAGGTGAAATTGATTGCTCATCTTTAACAAACTGTATATATGACATCAAAGCAGCAAGAAGACGGCAGAGTTCTGTTCTTAAATGAAGGAACTTATGCAGCTGTGGTTTTTTGCTAAGCCCTGAAGGAAAAGCCAACTTCCTTCCATTGCCTATGTATAATGCAATCCACCTTTTTGGTTTGTACAAATCCAGCCTTTTCTAAAGCTATGTTAGATGCCTCAAAGAGATTCCTCAAAAAAGTACAGGTGGAGCCAAGCTTTCCTTCCAGGGGTTAAAGTTTCCAGAAAATGCCTTTTATCCGGATAGAAAAATCTCATTTGAGGACAGAAGGCAAAAACATCAGTATTTATTTCTATCATAAAATTTTGATTGGAGATGACGCTGACTTTGGTTTGAATCTGATCCATTTCTGAAGGTACATAATGTGATAATATAAAAGTTGTAGATCTGAGAGGAATGCTTTAAGTAATTATTTTTGACATTCCAGCTTAATCTGGGTGAAATGTTTCTAACCGGACAGTCCACATCATTGTTCAACAAGGAATCTGGTACCTTTTTACCAGCTGCCAAATTCAATTGGAACCGGAATGACTGAACACAAACTATGATCGGAAATGCCTCCAAACAAGACAAGAGTAACCCCAATAGGAAGTGGTGAGAGTCCCCAAACCACACAGGCATGTACCAATCTACCTCTATTCATTCACACAGGGATGCCACTATTGTTTTCTAGTCGCATCCCTGCACAATGTGGCTTTCAATCGTAAAAAGATCCATGCACTTCCAGAATCGAGTGGAGAGCAGCTTTTGAAGGTCAACCAGCTTTTAGATTGAGGTCTTGCACTCAAGTGAACTGAACTGAAAAGCATCCAATTAAAAAAATCCGCACACTGTCATGAAAAGGTCAAAGTCAGATGAAATCCTTAGTGGATTGGTACGGATAACAAATAAGAGATCAGCCACAGAAACGTTATTTTAACATAATCTGCACCTATCAAAGGTTCTGCACTTGATAAATCAATTTTAATAGGAACAACAATCGTTTGAAACACTGATCTCAACTTTTTGGTATTGACCAAAATGTACTGCCATAAAAAAGTATTGCTTTGAAATTTGTTGTGCAAAAAAACCCCCCAAAAAACCAACTGAATAGGATTTTTCCTCAAGCCTCCAAATACAATACATCTGGGTATTACAACAAAGCATTCTTATATGTATTCTGATCAATTAGATCTAAATGTAAGCAGCCATGAGTTATGAGAGTTATGAAAGGTGAATAGTTCTCTTGGGACTTTATCAGAGACATGGAAAAGAAGAAACTGTCCTTAAAAGTTTTACTAACTTTGAAGAAAGAAAATACTGAATAGAATATGTTAAAAGGCTGCAATGTCTGTCCAAAGATATCCTCACCAAATGGTATCTTAGGTTCAAAGGGAAGTACTGAAAAAGAACATTTTCTGCAGTTCTACACAGTTAGAGGATCATTAGTAACTCCAACATTTGTACCTGAACAGTACGAAACGAACCTATGTGCGTCTGGGAAATAAATTCTGTGCCTTCCTCAGGATTGGGAATCAGACTTTTTTAAGGCTACTAACAGTTAATAGCCTTAAAAGTATGGTTTAGTATTTTTACTTTTTCCATTTTTTTAAAAGAATGTTCTATTACTTTAATTACATCACATTGTTTCTACTTAAACAGAACAACAATCTAAACCTCTCATTACAAGTCACATAAAGAATTTGTCTTTATATGAATTTTCCACAAATTCATAGGAAATGATAGGGTCATGACTGAAGGTAACTCTGAAGCTATGATGTTTTTCACCATATCCACTGTTCAAACTTATTCTTAACAAAGTCATTTAAAGTCAGGCATAGTAAGCTCTCTTTATCAACTTAAGTAATATTCCACCCCTATTTAGATCCAAGAAAAGGTCATTCACCTTTCACTTTTCAACCACATTTGTTCTTTAGACTAAAACCAAAGCTGGCTTTTTTGTGTTTTCAATAAACTCTTGTTCTAGAGGTTTGTTCACTTTCACCATTATAAGCATTTCAAGCCAAACGTTGACTTGGAGAATTTTATAAGTCTGTCATCTCTGAGAGATTAAGGTCAGCCACTGTGCAGATTTCATAAACCACCAAGCAGATTATTATTTTATAACTCCCTGGTTTCTACAGGGCTAGATCAAGAACATATTTGAAGACATGACACATCACAGTGACCATAACCTTAACCCCAATGTCTCAGAAGTGCATCCAGAAGATAATAACCTAATAAAGATAATAAGAACAACATGTATTCATATATATATATATATATATATATATATATATATATATATATATATATATATATATATATATATATATATATATATATAAGCTCTGTGGTATCAATAGATTTCAGATAATCAGCAAATGTTTCATGTCATAGGTGTAAAAACAAAAGGATGTGAAATCCATTCAAAAAACTTCATAATAAAGCAGTGAAATGACAAAGATGAAGTTCTTTGGAGGGGGAGGTGGCGAGGGCATCTTGTATCTTTATATTGCCTTCAGTTCTTATGAAAATGTATATATAGAAAAACTTAAAAGAAATTTGACTTTGCATCATAGTCATATCTGACGCCTTGAAATTGGCCTCTGTCTCTTTAAGAATCCCCCACCCTTTCTGACACGTCCCCTTCAGCACATCACCACAACAATGCTTTTGCTGTTTCTCTTTAACGAGAGCCGGACTCAGAGGTAGTTTGTTTCATTATAGCAGCCACACTGTTCCACCAGGTGTTTACTAATTGCTGCTGCCGCTAGTCTGGAGGAGATGCGTGTTCAAGGCTAGGGGAAGGGTGCTCGATTAGGGGCTCGACGGGAACCTGAAGCTCCAAGGCAGAGCTTTAGGTAAATAGACAGCGCATTGTGGGAGCAAGCGCTAAAGAGAATTTGTAGACCTTCAATTATTTAAGTCACCTTAAATTCTTCAATGGTGGTAAAACTGCCTTAGTGGCTGGTTTGTAAATTTATAAGAAGTTCTTAAAGGTCGCCTTGAGCCCAAATTTAGCAAAACAACACCCCTGGGGCTCCATATGGGGCACTAAATAAAATCTGTCTCAGAGTCAAGAGCAAGTTACAAAATAGTCGGAGAACAGCCGTTAATGGGCCTGGTCTGTGGATACAATTGACTGTGGGGTTACTCAATCTGACTAATTCATAGAAGAAAGAAATATGAGACCCACAGATGTAGGTCATCAGGTGAGGCTTCCTCAATAAACCAGCTAAATAGATTTTCAGATCTTGGCAAAACTCTATATTGCATTCTTTGTATTAGCCATACAGTTCAGTTTTTGTCTCATCTGACTAGAGCAGACCACAGTTGTGCCCCGTACTCTGCTACCGGGACTCTGCTAATTGGATTACTTTTGAAAGGTTACACTGGATTTTATTTAGAGGTATTTCAGTAAAGTGGACTGAATACATGCATGATGTTGCGTTAGTCTGACTTTAAAATGCCAAAATATGAAAAAAGTAAAAAGGGTATGGAGACCTTTGAAGACCTACGTTTCATATTTAATGTTATTATCATCATCCTACCTTGTTTGAAATACTGCTAACAATGTCAAACTCTCAGTAAGTAAAGTTCTTTTCATAGATTTCTCTCTGTCAGAGTCAGTACGTGCTGTGTATGTGAAATCTGTCTCAGGGAAGAAGTCATAAACCTGCAAGCACATCCTGTCCATCAAGCTGGCACATAAAGTTTCTGCAGTGATGTGTGCATTTCACAGTTGCAAGAAAGTAAAGACACACACACATATTGAGGTGACAGGCAGACTGGATGTGACAATGCGTCAGAGCAAACAAGTGGCTTTCTGACAACTTTTATTGTTGCCGCAACCGCTACAACCATTCCACATGAAGCCCTGTTAGACCTTCAGCAACACATGTTGCCGGCACAAGTGGGATTTATTAAAACACGGGAAGCATTCAAGACAACTGCTGGAACAGAAGCAGATATTCTGTGAAAGTGTTCCTGCTCGGGAGCGACGGCTATATTCAGACTGCAAACAAGCCTCTGTCTGAGTGTTTGCTGAAAAGGAGGGGAGGAGGCCCGCGGAGAATAAACACCGCTGCCCGCAGAGACAGCACCAGGAGAGGGGGGCTGGGCGGTGGCGGCGCGAGCGGGAGTTGACAGGCCATCACATCCATGTGTCACGGAGCAACAAGACGAACGCTCCGCTGGGACTGAGATGCTGGCTGGGGTGAAAGGTCGCCTGGTGACGCATTTTAGCTCCTTGCCGAATGAGCCACAGCATCTTCAGCAGAGTGCCCCCCCGCTTCCCTCCAGGAGGCTCACTCAGTGACAGGCACACCTGACCCTGAGGCAGCTGGAAAAACACTCATTTTAAAGGTGGGGGCGTACAGCTCTTTTATTTTCTCTCTGTGATGTGGGCTCTGCCACCAGCAAAATTATTTGTGCATCAGATTCTTTTCAGCTTTAAGACGTTTAGACTTTGAAACGTTCCAGAGAATTTTCATGTGGAAGTAACAGTATGCCAAGCTCATAGGGAAACACCCCAAAAGGCTATTTCAGCTGTCACTGCAGCAAATGGTCGTTCAGAAAGTTATCGATTGGCTCAGGTGACTGAATACAAATTTATGCCACACTTTTCAGACTTTTACTTGTGAAAAACGCATGTATTTTTACGTCGCTCCACAATCATGCACTACTCTGAGTTGGTGTATCGCAAAAAAAATCCCTATAAGGCATTTTTGGTTTCGACGTGACATACAGTGAAAGAAATTCCAGGGTGTGAATACTTTTGCGAGGCAAGGCACGGACATCATTGCCTGCAACTCTTTTAATTCAACTGCCAAGCGGCTTCTGAATGGATTTCATATCGCAGGCTAAATTAGGAGAGTTACATCTCATAATTCCATCATATTTGTAATGACGTGTTGAGTCACCCTTGATAGCTCGTCTCCCTAAATACCAAGCCTGCGCAGTAATTTCACTTTTAATCCAACCTTTCCATCTGCAGTCCCCAGATGAGATGACATGCAATTAACTTGAGGGAAGTCCTCCGTGAGGGATTAGTGAGTCTCGCTGACTTTCATGCACCCTCTGTGACAAGTAAAAAGGACAATTCTGGTTCATTCATTAGGAAAATAGAACTCATTTAAAGCGAATAAAACATTCCGTTAAACAGCGGATCTGAAGAGCTAAAACAAGCTTATGAATTAATCATATGATCCCATCATCACTGAGAGACTGTGCTCAGAAGGAGACTGGAATAAGAGGCAGTGCAGCACAGGGACAAGGCCTCCCAAGATGGAGCTCTTTGATGAGTCCAGAGGGAGGACAGTGACAGGGAGGGAGGCAGGTAACCTCACAGGTTACCATCTGCCTGCCTGGCACACAGGTCTGAATCTCAAATTCCTGCGGGCCACGGACTGTAGGGAGGGAGGCTGGCTGGCTGGATGTTCCTCCTCACACAGCTCCCAGCGTCTCTCTGTCTGTCTCTCTCCGTGTTTGCAGTGTACACCTGGAGGCTGCTGCCAGGATCACAACCTCATTCCTCATCCCACTGCTCATTCTTGCCCCCATCTTTGGCAAGTCAACATTCCCAATTGGTCACTGCCAAGTCAAATATCCGCCTCTTCTCTGACCTGAACACCTGAGTTCATCCCTGCTTTATAGTGTAAACAAATATAAAAGTGTATTTCCTGACCTGGGGTGGAGTATTAGCAATCTGCCCCCCCTATGATAAACAGCATTGGAGACAGCTTTGTAAACAGAATTAATGCACCTTTTATATGCTTGTTTTCTTTTGTGTGACATTACAACTACAAATTCAATGTATTTCATTCTCACTCAATGTGCAAACACACAACATAGAAGTGGATTATTCAACATGTGTCCATATGAAATAGCTGAGGCTCACTCAGTTTGGATAGAGTGTCTTCTGTTAACATCGGTTTTCAAGCCTTACCACAAGTTCTCAGTTGGATTAAGATTTGGACTTTTATTGGGATATTGGGTTAGATCAAAACATATTGATCTAACCCAAATTGTCTAGTCCAGCCCTGTCAACAGAAGCTCCATTTTTTGATGATAGACTGAAAAATGCATTACAAAGTATTTCCATAGCTTTCCTACTGACCTGTCTGCTGTGCTCCTTGGTCTTCTTAGTGTTTTTGTCCATAATAAAAGGGGATGCACACATTATTTGTCAAAATTTATCAAAACAACTCATCCTTTTCTTCACTACTTTGTGTAGGTCTATCAAATAAAATCCTATGCCGATTATGAAAAGCTCAAGCAGTGTTACTTTTCCAAGGCACTGTACATAGATGCGTCGTTTATCTTCATTTCTTATTCATGTTAATTACGCTATCGTCAATGTTTACCAAAGCGGAGTAAAGAGAAACCAACCAGACTGCGGACTGAGCCGCATTTTACTCCGAACAAGACAGGATGATACCCAATTAGAAGAGGCTGCTGTGGAGGTAAATGACAAACAGCCGTTGTTTTGATGTCACTTTTTTTTTTCCACCCAACCTGAGTTAAGCCTCACTGGGAATTTACTCAGCTGAAATAATGAAGCTTGTTAACACTCTGCTGCGGACAGAGGATCAGCTGAAGATCTAACTGCTTAAGGTGATCTTTGACAGCAGACTCCAGATGCTGATCCAGATCTAGATTCAGATTTAGCCCCTTCTCTCCTCAGGCTTGGGAACTGGCAAGAAATGTTCAGTTAACAGTAGTTAACAGACGTTATTGGATGAGCTCATTTTCACCCTCCCGTGCAGGCAGAGCCGGTTAGAGAGCGGATGGAATGTGTACCTCTGCCTCTTTGTCAAACCTGTTTCTAGCGATAAGATTTGCAGTACCTTGCTAGCGTTCGGTATTCATACCCCATGTGGTTCCTAACATGTTGCCACAAAACTTAATGGATTTTTAAGGGAATTCAAGTGAAACCCAAGCATGAAGTGGGGATAAATTGTGAATGGAAAGTGAATAATACAGGGATTAAAATAGAAAAAAAAAACTAAATAAATAAGACACGTGTTGAAGGAATGTTTTCCTTAAGAAATACTGCTTGCCAGGAGCCACATCAAAATGGAAGATGAGATTCTGGTCAGATGAGAAGAAAAACTGGCTAACAGGCCATATAGCATGTGATAAAAAAAAAAAAAAAAAAAAAAAAGCTAACACATGACCACAAAGAAAGTAACTCCGTGGTGAAACATGGTAGCAGAAGAATGTTTTTGATCAGAGTTGAAAGAAAGACGGTTGAAGATCAATAGGGGCCAGTCCTGGAAGAAATCTACAGCGGCGACAGAAAATGAGATGGGGCTGGAGGTTCACCTTCCAGCAGGACGAGGTCCTCTACCATGCAGGCAGAGCTTCAGCGGCTTACATCAGAGCAAATCATCTCTTAAGAGTGGCGTCCATCAAATCCGACTGAGCTTGAGCAACTTTACAGAGAAAATTGAACAAAATTGTACAACTATAGATGTGCTAATCTGGTGAAGACTAAAGGGCTGAATGCAAATGGACACTTCTCAGATTCTGTTTGCAACTAAATAAATAAACTGTCCATCATAAACATTAATCTAATCAAATTCTAAAATAATACTGATTTTAGCTGAATAACAAATGTATCCAGTAAGGAGGAAGATTTTGAGTCAGATTGAAAATTACACAAATGTGAGAAACTTTTTTTTTATGTTCAAGTCTCCGAGTCTGGCTTCATGGGCATAACATAATGTATCCTATTCATAAATATATTATCTAAAGTTAGATTTTAAGTTTACAGGATCCAGAGTGTTGTGTTTCCTCACCGTCTCTCCGAGGAGCCTGCAGCACTGAGGCATCTCTGATGGCATGAGCCCATCTTTCAGCCTCCCGGAGGTTGACGAGCGGGTCCTGCGCCAGAGCGACCCGAAAGCACTGCTCCACCCTCTGCCGGGCCACTCCGGTGCTCATCCAGCGCCTCTTGAACGGGTAGAAATAAGCCGCGAAGTAAGCGCCGATGTCCGCGCTGTCCGGCCCTTTATACGCCCGACAGCCGATGCAGTCGCTCAAGTTAAACACCACCTTCGTCCGGTCGGGAGACGAGGAGATCCTCTGGATGGTCAGGGCGCTCTCCGTCAGGCTCACCGAGTAGCGCACCCCGTCGTTGAGAGTGTCGGTGAACTCTCCGTACAGCACGCCCGAGAACCCGTTGCACTGCCGGGATGGGTCCGGCGCTGAGGCGTCTTTCTCCATCCCGGATGGAGAGTGAGACGCGTCCCGGAGGCCGGTGCCGAGTACACTCTGAACCTGCCAGCCTGCCGTGGGACCGTTTAAACAGGAATGGGTGCAGCTTGCCTGGTTCACCGCCTCCCCCTACCGTCCGTGAGGGGAATTACAGCAATGGAGCAGGAGGAGAGCCGTGCAGACGGTCCCACCTCTTCCTCAGGAATACTTCAGAATTACACCTGCTCTGCTTTACTTGCTGCCATTAGTTTGACGAAACAATAAGGTTTTAAATGGTTGCTTTTTTACAAACCTATTTTTTCCCCGAAAACATCTTTAAATAGTGGATTTAGGCAGTGATGGCAGTTACTTTGAAAAAGTAACTTACCGTATTTTCCGGACTATAGAGCACAGCACACTATAAGCCGCACCCACAAAGTTTTTTTTTGTTTTTAATGGAAACCTAAATATATAAGCCGCTGGTATCTCCACCGCTCTCGGTTTTCCACAAGGAAAATAAATCTGCTGTTAAAGACGCAGCCCTCCGTCTCCAACGCCAATTCGTTCATGCCGAGTTTACGTGCAGCGGTTATCGATCTGCCAGATCGATATCCTTCACCTTAAAAGCTGCATCATATGAATTTCTTTGTGTGGTTTCCATGATAGGGTATGAGTTTGAAAACAGTTCTCAGTCGTGCCTGCTTCTAGCATGTGCTTGTTCTAAATGAAAATCAGCACTTTCTTCTTTGATTTCCAAGTTTGACTTCCAATGATTCACTTCCTGCTAAAGAGCCCCCTGGTGGTTGAAGAAAAATCCACAGAAAAGCCGCACCGGGCTATAAACCGCATGGTTCAAACCGTGGGGGGAAAAGTAGCGAGTTATAGTCCGAAAAATACACTAATTAGATTACTGAATATTTGAACTGGAAGGTAATTAAGTTACATTAAAAGTAACTCATTAAATTTGCAAGTGACTTTAGAGAAAAACAAGCCCAGAACTGCTTATAATAGTCGGACTTGGCGACCGAAACTCAAAATAGTTCATGTTTTTCCAGCTACACAATGCGCATCTCTCTCCTCCCTCCATTGTTTACGTTTCTGTCACCGCGATCAGCTGCTCCATGATGCTAATACTCATAAAAGCAAGCTGGCCCTGTTCTCCTGGATGTTTCAACTCTGCTGCGCTGTGGTGCAACTCAAAGGCTAAAGCACATTTCAGACCTGGTGGTGATGGTAAAACACCAATAAGTTATGTACTGATCTTAGGGGAAAAAAACTGAAGAAGGGGGTGGGGGCGATGATGTTCGTAGTTTGGAACAGAGGTCGCGCTAGAGTTTTTTCGTTGTCCGTCAAAGAAAAAAAAATCATTTTATTTCCATTCTATAGTCATCAAACGAGACAGTTAGCTTTTTCTCTGCAGCGAGAACGTTTTTGAAATCAGGTAACATTTCGCCAAATGACGATCGTTACCTGATTCTGCACTCACTCCCCTCCGCGGGAGAAAAACCCCGCAGAAGCGGATCAGCTGCGCTAGACGCTCCAAAGCCTCTGGTCAGTTAAAGGGTCCAGATCAGAGGTGATACTCTGACAGAAATTGTTCTTTTAATGATCGATAGTCAGATCCACGATGTTCTCTGTGCGTAAAGTTGAAACTGTCACCAATTGGTCAGCTGCGCTTTACCAGTCTGGATACGAAACCAGCGAACTGCTCTCAGTACTTATCAAGACGAGGGTGAGAAGGGAATCCGACATTTACGTTTTTACTGGTTTCGTTTTTAGACCACCATTAGCGTAAGCAGTGTAATTATATGTTGTATATTTGGCGTTTGTCATCTGAGGTGAGATTAATAACGTAAAGGTGGAGCATTTATGCGCATTTATTGTCCAGCGCACTGCGCATGATTCGGACATCTGTTCTGCACTTTAATTTATTTCCTCCCTCAACAGTCAGCTGCTACTCCATTTAAACTACAATAAGTAGATCAACACCACTTGATCACACATTCTCTTTAGGTTTTCTCTGTGTGCTGCAAACTCATTGCATACTCGTTAGAAGCATGTTCACAGCAAAACATGGTGGTGGCAGCATCAGGCTATTGGGAGGATTTTCTTCAAAGACAGATCATATTCTCAGTTTAATGAGAATATGGACAGAGCTGGATAGAGGATAAACATACAGCCAGAGAAACAAATGTGTGCAAGAATGGCCCAGTCAAAGTCCAGACCTTGCAGTTGAGAATATTTGGCAAAACGTCAATAATGCTGTTCACATTAATCACACTGAAGTAGGCTTAAGAACACAGAAAGCGTTAAATTGAGATGGAAAATCTTGCAAACTCTAAAGAAAACCCTTGCAGAGAAAGATAAAATTAAAAATTAACTTAAGTCCTCACAAAGAAACACATTTAGAGATGAACAATTGATCTATTAGTATTTTCTGTTTGTATCAACACAAAGTAGTGCATTATTGTGCAGTGGGAGGGAAATAATAAATGGTTTGCAGTAAAAATTTAGGGCACTCAAATGAGATTAAATGTAATTTTATATAGGTTACACATATATATAAAGCGAAAAAGTAGCAACTTTAAATAGATTTTTTTCCCTATAAGAAACGTAATAAACCACGTGATTCGTGACGTTTACAACATATAAAGAACCCAACACCGCGAGACTTCAGCCACTCCAGATCTCTCCGATGAGAAGTCGTGTAGTCAGTGAACACGACAGACTTTGTAACAATGACTATAACCATACAGTTGAACTTGCCTGATAATGTGACGTCCTCCAGAGATGACCCGCCTTAAATAGGTAATCTTTAAACAACTAACCGAACTTATTTGTGTAAAAGCCGGCTGATAGATGAAGCATGTGCCGCTGCTAGCTCGTCGCTAGCCCGGCTACCACGTGTTAAAAGTCCGGTGATGTGGGGCTGTGCTGTATCTTTTAAAAACAGTCTTGCTTATTTGCAGGTTTCTATCTGGAGATGTTGCTGAAGACGTACGTTTGAGAAGGTAAAACATCCAGACAACTTGGAAACTTTTCTTCTGCTACAGTTCATGTGATGAGTTTGTTATCCCTGTCTGAAACAGTGGTGTGGAAATCAATGCTGTCTGATCTACTGCAGGGGGATGTGTAAAGACAAGTGTTCGTGATGGAAGATCAATAATGTCGTATCTTGTTGCAGGGCTGTGGAGAGGATCCATATGTAAGAAGTGGTGTACCACAACAACAACAAAAAAAGGTTTGTCCTGCACAATTTGTATTATTGATTCTGCCACCGCTTCAGTGATGAAAACTGACGCATAGGAAGTGCTGTCTGATGCGACATCTGACGATTATTCAGAGCGTTTCTGAGAAATGAAATGCTGAAGCTTTATGTATATTCTAATAACACAATAATCAACAGGTTGTATCTTTCCTAGGTTCAGGCGCATCAGTTGCAAGAGCTCAATTTTTAAGGCCACTCTGGGCTCTTGAGGACACTCGTGTGTAAGTTTTTTTTTTTGTTGTTGAACATTTGCTTATTTTAAATCAAGCCAGTGATGATACAAGTTATCCCTGTCTGAAAAATAATTTTGTTGAGTTCTGGTAACCTGAGGCTTGGTTCATAATGCCATGCACCATATTTCTATAGATCAATAAGCTGTAATATTTTACATATTTGTCTTTACCTTACAGATGGAGCTAGCAAACAAGCTGACACAAGAGCAGTTTGAAGGAACCAGGAGATGTGATGCTTAATAAAAATTGAGAGCAAAATGTTTGAATGAGCCAAACCACACGTATTGAAAAACTTTATTTAAAAACTGTACAGATATAATACAAATCCAAAGATGCAAACGGATCAGCAGGTTTTACTGTCTGTGTTGAACTTGTAGGATTTCTTCTTTAGATTTTCTAGAAAAATTTGCTCCTCAAGGAGGAATTCACGATCCTGGGGGAGAAAAACGAGAAAATGTGAAGCTCTTGGTTTCTCAAAATGTATAAGGAACGCTTACTAGTAAGAAAATGACTTGAGGTGTTTTTGTTTTTTTTTTAAACCAATTTTCAGAAAATAAAATCTTTAATGGAACAAATCTCTGGCTTAAGTTGTTTAATTCATTTATTATCAAGATTACTGAAAACTGAAACTCTGAGCCAGACAATATCTGGCTCTTACAAAATTTTAGAGGCCACAAAATAGTCAGTTTATGTTTGCATAAAATATCTGCAACCAGAAAGCTTTAAAAAGTTTTTTTTTTTTTAAGTTTAAAAATGCTTGGTATTAAGAGGGCTGCCTATGTTTTTCACATTTATGGAAAGGATTCAGCTTCATTATACAAAATATTTGTAAAAGTTTAAAATCTAGAAATATAAATGCTTTTTGGTTAGTACTTTAGCTTTCATGACATTTATGAAGTCACTTTTGGTAGTTTGAGATTAAGATGGCAGTGAGTTGTCAAAAATTTTCTTTACTGGGTGGTTTTAGTAAACAATTTCAGGAGCATTCCTAAGTACAAATAACGACATTGGTTCAAAATGTATGGGAATCTATTTTCAGGCTGCTTCCTAATAAGTTTTCTAATGCTTTTAACCATCTTTCAGTCTGTGGATTTGTTGACTGTATTCACAATATGACCGTTAGAAATGGTGGCATTCTAAGATTTCTATTTATTCTTTAAAAGCTGGCAAGAAAAAAAAAAGTCTGAATTGTGACGAGAGAATAACCAGTAACCTTTTCCGCTGTGTACTTCCACAGGGCCAGACTGGCCTCAAGCGTCATGGACTGATAGTTGTCCAGAGGATTTGAAGGATTATTCCTGACGGGTGTTGTCAGTTCAGGGAAAGAAGGAATCACTGGAACAGAGTCTACAGAAGAAACTAAAAAGTTAAAATGAGGTTTTTTTGCCTTATACAAAAAAAATATACATCTTAAATCAGACATTCGCTCAAACCTGTTAAAATAGGTGGAATAATATGAGGTAAAGGTGAGATGGTGGAATATTCCCTAAGCCTTTCTGTATTTTCCTGCAGATGTTTTCCTTGCATGCGCTCCTGTATTAAATAACATTTTTATTTAATACCCAATAAAAGAGTTTTTTTAAGACATATCGAGGTCTTTGCTTTGTGCAATGACACACCTTTAGGATCCGCTGCTCCTGCTGCCTCAAATTCTCAGTTTGAGACTGGATATTTCTTAGTCGAGCCACATGCTCCGACTCCACGCGTTTCGCCTCTAGCAATGCTTGCTCGCCCTCCTCATACTTGTCTGCTGCAAGCTGTGAAAACAAAAGAGTCAGAACTGAAACCTTTTGAAGGCTGCGGCGGTCAGCGTGGGAGGAAATCACCTTGCTGAAGGCCTCAACCTCTTCGGCTCTTGTTTTGAGTCTCAGAGCCATACTATTGGCTTTCTCCTTCTCTCTGTCCAGTTCTTCCTTTAGTCTGGCAAGAGTCTCTTTCTCTTGTGTCACGGCCATCTCCTTCTGCTTTAATTCAGCCATGCGAAGCTTCAAGTCAGCCTGTTCCTGCGAAACAGAAAATACATTAATGGAAATCTGGATTTCCTTTCCTCTAAAAGTACAGCAGCCTAATCAAGCATAAAAAAAGGGATTGCGTGACTCACTTGTGCCAGACTGATGATGGATCCTTCTCTCCTCTCCAAGAGGCTGTTGACCTCCCGTTCGGCTTTGTCATGCCTCTGTTTCTCCTGCGTGTGGAAGTGAGTCCACTCGGCTGCCAGTTTTCTCCTCTCCTCTGCACAATGCTGCATCACAGACTTCTGCTCCTCCAGCAATGAGCTCTAAAAGGTAGAAAGACACATAGCAGACGTGGTGAAGTTGCACGGCAACCGCTAATGCCTCAGTTACAACTGAGACGCTTGTCGGCTTCACCTTCGCTCTCTCCAGCTCCTCCCGCTCCATGTTGATCTGCATAGAGAAGACGCGTCGCTCTTCCTCCAGGCCCCTCTGGGTGGACTCGGCCTTTGCCTGCTCCGCCGTTACTTTCCAGCGTTCCTGAAGCAAATAAAAGCTAGCTTCACAATGATTTTGAGGATCTACAAGAGCGTTTCTAGAGCAATCGTAACAACACGTCGACCACAACGACGATTCCCTGACACAGTCTGCTCACCTTCTCCAGCTGCCTTTGCTGCTCGCTGATCTGAGAGTCCATCCTTGAAATGATTTCCTTCAGGTACGTTCTCTCCTCTGCCATGGCTTTCTGCTGCTGGGCCAGACGCTCCTGCATTACTGGAAGATTTGGAGAAGCCAGGTGCTTACACTTTTAGTTTTTAATACAGAGTCTTCTGATCGTTCAGTGTGGATGTACATACTTCGAAGCTGCTCGTCCCGGTGTCGTGCCCCTTGCTCTAGGCCGTGGGCGGTGTGCTCGTGCGTGCTCTCCACTCGAGAAGAGAGCTCTCCGAGCCGGGAAGAGAACTGCTCCATCTGCTCAATCACCCCTGAGAGAGATCTGTACAAATGTAATGTGGAAAGTAGAGGTGGATTAGCTTGGAAGTTGCTATGAGAAATATACATCGGGATAGCAAGAAAATAATACTACAAGTAACTTTGGTCATGTTGAGTAAAGAAATGCTTTAGTTCTCAGACTGTGTAACAGAAGGCAGTTGGGGATCAGACACTGACTCAAGTGGAAACGTTCAAGTATCATAGTGTCTTTCCTGGACCTATCGCCTTTTTGAACCAATCTCAGATAAGCAGAAGATTAAGGGATCAAATTTTTTATTTTTCACTTATTTAACATCTCAAACACTTCTCAGCCCTCGTGAAACCCGGCATTTTAAGGTGATAGAAAGAAATGATAGATTGGTTCTTTACCCTCATGAGAATATTTAAGGGTGGGATTGAGTTTGAATAAAGCGGTCTTGATGAGGTGCCAGAAGCTTAATGGACATCACCAGCGGGCAGTGGAGTGGATTGTGGACAAATGTAAGCAACCAGGAAGAGCTTTAACAATCAGAAGCCAAATCCTTTTTGCAGCAGGAGAATGACTGACTATCAGTCTTTGGTGGGCAGAAATCTGCTGCCTCATGTAGAAAAGTTTAGAAATGTTGCCATTTCCTATGTCCTGTCTTGATAATGACGGGACAGAGGGCAGAGCAGTGGGGATTAGAGTTGAAAATGTGCTGTGTTGACACTGCCATGTCTGGGCTCACCATTAAAATAGAAAGTAGAGCCCCAATTATCCAGCTTTGCATGCAGGATGAGAAGAAAATGCAGAAAATGGAAGGTAATAAATGACAAAGTCTCACCTGGTCTGAGATGTTGCGCTTGTAACAGCATCGATCTCTTCGTCCTTTAATCTCTTCAACCTCTGAAGCTGCTCCTCGTGGTCTTTTTTCATCTCTAAGATAGATTTTCTAGAAAGAACAATAGGATAAATGTACCAAATACAACAATCATGAAAGTTTTGACCTACTAAAATTCATGGTGATTTATATGTATAGGAATGCACACAGTATTAATAGATGCTGTTTCTGTTTTGGGCTCTTTTCTTGCTTAAATGATTCCAGCTTACCTTTGAAGATCTCGGAGCCTCTCCACCTCTCGGTCTCTGTCCTGTTGGGCTTGCGCCAGCTTTCGGTGGTACTGAGCCTGCAGCTCTGAGCGCTCCTGCTCGGCTGACCTTGTTAACGTAGCCAGGCGCTCCATTAGCTCCTCGCACTCCAGCCGAGCTCGGGTCTCTCTTTGGGCTGCTGACTCCTCCAGCAGCTTCACGCGAGTTCTTAAAATAAATGCATACAACACTTGTGAAGCACACGCTACTTTAAATGCAGAGAGTTTATTTTTTTCCCTTTAACTCGACATGCATTACTTGTGTGTGTTCTCCAGGAGCTGCATATTCTGCTTATGCCTGTGTTGGATGTTCTCTAAAATCATCTGGCTTTGGTCCCGCTCCAGCTGCAACATCTTCACCTGGAATGTCAGATTTGTGATCAGGGCAGTGAACCCGACCAACGAAGGAAAAGCGAAGCTTGGCTAGCAGTTACCTCTCCCTCCAACTGGATGATGCGAGCTTGTAAAGCCTGGCATTCTCCATGCTGTTGCTCCTTCTCTCTAAGTCTCTGCAGAGCTCCTGCATCAGCAGCATTGCCCAGACCCAGCAACTGAGTCTGCATCATCTTTAGAAGAGAAGCTGAATCAAGAACAATACAGGAGAAGAATCCGATGTATCAGCAGAGGACAGTGAATATGTCCTTACCTGCTGCTGTAGTAGCAACTGCTGAAGATCGTCTGCTGTATATGACACCTATTCAAGAGGAGGACAACGTAATATTATCATTTGCAATCATAAGAGCTTTATGTGGAAATGGCAAGAGTACCTGTTGTTGAACAGTAGATGATGTTCCCTTTGTTGGGTTTTGCTGAGGACTTGCTAGAAAGAATACAGTCATAAAGGTCTTCACAATGAATATTGATAGACAGTGTCAAAATGAAGTAGAAAGGCTGCCACTCCCTGCAATATTTTGTCATTTTTGTCACATTATAGTCATATTTTAATGTATTTATTGGGATTGTATGTGACAGACCTACATAAAGTAACGCAACACCATGTTTTAACATATGCATGGTGTTTTCAGGGGTCGTGTAGTATCAGTTTTTCAACACGAATATTGTTTTCCAAGTAAGGCAAAAATATATCAGTGTTGATCTTGTTTGTCCAGAACATATTCTTCTACATGTGATAAATTGCAAACAGAAACTTTTTTTTATGGATGCTGTCCTGTCAATAGATACTCCCATCTGAGTCACTGATCTCTGCAGCTACTCCAGAGTCACAATATTTCAATCAGTTGCTTCTGATTAATGTTTTCCTTGCTTAGCCTGTCAGGTTGGTTTAAATTTGTTCCTTACTCTTTCCGTTTCCAGACGGTGGGTTGAACATAGAGCTGAGATATTCATAGCTGGGGATGTTGTCCTATAATTTAACTCAAAATAATACTTTTCTCTTTATCCCTGACCTGTGTCCCTTGTGTTTCTTGGTCCTAATGGTGCTGTTTATCCACCCAATCTTCACAAAATACATTAACCTTTAATTGGACTAAATCACACAAATTTCCCTGAGTTTATTTAGGAGAAACAGAATAAAGGGAGCCGAATACCACTGCATGCAACATTTTTCAGCTTTTTATTTATAAAATATGTCAGATTTTTGTAACATAAAAAGTTTACATGTGGGTTACTAAAACAACAACATACATGCTCCTTTTTACCACTTCAGCAATAGTAAGTATGTGTGTTGATCTGCTGCATAAAATTCCTGTAGAATACATTGACATTTGTAGCTGTAGTGTGACAAAATGTGCAGGAGCTGTAATTAACTCAGTGAATCCCCTGCGGTTACCTACACCACACTGTGCCAGGAAGTACAGCAGAAGAAGGGCCCGGTAATCCTGGCTTTTGCAGAGATTCCCCTGAAGTGGGCTCCCTCGGCCTGTCGGATCTTTCGCTTGAAGCTAATTGGCTGAACTGAGACTGAGGATGACTATTTCCAGCACTGGAACCTACCACAAGGCTAGCAACCTGAGGGGGGCGATCAGGGGAGTGAAACGATCTCAGAGTGTGATGAAGAGGAGGGGCTGTTGGGGATGAGGGGACGGGATACTGAACAGTGGGTGAATCTGTGTTTAAGGTTAAAACTGACTGGTATGAGGAAGAATTAATGCCATCTATATGGGGGAGGGAGGCACCACGAGAAGCAGAACCGAGAATGTTTTGGTCTGATGAGTATTTGATTTCATTTAAATGAGTGGATGAAAGACAGAGGAGGTAAATACCTTGACTTGGCTTCTCCTCTCTGACTGGAGTGGAATGAGCCACAGGACTGAAACAAAAAAACATTTTATTAAAGAGGAGAGGAAAGATTTGATCTGATGTTAGAAAACAACAATCTTACCTGATGTCTCTGATGGATGTGAATGTTTCCTCTCTGTCTCTGAAAGGTGCCGCCTTATCTTGGTTACTGGAAAAAGGATTGTCATAATGTTCAATACTAAGAAACTCAATCTATCATGTCAGCCAGTGTGTTTCTCAGCGCGATACCTGACAACTGACTCCATTTTCAGAGAGTCTCCCTGATTAGGAGCTTTTGTCTCGGATAGAGCCTTCTTCCTGCTCAGTGCCCCGTCCAACCAGTCATACTCTTCCTCCTCATCCTTCCTCTTGCCTTTAGAAACATCAGATTTGCTCTGTTTGGAGTTTGGAGCATCTTCTGTCATTCTTAGGACAGATGCGGCTTGATTTCCAGTCAACGAAGACTTTCTCTCCAGTACAGGAGAGGAGGGAACGTTTGGAGACGAAGCTGAACTTTTCACTGCTTTAGAACGTTCTTCTAAATCGTCAAACTCGTCGTTTGCTGTGAGGCCAAGCCATTCCGCCGAGTTTCTGTGTCGGCTGGTTGGTGGGGTACTGGGTTGGGGTTTTCTCTCTGGGGAAGAGACTCTGACGTCTTCGGTAGAAAATCTAACCATACAGAAAGAAAGTTGAAACGCAAAATATTATAGGAGCACATCTTTAAAGCTTTCCAAAGGATTAGCCTTTGGAAAGCTTTACCCATTTTGAGAATTTGACCCATTTTGACCATAGTATAAGTACAAAAGTTTGTCAGAAAATTATAGATGATATCTTTACTGAACAAGATAGAGGGAGTAAGAAATGGTAGCTTTTTTTATAATGCACTTTCTTTAATTGACATTTTTAGGAATTTGAATCAAATTCCAGTCTTTTCTGGTTTTGTGGAAGCTTTTACTGAGTTGGGAAGATCCCATTTGAGATTTTTACCCCATAATTGCACTGTTGTAGAACATGCTGGATTTGGCAACTAACTGGCATAATTTGCAGTGGCCCCCCCAAGTGGAAACCAGGAAGGGTTGGAAGCATGACCCTGTATTGTCCCTCTTGAAACCTGTTGCTAAACCCGTCGGCTCCCCTTGAGTATCATGTTCATTTCATAGAAATTCATATAGAGTCAACTAAATTTTTTACTGGCCTGCTCTGGCCACCCTTATGAAAATTTTCTAGGGACACTACTGATAATTTACAAATGTCCATATGCATAGAAAAATTTATGTTTCATTGAGGTTTTACCTCTCAAGCTTTTAAGGAAAAAACATCATGATGTCTTTAAAGGGCCACACCTTTAAAGTAGTACGCATTGCTGCCTCTAGGCCCCCTTTGATTGTGCCACTCTATGACTTCTGACTGAAAAAAACCCAGGAATCCTGGACACACCTGACAGACTGTCTGCGGGACTGGCGGCCCTCGGGTGTGGTCGCTATAGTCGGCTGATAGGACCCAAATGTGAGGTCATCTTCCACAAATGGATCTGACAAACAGAATCCGGGTTATAACATTAATATGTCAGGGCAGTAATTGCTTGGAGACATTCGAACAACAAAAGCTGCAATGTTTTCCCACCTTTCAGACTAAGGTTCTTCTCCTGTTGTAGCTTCTCGTCCTTCCTCTCGCCTGTGGGCGGTCGGGCTGAAGTGGAGGCATCCAGAATATCTTGAATTCTGGTACGAGGTCTCTGAGGCGCTTCTCTCCTGGAAATAAGAAGAAACAAGACATGGGAAATATTCTTGGGAATCATATGCAGTCAGCCAATTAAAACAAAATAGAAAATGACTGTATATGTGTTGGGGAAAATATTGTCTTAGTTCTGAGCTGCACACTAAAGCCCAAGGCTCACAGTAATTATTTATCAACTGGGCACTATAAAAAAACAAGAACAAAAGGAGCGAGAAAGGCAAAAATAAAAACTGAGCCTTTACTTCTCTATGGAAGACCAAAGTGGAGACTCTTTCTTCCTGGGATCGTCTTTGTGTCTCTCAAACCCGAGGGCGTCAAGGAGATCATCCTTGTCTTCTTTTTTCGACGTCTTTGCTGATAAACAGGCAGAAACATCCCCGTCTTCACTAAGTGTATGCTAGATACCGGAGAAACAAAATCCTCGACAAGCATGCAGCTCACTCATTTGGCTCCTCAGGATGGGAGATGCTGATGCAGGCGGCACAGATTTGTCAGGCTTGCTCTGCTGGGGTTTAGGTTCAGGCCTGGTTTCATCCGGAAGCAGGTCATCAAGTGAATCAGCCAGGGGGTCGTCTAGATTTGCAGACGTAAGAAGACTCTTTAATAATTAATGATGTTTGTTCACTTCAAAGTGAAAAGCGGTAAACGAGATACAGAAGCCGAGAGCCTCTGTTATGCTTATTCTGAACTCAGGCATCTTGTAAATCATTAGGTGAGAATGTGTTGAAGGAATACTATTATTAATGCCATCTTTTCAAAATGGGTTTGAAAAGATTTAACCAAAAGTAAGAAAATTGCGGAGATAAACATCAACTCTGAAATAAAAATATTAAAATGTGTTCAATTCTTTAAAAATGTTATATTCTTGAACAAATCACATAATTCACACTGCCTTGAAAGGCACAAATAGATTCTCTTTGTTTTTACTGATTTATCTGAAGCAACCAAGGAGTTTAAACTGCACACTATATAATTCTGTAAATATTTGGAGAAAAGCTTGAGAAGTAGGACAGTGGATATTTTTTCGATGGAGTACACACAAGTCCTTTGGATTGTTGATTTTGCCAAGACATTTCAAAATTCACTGATGTCTTTAAAGTTAATCTTTAAATTGAATTGAGCCTTCAAATCTTTTTTCCATTTCAAACACTTCCAGTTCCTTTGAGACATTCTGTCAAAGGACAGACCCCTGTTAACAAGTGTTAGGCCGCCTAAAAGCTAATCCAGAATTCAATATTACCCACTACTGGTAGTTTAACCATGGAAAAATATCTAGAAAAAATATGGTGTTCAATATCATATATCAAAATTTGTTGGTTCTTAGACACAGCGGTCATCTTCTTTCTCTCTGTCCTTTTTCTGTCTAAGCAATGCAAATAAATTCCACTAGTTTCACATTTAAAAAAGTAAATAAACATCCTCTAGGTTGAAATTGATACAAAAATATGACCCATCTGGCTGTACAAATTATTCAAATATTTGTTGTTTTTTTTAGGTAAAGAACTGAGTAAAATACAAGACTTAGTTGGAGAAAGGTTCCAGCTTGCTGCTCAGCATTAAGTTGAATTTGTTTGGTTGCCAATTTATGTACAAATCTGAAACCAATTAAACCTTAATTTAAATACATTAAAGTTCATGTTCGGAAAACTTGATCAGATGTTCATCATTACCTCCATTACTGATCAGAGGCAACAATTAAAGACAAGGAAAGTAAAGCTGACGGTCAACAATACCCAAGTTGTTTGAAGCTCAATCTTAACCTGACATTGACGGTCACTCACCAAAGAAGTCATTGTACTTATGTGCTGAGGATGAAGGGGCAGTGTTTGGCTTCTTCCCTCCTCCTGTGGCCTTATCTGAAAGAAAAAAGGAAGACAAATCCTTTTTTGATTGCTCTGACAACCTTTAAAGCCAGTAGTGAGGGAAATATAATAATGAGAACAATGTTTTATGCAAGAACATGCTGCTTTGAATTACCTGCTCCCTCAAGATTTGCATTACCTTCTAACACAGAGGAGTCTTTCACTGGGTCTTCATTACCGACTGACTTTGTTTGTAGGGGAAGCTTTTTCTTTGATGGAAACAAGTCTGCCTCTAAATCATCCATGCCCTGAGGAAAGAGAGTAAACTTTATTCAAGGCACAAACAATACAAGAGGCAAATTTAGTCTCTGCTTCTGCTAATTTGATAAGAATCTACCTTCAGGTTCTTCAGCAATTCGCTGGGATCAGCCTCAGAGACATCTGAGGCCTTAAGCAAAGGTAACAATTATTTATGACATACAAACAGGCCAAATTGGTCCTCTGTTTTAACATGTTTTCTCTTTTACCTCCAAGTCGTCCCTCCTGACTTCCTCCGCCATTCTACTGAACATGTTGTTAGTGGGAGATGAGCTGGGAAAGCAAGAAAAGAAAGCCCATAAAGCTCATTTATTACAGTGAAGTAGACAGTTCCTGTTTTCCTTCAGCTTACACGTTTGGCCGTCCAGCACGAGCCCCCTTCGATCTCGTTGGTTGCTCTAAGGGGTAATATGATCAAATAAATTAGTGTGGTAAACTTCAATACTTTCTATATGAGTTACTACTCCTAAACGTCACTTACTTGAATCGTCATCGAATAAGCTGTCAAGTATGTCATCATCTTCAAAAAGGTCTTCAGGAAACCACAGCAAATGCACAATTAGATGGATTTTGATACATTTATGAACACCTCTGATAAAGATGTGCTGCAAGACTGGAAATAAAAATCTCCTGCTGAAAAATATATTGTATAGGAATTGGTAAAGAGAAGCCTAGAAGTGTGAGATTTAAAGATTTTATCAAAATCTTAATTTACAATTATTTTATTATTTTTGAGGCTGTCAAGGTCAAAATTTTATTGCAAAGTCAATAAATTAGAATCGCAAATACAGTAGTCCCAACTAGTTTGTCAGATTAAAAGTACTTTTTGAAAATAACAACCTTTTAGCAGGCATGCTTAAGAAACATACTTATGAAGACATACTTTTCATATCTGTTTTTAAAAATACATTTTTTAAGGGTTTGATGCAATATTCCAATTTTAAATATGTATTCATTAACTTTTCAAAAAAT
This sequence comes from Xiphophorus couchianus, assembly GCF_001444195.1. NCBI lineage: Eukaryota > Metazoa > Chordata > Actinopteri > Cyprinodontiformes > Poeciliidae > Xiphophorus > Xiphophorus couchianus. The sequence continues at coordinate 16,528,205 of NC_040243.1, read as the reverse complement.
CATCTTAACAAACAAATAAAGGCTTTCAAACATCCTTTGAACTTACTTTGGGAGTTTTTACTCGTCGGCTTTGTAGGCTGCGGAATGCCACAAAAATAACGAAAGTATATTTTTATTTACACTAACATGGATGCTATTATTTCACACAATTCCTAAAGAATGGAAAAGTATTGAACAATTTAGATTTATACAGAAGAAACATTGTGTAACAGCTCCAGGACATCCTTTGACCCTAGAAAAAGGACGGGTTAACTCACCATGACGAATCTGGGCTGGAAGCGAAAAGATTTGAAGGAAGCTAACGAGCTAAAGCTAGCTAAATCTGTTTAGGCGTCTCCTGTCTCCACTGGTAACCACTCCGTTGCTTTACGCCGCGTCTTCTTTTATATTAGCGACAGGAAGAACCATAAATAGCAGGTTCCATTGTAACAGGTAGAGATACACACGCTTTTTTTTTATCCAAAAGGCTGTCTTTAGCGTTTATTTACCAAGTTCCTAAATGAGCCAACCTCACGGTAATATATCCCACCGTCAGGAATACAGTGTGTCAAGCCCCGTTATACTCTTTGGCTAATAAAGCACAAACCTAATGGTTAGCAATATACATACATAAATAATGATGAGTACGAAACAATGTTTCCTAAACCTGGATAGTTTTCATACAGACTGTTATACACGGTGGTACCGGTAAAGCATGAGCTTCCTGTTTACTGATCCAGTTGCAATCTGGGCAATGTAGTTCTATTAAATATTTTATGGTAATACGTTGAATTTACAACATGTAGCTTGGAATATATTCGAAAAACAAATTTCTTACACATAACAGTTGACATTTTCATCCGAGAGAGAAAAAAAACAACATTGGTGAGATGAACTAGACAGGTTCGCCACTAGATGGCGTCAAAAGTGTGTAATGGTGAAACCAGTTGGCGGAAGATAAAGCAGATAAATATCCTCATTAGACTATTTCATTAGGTGAGGTCAAAGCTTGATGTGTCCTCAAGTCATTGGTAGTGAACCTAATCATTTGTCTCCTATTAAGCCAGAGATGAAATACACAAAACATTTGCTTTTACTTTCGTAAATGTATTCAGTAATATAGGTCAAATGAAATTTGTAAGCCATCTGTCTGATGCAGTGCTTTCAAAAGATGTGTCATGTTACAACTACACTGTTCATTAATGGACTTTATGAGACAGACCAAGTAGGACAAGCAAACACTCTTTTAGAACGACCTTTCCTACCTCAGTCTCAGTCAGATTGGATGGAGAGCACCCCTGAACATCAATGTTCAAGTGTTACCACATATTCTCCGTTAGATTTAGGCATGGACTTTGATTGAGTCACTCTACATATACATGAATATGCTTTGACCTACTCCACAAGAGCAGCTCTTGAGGACTGGACTTGGTCACTCTTGATCTTAACCATTCAATTGTAGCTATAGAATCTCCATTCTCCATTTAAGGAAAGCAATGTTTGCAGTGCAGTCACTTAATGGCACAAAAAATTCCAGTATGCCTGGCGGACATAATCTAGTAATATTTATCTTAGAAAATGTAAACATAATGTACATGACTCATTTCAGACATATAGAATATAGTTTGCAACCATACAGTATTTCAAATGGATTATCCAGCTGCTGTTTGGTTGAAAATTTACAAGCTTGGATAATTTTATATTTACTCAGGTAATGAAGAGATTACATTTCGCATAATAAATATGAGTTTTCTTTTATTTATTCAAGTTATTCTTTGTGCTCCCCAGTAGTCCTATTTCCTCAGACTTTCTAAATCTTTCCTTTGGACTTTTATTGCTTTATCCAGCGTCCAAGAAAAACTTGGACAGACTATCAAAAAGACCAGAGAGCTATTCATCATAATAAGCTCTTTAAAAGACGACAGCAAAGCCTGTCTCTGTGCTTCATTGAGTTCCAGCAGGACACACAAAACACAACAAAGAGGCATTTTACTGCTTTATTTAGTCATGTGGATTACAGTGTGACAACAACATAAAGCTGTAAGGTTCACAGGATGACTCAGCAAAGTACATAATCTCGGCCATTTGAAATCGGGAAAGCTAAGATTTTCTAAGATAAATGCGGTTTCCCCACATCTGTATTTAATGTGCTGAAACAGTCATAGTCAAAGGACTTATTGAGATGGTTGAGGCACATTTTTTCAATTAATCTAGCATGTATTTACAGTATTTATCCTAGCTTGTTTTGTGGGAGGTAGGAAGATAGATTTAAATAAGCTGAATAAATAAAAACATTTTGTTCCCATACTGCTAAGAGGTCTAAGCACCTTCTATCCAAAACACTTTGTTTTAAGTAAAAATATAAATATGTCTAAATGTCACTCATAAAAAAAACCATTTCTTTTATTAAGTTTAACGTCTTTGACATAAAGTCAGATTTGACACCTTCATTCTTGGTCTGCAGAAATAAATTCTGTTTATTTGCTCTAGATTACATAAATATTAACAGTATTTTCATTTTTTTTTTATTTGACTGATGTTTTCTGCAGTCGTTTTTTAAATATCTCTGAATACCACCCTGATCTTTCCGTTTAAGTGCAGTACAGGTCAAAGTTGAGTTTGAAAACAATAGTAATCTATTCAGAGGGTGGGACTAAGACAGTATTTTATCCTACAAGTCTCTTGTAACACTGATGTCTTTTCACTTAAGTCCCCATTCAAGGCATAAGTCCATCCAATTTATAGTCTGAAACAAATAATTGCCCAAATATATGATTAATTACAGTTTCCAAAAACTGTTAATGCTGAACTGCTTTGTTATTTATATGCTGGAATGAGCCACAAATGTAACAGAAGCCCAAATTTAAAAAAAAAACAAAGATACGTTTTTTTAGTTTTTTATAATGAATACAATACATTTTATAATAGATAAAATGTATTATAATAGGAGAATCTGATTCACTTACATTAGCTCTGTAAAGAGGAATATCCAAAATTCCAGCAAACCCCCTGGAGGAAGGATTCCTAAAACCTTTGACCTAGTTTAGAAGGCAAAATATTATTACTTTTGCTTCTTTTTGATATTTGGAAAGAAACAAAAATGGTAGTTCTAATTGATCTAAAATAAGAAAAAAAGGTTTAGGCTGATAAAGATCATGTGTTTATTAAATGACTGGATTTCACGAAGGAACATAATAACACAAGACAGCTTTGTTAGTTCAACTATTTTTTTTTCTAAAAGGTGCTTTATTAGGTTGCAGAAAATTAACTGGAAACTACATTATTGAAAAGTTAGTTTAAGAATGTTTCATAGTTAAGGCTTTCATTTATTTACATTTCAGCAAGTTCAATTATTAAAAAAAATAATTTCAAGGTTTATATTTTGAGGACATGCGAAGGTTGCCAATTTTCTCCATATGGCACTGGATAACATCATTGTATTTCTTCATGCTTTTTATCTGCAACTTTACTGGTTGTTGTGTCAAATGTAGGAACTCTGGGTAGTTAGTGTAAACTGACTGAAAATCAGTAAAATGAACTTTAGTCGACTGAAGGAATGCAAGGGACACATTTACTTTTGGTGGAAGAAATCAAATATTTAAAAGGCTTAAGTCTGGAAGAATTTATGAGTCAATGGAGTCAATGGTATTAAAGTCTAATTTGAGCATCAAGTCTTTTGTAATTTCATTGTTGAGCTTAAAATTATCAAAATTGTGATCTAAGTCTGAATTGAGTCCAAGTTATTTTATGCAAAGTCCACATTTCTGTTAACCTCACCATAGAAGAAAAGATGAAGTTTTTTTTTTTTTACTTTAATGGCAGAATAAAACCCTGGACTTTAAAATAATTAACTTAATTGTGGAGAATATATTTTTTTAAAGTGCACTTTGTAGTTCCTGACCTTTTTTATGTATGAATCAGAAACATACTCCCCTTAAACAAGAAAAACACAAGCCTGAAGGTCATGAATAATGTCTAATGGCTCAAATTCAGCATTTGTAAGGTATCATCCATCTTCCAGTGGAATTTGAACCTCTGCTGACACTTCCTGCTTCAGGAATGAAAACCCCTGCTGAACATCGAGGGCGAGGCCACATCAGGACAGCTCTCACTGTTTGTGTCGGCCATGTTCCTTTGATCAGAGTCTTCCTCTGTAGAGAGTAGGCAGACATCTGAATCCACTAGAAAAAACCCCAACAACAAACAAAAAACAAGATGAACAATTTATTTTGTTGATTTTGCAGTGCCTTTCAAGAACATTCATACTACATTGACTGCTTTATATTCCGCTGTGTTGCAGCTACATATTTTAGTGTATTTTATGTGTTTTAAATGATATGATGCATGATACATGGTTTTTGACATTTATTTTGCAAAGAACAATCTAAAAAGTGTGGTGTGCGTTTGTTTTAATCTGCTTTCCTGATAACTTTGTAGAAACCACCTTTAACTGCATTAACATCTGCGTGATGCAATGGTCTAATAGCTTTTTCAGATAGAAAGTTGTCATAATTCTTCCCTTACTATGATCCTGTAGGGTTAGCGTGTTTGAGGTGTTGTACCATGGTAGTTTTCTGACAAACCCAGTGTTTTGCATGTTAGGCAAAAATATCAATTTTGATCCTAACTAACCAGAGAAACTTCTTCAAAATGTTAGCTTACCCCCTATATGACTTGTAGCAAGGCTTCTTATATTTTTTCTTTACAGCTCATCTTACATAACTGCATTATTGATACCGATATTGAGTTGCACATAGGTGGACAATCAACAGGGGGGGGGCAAGTCAGGGCCGTACCTAAAACATTTTCTAGAAGAGATTGTGTTGTTTGCCTTCTAAATCTTTTAGTGTTAACGCATCAGTAAACACTCCTTAGCTCAGTGTGGGGCAGACATCACCACTCCTTTCCTGTCAGATTTCCAAAACAAGCTTTTCTGGCTTCTTTCGACTCATTTATCACATCCATTAAACAAAAACATCTTCTGTGTTTTAAATATTTGCACTGGAACGCCACGAATGCAGGGATATTTAGTTTCCTCCAAACTGGAGGAGGACTTCTCAGAAGGCGATGTTTCCCTCCTGTGTCACAATAAATTCAATTACTCTGCAGTTATCTCGACAGGCTGAGCAACAAGTATGAATTTTTCATAATCCTCCGATGGGATGCGTGCCTCGGAGCATGTGTCTCATTTCAGTCAGGGTGAAATATGCAAATAGAGTGCGAAAAAAAATTCACATATTCAGAGAAAATAATTGATTGTGAGAAAAAAGTGCAATGAGACTTGATAAAGTACCCTATTTGTAAAATCTTTTCCCCCAATGACAAAAAAGCTTTGAAGAAAATCGCTGGCATTTAGTCTTTATTAGGGTTCCTCCTTTCCCAGTCTTTTGTGAGTTTAAATACCAAAAGATTCACTCCTTCATTAAGCTTTTTTGGAAGATTAATGTAACTATAAAGTTAAAATTTATTTTAAAGAAGAATTGCGATTGTCTAAAAATATTCATTTAGAAAAAATGAATCACCGTGACTCAACAAAACACCTCTTTGTGTCAATAAAAGAGACAAAATGTCACATTGTCACTTTGTTTTATTTGTTTTACAATTGTTCTTTGGCTTATTGCTTAAGATTAGAGATGTGATACCACTATGTTTAAAAGTGTGGTGGCAGTGAGGTAATGCATTTATAATAACCCCGCAAAGAGACGACGGATTGTTGTTCGGCCTCTAAATCATTCAACATTAGTAGAACTTAAAAGCCAAATGTGGGGCAGGCTTCTAGGGTTTTTTATGCCTCTGTGCCTCTGCGTCATACTCCAGTGCTCCACTTTTGCACCCCTCAGACATTCTTAGTTTTCATCTGGTGTCTTGAATGCGTTATACTTTGAATTTTCATCAAAATCAATTTTTTGCCCACCTTTTTTTTTTTGGCTTGCTTGATTGTGCTTCTCCAGAAAGCTCAACAATAAGCAGCAGTACCAGTGAAAAAATGCTTCAGACGGTAAACACTACAAAGCAACTAAAACTAGAAAAGTGTCTTGTTGCAAAATGTTGCGGTCAAACTGAATTGCTTTGATTTGCTTTAGTGTTCTTACCCTTAGTTGTTGTCATTGTGGGGTTTCCGTTGTGCCATTGCTCTTCATGTACGGCATTTCCATATCAGCATTGTCATTCTGCCTGTGAACGGACATGTACATGATATAATGCAAACATAGTACCCCCTCATTGTAAAGTTCAGTTCATCTCAGCTCCTCTGGGTCAACAATTTTTAGAGCTGTTCTTCAGTTCAGTTGCAGCTGCACGTTTTTTTGATCTATGTCTCTTTGCACATCTGGAGACTCAGAACTTCTGTCCCAGTTTCTACTCTTTTGCAGTCTCTTCCAGGATTGTCCTGGATTTGGCTTCATCCACTGCTCATCAACTCTGAGCAGCTTCCCTGCCTTGTCTGAAGAAAAGCCACCCAGCAGCGTGGTGCGGTTTTGCTCTACGTAAATTCAAATTACACGTCGACCAAAAAGTTCATGTTGAGTCTAATCTGACTGACTCAGATTCTTAAACATGTTTGCTGTGACCCCAGCATGACTTTTATTGAGAAAACCGCTTTGTCACAACAAAGCAGGCTTTCTTCTCGCCTGTTTTCCATTAAGGCCAGATGTGTAATGAGCACAACAAAATCTGTCCCCTGAGTTGTAGGGCTGTGTGGCTCTTCAAGAGTCAGCATGGGCTTCTTTTGTTGATTCTCTGATTGATGCTCTCTTTCTCTTTCTTGTAAGTTAAGGTGGTGGCTATGTCTTGGTAGGTTTGCAATTGTGCCATACTCTCTATCTATCTATCTTCGGATAATAAGTTGAACTTTGCACGGTGAGACGTTCAAACTTTTGAATGAAATTCCAATCAAATACACTGGAAATTCAGAAATCTGTATATATTTTTAAAACGTTTCACTGATGTAAGGTTTTACAAATTCCCAGAATCTAGTCAGAGCAAAAAAAAAAAAAAAAGAAGAAAACGTGAGGAAAGATTCGGGACATTGATAGGTTTTTATGTTAATTACAAATATAAATACTTAGGACTGTGAGAATCTACGTCTGTTCTTGGAATGTGTGTGTCAAATTAGAAACACCCTGGAGCCAGAGTGACCACTGGCTGACTAACTAGAGGAAGTAAGAGTCATTAACGTTAGGGTCACAGGACCCACGCCTGAGGAATCAGCTGACTGAGCATACTGAGAGGGACACTTCAATGTCTAGAACAGACATTGATTGACTGTGTGTTTTGCCGCTGGGTATTTTGTTTTTCCCCTCCCCTGATAAGCAGATGTAACCAGGGCCTCTAAAATTTCAGATGAAAAGAGGAGTAGCGGAAAGAGGAGGAGAGGAAAGGCAGAGTGAGTTTGGAGACTGGCGCAAACACTCTCGTTATTTTCTCTCCTTGCTTTCTCATTGATTGAGATTTAATCAGTTGTCACTCTTCTTTGTGTCTTTGTGTCAAAGTATTATAGGGTTTGAACCTGACAGACATCTACAGCTTTTCAGGTTTTTTTTCTTTGTCTTAGTCTAAAGTGGTTCAAAAAAACTGCTTTATGTTGCTCTCACTTTTGTTTAAAGTAGCTGGATGCAAGATGAAGGCCTCATTAAAAAACAAGATCCTTTTTTATCAGCTCCTAATTGTGCGAGCCAGATGTTTGCCGTGCTCCACGGTGCCATAGCCACGTGTCATTGTTTGCTATTGCTTGGAGAGTGGGTAAGTAGGCTCTGGGGGGAGATGGAAAGATTGCACTTTGAGTCAATTAGTAGCCATGAACTCGAGAGCTCTGCTATTTTCTCCTCTATTCATCTTCCCATTAGAAAAGCCGGAATACGTGGTTGTTATGAAGGCAGCCACTTAATCCACATGCTATTGATCAAGGCTAACCCTTAAATAATCACAGGACTTATTTCAAATCAATGATGCAGATAAGTCCCTTCTTTCTGTTTCACACTTTCTCCCACACATGCAACACATATGCATTTTGTTTTGTATGTTTCTTGTACGGGTGAGTCTTCAGAACTCGCTGGAAGCATGTTACGTAATTAGTCCTATTAACTATACAGTGCTTCTTTTCTTGTGTCTAAGTCTAAAGAAAAAAATAATAAACAGTTGAAAAAATCAAAAACTAAGACTCTAACCCCAAGGACTAAATATAATGACATTATTATTTAAAAGGTTGATAGTACCAGTACTCACGGTTTGATTTTATTGGAGAACCTCTGCCGCAGGATGACAGCAATAGTGGTCAGGACCATCATGGTTGTGCACATGGTTCTACCCCAAAAAGTGTCTTGGGCCTTGGGGCCTGCTGCTGGTCTGGAACACCAAAACGTCTTACCCCATTGAAAGTTGTGAATGGTACAGGACAGAGATTGGGACTTGTAACAGTCAGACTATTCCTGCCTTGGCTCTCACTCATGATTGGGGGAGATTAGCACAGAGGATTAGCCAGGATCAAGGAGCAGGCTGGTTCTTGCTGGAAGGGCTAGAGGGCAAACAGAGCATGCTGTGTTGCTATTCTGAAAACAACCCACACCGTGTGGTTAGCACAGAAAGCCAAATCAAGCTTGATGTTGCATTTTCATTCAAGGAAGGATGCCTTTTTCGAAAAAGGCTTCAAAAAGTGTCACAATGTAAATTGTGACATTGAAAAAGTTGGCACATTTAAATGGTATTTTGTCTAGACATGCATTGGTAAAAATGAATAAATCTTGGAGCTTGTCATAAGGTCGTAATATTGATTTTAAACAAGACAGACATTAATTACATACTAAGAGGGAGGGAAGTTTAGTATGTGCTTTTTTTTTGGGTCAAATTTCAATGTTTCGCATCCTCAAAAAAAATATGTTAGACAAAAATAATATGAGTAAATTTAAAAAGTGCTTTTTAATGACACTTTATTTGTATGGGTAAAAAAGCTATTGAAATGGAAAAACCTTTTTACTCAAATGGTTAAAACAGTTGTTCTGAGTCCCCGCCCTTATTGCTTGCTGCAGTAAGGAGGTCAGATCCCTATGCTGTCTGGGCGCGGCTCTGACCAATTCAAGCTTCACAAAGTCTTTTATCAGTTTTCTGAACACACCCACATATCACACAATCCGCAAAGCATTCTGACAACTCACAAACCCTGTGATTAAAGATCAATTGTGTTCAGTCTAACAACACAAACTGAACAGTTCCTTTATCAACTTCTTATTTGAATGACTTGAGCAACCGTCGTCCTCCAACCGTAATTCACCCAAAGTTATCTAATGCACGTTAAAAAGGTCAGAGTGCGGTACTGTTGAACATTACTCTGGCAACTTATTTTTGGCCAGTGAAACATGCAACATTTTCACCACAGGCAACGTCGCCCATTGTAAAAAAGTAATTTGTTTATCCACGAATTCCCTGTTATCAGCCACATCTCAGCCTTACTACTGCCAGGTTTGAAGAATATCTCATAGAACCTGCCATGAAGAAGGCTGAAAAATCTCAAAAAGTGTTCACACTCACTTACCCAGAGTGAGACCCATTATACACTAAAGGCAAAAATATTGTCAGCCAACTAAAGTTTCTACAAAAGTAGCAATGGTTTGTCCTGGAGAACACAGAAGAAACAATAAAAAACACAGAACCAAGTCTGGGTCTTTTTTTTTGATTCAATAAGAAAATGTCATCCAGGGGAGAGTAGTAGGACAAAAACCATTGCTGACCACTAAACAACACAAATATCCTTCTCATATTTGCCACAAAAAACTTTTACATTTTATACACTCATAGGACACAAGTGAAAGTATTTAGAAAATGTTCCAGTAGGTGGTCTGGACTTGTTATCCTGCTTCGGCATATGGATGGTGCAGTGATTGATGGATCCATGTGTTTAACTCTCTCTGTCACCTTTGACTCAAAAAGGCTTCGGTTAGGCAAAAATGAAAACTGCAGCCTAGTCAAAGTCTAGACTTGTGGCAGCACCTCAAAAATGTCATACAGGTTTGAAACCCTTTAGCCTGTATGAAGGGTTGTTGTGTGAGCGAGAAAAAGCTAATTTAAATAAATAAATAAATAACACTATGAGTTTTAATCAGAAGGTTTTCTATTGTCTGTTTACTTCAAAGTATCCTCAGTAACACATACAAATGTGAGTTTCAATGATGGGGGGGGGGGGAAAGTACAATCATCAGCATTATTGTTGAAAATGTAGAAATCCTCCATTATTCATAGACCATAGCAAAACCGACATGAGTAAGTGAAGTGTGAAAACAGGGAACATCTGTAAAACATTTGAACATTTCGAAAGACTCCTGTTTACATTTCAGTTTCTACATGGACACATTTAATAGAAGGCACACCCGAGTCAAATGTGACCTCTTATCTACCACTCCGTCTCTTTTCTGCATCTTATATGGGTTAGTCTTTGAAAGAGAACAATCACGGGGAAGGGTTGTTCTCTTTCTCTCACAAACACAATGCTAGCTATAAAAAGGGCACAGTACGTGTTCCTAGATTTGTTTATGTATTTTACATTGTCCATGATTATCATAGATAACAACAAACTGCATTGTCATATTACAGTCATCTGATTGCTATTGCATAAAGCTGCAAAGCGATAATAAGATCCCCGTTAGAGGTGTGCTAATGTACAGGTTTCAGCCACTGGAGGTTGATTGTTGAGTCCAGCCCACTTCTTCATAGACGGCTTTGAGGCCAGAGCAGACAGTAGCTAGGAACTTGGTCCATGCTGCACCCACCTCTGGCGTCACAACCTCTGGATACTCTTCTCCCAGGACTTCCACAATCACACCGCTCAGGATCTAAATAGGACGCAAACAAGTGATTTACCTCAAAGTGGCGTTTAGAGTTTGACATTTTAGGATGCTTTTGAAATATCATTAATAACGCAGCTGTTGTTATTAATTATGCTTCCAGAATATTGAAGTCAAAGAAAGCCAGTCATGCCATTCACCAATTTCTTATTTTACATGGGAAACCCACTCTGTGATCATTTTTCAGGCATGCAGAGATATTTTAGCTCTGCACTGAGTTATTAGCTTGTAATACTAATAACCCAGTGGAACAACCCAGTTACTTCACTGGGTTTATTTGGAAAGTCAAGTTTTTTTGCAAAGAACATTTATGCAACAAGGCAGTTTGAAGTGCTTTACATGATTAACACATAACACAACTAACAAGTACAACAAACAAGAAAGACATCACAGTGGCAGAATAAAGGAAAGTAATTTAAAAAAGTAATGAAAAATTGGAATCCAGACCAGAATTAATATATTTTCCAGCTATCTTATGTACAACAAATATATGGTAAAATCAATGTTTTGAAGTGGGCATCACTAAGCCTTGATCTCAATCCAATGAAAAATTTGCTGGAAGTTCAGAAAAAGTTTGCGTACACAAGGTGGCTAACAAATTTTATGCAGTTTCACCAATTCTGTCTGGAGCAATGGGTAAAAAAATTCAGTAAACTATTGTGAGAAGCAAGTGGAAGGAAAACCCAAAAAGTTTGATCCAAGGCACACAAGTCAAAAGGGGCATTATTTTAATAACAAAAGAAATATATGAAAACGTCTGTCTTTGAAGAAAATGATTGAAATGCTTTCTTCCCAAAAGATTGTCTTGCTACCGATTCTGAGATTTAGCATATAGAAATAAATCTGGTAATACTATCTAACATAAAACTGAAAATGTTTAGTCTAGTATAAAATCAAACAGTGAAAATAAAGGGTACACCATTGAATACATTGCATGTAAATACCTGCTGTAAACTTTATTTTCTCTCTACCCAGAATTTCAGCCTTAGCTGAATAAAATACATCTCAATTACAAATCTATACAGCCACCCAAGTGGCTGTATGGATTCTTTCTTTATATTTTAGTCCGTTTGTTTTACATGCCCACCGTTTGTCTTGATTTGATTCATACAGTCTTTACCTTGAAGTACACTGGATCCACCTTGTGTTTGAGTGCGTGGGCTTTGCCAACCAGCTTCAGCACTGAGGCCACCTTTTCTGAGTCGTCAATATTCTCCACCAACGTGTTGAGGGCATTCATGACTCTTTGGGCATGTTTTCTGAGCTGGGGACTATGCTCCAGCTCCTCTGTGTCCTCAATGTGCTTGAACTGGCTGAAGTATAGCTTGGATGAAGGGAAGTTCACAAACAGTCTGTGAAGAAGAAGAACATTAGAGGAAAATTTTAGACATTGTCCAAAACCTTAACTAGCTAAAGTCTTCCTTTAGCTAGTTAAGGTTTTCCTTTAACCAGCTAAAGTTAGTGTTAGATTATAAATGTTTTTTTATTTCATATATACTCATCATTATCCTTGTGAACTGTTGGACTGTTTGTTTCTAGAAAGTGTGATTTTTAGTCATGTCTGCAGGAGGAGATAAGCATGCCAAAGTGGAAGTAAAGACCAGCCACTTCCGGAGAGCTGGCCTGACAGGGAAACACCCAAAGGCTAAGGGTCAAAGTTTGTGACCCAGAGATACTAAAACTGCAAGATTTCACATGCAGAAAGATAGAACACTGCATTGTATAGAAGAGATAGATAAATGTGTGTTAGCAGCTGGGTTTGTTGTTTGCCCCTACCCTAATTAGCAGCTGCTAATCTATGTGAACAGGGTTCTCAAATTACAATAAAAGGAGGAGAAAGAGGGGACATCAGAGCAAGTTTGGAGACCAAAACGATCGCTCCCCATTCTTTCTCTCCTTAAGTAACAAATTCTAATTCATTTGCCTCTTTTTCCTTTGTCTGTGTCTGTGTGAAGGTGTGTAGGGTATTTGAACCTGACAGTTAGTTAAAGGAAGGTATAGATGCTGTCACATTACTTATTTTTTGCCATGTACTTTGGCATGTAAGAAATATCATGCAGGTCCAAACATAAAGAAGCAGAGTACATTATGTGAAAACATGGAAGTCCTGTCAAGTCTTTGCATGCATTGCTCATGATGTGCCCCTTTTGTTTGTACAGTACATGTGCATTGGGGTGGGAGTCACCACACTCATTACATTATTTTTGTCTTGTCCAAAACAATAAGGACAAGACAATCTAAGACAGATCCCAAAATGCAGGTGCTAGGTGTGCAGAAAGGTGTTGTTATGCCACTGAAGTGGAAAGTGAAAAAAAACAAAAAACTTTTTTGTTGTAAGGTTCAGATTTTTACAAGCCAAAGCTAAATATTTTCACTCAGAACTCTTCCATCCATCCTCTGTAGCCACTTTATCCTGTTCAGACAACTTGAGAAGAAATTATGGCAATTGGTACAAATTCGACAGAGCGCTTTTTCACCACAGGACCAACTCAGAGTAACAATTTTTACAACCATTAAATCTATATGCACTATAAAGCCTTATTCTGGGGTTTGAGAGGAAACTGTAGAACCAAAGCAAATATCTGCCACTGCTCAGACAAAGCATGGAAAGCATGATTTGGACCGACAACTTTCTAGCTGTTAAACAATAGTACAAACCACGGTCCCAACAGCTAGATATTCTGTTAGTTTCTGGTAGAAATAGGGTAAAAGGGTAGACTTATAAACTTCATCTTGCTTTTTTGGAAGAATTCCCCTGTCAGGGTCGTCTGATTTACCGTACATTTATAACAGTCAAAGTTACCTGCAGCAATGATTACATCGTATATTTTTCTTCACTTTGTTTTGAGGGACAGGTGGCCTTCTTGTCTCAACAGAAGTTCCAGGTCTAGATTCTATTCATTCGCACAACGTGATTCAACTTGGGCCTTTCAAAGAACAAATAGTCACTTTGATGTCTTCTTTAATTACATCCCCGCTTGACCCTCGGAGGTATCACAGTGAATTTTGCAAAGAGGAACCTAAAAGCTCACGCCCTCACACAGTTCTGGGAAGAGGGCCAAAGCATCTGGTTGCTGGCTATCAAATCAAGATGTCCCGTCTCCCCCTAGCTCTGCAACTGCTTACACAAAAAGGAAGCAAATATTTCTTTTCTGCTAGCTCTGACACATATGCTTACATATCGGGGTTTTACATGTGAAAAGGGAGGAAGTTAGAGTGCGCTCAGTGAGTTCAGATGGGTGAAAAGCTTTGAAAATGCCGGCGCTTCATAGTCCCTGTTTTGCTGCAAACTAATGAGGAGCGACAGTGTTTAATCTCTCTGTCTTGTAATTGCATGACCTGTGCATGCATATAAATAGCCTAATTAGAATTTTCTGTGGTCATTGAACTCTTAATCCTTCCTTATCGTTTCTCAAGAATAATTGAGGAGCTGAATTGAAGACAGCTTCTAATTTCAGAGAGGGAGCTCTGTGATTTGCGCTCGTCGATCTTATCTGCGAGCCAAAAAGACTGTAATTTTGTAGGATTAATATTAGCGCCGAGGTCCTTTGGCAGAGCGACAGGATGTATTTCTTACTGCCTAGAGGAATATTGCACAAGGCCTGGTTTTCCAATCAATATTCATTCTTCAAATTCCTGAAGGCTAAAGCAGGGGTGCCCAGAGTCAGTCCTTGAGGTCCGACATCCTGCATTCTTTAGTTCTCTCCCTGGTTTAACGCACCTGGATCCAATGATGGCTCATTAGAAAGCCTAAGAAGAACACCGACATGCTGAAAAGGTTATTACTACCACCAAAGAAAGAACTAAAACATGCAGGATGCCGGCCCTCGAGGACCGACTTTGGGCACCCCTGCTGTAGAGGATCTTTGTACATGGAATGTAAGGATGGAAAATGTGGGACTGAAAAGAAGTCATACCTAAACATGTTTAACCTTCATTCAGGCACTTTTTGTGAATTTTCTGAAGGTGAAGTGCCTCAAAAAAGTATCAATAACTGTTGAACTTTTTTTTTGAGATAGCCATAAAACTCAGTGGATTTTGCTGGGGCTTTATGTAGCAGATCAACACAAATTAGTAGATTTGTGAAGTGGATGGAAAATGGCACAAGGTTTTCAAAATGTGAGATTGAAAAAAAAGAAAATAAAATGAAACATTTGATGTGCATTTGTATTCAGTCTCCTATAATTCGACTACCTCTAAATTTTACTCTGAGCAACCAGTGTTTTGCCTTCAAGTGTTGCTTGAGTAGTAATAGAGTCAGTATGTGAAGTATTTAATCTCTGGATCTATACCACATGACCGTGAAGGCCTGTAAGCTAGTGCTGCATGTTATTAGGAAAATATAAGATAAGCAATAAGGCCAGGGATTTTATAATGATGGCATAACTTGTGATTAATAAACACATCACTGAACGGTGTTAATGCATTTCTGCTTTGGATTCATAGCAAATACTGGACGCATATAAGAAAGAGTCCATCCATTTACTGGATATAAATAATTATTTTCTTCTCAAAAACAAGGTTATATTAAAAACGTCCTTCTGGGTGACTTCTGGTGTTTTGAAGAGTTAACAATTTAGTTCCTTAGTGACTTTACCACCTTGCCGTGTCTTTACATTTTGAAACATAAATGCTGCATGAAAGAACAAGAGTCACTAAATAAGTAAGCAATTTTGTCAGACAACATAAAAAAATTTATTTTCTGGCCAACATGCGGTGGAACACTAACACCCTATACTCATCATTATCAATTTGAAACGTGGTAGTGGCAACATCATGCTGTGGGGTGCTTCTCTTCAGCAGGAACGGAAAAGCTGATTAGAGTTGATGTGACAACGGATGGCACTAAAATACACGATGGTCCTGGAAGAAAACCTGCAAAAGACTTGAGACCGGGAGAGAGGTTCTCTTGTTCTGAGGTCTAATCAGGATTAGATATGATATGTAGCCAGAGAAATCATCATGTAATCATGTAGATGGTCCAGGCAAAGTCCATGCCTAAATTCACTTGAGAATCTACAGCAAGACTTGTAAATGTATGAGCTCAAATGATTTCCATTCAGTGTAACTGAAATTGAGCTGTTTTGTAATGAAGAATGGGCACTTTTTATGGGCAAAGGTAGGCAAAACATTCAGCTAAAGACTAAAAGCTGCAATCGAGGGTGAAAGCTGGCAGAATAGAAATGCCTGCCACACTTTTAAGATTTTTATCTATAAAAACTTGCAAAAACTGTGTGTATTTTTTTCCTTCCACGTCACAGTTGTCTTTTGTTTTGGTCTGCCCCATAGGATCGCAAAACAATACATAGACGTTTGAGACCTTAATGTAAGAAATTGTGAAAATAAACAATTGAAGTGGGTGTGAATACTTTTTTGAGGCTGTCTACGTCCCCTTCTTCAGCAATCTGAGAGGATGACAAAAACATATGTTCCTTGACTAGTGGTGCATGACGCCACTCACATGATGTCCCTCTGCAATCAAAAAGGATTATTAAGGCACGCCGTGTCATGCGGCGAATCCCGTCACACATGAACAAATGTCAAAAGCCTCTACACATCCGTGCAGATGGCTGACTTTTGCAACAGTTTCTCATTCCTGGATTTCAGTGCTAATGCTAAAAAAAGACAGCGACCGCGAGAGTCTCTGCAACGGCTCTGCGAGATTCCCATAAATAGATGAATTCAATTGCTGAAATGACTGATTGAGTGTATTAAAATAAAAGAAGCTAAAATAAACTCGAAGCCCTTTGATTTCTGGGAAGACTTAAAGGTCTTGCTGAGTGATGGAGTCCTGTGGCGGCAGGTATTCAAAACATGGCCTCTGCTTCAAGGGACGGACAGCCAAAGATGTTTCCATGATGGATTTTAACGATTTGCTTTGATTACATGAGAAAACAAAGAAGATAGTGAGAGATAAGGCTGTCACATGGAAAACATTAGTATTGAAGTGTGTTCTCTGCTGTATTCTAGGAACGGAAAACCCGTCAGTTTGGAATCTGTTCGTATTTCCGGGAAAAATAGGTCGTACATATGCAGGCTCCAGCAGACACATCAACACATGTGAGCTCCAGAGAGGGGAAAAGATCAAATTCATGGTTCTGAAACTGATCTAAGTTGCAAAGGAGGGCAAAAAGAAAATGATAAAAAAATAAAAATAAAAAAAACAGCAGCATCCCATTTGCCACACTCTGTCACAGAGCCACATTCACATTAATCAAAACCTAAAACAGCAGATGGAAATACCTGACCAGCATGGCAACCCCGGCCTCCTCACAGTTCTGGTAGACTTTCGCCCACGAGTCCTGGATCATCACCCTCTCCTTGTCAGTCAGTGGGCTCGGGCGCTCCAGGTGGTCCACCTCTCCCTGCTTCCTCTCCATCTGGAAACACAGTGTGTAAGCAGGCTGAGCACATGCAGCAGGCAAGCAGGCAGGCAGGCAGGCAGGCTGGCTCTGGTGGCACTACCCCTCCCCCAGAATAAACACAATATTTTCTACCTTTTTTTTTCTTCTTCTTTTTTTGGCGTCTCTTTCTCAGGGAGACAGAAAAAAAAGAGAGAGAGAGAAATAAATAAAAGATAAAAAATCTCTCTCCACCCTTTCTAAGTGAGAATCTTTGCTCCCTACCTCTGAGCCTCTGCTGAGCGAGAGAGTGTGAGTGAGAAGCCGGATGAGAAAAACACAAGAAACGCACACGGCGAACGAGGAGGAGCCTCTGTTGGTCTCTCTTTTTACACTCTCCTTTCCCACTTTGCACCCACCCTGCTACATTCTATTCCTCACTCTGTCCACTTTACTTTTTGTAGGTGTTATGTGATGAAAACATAATGGGATCAGACACAAATCCATGATAGGTGAGCCAGATATGTCATGCATGCAGAGAGGGGGCATTGGAAGCAATATAACATCATGGCGTTATTATAAGATAGAGAGGCACACTCTGAACTTTTCCTTGAGAGAAGCCGTTAGCCGTTGCTGACTGTCCAAGGGATTAACCTGCAATCATGTTCAATTTCTTACATAGCACTGCTAATGTAATTATAGCACTGCTGATCTCTGTTACAGACTAGAACTAGATTATGTTGGGGAATTTTTCCATTTCTTTACATTTTAAATTCTATGTGCACACCCTCGATACACCCACACGTACACTTTCCAGCTCTGTGGTGGCAGTTGTTATCAGTGGGAAGAGATGTCTCACTTGTGTTGACACAGCTAAGATTAAAAACAAAAAAAAAACAAAAAAATTATAGATCTGTGTTCTCCTGCTCCACGGTGGGTGAGATATGCAGGACATTTTAACCTGGATCAAAAAACAAAAATACTACCAGAGTGTAGTACACACATACAGTGTTTTGAAAACATTTTTTAACAGATAAAAATCTGAAATGTTAACAATTTGTTTGATAAAATCTTGATGTTACGTATCCATCCATCCATTTTCTTACACCCCTGTCCCTGGTGGGGTCGGGAGGTGCTGGTGCCTATCTCCAGCTCCAGGGTGAGCGGCGGGGTACACCCTGGCCAGGTCGCCAGTCTGTCGCAGGGCAACACAAAGACAGACAGGACAAACAACACCACACACACTCACACCTAGGGAGAATTTAGAAAGACCAATTAACCTGACAGTCATGTTTTTGGACTGTGAGAGAAAGCCGGAGAACCTGGAGAGAACCCACGCATACACAGGGAGAACATGCAAACTCCGTGTAGAAAGACCCCAGGCCGGGAATCGAACCCAGGACCTTCTTGCTGCAAGGCAACAGTCCTACCCACTGCCCCACTGTGCAGGCCCAATGTTACATATTTAGAGAGTTAAATATTTTAGTCATTATTCTTTTAAATTCAAATAAATTCAAATAATAATAATACTCTTATTATCCTAAAGGTATTGAGTGGAGACAATATTTCATAGTAACATGTTATGGGTGACACCATCAGTTGTCAACAAGCACTAATCCACCTCGACTGCTTTTGTTGCTTCATTCTACCTGTTTTTCCAGGATGATCAGAAAGTTGAACAGAGAGACGTTGAACTCCGGAATATGATCCATACCCATTATGATTGATGGAAGACACAGTTTGAACTATTTCCACTTTTCCATTGAAGAATAGCTCAAACGTATTCAGATTGGATAGAGAGCATCTGTCATCACCGATTCTCAAATCTTAATATATATGATCCTTTAGATTTCAAATGAGTCTGTCTCCTACACCCACATGAACATACTTTGATCTAAACCACTCTGGCTGACTGCTTAGGTTAATTTTCCTGCCGGAACATGTGGTCTCATGGGTCTGTCCAGCGTTACACTCCTGAAGAAAATGTACGTGTACATACAAGAACTTACATTTAATTTCAGCGGACCACAGCACCTTCTACCACATGTTTGCTGTGTCCCCTCCATGGCTTGTATCTGGAAATTAGCAGGCAGCAACAATATGGCTTCCTTTCAACAACAAGTTTCTTCTTGCCCCTCTTTCCTCTACAGAGGGCAGATACAGTACATAGAGTATGACTAATAGATGTCCTGTCAGCACACTTCAGAAAGCAATTGTTTGCACTACATTTGATTTAGGAATCACCAAAGTAAAAAGGGGCGAATACAAATACATAGCAGACTTTTATTTTTTTTTACTTGTATGTGTACATTTTGAAAATCATGCATCATTTTCATTCATTTGTGCTATTCCTCCCCCCACAAGATCCCAAATAAATTGCATTGAAGTTTGTGGTTGCACATGTAAATATGTGGAAAAATGTTAAACAATTTGAAGATCTGCATTGCAAAGCACGAATGGGTTGCTATAAAACTGGAACGATACAAAGTACAAATGTGTGTTAAACATTGACCCAATCTTTGATAGTGAACAAGATAAGAAAACACGAGACTCTAGTTTGATGATCAATGCAGCTGTACGTCTGAAATGCCTAAGCAAAAGGAGCACTTCAAGTCAGCTCTAGCCCAGCTGATTTATGGGTAGGTATTATGTAATAGAGGCCCACAAGGAACATTATTCAAAAGTCTAACAGTATGTACAATATAGGCAGAAAATACTATACTGTGCATACTGCCTCTGGAGGTACTCAAGGACAACACATCATTTTGGCGTGATCAGAGTCTTGCAAGAGTGAACATTTGTGAATAGCTTTGGACTGGACTTTTGTTGAGTTCCATCTACAGTCTGGGATCTGTGAGTAATATCAAACTGACTTCATAATTTTCCATTTCAAAGTTTAAAAATTATTTGCCGCTACCTGCCCAGTATATGTGTCCCAGCTTTGAACGTATTTTCGTGTCTTGAATCATACAAAGAGAGGATAGTAATTTTATGACAGGTTACAGGATGATAATAAAGAAAGACAATAATTGTAAATCTTCCAGGGAGAAGGGGTGGACAGGTAGGGAGGCTATAAAATCAGAGTTGCTTTACTAGAGAGTATATGACTGCAATTTAAAAGGCAATTTTTTTAAGCAAATAACTTCTACGTCTGGTGGGAGCTGAAGAGATGTTAAGATTTGCAGCAAAATGTCATCTATGTCATCTTCTATAGGTCATTAGTGGAAAGGTCAGCCAGCTGTTGCAACATAAGAATCAGCAAATCAAAGGCATCCCAGGACGTCTTCCAGACCTCTCAGCTTCTCAGGATTATGTCCAAATCTCCTGAGGGGGCTTTTAGTTACTTTGGCCCCATTCGCTGTAACACCTGTTGACCTGAGGTCAGTTATAGTTGTGTTTACATTCACAAACTAACTCAAGGGTTTTTTTTGTTTACACGCCAATAATAAATCTGCGTGTTTGTGTCTATTTGTTATTGTGAACTTGGATTAGATGTCCTGTACAGTTAGAGCATGTGTTTTTGTCAGTGCTGTGAGGGTTCTTAAAGGGGTTACAACTTATAACTCAAACTTCTGCATTTTGCTACTAATTAATTATTTATGTGTGTGGATGTATCAATGTGTCCTTGGTCAAGTTCTTCATACACACATTTGCTTATACTTTTCAAGCACAAAAATATCAACTTAATTTTGGTCAACAGCTGACAACTTCATGCAACAATTACTTTTTTTAAGAAAGAAAATGGTTGCAAAATTTTGAATTTGCTGTGGACTTTGTTAAGTTATATGGGGCTAAAATTATTTGCACAAGATCAAGCAGAACATACACCCCAACAAATGTCCCTTGGCAAAATAGACCCTGTATGTTGACAAGCTTCTGGGGTAATTCCGGACAAATTTCTGGCCAGTCATCCAGATAGAATTGTTTTAAATTGGTTGCTTTCTTGTCTGTCTTTAAGCATATGTTGAACCTTTAGAGAGACATTTTCTAAAATCCAATTCTGATATGATTTTGGGTGAATGTTCCTGTTGGAGAAACCAGTTTTAGCCACCTCGTGTTTGAACCTAGGTGTACTTATCATGAAAACATGGGATTTGAGTTTTAAACATTTTTAACTTCTAATAATTGCTCCTCTTTGTTTTTTCCTATTTATAAATTTGTCCTTACTGTACAGTATCTTATATATTTTGCCTTTGTGTGAATACGCATGGTTCTGCTTACCCTAACTTGCTATTATGATTCCTGAATTCCCTCACAGTGGTACAATAAAGGATATTCTTTTCTTCTATTGAATAGGAAATTTATTTAGGCTGTTTAGAAAATCAGTTTAGCTCATGTTTTTGAACTGTAGGAGGAAGCTGGAATACCTGGAGAGAACCCACACCTGTACAGGGAAACTCCAACAACGGGAAACATGCAGAGGATCTGAGGTTGGGATTTGAACTCAGGGCATTCAAGAACTCAGTTATGCCTCAGTTATGCCACAACTGAGGCATAACTGTGCCTCAGTTGTGTACAACAGTGAAAAAACACAAAGGAAGCAAGCTTCCAACACAAAAATCTGCTGTCATTTAGAGGAGTATCATATTTTACAAGATAATCTGTGACCTAAATCACGTTTTGAGACTTCTTGAAAGATAATAGTTGCAGAAGGTAGGGAAGTGTTTGTCAGTAAAAACAATCCTTTCCCACCAAATTACTGGTCAAAGAACGTTAAAGCTTATACGACTCTGCCTTGATGGTCGGTTTTATCTGTTTTACTGAGCTGTTGTTAGAGGCTCTGCCTCTCTGTTATCTTCTGTTTTGCTTTAATGATGCTGCAAAGACATAATTTTGTCTTCATTATCTTTTCTCCGAACATGAACATCAGAGAATGGAAGCCTGGTTTTACCCTCTTCCAGCCCATTAGGCAACTCTCTTCCCGACTTAATAAATTTCAGTGGGATCTGAAAAAAAAGCTTTTAACAATATACTCACCACTTTTATGTTCATAAATGTGACAGAAATGTTGCTTCTGGAAAATTTCTGATTCAGTAATGAGTCACTGTTTATCAGGTTTAAAATTAGTTTAAAGGTCTTTTGAAGACATTAAAAAAAAAAAAAAATCTAATCCATTGTTTTTAAACTCTGGGATCTTGGTGGCTTTTTATTAATAATCATTTCTTATGGCAATAGTTGTGATTGTTATTATTGCTTTTCTATTATCATCGTGTCAGATTAGATATTTGGTTTAAAAGTGATTTTGATTTGGATTTACATGAAATTTCAAGCTACAAACCCACAGTTACTTACATACAGTGGAAAACCAGAATCTCCTCAAACGCATTTCAAGCTTGAAGCGGTGTTTCACAACGTGATCAATAAAAACAGTAGCTATACTTTGCTGCCACCCTCTGGAACATCGTGGAAGCAGGCTCAAAGAATGAAGTATTTCTGCACCGTTTGGCAAAAATAATAACATATATTTAGATATAAGGAAATAATTAATCTGGTTAATTTAACAATTAAACAACACATTACGATACAGTGATTCAGCACAGGTTGTCTTCTTGCATGCTGTTAACCTGGAGACTTATTATTAGATGCAAATCCCACATTTTAATACAAACAGAACTGATTTATTGTCCTACTAGAAAGACTTCTTTCGTCACAACTTATAAGAAGACATCCCTGTCCACTTACACTTTGTGATTTTACAACCTAATGACACTGAAAGTATCTAAAATATATGTTGATACTTTCAGTGTCATTCTGTTGTGGAAATTCAATGTAATTATCCAATTTAAAAAGCTTTAAAAGTTGTATTTTATAAGTAAAATGTTAACTGACTCGTCATTTTTAGCTAAAGTTAGTTAGAGGCCTTGTGGAAGGTCAAAAGACTCTTATAGTTTAATGACTCTGAATAAAACTATATTAAAATGTGTTGTTAAAACTAACACTTTTTTAGCCTAAATTGTTTTTCCCCTCACTCAATACTTGAATTCATTATTTTTGTTTGAGAATTCTCTCATGAAGGATTGCATTAATCCAATGAAATATTCACAGATTTTAATGTGATTTACATCTCTTTATGTAAAAAACATATATTTACATAAAGATAAACAAACATCATGTGGATGGTATTTGTTTATCTTATTTGCTCTGTCGTACAGAAATAATGTGAAATCGTAAATATTAAATGTAAAAAAGTTAAATGCTTGTAGTTTTAGTTCTTCACACAGCACTGGTTTTGTATCAAAATGATATCCAGTCGTTTGCATACACACTGCAACGCGTTGCCAGCAATTTTGACCCAGTGACCACCCCGTAGTTCTCAAATGTGGATCGCTGTCAGGTTACCATGCAACCTGATAGACCATAGGCTGGATCATTTGTCTTTTCGCGAGTAATACATGCAATTAGACACGCTAACTTAATTGTATTTATTTCCCTTCTATATTTAGTCACGTTTGTGTCCCACACCGAGCTTTTTTTTTCTCTCGAATAAATTAGCTCACTTACTGCAGACGCTAGTGTGCGGCAGTTAGCTAGCCGTCGTAAAAAAAGCTAAACGTTCCTGTTTTGTCGGGTTAAAATAAAGTGGCGTTACTGACTGTTACTTTCTGTGACATACAAACACTGAGCTTCCAGAATGAATGTCGCTAAAAGTGGCTACCGTGTGTTTTCTGCAAACTCCTCCGTGGCTTGCACAGAGTTGGCTAAGAAGATAACAGAGTGAGTACTCCGAAGCACTAGTTAATGTTTAGCTATACTCACTTGTATTCAAGTACTGAGGTGTGTTCGGGTGTAACTACTAACTGACACAAATAAAGGGATATTAAAAGAGGCAGAGCAGGTTCAAGTGATTTGTCATTCACAGTGTGTTGTAATCGTGAATAAATTAATAATGCTAGAAATTCAGCATAATCCTGAGATTACACAATTGTTTGAAAAGTGCATGCAAAGGTATGCTTTTGTTTTGCAGGAGGTTGGGTGTTGAGCTGGGAAAATCTGTCGTCTTTCAGGAATCTAATAGAGGTAAGAAAAAAAAAATCGAAAATCCCCCACTCAGGTAAGTGATGTCTGATTTATTTATATCTGTGCACATTTTATTTTATTCCCTGCCCTCTTTAAGTTGGCTCTAAATTGAAATTGAGTCAAATTCACAAATTGAATCAAGTAGCTCATTTGCAAAACTTAAACAGGTATGAGATGTTATTTTTCAGTTTTAGCAGCTATAAGGTGGTCATCGCTTAGTTTGACCACCTCTAGTTTTTTCCCCTCAAATACTAAGAAAGCATATGCAAAGGTTTGAATGTTTTTTTTTGTTGTTGTAATGCTGCGTTAATGGCCTGAAAGTTGAGGAGGCTTTTATTACCATCGCATCATTTTACACAGAAAAATAACACAGTTCTCTAAGGATTATAAACAATGTATTTTCTTTTTCATGCTTCCCAAACAACGAGTTATCTTTTGACTTATAAAGATCAGCAAATATTTACCTTGCTTGAATTTTATATATATATATATACATATATATTTATATATATATATATATATATTTCCCATTTTGAAGAGTGGTTAAGATAAATGTCTTTCTTTTGAGTAATCATCTAATCTAATCTTCTAGACAATTTGATTTTTCAGCCCATTTTTTTAAGATAAAAATATTTAGCATGTCATTATCATGCAACACTGAACTTTCAATTTATTTGAAGACTTTTTATATATCCTGAGCAGAACACCAAATAAATTAGTATTTTACTCGTTCACATGCTTTGATTATGTATATTAAAACTAAATAAAATGCAGGCTTTTGAAGTTGATTTAAAGCTTAAGAAATTATAGTTAGAAATGTCAGTATTTCAATTCATATGATAAATTGAACCTTTATTTACAATAAGCAAATGTTCCAACATAAAATACTAATTGTTTATATAGCATTTGTTTATTGTTAGCTTGTAGCTAAAATTGCTGTTTGTGTAAAATGACATTTTCCTCCCTTCATATAGAGACAAGAGTGGATGTGAAAGAGTCTGTACGTGGGCAGACCATCTTCATTATCCAAACCATACCAAGGTGAGTACAGAAAATTGTTCACTTTTATCACAGCTGGATTTTTTTCTAACCCAAATCTTTAACTATCTCTTCTTTATTTTTCTATAACCAGAGATGTCAACACAGCCATCATGGAGCTCCTTGTTATGGCTTATGCTCTTAAGACGTCCTGTGCGAAGAACATCATTGGAGTTATTCCTTACTTCCCCTATAGCAAGCAGTGCAAAATGAGGAAGAGAGGCTCCATAGTTTGTAAACTGTTAGCTTCAATGTTGGCTAAAGCAGGTAAAGAGATCAAAGCAAAACTGAACAGCATAATTTAAAAAAGACTCTCTAATTAACATTTTATTTTTGTGTCAATAAGGATTGACACATATCATCACCATGGATTTGCATCAGAAAG
Source organism: Xiphophorus couchianus (assembly GCF_001444195.1). Lineage (NCBI taxonomy): Eukaryota > Metazoa > Chordata > Actinopteri > Cyprinodontiformes > Poeciliidae > Xiphophorus > Xiphophorus couchianus. The sequence continues at coordinate 16,502,613 of NC_040243.1, read as the reverse complement.
AGATCCAAGGCTTTTTCAGCTTTCCGGTGGATAATCTGCGAGCCTCCCCGTTTTTGATTCAGTACATACAAGAAGAGGTGGTTGTTGTGTTTGTGTCTTCATCTTATGACATTAAATTGAAACAATAATTGAAGCAAACAGAGTTTGGAAGAATTGGTAACACCTTCTTTCCTTTATTTGGACAGATTCCTGATTACAGAAATGCTATAATTGTGGCAAAGTCCCCTGCTGCAGCTAAAAGGTATCAGATGTTAGGCAACATTACATTGATCTTACATTGAAAACACAGTAGAGGCCTAGTTTATCCTTTTATCTATTTTTTACCTATTTGAAGTATTCACAGGTTGTCTCCTGTCTTTGCAGGGCTCAATCCTTTGCAGAACGTCTCCGACTGGGTCTGGCTGTGATCCACGGCGAGGCCCAATGTGCCGAGTCGGACATGGCTGATGGAAGACACTCCCCGCCATGTGTGCGCAACACCACAGGGCACACAGGACTGGAGCTACCTAGTGAGATCCTGGTCTTTCTTTGTTTAGATCCTTACTTTATCCAAAATTTCACAAATAATATGTGTCCCATGTTGTTGTTTTGTTGTTACATGACTTTTTATTCATTAGTTTTCCAAAGTTTTAACATTTAAACACATGCTGTGACTTGTTAGATAAGAAGAATGTATTTTCTTGACCACAAACTATTACAGACATTACGAACCAAAATTGAATGTAGCATCATTAATGCAGCCTTGTTTACCTTTCTGTGACACGTTGAAATGTCTGCATTGAAAGGGTCTTTAACAGTCTAATACAACTTCTAGATGTGCTAACCTCTTTTGAGCTGATGATTGTGCCGTTTCTCACTCATACCATTACTCATACTCAAAGTAATTGAGTTTATGTCATTGCATGACCTCACAGATACACTACTTCTACTCACAAAGCATCCGTAGCAATCTACCGATAGTAAGGCCCCCACCTCACACTGGAATAAGATTATATTATGAAATGAAGAATCTGCCAAGTCTCAGAGTAATCTTCTGTGGCATATTCAAAATACAGTGTGCAGTATTACATGTGAAAATCAGTGTTTTGCGAAAGTGGACACACCTCCAAACTGTGTATACAACTTGGCTGATGAAGGTCTGAAGGAGGGTATGAGGTCCCTAGGTTTATAGTTTGAATGCAAATGTGTTTGTTACATTTCAGTGAGAAGGCTGGGCATTATATTTAGTGATGAGAATGAGGAGTAAAAGTGCGTGCACAGGTTTATGGAGGTTTAAAATACAGTTATAAAATGGTTGCAATGTGTGTCATTAAAAAAATAACCAAACCTTAGATCCAATCAGTTCACAATGACAAACACTTATTTTTGGCTTTTACTCCTGAACGATACACACGCCAGGCAAAAAAATGACATGGTCATTGGTGAGCTAAAAGCTGTACATGTCAAAATGGAAGAAAAACTCCTGGGGTTCTTTTAAGGCAAGACTGAAACTGCTGGTGGAGAAGCAGAAATCTTCTATAGGTATGATTTTAGTATAGATTGGGAGAATCTGTCCAGATGTGAAGGCTGTGGTGAAGTCCTGGATTTCCCATAATCCAGCTGGGTCATAGCAATCTTTAAGGTCCCAGAGAAGTCTAATGTGGAGTGGGTCAAAACAACAAAATATTTAAAGAAACATTTCCTTTGCTTGTTTCCTGCCACATATTTGATCATTATGCATTAGCGTCATCAAAAGAAAACCAAAATCAAATAAGTGTGTCATTGGCAAATGACTCCGATTGAATAGTCTCAGTACTTCTTTGTGTTCCCATGCTTAACTTTGAGATTATAAAATCCACTTCTACATTCTTTTAACAAACAAAAACTTTGTTCTAGACGTTTCAGTCAGTCTGCTTTATTAATATTATTTTTTAAATTGCTTTCAACCCAGATTTTTATTTTATTTTTTTTAAGTCTTGGCATACAGTGTGTATCATGTGTTATACTTGTGCATTTGTGTTAATGTGGTGTTTATTTGTCGACAATAGCAGGCAAACAACAAGCTCCGTTCCCTGGCATAGAGCTTCCAAGTACGACTTAAAGTTAATTTATATTTCCATGAAATGATTCCTCTTCAAATTCCACTTCAATTTGTGCATGCGTAGAAAAAAATGGGTTTGTCTTTGCATCTTGAGAAACATACAGTCTGGATTCACGAGGGGGAGATTGTTGGAATATTGACTCTCCAACTAATAGAGCTGACATTGTTGATTTTTACTTTTTTTTTGGTTTTTTGTCCTATTGGCCGTTTGATCTCCACTTTTCTCCCAGCAGCATTTTGTGTGGCGTGTTTGTCTTGAACTGAACAGACGTCATGTTTACTGCACCTTCGTATGATTCCAGACAGCTGCTTCTACAAGATGGCTTAAACTTTCTTTGTTTTGTGGTGCTCTAATTTTAGTTTCCTTAAATCAAACCGGAACTGCGTCAACTTTAAAAAAAATTTTTTGTTGTTTTTGTTGTTTTCTTCCGTTGGACTCATCTTGCCAATCAACACATGCTGCCATTTTTAAACCACTTTTAACCTGATTAACCTTGTGTCATGATTGCATGTAAGGAAACAATGACGCATGCTTTAAGGATCTGTTATTAGAAAGTCAGTAGGAATGTAATGATTGACAGATTCCAGCATTTAATCTAGAACTGTCAACAAATGATGCATATTGGCAGATTTTATTAATCCTTTCTTAAAACAGTAAAAGTCTAACCAGACTTTTTTCAGGTTGTTACACGATGCAGCACAGTTGGATTTTGGTAAACTGTATTTTAATCACAATGTGGATTCTGCTGTTCTTGGTGTACATAGTGATTCCAGGTTTTCTCACACTTAGGGGCTGATTGAAATTCACTGTTCTGCAAGGCATGCTTTTCCTTTCTTTGCTTTCTAAAACTGTTCCTTCACAATCAGCTTGGCTTGCTGATTGTTTACCAGTTGATTGTTTCCTAAAAACCCCTCTGATTGCCTGCATTTACATGCACACCGGTATTTTGAAATGGTTTTATGCATTTTGTTAGTTTTTGTAAAGATTTGTGGTAAATCTCATAGTAAATGAATAGTTGTTTTAAGACTCTTTCTCAAACATCAACCATGAATAATTTTAATGCCTAATTTTGCAGCTAGAATTAGATGTGTATGAGTTATATATGGACAGCTCTGTTCAGGATGTTTACATGGACTCATCACTAATATGAACATAATAATGCTTTCCACATCATACAATTTAAGTAATTTTTAAACATAATGATTGATTGCACAAGTTTGAAGGTATTTAGAAGTTTCTGTAATGAACATAGGGTCAACATTTTACAAAGACACATACACCCACTGAATGTATTTATGTATTACGAGAGACGTATTACGAGATAAATGTCTCTTTTTAGCAAGTTGCATTATAAGTATATATATATATATTTTTTGAAGCATAATTCTGACTGGATATTTGAGCTTTTTTTAAAGTAAATTGCATACTTCATTTTAATTACTTACGTTCCCAACACTGACTTTTTTTTTTCAAACATAATCCTCTAATCTTTAGTGCACTGAGAGGAGCTTAAGGAAGAAAGAAAATGACCTTCTCAAAACTCCAAATTGAATTTTAACTTTGCTTAAAGGTGCCATATTTTTCAGGAAAATCATCCCATGTTAATGATCTCTATTATTTCTGATGAGAAAAATTATTTAAATATGCAGCCAGAAACGTGCTGATGGTTGAGGAGCAAAATGCAGTAAAGCATGAGTGTATGTAAACTTCTGACTGGACCTGTAGATAGCATTGTGGGTGTACTATGTATTCAGCAGATGAACTTCGATGAAGCCAGGATGTTCATACGTTGTCATAAGCTAAACAATTGCATGAGTGTATGTTTAGATTCTGTATTAAAAATGGTGAGCCAACTCATTGTGGCCCATAAAGCCAAACTAAGTGGAGCATAAAGATTGATTGTTTAAAATGTATTAAAACAATAGTGTGACTAATGGGGGATGTGCATGGAAATGTAGGCTGTTCACTGGCAGCGCTCAGATTTGACTGACCAGTTCAGAACATTGGCAAGTGTATATGAAGAATCTGTCATCAGTGCTTGCCACTGTTGGTGTGTGTTAAACTGTCTGTTTGAGGACTGCTACTATAGACTGGGCCTGAAAGTGTGTGCGTGCAATAGGGTGTGCGTGTGTGATTGAGTGTCTATAGAGGCATTTTTTTTTTTTTTTGGATTGGATTGGGTATCCTGGGCTGAAACTCCTTTTGTCATTTGACCCTTGCATGGCATGCTTTGCACTAGGCTAGCCTTCCAGCTTGATCTCCTAAAAGGTAGGAGGGGTAGAATGGAGGGGAGGGGGTACATGAACCAATGACTTTGATTAATTAATTGTCATTTTAGTTTAGCTTTACATTTTTAGAAATCAAATTTAGTAAAAACAAAAAAAAAAACTAAAAATTGGAGAGCTAGATTGCTCAAAAACCCTTTTCTCAACCCATTTTACCCAATCTACTTAGATTGAATTTTTGATCCCCACCCCCCCCTAAGTAATATGAGGTAACCCGATTTTCTTTCCATTTTAGTAATGATGGCCAAAGAGAAACCTCCGATTACGGTAGTTGGAGATGTTGGTGGAAGAATCGCCATAATAGTGGTAAGATTCTTCAGATGCAATATTAAGATCTTTTGTACTTAGAATTTCTGAATATATGAATAGATGTTAATAGGGATGCACAGATATTAACATTTTGGGTGATAACCAATATGTAACAATATCATATATAATGTATATATTTCACTGTACTTTTGACATTGTATATAGGCAACCACACCCATTATCCTGTGCTGCTCCCACCTGTCCCGCATCCTCCCAGGATGGAAATAAACACCAACTGTTAACACCAGCCCAGTTTTGCTTATCAGACCAATCCCAATATGTAAAAAAATGACAAAAATCAACTAATATCGATGTTAATGTCAATACAACGTACATCTTTAGATGCTAAAATATGTGAATTCCCAATTACTGCAACCTCAAGGTGTTTTTTTTTTGTGCTTATTTTTGAGGTGTTTTTATGTCACCCATTTGAGCCAATACACAATATGCTATGGTGCAGAGAAAATACTGATTGTAAAGATTTGAAAGGTCACCGTTTTCACAACCAGTTTGTAAATGTCATGCATGTGTAGATGAATCTGTGTTTTTAACTGTTTCCAAGAAAGACTACTGGCTGTGGCGGCTTCCTTTCCATGTGTGTTAGATCACAATATTAGATCATTTGTGTTGTGATCCGGACAGTGGTGTGTGCCTTTCTGAAGCCTCTTTTCTGCCACCCTTGTTGATTTTGCTGCTACAGTGACTCCTCTTTCCTCTCCCTCCTTTTTCTTGGTGTCATTGGTTGCATTCTGTTGATTCTAACTGGGTGAGAAGGTTAAAATATTTTAACTACATTTGGAATTGTCTGCTGTTTTTCTGCTCAGGATGACATTATAGATGATGTAGGAGACTTTGTTGCTGCTGCAGAGATCCTGAAGGAGAGAGGGGCGTATAGGATCTACATCATGGCCACCCATGGTTTGCTTTCTGCAGATGCTCCTCGTCTCATAGAGGAATCACCTATCAATGTGGTGAGAATGTAGAACCTTACGCTTTTCAGATGTGTGCGCCTTGATTATTTTTTCTTCTATTAAAATGTGTTGTACATGAGCTTAACTAAAGAAGATAGATGAGAACAAACTTCAGCTTTGGATCTTTAGGAGAACAGTGTAGAACAGTTACTTCCTTCTAATGGGAACGCGATCTGAACTGTGTCACTCTGCGCACTTCTGTTACAACAAAGAGTTATTGTTTTCAGCAACGTCACTTTTATAAGCTGTCAGTTTCTGTTCCTAAAAGCTGCCAGGTGTTCAGAAAACAGTAGTTCCAGTGACATTGGAACATTTCTTGTTAACCAGACATTTCCCTGGTAGTCTGTATTTACAATGACTCTCGCAAGTCAACTATTCACAGAAGTTTTTTAAATTTTTTTTTACATTTTGTCATTTCACAACTGCAAACATCAGGTTAATTGATTGGCATTTAATGTGATAAACTAACACATTATTTTCAAAATATTTCACTAATAAGGCTACAGCACAATCACGTTTGTGAGACAGCAATTGAAATATTTCCATCAATTTATTTCAAATTGAGAATGTAGCCTGCTGTAAAAGCCGAGTGAACATGATCTGTTCTTGTGTATTCAGGTGGTTGTGACAAACACAGTGCCCCACGAGGTGCAAAAGCTACAGTGTCCAAAAATCAAGACGGTGGACGTCAGCATGATATTAGCCGAGGCCATCCGCCGCATCCACAACGGGGAATCTATGGCCTACTTATTTCGCAATATTACAGTGGATGACTAAGGCGTGTCAGTGACAGACCCCTCTGCACCTTTACTAACAAAACGCTGTTCCTTGTGTTGTTTTTGAATGACATGCATACATGTATCCTGATTCAATTAAAGAACTTCTCAAAAATCGACCAAATAATTTGTCTTCTTTCTAAAATGTGTTTGTTTTTTTGTTCTGTTTCTAAAAAAGAAAAGCCTTCAAATCCAAGGCAAGCACGCCTCTAAAAGAGCATATTTTGATGTTTCGAAATGAAAGGCGAGGATTGTATGAAGTGGCGTCGTTGCTAGCAGCTGTTCAGAAACATTGTGTACGGTAAGATTTCAATGGAGAAGTGATTACAAGATGTGGCCGTCCTAGAAGTAGTGAAACTGAAGACAGGATGGGAATCTGTGTTTGACAGATGAGCGAGGTGCGACACCCGTTTCAGCCCCATCAGCCTCCTCTGTAATGTAAATGAAGTCCGTGCCAAAATCTAAGAAGCCATACAGTGAGACATAAACGCATTCGAGTGACAGATAATGCGGCTCGTTTCTGTGTGGTGCTTCACCATACTATGTTGCATCATGCCTTCCATAGATCAGTGTTTGCACAAAGGTAAATCTGTTTATGGGTAAACAAAGAGGGTAGCGTTTACTTCGATTACAAAAAGCAAAATACACATAATTTTATGTAAATCCCCCCAAAATATCTATATATTTATAATCTTAACTTTGGTGAATATTTTTTTCAGTTTTTCTTGCTCCTAACTGAAACACCAGTTATGTTTATGTCACACACTACAAAAGTTCATATTTTCATATTGAACTTAATTTGCAGAGAATAGATGGACATCTGCCTGCTGCTTTTAAATTTAACAGAGCATGTTGTGTTTAGCAAGAAAACCAAACAGACACGCCATTCTTTTTTTTTTTTTTTTAGTGACTGCTTTTTCAGATTTCTCCACATTATGTTACCTCATTATCTCACAGCACAGAAACCCCCCAGGTCAGTTCCTTTTGGCTGTACATACAGAATTGAATATTTAAAAATGGTCCCCTATTTCACTTGGCATTAGTTAAACCTAGTACTATACAAGTAAAAAAATTTTTCTGTGAAAACGTGCCCTGTGATCCATTCTTTTTTGGATTATTTATGGACTGAATTCTATGTTTTAGGATGGAGCCACATTCATTTCAGAAATACAGTGAATTTAGGCACAAACAAAAAAGAAGTGAATTTTAGATGCTGGAGAGCTGTTTCACTTTGCTTACTTTTTGCTCAGGGAATATACTTTAGACGCCAATGCACATTTATTTGTTCCTGAGTTTTTCAGGCTGTGTACATTACCTGCTGCACGTGTTTGAATAAAATAATAGCATTTGGTGAAAATGTCTTCCACGCAGCAGCAATGTGACTTGGCAATGTGCTTTGATTAAAAAAAAAAAAAGGCTTGATTGTTATTTTTTTCCCTTAAAACAATAATAGAAAGGCATTTGAAAATGTTAAGCTGGTTTTTGTGTTAGCATGAATCTACAGTATGAAGTGACACTCCCATTTAAGCTCTAACTGCAGAGGTCTTGAATGCATTTGGTAACGTCTCGCCTGCATTTATGGTCCCAGGTTTCCTCTCCTTAGCCTTCTGTCTGACTTTGTAAATGTAGATGAAAATAAAATAGCTGCCTCTTTTTCTGGCTCCTTTCATGTACTTATTTTCAGTTTAAATGCACTAATAATGCATTTTTCTATATTTATGGAAACTATTTTCCCAATTTCAATACTACTAAGAAATGAACTACAGTGAGAAACATTTGCAGTGGATTTTCTCTCAACACATTGTCAGATGTGTTAGACATCCACGATTGCTGAATACGTGGTTAAATTGTCCCTTACTAAACTGCATTTCAACACAAAATATCTGGTTTCACTTTGACTTATTTGAACACTTTTATTTATGGAGCTGTTAAAATTCGATTCAGATTGGTTGATTTCCTGGTATGGACCTGTTTTTATTTATTTTTTAATTTTATTTTTTTAACATAGTTCGCAAATCTTTATAATGTTAAGGTTGGGGACCTTCCAGAAATGTAAAATTGGGCTGATTTATTAACATATTTCGGAACCGGTTTTGATGATTATCCTACTGTCGACTAGTTTGACCCAAAGAAGTCATTATCTGCCGACACGAGATTATCTAGGAGATTAAAGATTAACTTAGAAACCCAACACCACTCAGCTCTACTATTAAGCAAAAAATAACCTCTTCCACCAGTCTACATGGAGGTGGTGGCATCATGCTGAGGGTTTTTTCACTGCTGACGATACTCGTCATTGCATGTAACCGCATATCGGTAGATAACTGATTGAAACTTTGACACATGTGGGTGTTTAGGCAACACAATGATCCTAAACAATTTAATAAAGCAGGCCAAGACTTAAAACTTATCAAAAATGTAATCAACCAAATTATTGCTTCCGATTATACTGTTAATGATGTAATTTTATTCAGTTATACATTTAGAATAGGTAGCTAAGAATCAATCTATTTATTAATTTGACTTGATTAAAACGACAAAAGCAATTCTTTACTGAATGCTAAATCAAATCTCTGTCCCTCCAATGATGCAATTGATAAAGAAAGGACAATATAGAAATAAGAAGACATTGAATGATGAACATTAAGTGCCAAACTCACCTCAAATTCCTGAAGGCAGAACTTTTGAAACGACACTGAAAACATTTGATGCAGACAAGGTCAGAGATCCTGTACTTGCTCCAAACTTCTCAGGTAACTAGGCAGCTCTGAGGAGCTTGGACCAAGTCCAGGAGCGGACCTTTTAAGAATTTAAACGGCACAGCAGTAGCACATCCATCTAAAAGAAGCTCCGTGGCCTTCATAAAAATTTTAAGCGCACCTGGGCTCTACAAGGAAAGGGTCTGCCGGTGTGTCTCCAATAAAGTAGCAACAAGGAGAGGCAGCTGTGAGGTTAAAGAGCACAAAGAGGAAGCAAACGTTTGATTGTTACGGGTCGCTTCCTCGTTTCATACGGGCGAAACAATTCACCTTGGCTGTTAGCTTTCAGAAAGAGGAAGCACACTGGAGTTTTTGACAGAGTGGAAACTTTAACGCTGTCTGTGAAGGGCTTTATGAGAACATAAAAGTGTCAGCTGAAAATACAATAGAACTTTATCATGAGGTTGAATCTCCTGAATAGGTCAGGTCTTAAGAGACATAGAAAATTAAAAAAAATACTTATGTTGAATAAGTGTGGAGCTGATGCATTCAGAGATGGGCAGAGTACCCAAAAATTTAACTCAAGTAAGAGTAGCTCTACTTCTTATGACATTTTTTTACTCAATTAAAAGTAAAAAGTAGTTGTCCAAGAAATTACTCGAGAATAAAACAGTATTTAGGAAAAAGTCTGCTCAAGTACACAGTAACCGATCAAAACCTCAATCATTTAATATTTAAAAATGACATCATTTGATGGACTGAAATAAAGTTACGTGGCTGTTTTGGTATTTTAAATATCAAAATGAAAATATTTCATATGAATAACATATTAAGTACAAAATCGGGCAAAAAAAAAAAATCCAAATCAGTTTCTTTCAATATAAAACTTGTGAAACTTTAACAAAAACTGCAGGTGAATTTTAGGTTAAAGCTGATCTTATCTTGATTTGGCGAAGTTATTCACAGTCGGCCGAGTATCCAGAAATTTTACTCAAGCAAGATTAGTGATACTTCATAGTAAAAGTAAAAAAGTAGACCACAGCAAAAATACTCCTAAATATACTCTTATTGCCCAAAACGTTTGCCAAGTAAATGCAACTAATTAACACCCAACTCTGGATATATTATGTATTATTTGGCCCATCGCTCTTAACATAAGATAAACAAAACCTCACATGCTAGTATCTCCAAAAGCTGAGCCAAAGTACAAACAGTGCATTGTCTTTGGTTCCATCACAATAGGTGTAGTTAATACAATCTTGTGCGGCACACTGAACATTCACAAGCAGCACCATGCTCTTCCTGAAAGGGGCGTAAGGTGCTTTAGAGTCTGCGCTAATGTCCGGATTTTGCCTCATTCTAGTGTTTTTGCAGGTCCTGCCTCCATCTTTTCATCAGCCGTAACCAGCTCCCCCGTCACTGCTGAAAAATAAGCTTCCCCTTTTAGCAAGATCCAGGCACACGATGGGGAAGCTGTGCTCAAGTTGACATGCAGTGTTATTTTCCCCAACAAACTGGATTAGGTGAAAGTTTTTTTTAGCTTTGCTTTGTCAGTGTTTATCAGGGTTTCATCATTCCACTCTTCAGGATTTGTGGTGTGTCGCAGTGTGTTATAAACATCTGTCAGGCTGGTTCTCTGATAAATGCTCTGCTTGCTCAGCCTGTCCGTAAACGCAGGTGGGCATGTCTGGGTAGATTTGGGTCACAGTAAAATGGTAGTAATCCGCTTCTTTCGCTTCACAATTGCTACTTTGTGTTGTTTTATCCAATAAAATTGCAATCAAATACATGGAAGTTAGTTTTTGTAAATTGACAAAATATGAAAAAGCTCAAATTAGTATGAATTATTTTGCAACGAACTGCAGTTTTTGTCCTGTTGTTGTACACAACCATGGTAGATCCATGGTAATATATTTGCCAGGAGTTTTTGAAAAAAATAAAAATAAAGAAAGTGTAAAAATGCAGGACAACAGAATTAGTGTTGCTTGTAATGTGTCGATTAGGTGATTCATAATTTTAAAGCTCTGTGCTCTATTACTGGAGCAAACTTTGTAAGCTGCAGTCCACCACTAGAGGGCGATACAATGCCAAGGAGAAGTCATGAAGCTGCGTGTGAGATCTGTCCATTAGACTAACTTTTTCCACTTCTCTAAATGAATTCGCTTGCTATCATTGCTACTTTTGACGACACCGTACTGGGTGATGCACGTGAAACCAGGACAGTCAAGTGTTTGCTGCACGTGTATTTGAACTCACTCATCCGGTTAGACCAGTACTGCTCTCCAGAAAGAACAGAGTCAACTGACATCAATGTCTGCACAGACTTTAAAATCCAACATATTCACAAGTAGATTTATGTCAGTTGTTTGTTAATTCCTTTCCATTTTTTTTTTTTGCTTGCAAGAATGTTCAAATATGTTTATTAAAGTAATTTTAACACTGGAGGTCCTAAAATATGAGAAGTTTAATAATCCTTATCGTATTTTTTTCTGCAAGACTGGTTGGAGACCAGAAATACAAGCTTGCAAGAATTAAAGCATGTCTCTTTTGGTAGCAGAATCCTTTTCTTATATAATCACAACACTGCTTGCTAAGATGAACACTTTATTTTTCTTTTCACAACAAGTTTGCATTATACACAATAAGGAATGTACAATACAAGCACAACATAGAACCTCAGACAACGTAACAGCTATTTTTTGGTTTTCCTGGTTAAGACAAAACACTGAAAGTATGCAAAAAATATAATTGAGCAGAACTCTTTTTTTCCCCCCCAGCAAAATAGAAATGCACTTTATTTTAGTTCTGTAAGGATTTGCAAACAAAAAGGTTCAGTAAACCAGTATTTCCAACACTAAGACTTCTTAAAAATATAAAGTGCACGGTATATTTTCTTCATATGTTGACATAAGCTGCACAGAAAAAAAAACACATTTAGAGATAAAAACACTATTGCTTTTGACTGATTGCTCAACAGATACATATTTTCTTTCCCCACCAGATGATTACAGTTACTGGCTGAAACATCCATAGTTTTGAGTACAAACTAAACACAATATCTAAAGAATTTTTTTTTCTTTTTTCGCAGTAGGTACGGTCAAGTTCAACAACATCCATGCCGTCTTTACGTTTATCTTTGTTTTCATCTGTTCATGTTTGTTTTAGGAGGAGTATATTGGAGCTGGGAGCAGAAGGGAACATTTGATTATCTTGTCAAACATTGTCTCTTGGTTTGTTTTTCTATCATCCGCATCAATCCTCTGGTCTCGTTTGCACAGTTTTCTCTGCCTCCGTCCATCTCTACGAAAGGAGGCAGCTGTTGGCTTTGTTCATGGGGGCACGCTTGTTGTTTTCTTTGGGGAACGTCAGTCGTCTCTTGCAGAGCACCGGACTCAGCTGCGTGGGCAGGTTGGCCCGCTGCAGCAGCTCCATGAAGGCCTCCATCACGTTGACGTTATCCTTGGCCGAGGACTCCAGGAAGATGTGGTTCCAGTCCACTTCCACCGTGGACAGTACGTCCTCGCTGGACACCCTCCGCTCTTTGAGTCGGTCTATCTTGTTGCCGATCACCACAATTGGTGTGTGCTTGCTCTCCTTGACTTCCAGGATCTCCTCTCGCAGTCTCTTGACCGCCTCCAGGGAGTCTGGATCGTCCACAGCGTAAACCAGAGCAAAGGCATCGCTGTTTTGGATGGAGAGTTTGCGCATGGCAGGGAAGGAGTAGCTCCCACTGGTGTCCATAATGCTGATGATGACTTTAATTCCTCCCATTTCGTACTCCTTCCTGTGGAGCTCCTCCACTGTGCGTCGGTGCTTCGGCTCAAAGGTGTCTTTGAGGAACCGCTGGATGAGGGCTGTCTTCCCCACTCCCCCTGCTCCTAGAAACACCAGACGCACTTCAGTCTTGTCTTTTGTCTCAAAAGACATGACAATGTTTTTCTCTTTTCTCTTGCAAAAGCTAAAAATTCCTTCCACTTTTCTGCTGCAGCCAATGCGTGCCGGTAAAGACTTTTACATATGCTGACAGAACTGAGACGTGTCGATAGTATGAATACACGCTCTTCTGACTGCATGCTGTATTTATTAACACTCATCACCTGCCCACTGGGCTCCCAGCCAATCAGGATAAGGACAGAGTTTGAGTTCACAGCAGCCAATCAGAAAACAATTCAAGAAAAAAAGAGAAGATTAAAAAAATCATGACCAGGGTGTTATTGGTGAATGCAGGACACATCTCTGAATATTTCTATCAACAAACACAATTTTTTTTACTGCAAAAGAGACTTTCAAGTGCAATAAAGAGCAATTTCTTTTTTTCTTTAGAAAAAAAAAATTATAAGTTTTTTATGTATAGTTTTTAAAACTGTGTCAGATGCACACACCTGGCCTTTCAAAAGTGTATTATTGCATGTGGCATTCTGGGGAAGAATGAAGGACCTGCTAGCAAAAACATCTCACCATGATTTCTGTTTGTCTTTTCTTCTGTAGCTCGTGTTTCAGGACTCTCAGCAATTGATCAGATATGCTTTGGGTCTCAAACATGCCTTTGTAGCTCTTGCACCAATCCATATTGTGGCTCTACACATCTGACCTTGACATGCAGGTCCTCTCTAAAAGTCACCACAGAAATCAATGGTCAGGCATTCAACCAGAACTTAAGAGTTTTACTTATGGAGGTTAGAAATCGTTTTGGCAAAGTGCTTCACCCAACCACAAGAAGATCATCTTTGTCAACGAACATCGCTGGACCACAAAGTCCAGCCCTCAGCAGTAATGGCTGTACCTGTGTTGTATGGTTTGCCTGAGTCCAGAGGAGGGGGCTGATGGACTGTATTCATAAAATAAAGCCTCCACCTCTGGGTGCATTTATATTTCCCATCAGCATGATGGGGGAACATTCTCCAATATTTAAGACTCCTGAATCAACAACAGGGATCTCAGTCTTAATCCACAGAGGAAGGCTCAACCTTTTTTCTACTCTCTCTTCACGTTGCCTCTGTAATCTGCCCACTTGACACAGTTTTATAGGCCCACCCTGGCTCAGGTTCTTCTTCTTTCCCTCCGTCTGGACTGCAGAGGACTTGGCTGCAGTGGTCAGAAAACATATGTAGACATGTAGGATTTAACCAGTAGTGGTCTGTGGAAAATTCATTACCTACACAGAGACTTTAACAACATCACAGCTACCAGATTACAACAACACACAGAAAAATCTTGAGTACATTTTCCATGTAGCCCAAAGAGTTCAATTTTGAGGTCATCTTACACATGTTTCCTGTGTCCCACAAGACTTACTTTCAACGGTGGTTTTGATTTTCCCACTTGAGCTATGGATCCCTGCAGCTCCTCCAGAGTTACCATGGGCCTTTTTTCTGCAGTATGTAACTTTTATAAAGAATATATTTTTCACATATTTGTTAAAACTGTCACCGTGTTGCGACAGAATGTTATGAGACAGGTAGTCTGTGAAAAAAATCGATCCACCGCCTCCCTCAGCTACTATTGCTGTCTGAAGAAATGCACCGCTTCCGACCAAAAGCAACCAACCAGAGCCAGGAGGTTGGCTCTGGTAGAGAAAAAACTTACCCTTACAGGAAAACTGTTTATAAGTCGACAAAGGTGGCTATGCTAACTAGCCTGAACATTTACGGCATTCACTGCTAGCACAGCAGAGAGCAAGTGGCGCAGGAGGAGGAGCAGAGCCACACAAGATTGTGATTAAGAGCACTAAGACCTGCCTCCTGACTCTGATTGGTTGTTTCTAGTTAGCACCGGGAGACGACAGAGGAGCTCAATATTTATCAGTCTCATATTATACTGCCATAATGACAAATATCTAAAAGAATACTTTATCTTACAAAAGTTATATACTGCAGCTCTAATGAGTATTCTGTTAGATTTCAAATTTAAAGTGGAAGCTGCATCTGTTCACGTCGCGTTCTTAAAAATCCTCTTGGCAGCTAAGTGAGAAGTTGTTCCTTTGGACTGTATTCATAGAGTATGCATCAAGTTTCTGCTCCTTGATGCAGAAGGCAGCTGCTGATCCCTCCGTCATATTAATCTGTGATGGTTGGCTGTGATAAAAAGGGAGGACAATTTGCACAATGAACATGCTGTCTTTTTACCTGATTGAGCCGGCTCCAATCTCTGAGTCTGGCAATCCGTTGAAAAGAAAGAAAGAAAAAACACTCTCTGCTAAACTGTATAAATTTAAGTTAAAGAAAAGCATTAGTTTGATTAATTAATGTATTCAAAAGTTGTAAAGTTTACAAAAAACTGCTATGGATTTCTGAGAAAGCTGTGTGTATTTAATGCGCGGACTGGTTCTGCCCAGCCCATAAAGTCAAGTCAAGCAAGTCACGCTTCGTGGAATTCGATAGTTCGCAGAGGACAGAATGTCATTTTTAATAATGAGGTGCCTCTGATAGCTTTCAACTCCAAATAGGAGCTCACTTGCCAAAGCAAATATTTCTAAGGTAAAGCTAACATGCGGGTGAAAGTCACGTTGTTTTACCTTTGCAGCATAAAAAAACATAGATGTACTATTTCGTGACTCAGTTCATTGTGCTTCACACCCTCTTGATCGATTTTGATCCTTTCTTGTTCTTTAGATGTCCAAAATGTTTTTGTCAAATCTTAATTTTAGAGAGTTAAATAAATAGAACCATTATAATCCCTGAAACAGCCGCACAAACGTCTGTTTTTGCAAATTCTATCTATCTTGCCAAGAAACAGCTTGACACATAAATAATGACCCTGGCAAGAATATGATCTAACTGCATGTTTTCATAATGGTCACTGCCTGCAGAGACTGAAGCAGAGTCCTTTTAATGAAGAAACATCTTCCATATCGACTCTGCAATATAAATCTGGTTAGATTTTGGTCACAAGTCATAAAACCTTACTAACTTTTCCTCCTATAGTCAGTTTTTGAACACACACACACACACGCAGACACAATTTATTTGTGTGTGTGTATTTGAACACGACAAAACTCAACTGACACCTGCCTCCTGAACTCCCACCAATTCTCTTAATCCACCCTCTTTATTCAGCGGCTTTGCGGTTTTGAACAGAGCAGCTGAAATGTGTGTCGTGCTTTTTGAAGTCCTCTCCTCTAAGTTTGGCTGCAGCTCCTCTGACACCGTTGTTTGGTTCTGGAACACGATGTTCTGTGTGGCGACAGGTGAGGTGGAGGAGAGGGAAGAGACAGCATGTCCAGTGACAATTGATCTCATTACAACTCAATGCAGAACAGGTCTCTTTCTCTGCATTTTAGGAAGAATTAGGTGGAGGTTAAAACATTTTTTTTAAAAGAAAATATTATTTAAATTACAGTTCAAGCAGAGGTCATTTCCTTAAGTATAAAATATTTTGGCATGCATCCAGGAGCTTTCTTTTACACTAATGCAATTGTTTCTTTCAGTGGAACAGGTTCAGAAGGTGAGCTCTGTTTTATTTACATACTAGCTGCACACTTACATCAGGAACATGGATGAAAATTAGCCAGATAAATTAAGTCGTACTTGTTAAATAGTGTGATGGATGCTCCTACCACCACCACCATATAGTTTTGGTAATTATTTATTTTCTTGATTTACATCATTAATTACAGTTACAGCTTAAGTTAGTCATTTTACTTAGACATATATTTTCTAGTGGGCGCACACTTTAGTTAATATCTGTCTGAATGGTTTACTCACACTTGTTCATTTGTTTGAGGTGCTGCAAACACAGCCCAGCTGAAGGAAGAAGCCTGGAGCAAATCGTTTCTTTTTCTAAAAGAAGGAGGGTGGACTTTGTTTAAAATTGACTTTAGTTATTTAATTTTGTCACTTTCACATTCACATATTATTTATGCTGGGTTAAAGATAGTTTTGCTTTAGCTAATTTTGTATTTGTTTGTTCCTTTGTTGTGTTGTGGCTCCCTCATGTGGTAGATTTAGGTTACTGCACCCCTATGTGAGCCTTTTGTTCTTTGTTTGCGAGTCAATTTTGTTTGTGTTCAGTGTCCGGTTGACATCAGTTGAGTTGGGCCCAAATCTCTTATTTGACTTATTTTCCATTGAAACTTTATGCTTTGTTAATAATTTTTTGGAATTATTAAATCGAAACTTTTAAATATTTTTGAACACCTTTTGTCCCCTGCAAGTAAATATACTAAAAACATAAATGGGTATACAAAAGAAATTGCTTAGTACGTCAATCATTAGTTGATGATAACAGTCACATCAATGATCCACGGACAGACTAAATTAATTTCATGTCTTTTTTAACATGTACTCACCCTGGCATGCTGAATGCTTGAAAACATGCACAAACTTTTTTTCCTGTTGTTTAGCTGAGTGCTTGCTAATGCACAAACTGGTCAAATATCAAGTACTTAAAAGAAAAAGATGAAGGAAGAGTTACAGTTTCAAACTCCCAACAAGCTGTTTTTCCTCTCGTTAGTGTGCCTGTGATTCAAACCCTTTGAATTTGCTGAAAACCCCACAGAGGAAGCAGATAACCGAATTTCAATAAATTGTAGCTCTGGAGGGCACAAATGCAATTATATTTAATGGGCTTCTGGCACGAGGCTCCGTACTCCTCGTTCACAGAATTTCGAGCAGGGACTCCGCCGTCCCTCACGGATTTTTGTGCAATTCTTTTTGTAATTATTTTTTTATTTAGAAAGAGAGATTCCCATCACATTCGTTAATTACAGCTTTACCCATCTGAGATTGTACATGAGTATACAACCGGAGAATCCAAGTGATTTTGTCCATACTGCCTTTCTGGTATTTTCTTTTACAGACTATTACTAAATTTTGTTGTGAACAATAACAAAAATGAACAGAATTGAACAATAACGGGGATTGCACCATCTCAAGCAATAAAAAAAACACAAGAACATACAAGGGCAGAGCACATAGTTCTCAAGAACAATCAAATGAAGTCAGATATGATTGGTTTTACATACTCAGTCCAATTGGTCCAGATCTTATAAAACTGTCCTCTTTCAACTTGGAGGGAGCAAGAAATCTTTCCCATAACATAAATCTGATCAACAACTTCAATCCATTCGTCGATAGTGGGTGGGTCTGGTTTTAGCCATTTCCTTGTGATGGCTTTCTTACTGGCTGCCAGTAGTATAGCCAGAAGTTTTTTGTCTTGGTTGGTCCATGTGTCCAACTGTAGGTTGCCCAAGTACAACGTTTCACATTTGAATTAAATTTTTACATTGAATATATTTTCAATATGTTTGTGGAACTCTTCCCAATATGGTTTTATTACTTGGCAGTCTCAAAAAACATGGAAGTGGTTGGCTCCTTTAGACTGGCAAAGTCTCCAGCAGGCGTCCCCGTTATTTTGATATCGTCTCTGAATGGGTGTAACAAAAAATCATGCAATGTTTTTCCAACAAAACTCCCGCCATGTGTTTGATCCAGTCGAGACCCACTGCAGTTGACATATTTCTTCCCATCTTCTTGTGAGATTATTACCTTAATTTCCTTTCCCCATTTCCTCTTTATGTATTCTGTATTCTCATGTTTTGATAGCTCTATGGCATTGTATAACTTAGAGATAATTCTGCTGTCTGATCTGGGTTTAATTAATGTTAGAAATACCTCCATGAAACTGGAATCATTTTTTCTCAACACTTCTTTAAAATTTCTATTAAAATAATGTCTCACCTGCAGGTACCTAAAAAATCAACTTTTTCCAGTCCATGATCCTTCTGTAAGGTTTCAAAACTCTGAAATATCCCTTTGTGGACAAATGAATAATAGGTAGTTAAGCCCTTTGAGATCCATGACTTGAATCTGTTATCATTTCTATTTGGT
This sequence comes from Xiphophorus couchianus, assembly GCF_001444195.1. Classification (NCBI taxonomy): domain Eukaryota; kingdom Metazoa; phylum Chordata; class Actinopteri; order Cyprinodontiformes; family Poeciliidae; genus Xiphophorus; species Xiphophorus couchianus. Next base: position 16,483,665 of record NC_040243.1, on the reverse strand, counting down.
GTAAAATCCGAATCATAGGCTCACCACCTCATAATTTTAGATGCGTCTCAGAGGCATTCAAAATGTGATGCAACACTTTTTTTTTGTTTTACGTCCGAGCGAACGTTTCTTCCTTTCTTCACGACGTCTTCGTTCTGCGTTGCAGACGTCGCAGCCAGGTAGGATGGGTTCTCGGATCCTGGGAGCTTTGGGAAGTTTGGGGGGGTATTTGTCCACTACAACAGATTTCTCTTCTTGGGTCTCTTTGTTTAATGTCGCTGACAGATCCGAGGTTGGGCCAGAGGTTGGGTCAGAGGTTGGGCCAGAGGTTGGGCCAGAGGTTGGGTCAGAGGTTGGGTCAGAGGTTGGGTCAGAGGTTGGGTCAGAGGTTGGGTCTACGGACTCAACTTCTAAGGGCAAGTGAGAGGTTGAGTCTTTGGTGTCTTTGGGCTCAACCTCTGAAGTCATTTTTGCTTCACAGCAAACTTCCCCAGCCGGGGAAGTCTCTTCTTCAGTATCGTCATCTGAAGACTCATCGTGCTGTGAGTCTTCTCTATCCAGTGACGTTTGCTTCCGAGTCCCGAAAGTGTTGAACAGGTAGTCGGAGTAATCCACGTTCTCGTCTTCATAGCTGCTACAATCAAATGTGACACCAGGAAATAGTGTGGTCACAAGTTTTCTCACACCAGTCGTTACTAAATACCCAGCGCCAAAAGACAGCGGAAAAAAGACGGCAGCTGTTAGAAGTTTCTCCATATTGAAATCTTTGCAAAAGAAAGTGAGGGGTTGAAATGCTGTCAAAGTGCTATTTGTAAAATACCTGATGTTTTGAGATGGACGCATTCATAACCTCAGATATTCTTTGATCTATGACATAGATCTGTGTCATAGATGTCGTCATAGCTACAATGAGCTCACTGTAGTTCTGGGGGAATGTCTTGCTTCTGAACGTTGCTATGGAAACGGTCAGATCAGTTCTGCATGACTCAAACTATGAACCCTTTGCAAGTGTATATTTCAGGAGGCTGGGGATTAAAACAGGGATTTTAATAGTTAAATATTAAGTTTAGTTTGACAATAGTATATTAAAACCATTCATTTAAGTAGGTTTTTTTTATCATTCTATCAGGTTTAAAATTTTGAATCATACTTGACTTAAAAATATCTTGAAAGTAAAATTAAATGTAACTTACAGACGTTTGCTGCTGCTGCTGTTGTTGTAAAATGTGACAAGAAATTTTGCCCGCTTGAAGAAGAGCTACAAAGAAATCATTTTGGTTTAATCATTTTACACGTTAGCATAAATATAGAATTAAGAACGATCCCAAACAAATGATGCTGCCGCTCCATATTTGATGGGTTGTAAACAACCCACTCCAACACATTTGTTCTGTATGGTGCGGAAATTTAAGTAATAGACAGAATGTAATGTCTTCCAGCTTTTTTTGTGTAATTGAGAGCTTGACACCAACAGCAGCCCACATTGCTGATAGCCGGGAAGGAGATAAATGAGTCCATTTCTATGCTCTCCTGTAAACTGGTTATGAGTCTGGTGGTTTTTTGTGTATTTTAACAATTAAAACAGGTAAACAAATGTTTATATCTGTTTTTAAAAGAATAGCAGCTTCTCTCTTATGTCTCCATCAGATGACCAGCATTAGCTGCTTTTGGTGACATTATTATTAATAATAATTAGATTGTTTTTGAATACGATGCAGGATTTAAAATGAACTGATGAAGATGGTCTATGTGTCAAGTCTGGCCTGGGAGGGATGTCTGTGGTTCCTTTCTGGACCTGTTAAACCTTCAACCCGATGTGATAGATGTTACTGGCACCAGACCTAGGGGAATCTGAGCCAGTATCAAGCGGTGCAAAGGCACATGAATCCTTTGCAACCAATTTCTGTGGATCACAGAGGAAGCGAGTTGAAACAATGTTACTCTGGCAGAGCTCGTTTATTCTGAGCCGCGCATTTTCAATTAAACAAACACAACCACAATACAATTCAAATGCAGTCAACAACATCCGGAGTTTCCACAAAGAAATAAAATAAAATCCTCAAATAAAATACCATAATAGCAAAAGAAATTAAGAAAATCTAATACTAAATTAACATAACCCAACTGAACAAAACGTTCCATCTACAACACAAAGTAAACACCAACGTTTGTCAGTTGCAACTGTTTTTTTAACGTTTGTCAGTTGTAACTGTTACAGCGGCCACAAAAGAGATCAAGCCCACCACAAATAAATACACTGTTATAAGAAACAAAAATATTATAATGCTACCCAAACAATACTGACCGATCAAGTGATATAAATAAATTTAAAAATCCCCAAGGCTCCAACAACAAAAAGCAAGCTACACGCCGACACAGATCAACGGCAATACAAAACTTTGCAATTATACATGTAAGTTATACAATAGACTCCGAAATTAATCTTTATATATGTACAGATCATTTTACATGGCTTATGAGAGTGGCCTTCTATCTTACCTGTGGATCACAGAGGAAGCGAGTTGAAACAATGTTACTCTGGCAGAGCTCGTTTATTCTGAGCCGCGCATGCCCAGAGCACAGGAAACTCGTTCTCCTCGCTAGACCCACGGCGGCGCGAGAGCGCCCCCACTGGCAAGAAGACACACGCACACAACAAACACGTCTACACACACAGGAAAAAAACAAAGACAAAAGACAAGACCAACTCCTATAGTAAAATAGGGGGTGTATTTTCTATTTATTTATTGATTTTTTTTAACCTTTTTTCCTCAACCTACTACACTTTCTGGACCTGTTAAACCTTCAACCCGATGTGAAAGACTAGCTGTGCAAATCCCTTTCCACGCAATTCAGCTTGATTCTCATCTCCCTTCAGTACTCTGTCTGAGATTTCTCCCACAGACCTCGGTTTCTCCAGTAGGATTTCAACCAGGCCAATCGGCGAACAGAAGGAGAAGTTGTGAACGATAATATCGCTTTTCTGGGCTCCTTTAGTGTTATAATCTGCTTGTAGTTTTGTTCACTGACTCCGCAGTGAACAAAGTCTTGCGGTCTGTGTTGGCCACTTCTCCTAGTATTGAAAAATTAAAGTCGGACCAAGAAGAATGTTCAAGACATTTTATTCCTGGTAAAGATGCCATTTGGCTTGGCATTTCTATTTTGGATGGTTTGCATTTACCATTAAGCTTCATGATTCCTTCATGATTGAGCTGACACATTTTATATGTCACGGCCAAACGCTAGCAATTTGGTAATGTAATCTAATTCTTTGAAACTTGAAGTTCACACCTCTATTAGACAATCATTTCTCAGTAGCCCAGGGTCTAGACCCGGTGTATGAAGCAAAGCGTAAATAAATACTTAAACCTCAGCTGTTTCATAACGGATTTTATTTCTAGTGCACTGACTGAAAACCACTTAATTGCCCCCAGCCCTGCGCTGTCAGTGGTGTTTGCACAAGAGGTGCCAGCGTCGTCGCACAGATCGCTTTCATTAAATATAATCTGCGACTGATCAGGGGCTCCGTGTTTATTCAAAGGTAATTTCCACAAAGTAAAAATCCAATAGAATTGATTGGTGTTGGTGTCAGTATACAGCCCAGCTAGCAGTAGGCCACTAGATTAGTTTTAAAACGACTCAGCTACTGAATGTATTCCCGTATTTGTTTAGGCAAATGTTGGGCATTTATTGAATTACTGTTTTATTTTGTCCTGGAAAGCAATATTTTCTAGCGACTTCAAAAAAATCTCAATCATGAATTTGTCAAAAGTGGAAAAGCTTCTCATCACTGGTGCCAGTTACTGCAATTGCTTGGTATTATTTTGTTTCACCTGAAAACCTACTAAAGTTTCTACACTAGACCCTTAAAAACAATCAGGTTAGCGAGCACATTACTCTCTTTTGTAGCAAACAAAAACTGGAGAAGTAAAATAATCCAGCTCCGATTTACGCTGTCTAATCTGTTAAAACCCTGCTCTGAAGTCAGTCAGAGAGGATTCCCAGGTCTAATCTTTAAAAATAAATAAATCATCTCATAATAATGAGATACTATCTCATATCTCAGATACTATGTCATTATTTTGAAATTGACGCTTAAAATAATGAGATATCTCAAAATATCTCATTATTTTCAGATACTATCTCATTATAATGAGATTATTATTATTATTTTTTTTAACAGAGTGGTGGAAACGGGCTTCCATACGTTTCCGCCACTCTGTTAAAAAAAAAAAATATATATTTTTTTATTTGATATTTTTTTAAATTATTTTTCTCATTATAATGAGATTATTTATTTTATTTTTTTTAACAGAGTGTCAGAAACGTATGGAAGCCCGTTTCCACCACTCTGTTAAAAAAAAAAAAAATTCTTATTTTGAGATTGACGCTTAAAATAATGAGATATCTCAAAATTTCTCATTATTTTGAGATGATATCTCAAAATAAAATACTATTTTGTATTTTATACAAAATAGTATTATATAGTATTATATCTACAAAATAGTAAAATATCTTATATTGTGTATCTTATTATACATTATTATTTAGTATCTCATTATTTTGAGATATTATCTCATTATTTTGAGATATAATTTATTTATTTATTTTTTAACAGAGTGGTGGAAACAGGCTTCCATATTGTATTGACATTTTAATGCAATACAAAAATGTTTTTAAAAGTAAAAAAAAAAGGATGCAGACCCTGAATAGAAAATAAAAAAGGCGAGTTAAACAGCAACTCTGACAGATCATCAGTAGAGCGGTAGCTAATATACCACATTGATCACTTATTAATAATCTTAAATAAACATCAAGCAATAAAAACATAAAACTGTAATGGACTGCATATTCCGTTTTTTGTGTGGCAATACTAATATTACTCTTATTATTATTAAAAAACATCCATTTATTATCTAGTGTGAACAAAATCTTTTTGTACTGTGGGAGGAAGCCGGAGCACCCGGAGAGAACCCATTAATCAGTCAGTCAATCAATCAAATTTTATTTGTATAGCACATTTCAGCTGCAAGGCATTTCAAAGTGCTTTACATCATATCAAACACAGAAACACAATGCAACATAGAATCAACAATCAAAATAGGACATTAAGTCAGGTTCCATCAATAAATTTGTAATTGATTACGTTTCAAATACAATCCTAAACAAGTGGGTTTTTAGTCGAGTTTGCATCCATAAAAGGTTTACCTGTTACACACCTACTGTGTTATATGGAACAAAATACCTATTGCTATTTTTATTCCCACTCACAATCACACAGTTTAAAACGATGTAGACAGCATTTTAATGGGCTTCTGGCACGAGGCTCCGTACTCCTCGTTCACAGAATTTCGAGCAGGGACTCCGCCGTCCCTCACGGATTTTTGTGCAAATCTTTTTGTAATTATTTTTTTATTTAGAAAGAGAGATTTCCATCACATTCGTTAATTACAGCTTTACCCATCTGAGATTGTACATGAGTATACAACCGGAGAATCCAAGAGATTTTGTCCATACTGCCTTTCTGGTATTTTCTTTTACAGACTATTACTAAATTTTGTTGTGAACAATAACAAAAATGAACAGAATTGAACAATAACGGGGATTGCACCATCTCAAGCAATAAAAAAAACACAAGAACATACAAGGGCAGAGCACATAGTTCTCAAGAACAATCAAATGAAGTCAGATATGATTGGTTTTACATACTCAGTCCAATTGGTCCAGATCTTATAAAACTTTCCTCTTTCAACTTGGAGGGAGCAAGAAATCTTTCCCATAACATAAATCTGATCAACAACTTCAATCCATTCGTCAATAGTGGGTGGGTCTGGTTTTAGCCATTTCCTTGTAATGGCTTTCTTACTGGCTGCCAGTAGTATAGCCAGAAGTTTTTTGTCTTGGTTGGTCCATGTGTCCAACTGTAGGTTGCCCAAGTACAACGTTTCACATTTGAATTAAATTTTTACATTGAATATATTGTCAATATGTTTGTGGAACTCTTCCCAATATGGTTTTATTACTTGGCAGTCTCAAAAAACATGGAAGTGGTTGGCTCCTTTAGACTGGCAAAGTCTCCAGCAGGCGTCCCCGTTATTTTGATATCGTCTCTGAATGGGTGTAACAAAAAATCATGCAATGTTTTTCCAACAAAACTCCCGCCATGTGTTTGATCCAGTCGAGACCCACTGCAGTTGACACATTTCTTCCCAGCCTTCTTGTGAGATTATTACCTTAATTTCCTTTCCCCATTTCCTCTTTATGTATTCTGTATTCTCATGTTTAGATAGCTCTATGGCATTGTATAACTTAGAGATAATTCTGCTGTCTGATCTGGGTTTAATTAATGTTAGAAATACCTCCATGAAACTGGAATCATTTTTTCTCAACACTTCTTTAAAATTTCTATTAAAATAATGTCTCACCTGCAGGTACCTAAAAAATCAACTTTTTCCAGTCCATGATCCTTCTGTAAGGTTTCAAAACTCTGAAATATCCCTTTGTGGACAAATGAATAATAGGTAGTTAAGCCCTTTGAGATCCATGACTTGAATCTGTTATCATTTCTATTTGGTGTAAAATCCGAATCATAGGCTCACCACCTCATAATTTTAGATGCGTCTCAGAGGCATTCAAAATGTGATGCAACACTTTTTTTTTGTTTTACGTCCGAGCGAACGTTTCTTCCTTTCTTCACGACGTCTTCGTTCTGCGTTGCAGACGTCGCAGCCAGGTAGGATGGGTTCTCGGATCCTGGGAGCTTTGGGAAGTTTGGGGGGGTATTTGTCCACTACAACAGATTTCTCTTCTTGGGACTCTTTGTTTAATGTCGCTGACAGATCCGAGGTTGGGCCAGAGGTTGGGTCAGAGGTTGGGTCAGAGGTTGGGTCAGAGGTTGGGTCTACGGACTCAACTTCTAAGGGCAAGTGAGAGGTTGAGTCTTTGGTGTCTTTGGGCTCAACCTCTGAAGTCATTTTTGCTTCACAGCAAACTTCCCCAGCCGGGGAAGTCTCTTCTTCAGTATCGTCATCTGAAGACTCATCGTGCTGTGAGTCTTCTCTATCCAGTGACGTTTGCTTCCGAGTCCCGAAAGTGTTGAACAGGTAGTCGGAGTAATCCACGTTCTCGTCTTCATAGCTGCTACAATCAAATGTGACACCAGGAAATAGTGTGGTCACAAGTTTTCTCACACCAGTCGTTACTAAATACCCAGCGCCAAAAGACAGCGGAAAAAAGACGGCAGCTGTTAGAAGTTTCTCCATATTAAAATCTTTGCAAAAGAAAGCGAGGGGTTGAAATGCTGTCAAAGTGCTATTTGTAAAATATCTGATGTTTTGAGATGGACGCATTCATAACCTCAGATATTCTTTGATCTATGACATAGATCTATGTCATAGATGTCGTCATAGCTACAATGAGCTCACTGTAGTTCTGGGGGAATGTCTTGCTTCTGAACGTTGCAATGGAAACGGTCAGATCAGTTCTGCATGAAGAATGATCCCAAAGAAATGATGCTGCCGCTCCATATTTGATGGGTTGTAAACAATCCACTCCAACACATTTGTTCTGTATGGTGCAGAAATGTAAGTAATAGACAGAATGTAATGTCTTCCAGCTTTTTCTGTGTAATTGAGAGCTTGACACCAACAGCAGCCCACATTGCTGATAGCCGGGAAGGAGATAAATGAGTCCATTTCTATGCTCTCCTGTAAAGTGGTTATGAGTCTGGTGGTTTTTTGTGTATTTTAACAATTAAAACTGGTAAACAAATGTTTATATCTGTTTTTAAAAGAATAGCAGCTTCTCTCTTATGTCTCCATCAGATGACCAGCATTAGCAGCTTTTGGTGACATTATTATTAATAATAATTAGATTGTTTTTGAATACGATGCAGGATTTAAAATGAACTGATGAAGACGGTCTATGTGTCAAGTCTGGCCTGGGAGGGATGTCTGTGGTTCCTTTCTGGACCTGTTAAACCTTCAACCCGATGTGAAAGACTAGCTGTGCAAATGCCTTTCCATGCAATTCAGCTTGATTCTCATCTCCCTTCAGTACTCTGTCTGAGATTTCTCCCACTGACCTCAGTTTCTCCAGTAGGATTTCAACCAGGCCAATCGGCGAACAGAAGGAGAAGTTGTGAACGATGATATCGATTTTCTGGGCTCCTTTAGTGTTATAATCTGCTTGTAGTTTTGTTCACTGACTCCGCAGTGAACAAAAGTCTTGCGGTCTGTGTTGGCCACTTCTCCTAGTATTGAAAAATTAAAGTCGGACCAAGAAGAATGTTCAAGACATTTTATTCCTGGTAAAGATGCCATTTGGCTTGGCATTTCTATTTTGGATGGTTTGCATTTACCATTAAGCTTCATGATTCCTTCATGATTGAGCTGGCACATTTTATATGTCACGGCCAAACGCTAGCAATTTGGTATTGTAATCTAATTCTTTGAAACTTGAAGTTCACACCTCTATTAGACAATCATTTCTCAGTAGCCCAGGGTCTAGACCCGGTGTATGAAGCAAAGCGTAAATCAAGGAGCTGGGTTTTTCCAGGCTAGTGGGACACAACAGATAGAAATTGATCTTAAGTATGTGTGCATAGATGCGTCTTTGTCAGTGACCCTCAGGACAACCTGTGAACAACAAAAACATTCAGCAACCATGGTAACTGCGGCCGTCAGACAGTAGAAACCAATGCCAGAGAACGCTGGTGTGGTTTGTTTTGAGTTTTAGCTGAAATTGTGATTTGTGGAATTTCTAACCGTATCAGAAAAACATTTGTTCTGCTTCTGGTGTGACGTATAAAAGAAAAAAAGACAAGCAGCACAAAGCTTACTTCAAGATATTTATTGTTGTATCACTGTCATCACTGATTTACATAAAATGTAAATTAAGAGAGAGATCATCTCAAAGCAGAAAGGGGAACAGTATACAACACATCAAACAGGTCCTGTGCAAAAACAAGGTAACAGAAGTTTTCCTGACTACATGACTAATAAAATTTTAATTTTTCACACATATATATTTATGTTTATATAAACTCATGTATTTGGTCTCATTAATTACAACTTCATGGAAAACACCAATTAAAACTTGAATCTTGTAGCCCAATATCAGTTTTTGATGAAAAAACAGTCAATAAATGATCAGCGTTTTGGAAATTTGCAGCGTATTTAGGATTTAATTAGGAAGTTTACTTAGTTTAAAGAATCATCTTATGAATATAACATTTGTCCTCAGATGTAATAAGATGTACCAACAGATGCAAAAAAAACCCAGACAGTTTATGCAGGATCATTGGCTCAAAAGGCATCGTGTCACAGTGTGAATCTCTGTCCTCTAATCAAGCTCACTGTGTCCTGTCGGCTCTGGCTGAACGCAGAAGGAAGAGGAAACTGATATTTTCACAATATATCAGCTACTAGAATGGACAGAGGAAATAAGTTCATGTCATCATATGGGAGGAGGTTACTGGTTTCTCAGTCACAAGCTGGTTGCAAACCTGAGGCCAGCAGGTGTCAGTCAGTTATGGTAGATCTGAAATTTGGTTTGATGACGTCAATATGAGAAGCTACAGACTGATAGGAGGAACCAAAGAGCTCTGTAAAGGTAAAGGCAAATCTTCTGAAGTTGGGATATAATTAATTTAATTTCTCATAATTATCGCGGTAGAAGCCATTTGTTTGTTAAAATTTTATGAAATATAATTGTTCTATTTGATGTTTGTTGTGAATGACGTAAACTCACAAACGAACGAGATAATTAGTCCAACGTTTAGAAACTACAGCGGCTGTAATGCGCCACAGCAAAGGTAAACAAATGTAAAATAACCCGAACAGGTGATCAACTCAAAACCACTCCTACCTTTTTACTCTCTCTCTCTCTCTCTAGTTTAAGCACACCTGTTACCGTGGCAACCGCCTTCGCCCAGCAAGACGAGCAACGATTACGTTAAAAACAAAACATTCAGTCCGTTACGATGTCAAGTTTCCAGGCTTGATATTTATTTCTCGATTATTAATCAGCGCTTCCCTGAACACAGCGATGGTTGATTGACTAGCTGTACTTGGTGCTAACGTGGCTAACACGAGTAACAGTTTAGTCCAAAGCCTTTTCTGCTAAAATAAAATCTTTAGTGTATGTCAGATACAGACACATTGCATATTGATCTGTTTAGCTAACGTAAGGCTGTGTAGCAGACAGGCTTCAAGGTGTAGACGTTGTATCAGTTCTGCCGTTTGTTATATTCGTGTTTGATAATGACCAGGCGTCTTGTATTGCTCAGACACTTTTATTAAAGTCTCTTATCAGGCGTCTGCTAACACAGGTTTCTTACAGGTGTGTCACCCAAGACTCTCTCACTCTGTTCTTCTATTCTTTACATTTATGCATTCACATGAACTCATGATCGCCACCTAGTGGGCATAAGTATAATTCATTCAATCATCACATCCTCCTTTCTTTAAAGAATGTTACAAAAGAAAGTTCAAAGAATAACATACATTGTATGAGACAGATATAACACTGAATTACAAAATACAGACATTTCAACTTAGACATTTCAACTTTTCCCCTTTTTTTTTTACAAGTTCAGTCTATCAGGTTTTTTCACCACTCTGGTAGATCTTCTTAACACAGGTGGATCATCCCTAATACTGTCCATGTTGCAATGTGTTTCAGTTATAGGAATAATCTGAGAGTCCTTAGAATCTTCATTCGACTCATCAACAGGCTCTAATGGAATTTTCAACAAACTCCGACGATTTCGTCTCAAAACCTGTCCATCTTCAGTTTTCACTTCAAATGAACGTGGAGCTACTTCCTGCAGAATAGTTGCCTTAGTATTCCATCCCTCATCATCCTGAATCCTTACTGGGTCCTTGTATGACAATGTGGGTAGAATTTTAGCTGATCTGTCATAATATGACTTTTGTTTTACTTTCTGCTTTCGTAACCTGTACTCCAACTTTGACGATTTCTTTGCACCTTGTTCATTACTGTCATAACTTGGCAGAGTTGTACGAATCTTCCGATTCATCAAAAGTTCAGCAGGTGAAAACCCACATTGCAACGGCGATGATCTGTAGCTTAATAAAGCTAAATACGGATCAGAGTTACTATCTGCAGCTTTCTTCAGAAGTTGCTTAAGAATATGAACACCTTTCTCCGCTTTTCCATTCGACTGTGCATAATGTGGACTTGATGTTACATGCTTAAAATCATACTGTTCTGTAAACTCTTGCCATTCTCTGCTACTAAAACATGGTCCATTGTCACTCACCACAATATGTGGAATGCCATGCCTTGCAAAGATTGATTTAGCATGTGTTATGACACAATTTGATGACATATTAGCTAATAGAGCCATCTCTGGATAATTTGAATAGTAATCAATGATCACTAAATAGTCTTTACCCTTTAAATGAAACAAATCCATTCCCACTTTCAGCCATGGTGATGTAGGAATGTCAGTTATTATCATAGGTTCTTTGCTCTGTTTGTTTCTAAATGTCTGACATGTTTCACATTTGCTTATTAGCACCTCAATGTCCTTATTTAGTCCAGGCCAGAAAACTGATTCCCTAGCTCTTCTTTTACATTTTTCAATGCCTAGATGACCCTCATGAATCCGCTGTAGAATGTCCTGTCGTAACTCTTGTGGAATTACAATCCTGTTGTTTTTCAGTAATAGTCCATTCACAACACTTAAATCAGCTTTAACATTGAAAAACTGTGAACATGAGCCTATTGGCCATCCTTCATCCATATTCTGTATGACTAACTGCAACTCTGTGTCTTTAGCTGTTGCCTCAACTATTTGCTGTAGCTTTCCATCTGACACAGGCAACACAGTGGACACCAAATTCACATGACACTGAATATCCTCTTCAGTTGAACTCACACTAATGTCTGTAGGGGCTCTAGACAGAGCATCAGCAAGAATCAGAGGTTTCCCTGGAGTGTAGATCAATGTAAATTCATACCTCTGCATCTTCATCATAAGCCTCTGAATCCTTGGTGACATCTCGTTTAGATGTTTTTTTATGATGGCAACCAAGGGTCGGTCATCTGTTTCAACTACAAAAGATGGCAGACCATAAACAGTTATGAAACCGTTCTAGTCCATAAGCCAGCCCCAAGCATTCTTTTTCTATTTGAGCATATCTGCATTCAGCTTTGGTCATGGCTCTGGATGCATAAGCCACTGGCTTCCATTGTTCATTCTCAGCCTGAAGAAGAACTGCTCCAAGCGCATCTTTTGAGGCATCTGTAGATAGTTTTATTTTTTTAGTTGGATCGTAGAAGATGAGCACCGGTTCCGTAGTCAGATATTTTTTTAAACACTTCCTATGTTTTCCCTGTTAGGATGAGTTCCTCTACAAATTGGTTTTGATATGTACAATACTTACTCTACGGCTTAAGTCTTGACTTAAGTCAATTTTCTCGCTGTGTATGTTTACACAACACACAACTCAGAGGTTTAAATTAGTTTTTTGTGCAAGGCAGTTTGAAGAATAACTTGGTCCGCCTGCAGATTTCCTATTCTGCTTTGAGAGCAAGCATAGATCAGTTACAAGGACTGAGAACATTTCTCAGGCAAATTACCCCTAAAGACTGATCTAGTGTAGATCTACCTACAGTCTGTAGTTTTTTTTAGGTTTTTTTTTTCTTGCCCATTACCTTGTAAACTGTAAAGGAAATGTATTTAGTTTTGTTAATGTGTTTCAGGTCTAATTTTTTTTTTCATTTCCTGCATTGCAAACCTTTTTTTAGAGATCCTATAATTTCAGAACAAAATCTTAGCACAAGATGATATTTACGTTGATGCAGTGTGGAGCTGCTGATCCCACGGCGGTGTTAGAATGTGATGACTGGCTGCCACAATGAGAACGAGGCGTACTCAGTGCGTGCTGTCTTTGCGTCTGAAAAGTTGACACTCAGCGTCTGGATTTTGGGCTCTGCTGTTCAAGATGGATTCTTTTTGCTGCGTCGATGTGTGGTGACCCATTTGGTTGGTACATTTTGTGCTAATAATAACAACCAGCTACCTGAGAATTATGTGTGTTTTCTCAGCAGAATGTGTTGCTATATTTGCCAACCCAGGCCATTTACCTACTAGTCCCGTTTTATTACCTTAAGTTTTATTCACGTTAAAGATACACTCTGCATGACGCCCTCGTTCCCGAAGCATCGCTTTACTCGTTTATAACATATATTTTCTAATAAGTGAAAGTAATAAATATAAATTTATTCTGAAGCATAATTACCAAACAGCACACTGAAAGGTTTCATGTCATTCTAATGAATTTAGAGCATATACTCACGCTCAGTGTCAGTTTTAATTATCGAGACAGAGTTTAGTGGAGTTGGAACTTAGATTTTCCTGCTGCAAATAATTGAAATTAAATTAAATCCCGAGGCTTGGACGCAAGACCAAAAATAACTCTGAGCCATGTGCGTAAATTAAAGTTTACAAGTCTGTCAACTGCATGAATAGCCTTGTAATATAAATTTTCTGTTCAACTGAGTTGGAAATGCTATGCTTTAGAACTGGGAATACTGTCGACTTGACAGTTGTCCAGCAGTCAATCACTGACAATAAAGAAGAGAGATCAGTCACAAAATATTACTGAAGAAGGTTTATATAATGAAGCTTACTTATGCAAAGGTTAGTAGAAGGAAAAAAGGCGCACAGCTCAGGAAACAGCCTTGAAGAGATTATAAAGCAAATCAGAGAGACGAGTGAAAAGCTTGGCACACGATCCAAGTTGGTTGAGGTCCAGGATGAAGTTTCCACAATCTGTGTCGATATTGTCAATCCACAGTGCTTTTGCTAGGTACGGTGTACCTTTTAGGACAGGTCTCAGGAAAGCATCATCACACATTAGAACTGACAGCCTCAGAGGTCAGACCACAGATTAAAAAATAATCAGATCTCTGACTAAATGGCATCAGAATAAAAAAATCCTAAGAAAACAGGCTTCAAACGAAAAGGTCTCAGAATCAAAGTTCTCAAAGGCAAAAATGGCTTCACAAGCAAAAGGTCTCCAAAAGAACATTCTGACGCTTTTGCTTCTGATGCCAGTTTTGTTAAGATATTTTTTATTCTGATGCTGTTTAGTGAGAGGTCTGATGGCTTTTTGTCTATGATTTGACGTCTCAGGCCGTTTGTTTTAACATGTGATGAAGTTTTCCTGATACCAGAGGTTGTCCTAAAATGTACTCTGTATCATCTTACTTTATTGTAGAATGATGAGTGAACAGAATTTCAAGTTTTACATTAAAAAAAAAAAAATATATATATTTTTTTTATATAAAAAAAAAATATATGTATGTATTGATTTGGGCGAAGGTTTTAGTTCATGTGATTTGCCTCTAAATGGAGGCATGTTTTAGTTCAGGGGTCTCAAACTCCAGGCCTCGAGGGCCGCAGTCCTGCAGTTTTTAGATGTGCCACAGGTACAAAACACTGGAATGAAATGACTTAATGACCTCCTCCTTGTGTAGATCAGTTCTCCAGAGCCTTGCTAATGACCTAATTATTCTGTTCAGGTGTGGTGCAGCAGAGGCACATCTAAAAGTTGCAGGACTGCGGCCCTCGAGGACTGGAGTTTGAGACCCCTGTTTTAGTAGAATTTAGTTCTGCCTTTAAGAACAAAATGCTGACAGATGCTATAAAAATAAAACAAACATATCAGCAGTAGCGGCTGGTGCTAAAAAAACTGAGGGGGGCACACACAAACAAACAAATGAAAAACAAACAAAACAAATCTTAAAAAATAGCACTATTTGAACATGAATTTTGCCCTCCTTTCCTTCTGCCCTGCAAATTTCTCAATTACATTCTTGTTAAAGTCAGTCATCTCTGTGACTAGTCTTTTCTCCATTGACAACATGGCCAATGCATTCAGCCTGTCCTGAGTCATTGAGTTTCTCAGAAAAGTCTTGATTCTTTTCAGAGAAAAGAAAAGCACCTTTCAGCTATGCTAAGTTTCCCCCAAAAACTTACCTTCATTGCATTGTCTAGGTGGCTGCGGCTGTTTTCGTGCCGTTTGCATTTTTCTGAAAGATGTTTTAAGTCTCTTACCCCAGTTGTTGTCCACATTGCCTCCGTGCCAGAACTTTGAAATAGCAAACACGGAAAGCAGTAAAATGCATTGCTTAATGCAAACGTAACCTGCAGCTGCGCTAATGAGTCGAATCGGGGATTGTCCAATCACACAATGTTTTAAAAAAAATTAGCCAGTACTGACGCTCTACCAGTAATGACACAACAGAATGGGTGTGTCCGGGACGCAGAGCGCTGCGCCCTGTGGAAAAACCTTAAACAACCAATTAAAAGTCAGCCTCAGATCACCTGCTTGCCAAAAGTTGATGCGCCTACATACACTCTCATTAGGACGGCGCCCTGCACATAGGAAGTGTGCACAATGTGAGCAATTAGAATTATGTATTTACTATTTTAATAAATTCTAACATGTCTATTGGACACACAGTATGAATAAATACATTTCTAAGTATTTTGCAGTTCAGAATAGAAATCATTTATTATCTAAACAATTTAAAGGGGGCGGCGCCCAAGCGCCCCCTACTGGCCAGCCGCCACTGCATATCAGCCATGGTAGATTCCTCTAATATAAATTTATTTACTGACATAAAACTAATTATTACAGCCTATTCTAAATGTTTTACTATGTTCTAAATAAAACGGTGAACCATTACTTGAGTCAGAACTGAGTGGTCTGAGTGTCTCAATGAATCAGATGCCTGCAAAATGGCTGTTTTGTTTCAGCATTGAGGCAACATGTATACGAAGGTATCAAGGGCAGTAACCATGCAACAGATCCCATCAGCACTAGTTGAGTCGCTCAGCATGCGTGTGTGTGTGTGTGTGTGTGTTTTTTTTTTAATAAACAGACCATTTCAAAGTGCGCATAGCTTTAAGAGCAGAGACGAAGGTCAGTCACAGCTTGCTCTACTTAAAGCAATGCTTCAATCAGGACCCAAGATGCCTCTTAGAAAATCCAAAGTTTAAATTGCCTCAGTTCACACAGTCAGGACTTTCATTTCATAACAATGAGCTGCAAGCACAAATACCTTTGAGCTTGGTTCACAGAAAAGAGAAAATGAACGTCTCTGAATTATATAGTCTTTATCATTTTTGCTGCAGTGTTTGACTTTGCTCCAGTTCTGTTTTGTTTATCAGATTTAATAAAAGTGCATCTCTTATGGCACTTTTCTATACTTATTATGGTTTTGGAAATGTTGTACACAATATTTCTGTTAACAAAAGGGGTGGGCATGAAGACTCACATGGTGAGGTTGTTATAATAAATTCTTGTCTATTGTTACATGTAGCCTGAGCTAAAAAAAAAAAAAAAGAGAAAATAACCAGCTTTGTGAAAAGCTCCATCAACATAAAGATGTTTCTTTTAAAAGATAGTCAACTGAAGACGAGTTCAAATAAATGGCTTGATTTTATTTGGAGCTGAAAATAGTGATACACAAGTTGCATAGTTTTGTTTTTCTGTCTTGTTGTAAATTATATACATTTCTTTTATTGTGGACAGAATTACATAATATGGATTTTATAGATATTTTATAAAGCACGGTGCCTCCTCATTTGAAGTGACCTTAGTTGCCCACTCATTAACAGTATAGACTCCAAGCTATCTTTGTGTTCAAGGTTGAAAAACAAGTACCCTTGAAAATGGCAAGAAATCATTGCATAAAAATTTAAAAGAATATGTTTAGATGTCCCAGAGCGAATTCTACCCAACAAGATAAACATCCTCTGATCTGTTGTTTGGTGGGCCCCATAAGTACATCATGCCTCAAGCAGTCCTCAAAGCTTTGTTAAACTCTGAAAGTCACTTAAGGCACCATACAACCTTGGTGAACTTTGGATCAGTGCTGTTACAACAAAAGGAATGCTGCTGGTCCTTTGTTGCCAATATTAAATATATATTGTTTCTTGTATTTACTGCACAAATAACAAAAATATTACCGTTGTCTGTACAGCGAATGGTTGGCTGCTTCCTGCTGTTAACACTACAGCGCTTACGTTGGATCTCTGAACCTGTTCACACACAGCAATCAGTCACCAGGGCAGAAATGTTCAAGCCTTCGAGTACGGTGAACCTCTTTAAGAAGGTGTCCTGGATGGTGTCTATGTTTGGGTTTCAAGGCACATGATGCTAGGCCTTGTTTAACTGTGTAATGCAGCGAGATAATGGATAGTAACGCAGTCAGTTACTGGTGGACCAATTCACCTGGAATCAACAGAGGAATGAACCACAGAGGACTGCGAACATCTGGCTTTTACTGTAGTTGACTCTAAGGGTGAAAATGGTGCTTGTTTTTGTTTTAAAAATGTAGTACAAGTTTAATTTTAAGCATTAGTGTTTGGCTCTCTAATTTGCTCACCTGTTTATTACAGAAACTATTATTCCACCCACAACTGACTGCTAGCCTGGGCAGAAAGATGTCAGAAAATGTCTGCTATCACACTTAATTTTCCCTGAACATCTCTAGATATAATATCATTTACTTTTTTTTCTTTTGGAAGTAGCTTGTGACCGTTCAGTAACTTGCCTACAGTTGTGATTCGTTCTGGCGTCTCCATTTCGACGAAAATGGATTAAGCGCTAACTGCTGGTCAATGCGCAGTGAAGCTAAAAGCAGATTTCAGTCATTTTCAAAAAACTCAACATTTTAAATGGAATTTCATAATCTAACCACAGTAAATCAAAATACCATCATTAAATGTTGCATAGCGAAAGTTGCAAATGGTTACAATCAGTACAAACATTTAGGAGAATATTTCTAATAACAAGAGGAAGAAGCATTACAATAATTAGTGGTTGTTATGAGGAAATAGTTTATATCAGAAATAAAAGAAAGATTTTGGGTTTCACTAAAAGCTAAGCTTGTTATCCAAACCAAAAGAAAAATCTGAACTTTATGATGTTTCTCTAAGGAAGGAATGTCATTTATTTCAGTATTTTTATAATGGTTTGAGTCGTTGCAGGACTCCTGGACTATATGCCCAGTGGGTTACGATGTTTGACTAGAAATGGTCTTCGTTTTCATTGCTGCTGCTGCCTCCTACATGCTGCGTAAGTGACAGCCTAACCCAGTTTGACACCTATTGTTATATAAAAATAATTGCAGGGTTGCATAAGTGTATGTTTTCATTTTTATTTCTTAACTTTATGGTTTAATGCGTGTTTGCTTTTTTGTTTACAACCTGAAAATCCATTTTTCTTACAAATGTGGTACCGTTTAAAAGGGAAACAAACAAGCTTTCCGACATCACAAGATGCATTGCCACAAACTACAGTTAAAACAACGAAATAATTGGACAATTTCTTCTTACTTTTGGGGGCGTATAGCTTCAATACTCTATAACGACATTTCTGACAAATGCTTGTTAAATTATTTTAGAATCTCTACTGCAAAATGTTCATAATCACAAAAATATTTAAAAAATGAAAGAACCCAAAGAGATATAGATAAGAAAGTAAAAGAAAATGGTGTCTGTAGGAAATGTTCCATTCCATAGCAGAAACATTAGCTGTTTGCAATATATTTGAAACAATAACACTTGGTGTAGCGGCTCAGACTTAGTTGGGAAATTTGATCTTCTCCTGAGCCTCTACAAAAGTCTAAGTGTCCCCACTTTGCTAAAGACCATCTCATTAGTGTTACATTTACATTTAAGTTAACATGGATGAAGTTACTTTTACCTCTAAATTTCAATAAATATCTTATTATCGAAACACAGATACTAATATTGTTTTACCAACTTGTAAATGAGTCAACAACATTTGAAGATGTAAAAGTTTCCAGCTTTCTGAACATACATGAAGAACATTAAATGTTTTTTTTTTTTAGTAATAATTTACTCATCAGTAGACTCGCCTCTTTTCCTCAGATTTTTCTGGATTTTCCCCATCGACCTGTGACCCCTGCTCTGAGAGCGAGCTAACAAACTGTGTTTGCTGAAAACAATGCAAATGAATGAAGTTCCACGGCTCATAAGGGATGAGAACAACATTTTTAATTGCATGAAATCGTCCACAGTATGTGTTTCATTTTTTCTTGGACTTTTCACAGTCGGATTATTATTATTGTTACCACAGCAACTGATCCCCAGCTGAATATTACAGAGACTTGAGCCTGACCTTTACTTGAAAAGATCTAGATTGCCTCTTGAATGGGAGTGTTTTTCACTGCCAAAGCCTGTCTAATTTCTGGTCTTCACGATGACTCTTTTACACTAAGAAATCAGAGGCAGAGACAAATTTGAATTTAGACCAAATGGCAGACAAAGAATGTTGTAAACCTGAGGAAAAACACAACTTTTTAGTATAAATGACATGATCCAGCTGCTGTTTAGTAATAAAGATTTGCTTTATTACTACCACTTCTGAGTTAAGATAACAAAAATCTTTACTGTCAATTGACATGACCTAATATCATTTAATTTGGATTCAAATATTTTTTTTCTTGTGATTAAAAGATGGAGAACAATATTTTTATGCACACAATTTTTTTTTATGTCTGTCCACAATTTGTCAAAGGGACTGTGATCAGAGCTTTCTGATAACCAATCCAAATGAATACCCTTTAACCTTTTAATAATTCCACAGAAAGTTCTTTTGTCAATATTTTGTAAAGTGCAGCAGTCCTGATTTGCAGGAGACTCCTGCTTACCATGAAGTTGCTTACCATAGTTCCTTGTTGCAACGGTTATCTCCAGGCTCGCAAGGTTGCCTTTTGTTCTTCCAAATCCAAAGATGTGCCACATCTTTTGTCTTTTTTCATTTTAATTTAATCAGACTGCAACACAAGTCTCCAAAATTGACCTTCAGTTCACAGCCACTGGAAACTACATCTGTAATGAAACGTTCCCAGCTTTCCTTGAATATTGAGAAAAAAAACCTCAAGGGAGGAGTTAAAGATCCCCCACCGCTTGTTTGGATATCCCAAACCAGGTGTTTGGTGACAGCAAGATTCTTGCTTTTGAGAGACCGTCATTGTGCCAGAACAAAACCTAACAGTAAAATCTTTCTACTTAGGTTATGTTGCCTCTTATGCTTCAGTAGCTCAAGCAGTACAGTAATATCTGGGTTTACTTTGTGAAAAAACAGCAGTGAATTTAACGTATAATTCAAACATTAACCCAAAAGACTCACTTTGTTTACCTCTACAGTTTATCTTCTTATGCTCATCTGAAGTTTAATGTAATGCTCATCTTTGAGTACACATCACTCGCAAGAACAAGAACAGTGGTACGTGTCTTTGCATGATTGGTTGACCCACCTAACTGTAGGATAAACAAAACTTGAAACCGTGAGAAACAAGTGCCTATAAGTTCTTTACCTTCTTTACTTTGCCGACAAAGTACCTTTTAGTTCTTTTAATCTGACAAAACACTGACCCCCAGAGACAGAAAGACTCATTTAGACAGAGGGTTTACTGTGACATCATCATTTCAAAAAAGTATGTTTTGGACATTGCTTTTTTTAATAGGTAATAAAAGTGAAATCAAAGTTTCATGCAGCATAGTGACAGAGCATGTACACCACACACCATATCCACCATATTTTTTCCCCAGTAAATTAAACTGAGTTTTTACATTGATGTCTTATATATTGGATCAGATATTGCAAATAAAAGTAAAGAGATATGATAGCTGTGACCTTTTACATCAGTTAAAGTAATAGAGGTGGTTAACATTTAGAGCTGCTGTACATAACATTTATAAAGCATATGTCTTTTACATATTTGTTAATATTGTCAACACCATCACTCAGCCTCATTCACTGCTAAGTGTGCTAGTGGCAGAGAAACAACTCACCGTTAGAGAAAAACCACCTATCCACCTTCATTGGTGGCTAAGCTAACCAGCCTGAGCATTCACAACAGGATCTACTTATGGGGAGAAGCTGTAGTGGTAGCAGAGAGCAAGGGGGATGAGCAACGCCACATAAGATTGTGTTTGACAGCGCTAAGACCCGCCTCCATACTCTGATTGGTTGTTTCTAGTTAGCACTTGGAGGACTGGGAGCAGGCAGATTTTTCACAGATTATCTTTCTCATACCATACAAATATGTAAAAATAAAATAATAATAATAATTAAAAAAACAAATATAAAGAATATTTTTTATAAAAGTTACATAGCGCACCTTTAAGCACTGATATCTACTGTAAAAAAAGATCAAGAAATCTATTTAATCATAATAAGTGATCTTGAATCTGTTATGTATTTTATGTCATTGTGCCAAATTTATGAGAAACACTGCCTCGTTGTGGCGAAAAGATGAATTGCCACGCAATTGTATTGCTCTCTTACTGAATTTAACTGCTTTTGCTTTTTTTAGCACAATTCTTGTTTCAGTCATTTTGACTATTTTCCCTTAAACATTAGAATCAACTCATCAAAATCTGAATTTTCTTTTTCTCTGGTCATTTTTGTCTTTCAATTTACTTTAAATGGATGAGGTAAAACCGCTTGGATTTTACCTCTTGGATTAACAAAGAGAGGGGAGTAAATACTTTTTCACAGCAATGTACAGTGTTTGGAAATATTTTTTCACACATAGTAAGCATATATAAAATACCACCACAAGAAACTGAAAGCTATCTGAAAGTAGTAATTCTTATAGTACAGAACAATAATGCAGTAGCGCCACCCAGTGGAAAGTCATGTTACAAATAGAAGTCTGTGTTGTAATTTAAAGTTTGAAGTGCGACTACTTTTTGAGCAAGTCATAGATATATAATTCTTTCTTTTTAGTTTTGTTTATATGAGATTTCTACTTTGCTTTCAGAAAACAAATGAATAAATCAAATAAGTAGCTGTTTGCTCCCACTATTCACACCTGAACATAAAAGTTACAAAAATCCCAAAAGAAAAGCACTCTTACCTGCACACAACCATAAATCCCCAAGCATTAGGAACTGTTCATCTCAATTAGTAGCTAATTTTTTAAAATCTCAATCAATAGTCAAAGGGCCTGCATTTTTACATGATAATAATCTTCATCAAGATCCCCATAATAATGCAGATCCACTGGAGTTGGGCTGTGCTCCCTGATGAAACCAGGCGGCTGGAGATGTACGTGTTGAGAGAAGGCATCCACAGTGAGCAGTTATAAGGCAGTGTCTGGGTCCCTTTCTTCGTGGGAGCTCTACTCTGGACAGTGAAATAGCCTTTGTCGTCAACACTTTGTTTCGTTTCAGTGCCATTTGTAAGGTTTACGTCTCCCTGAAACCAGTGGATGTCAGCAATGGGGTAAACTTCATCAAAGGAGCATTGGTCAGGGGGTATATCCTTGCTAGGCTTTCCAAAGCAGCCTGTGAAGAGAAATGACATTCAGAAAGATCAAAATACAACAACAGAACCAGTAGTTTTAAACTGACTAACCTCCAACTCTCAGATGGCTCTGCCCATTCGCGTGTGCACCTAGTGAGTGCAGTTTGCAGTGGTAGACTCCTTCATTGGACGGGATTATGTCGAGGATGGTCAGAGAGAGAGTGAGTTCAGATGTTGTGTTTGTGAAGTTGCACTGAATCTTGCTGGTAGATGTATTGTTCATGTACTGGCACAGTGTTGTATTTTTGTGTTGCCAGTCAAATTTGACGACCTTTGAACCCTTCAGCATTGCTACGCTGGCACTGCAATTCAGGGTCACATTTTCCCCACAGGTCCTATTCACATTTGATTCGGTGTCCAGCTGCTTACACTGACTCACTGTTTAAAGACAGAGAAATCAAGGTTAGACTGCATGTCTGAAAATGTAGGGACCACAGCAACTTCCTAAGAACTAAAATCCGTCGACACGTGAGACCGACTTATGCCTATTTCAATAGTGCAAACAACAAATATACTTTAATATGCATTTAATACACACAGCTGAAACAGTTTAAACAGTACTGCAGAAGACAATGTCTAAGATAATGCCATCCTTTTGTCAAATCTTTGGGTCGCAGCCAATCAGTGCCAATGAAGATAAAATTGTCTACTGTGAAAAACTTGCCAACATGTCAATTAGCATTGCACCTGGGTATTTCTGCTTCCCAAGCTACATCTTCTTTTGAACATCCGCAATATAGCATTTAGTTCAAAAGTTTGCTATTACTTATTTATTTTTATACTTATTTATTTACGATTTGTTTTATTTAAAACAGGGACACAATATACAAGAATACAATAACCACAAGAGGAAACATGCACTGGATCAAGTTACAGATTTAAGTGTTAATTTTCACCTATAGTCTCCAACTCCCAATTTATCCACACATCGTCTTTGGATTACCCTACAATTAACTTTTATCTGTTTCACACGAGTGACGGTGAAGTCAGTTTCAAGGTTTACGAAGCAACAATTGCTTAAATCTTTGACTTTTTTGGAGTTTTTTTGAAAGAATTTTCTTGGCTCTGGTGGCTTTTATTTGACAGTGAGTGGACAGGAAAATGAGTTGTGAGGGAGGGGGAAGAAATTTGGGACTAAAATCTGTGATGGCCTCGTAGAGGACAGAGGCCTTTGTCCATACCTCGCCACCACCGTGCGACTAAATCCTTAACATTTTTTTTCCAATTTGCAGTTATCTCAAGATAAGATCTGATAAGTCAGTGGAGTTTCCAGTCATAATATTAATAAAAAAACCACAAAAAAAACCCCACAAAAAATTATTATTTGTTTGCTTGATTTGTCACAATGCAGTTAGACACTTTTTATTTTTCCACAGCATTTTGCTGTTCATTCAAAACCATCCACAGTGAAAACTTATGATCCAGTCAGCCCAAAGTGATGTAATGAATTCTTGTTAGAACTTGTCCTAATTGACGGACTCAGCTTAACTCAGGAATCCGCAAACACATCTGTTTGATGATTGCCTGTCTTTAAGACGACAGGAAAAGTGCTGGCTGATGTATTGAATGGGTGTGTAAACGGGTTCTGAGGGTGAAAACACATTCACCACAATCGACATGTAGATCTAATGTTGTAATCTTGTTGTAGTTTGCCTCCAAGCAGGTTGATGTTAATATTTTTAGAATTACTCAAAATGCAAATTGTAAAACCTACAAGAAAAAGCACAGGGTAAATGATTTAATACATTGAACATGCATGATTTTTTTTTTTTTCTGTTTCGAGATGTTCAATCACAAAAATCACATAACTAACACAGTTGCATATATTTTCCATGTCTAATATGTGTCAGAGTTTTTCATACTCATGAGAAATGAACATGCCATTTTCGCATGCTTTTATTAAAAAGAAGAAAAAAACATCTACTCACCAGAAATGCTGACCGCTAAGGTGAACCAGAAAATAGAAACCCAGACAAAACCAAGACGAGTCCATGCAGCATGGGAGGGTCTCATTGCCTTCAATCGCATTCAAATCAACATTTATCACGTTAAAAGAAGCAACAACAACTGGATCTGAAACAGAACAAAGTTGCTGGTACCTACCGTGGCGCGTTTCATAATTCATCAGCTTTTGTTATGAATAACTCAGCCTGACTAAAGGTACCAAAGCTCGAGAGGAGGAGCCAAGCATCAACCACTTTGTAGTTTTAAAAAAAACTTTTAGTCTGAGTGGTGTACTATAGAGTTAATGACTGAACATGAGCAGGCCTGCCCTGGAATGGATGAGCGCAGGCAAACACAATGAGACGGAGGATTTGTTTCAGCTGAATGAAACACTAGCACTTCACGAAATGCTTCTGCTGAGATCCATAGATCATCTAGCAACTAGTTCTTTACGATTATTTATCATTTTCTAACATAGTTATACAATAGTCAATGACACATTTTGTGCAGTTCTATTTTACAGTTTGGTTGTTTTTTTGCAACAGATTGTTGTGTTTAAAATAAAATAGGGTTGGTGTTACTTGCTACATTATGATATCGTGTGTCTAATGTGAACTGAAGCCAAGTTAAAAACATTTTTGAAAAATGTGAATATCAACTTGCTCTTCAATCAAACGTAGATTTTTTCTTCATATTGCAAAAGTGTTTCCATACCTTGAACAACTTTATGTTTTGTGATGTCAAAACCTTTGAATTCAGCTAATTGTATTGGGATTTGGAATATTTCACTTCCCTACTACATAATTTGGGAAGCTGGACAATTGACATGAAAACCAAATGTGAAGAAGGCAGAGCTGCTAGGCCAGAACCTGAGCAGATAAACGGAGGGAGGGTAAATAAAAAGAGGCAAATGAACACAGAGGGGCAAGACATGACATAAAGGAATCTTGATGGAGCTAAATAAACAACTATCCTGGAGGAAAACTTGCGTATTACTCAAGACTGAGGGGAAGTTTTCCCTTCCAGCAGAACGATATCAAACATGCCATCACAACTGGAAGCATATTTACTGTCAGATCTAAATTCATTTGACAATCCCAGCAAAACTTTAAATGTAAATGCTCACCATCCAGTCTGTGTTTAAGCTATTTTGTGACAAAGCATTGCAAGCAAAGCTGATGAAGGCACACCTTAAAAACTGTCACCCGTAATTTGACTAGTTTAAAAGTGTAAAATGTGCCACTGAACATAACTTTTCATGGCACCATGAGTAATATTTTAATTAAGAAAAAAAGATTTGATTACGAGTGCATTGGTCAAAATAATTTCCAACCAAAATCCTCAAAATTTGTTGTTTTGGAAGATTTATATTTTTAGAGTCATTTTATTTTCCTTAATGAAAATTACAACTAAATAAATCTGTTTTGTTTTTCTCTTGGTTTCTTAAAATCACTTGTCTCTGCCAGAAGAAGCACAAAAATGAGCAATGCAGCTTAACTGTTTGAGATTAGTTGGACATTTTTCACAAACCCTTGGCAGGTTTGACAAAGACTTTATTGTCGTTTGCCAACTTGTCTTTGTAGATCATCAGGTTGCATTGTGAAATCTTTTGTACGTTTTATAAGCTGTCACAGCCTGGCCCGGCATGTCGATGCAATGTGAAAATAAAAAGTACTGCAGGATGCAAGTAAACCAGAACAAAAATACGAAACCGCTATTAACACTAAAAATATTGAGTTTGAACAAATTTGCACATTGTCCTGGAAATATATATTTATACAAATTATATTAAAATACAAATGTGTGCTATTTATAAAAAAGACTGAAGATAGCATATAAAGTTGCTGACAGGATTAAAGAGGAGAGGAGAAGAAAGAAAGCAAAGGACAGAAAAGAAAAGAAGAGAGAGAAGAAAAAAGAAAAAATATCCTCCCAATTCCAGGTTTATCTCTTCATCATCTTTCTGCCTTTTTTCTCAGTTGTTTCTCTCCCACACTGTCTGCCTGTCAGTCTATTTCAAAGTCTGTGTCTGCATTGTTGCTACATTTGGCCCAGGAAAATTTGTGACACTTTATGCATGTAGTCATCCTGCAATTTCTGTTGCAGCTTTATTGTACCTCGTGTTTTCATATATTTTCCTAGACCTTGACGTTTATTTATTTTTTTCCATTTCTTCACATTAAAACCACAAGCCTCAAAGTTTATGGATAAGTTAGTGACAGTGTGACAGATAGACTAACAGAAAGCAGCACGTAATTTTGAAGTGGAAGAAAAAGCAAAGAGATACATCCCAAAAAAATGACATTACCATGAAAGGGTTTGCCATTTTTTTGTCATTAAGTTCAGAATGTGAAACTCATATATTATATCTATGCCTTTTACATACGCTGAAGCATGTCAACCCTTTATTTCTTGTAATTTTGACGATTATCCAAAACTTAGTTTCTCAGTTTACTTTAAAAAAAAAAAAAAACAGGAAACTTTACATAGAAATGTTAGGCTTTTTTCATTTCCCTCAATACTTGGACTTCCTTCTGCAGGAATTTCTGCATCAGTGCAGCGTGGTGTGGATTGGGTTCTGCTGGGATGTGATGGAAGCCCATGTGGCTTTGACAGCAGTCTTCAGTTCATTCGTATTTGAGCCCAAAAGCAATGGATTTGTCTGCTAGAAATCTACATAACTTTCTGCAGAATCCAATCCATGATCTGCTTTTAGTGGTGAGATCAATCATATAATGGTATTTAATGTCTATTCTGAGTCCCTAATAAAAATTATTTAACTTCAGTTGTGTACTAGAATGCCTCTGTAGAAATAAACATGCCTCATCCTGCAGAAATAAAAACATTCAATTACAAAGTCAGCCTTTCACAAAAAACTTTGACACTATCTGCCACATGCTCAAAGACTCTGCAGGAACAGATCGGTGAACATGCCGAAACAGGCAAAAGGCAGCTGTAGCAACCCTCCATAGGCTGCTAAAAAACAGTTCCCTTATTGTGAGTTTTCATCACTGATTGGAGTGTGGAAGAAGAAGACCAAGTAAAGAATTTAATGAAGCATTGGGTTGTTTTTTTTTTTACTTGTACAACAAAAAAACAGTTTAACATAAAAGTTATCTTGGAGAAAACTCGGGGGAATGAAAAACACTCAAAGTAACAGTTACTGGAAGATCGGGAAGACAACGGGAGGTTAGGCAAAACAATCAAGTACAGGTTAGTCATCAACTGGGAGCGGAAGAATAATGATGGACCCCGGCGGGGATGGTAAAGACGGATCACAGAGCATAGAAAACAACAAAGCGGATTACATCATGTCATACTGTGTGAAGTGCACACTGAGGACACCTGGTGGATAGAAGAGGAAGAGCACACATGAACGTGATCACTTTACAAACCAGGATTTTAAGAAACATTTAAAAACTAATAGGTGTGCAATGATGCTCAGAGTTCAATCAAAACATTTACATGAATGTACAATGTCTAAATTTAGTGAACTGTCTCACTGAGGGAGTTAACACCAAAAATCCAGCTGATTTTGTAGCTTTCACCTCTTAGCGTATTCAATATAAACAATTGTGACCCAACAAATGACACTTTTTTAAGTGTGCAATTAGGGGGCATAGTGCTGCAATAAACCAGCTGCTCATTTTAAACACAGGGGCAAAAGTAAAGGTAAAACAGCACGGTCATTGGTATTTCACCAGAAGACCTCAGACAAAGACAGTGACAGTGTTGAGAATAAACTTAGAAATGGGTCATTCAATGTGAACATATAAAAATAAGTCAGTTTATGATGAACAGAAAGGCTTCATGGTAGAAAGAGTTTAGACATTGTGAAAAGATTGTCAAATAGATCCCAGCTCCATAAAAAGCCAAGGTTTTCAAGAAGTGGCATCTTGAAGTCTTTTTTTAGCTAATGAAAAAAAGATTTAAAAAAGTATTTTCCTTCTTTCCTTATTGTTTTTTAGCTAACTGCTTGATGTGAGGGAGAAACTTATCAAATATCTCTGCGTCTTACTCAGTCTTCCAGCCATGACAGGTGGAACATCCACGCAAGTAGACAATATAATAAGAACATTCTGATACAATTACCCAGTTCTTTGAGATTTTCACTGAAAATCTTCACAGTTTGATGTATAGACTTTTTTTTCACTGCATGCTTTCAGAACCACTAACAAAGGGAATCTGCAAAACCTTAACAGCTGACACACTTGCGATTCACTGACTTGAACGGGAAGTGTACATATCATAAACACCAAGTCAAATGCAAGACTCTCCTCTTTTACTGAGTTGTTCCGAAAGTTTGACAGGCTGTTCTAACCTGCAGCTGCCGCTCAATAAAAAAACTACTCCTGACCAAACCACTGTTAGAGAGCCAACTCATCTGAGTGATTGATAGTCTCTTTGTGGTTGGTCATACAGGGTTTTTTTTATTATTGCTTTTCAATAGTTATGGCACGAGGAGAACTCTTGGACCTCCGTTTTCATAAATTAAAATCTGAGAAGCCTGCCATTCATTTATATTCAGCTCCCTGATAGATTTCAAAGAGCTTCCAGTTCAAAATGTTACTTTTAGAACAGAGTCTGCCTGCGGTGGGCGGTTCAATCTGAATATAATCTGGTATAAAAGCAATTGTTGTGCACAGGCCTTGTGGGTTTAGTAGAGAACGTACAGCATCATAAAGACCAATGAACACCACAGACAGATCTGGGGGGGAAGTTGTAGAGAGGTTTGGAGCAGTGTTTGGTTATGAATCAATATTTCACATTTTTTCCCTTTTTTTTGGGTGTTCTTTGTTTTGTTTTGGGGGTTGGGGGTAGAAAAAATATCTAACATTTTTCTTCCTTCATACTTCAACACTCCGACAACTCTTTTGTTTTGGTCTATAAACAAATGCTTTTTGTTTCTTTGACTTGAAAATGTTACAAGGCACTACATTTTCCATGAACTGTTTGTTTTTCAGTCATGAAAATAGACACAGAAGCCTGGTAAATGATTTCTGTGCGACAACAAATAATGGCTCCAGTAGAGAAAGACACACAGCCACAAAAAGAGGGAGAATCAAAAGTGAATCTACAAAATATAATTCTGCAGTAGGTGGTGTCTTTGGTTACACAGCCATCAGATGTTTATATTATTTTTCTCTTTTATTTAAAAGGTTTAAAGTTCTCTCCTCAGACATGTGTTCAATAAACCCATTTCGACTGATGTCTCTGATAACAGTCAAGGAAGATTCAGTGATGAATATTTTAGAGATTTCTTTTTGAACCCCCTCCCCCCAAAAAACAAAGGTAAGCTGCTTAAGAAGCTACAAAAGGTATTCCCTCAAGGAAAACACTCAAGGGCAGTGAAGATATTTAATGTATTGTTTGCACAGGTTAATTTTTCAAGATCAGATATTTTTATTTATGCAAAACGTGAGGAATTAACCTGAGTGTTTTTAAGACTTTCCAAAGTTCTCCCAGAGGATTGGTGGAAAAGATGGTGATAATCATCAGGTTTCTGGAATCATTTTTAATAAACATGGCTTAGATTTCCTTCTATTCTTGTTTTTACTTACTCGACTAAAGGCCAGGGGCTTTTTAAAATTTATTTCATAGCATAATGTTTTCTGTTCTTGAGATTTTCTTTTATTATAAAAAAGATATTTCAAACATTAAGAGATCTCTTCTTTCATTGGGAATTCTTCTGAGACAGTTTCTGCCGCCGCTAAATTCACATCTTGAAGTTTTAAGATCCCTAAATGAAAATCTGTTCTCAACAAAGTCACATCGTCACTTTACAATAGGGTAAGATAAAGTGAATAACATTATCACTACTGTAAAAAATGAAGTTACTTTATTTATGACCGTGTGCCTCTTTGCAGATTACGACTATTCTAGAATTAAAACAATAACTCCACATTTCTACAGGGTCATTGCAAGAGTACCTATCAAGTAGAAAGTTGTGCTTTCATACAAGTGAGTCAGGACCCAGCACAGCAAAAAGCTGTTTCCATGGTGAAGAAAGATTCTGCTGCTCTCTTGTTATTGTGCCAATGTTTTATTTAGCTCTTCAGGATTATCATAGGGGTTGTGTTCTCTTTCAACTTCATTGTGTCTACCCTTCATCCCAACATACACGTTTAACCACTGTAGTGAGAAACAAGGATTTTTGTTTTAGCAAAATTCATTCAATTAATGCAGATGAGTGAGCATGATGAGTGGCTAAGTGGAGCTGTTTTCTTTATTTCTTTATTTATAAGCAAATATTACACAACTTTCAATGACATACTACATTTTTTGTTTGAAATCTGTATTTCTTTTTTTTTTTTTCTTTATATCTTTATTCCAAGATCCCTGTGAGAATAAACCACGACATTATGGCTGCACAATTATTTTGGCGTTTCTATTTAGAAATATGTTAAATTGCATCCATGGAGGTTGTTAAACTGTTATACTTTTTTATGCTTCTAGAATTAAAATGGAACATCCACAAAAACAAAGAAACAAAAACGGGGCATTTTTTTTTGTACTCCAATACTGAATGTCATTTGTCTGCCACTAAGTGTCGCTGCTGAGCTACATTCTGTTTTTTAACTTGGAGCTATCCACGGTGCTGAAATGTCTCTGAAAGTTTAATCACACCTAATTTGCTATACAGACAAAAACAAAAAAAAACAACTAGGAAGACTGTTGAAGAGGTAAAATTTATTGCTGAAGAATTAAAAATACTGACAGATATCTAATACTTCCTTATGCAGAAACCAACATTTTACATGTAAAAGCACCATTTTTGTCAAAGAACAATGTTTTCCACGTAGAGTGATGATCTCTTTCAGTCCCTATCTCTGTTGCTGTGGTCTGTGTTTTCTTTTCCTGAGTCATTCTAGTGGCCAGCATCTTGTGGGACTTTGCTCAATAAAACAGCACTCACCGCAGCATCGTGTTGTGAGAACATCCAGTGAGCACTAATCTCCTTTTCATCGAAAGGACATTCAATTCAACATTTGAGTGCGTTCCACCATTTCTGTCCATTACAAGGCCATCCAAACAAAACGTCCAGCTGATGTCCCTGCAGTGCAGCAGTTTCATTTAAAACCTCTTTAATCATGTTTTTCCGGTTAGTGGAAGTGCCTCACAGGGTAACATTGCATTCGCCTCTCCTTAAAGGCCACTCGCAACAGGACTTTGTTCCACGCTGTTACATAAAAGATGACTCTGTGGGCACTTTATCTTGATATACCGATAACTGAAGCAGCAATTACAGAGCTTCAATATGATTCATTCAGTTGTGTAGGCAATTGTAAAGCCATTATACTGCGGTTAGTCTTCCTTAGCACATTTTTTTTTTTTTTGTCCTGCTTCCAGTGATTGATAAGATCGTATCTGAGGAAGTAGTTTCCTGGATGCAGAGATATAAAACAACACAGTCCGTTCAAGCCTTGAAGAACAATAGACTTGATTCAACTGTTTTTTTAGAATGAATTTTAAGTTCTTTGAAGGTTTCTTTTTCTGCTTAGATGTTTTATTCTGGTCTGATTATTGCTTTGTCTTTCTTTAAAGAATATGGGGTTGTTTTATACTCCTGGTTATACAAGTGATACCTGCGTTGCCTTTAGCAGTACTCTGAAGACGTTATTGTAGTCGCTGGTGAAGTCAACACAAAGAAATTAACGCTGGTGTTACACTAACACCCAACATGATCAGGGACACATCCACATACATATTTGCTTCTTCAAAAACTTTTCAAAAGAGAATTGCAGTAGGAAAAAACACTTTTCAAGAGCCTCCAGTACTTACTAAAACAGACAGCAGTGAATCAGAAGCAAGTGCTGGTGGGTTTTTATGTTATTTTCTATTGATAACATGAAGTTAGAATTTGGATCTGGGAATGACAGCAAACTCCACTTAACATTGCTCAAGTTCCTTGTTAAAAAAGTGAACTGGTATTAGTCAATGATATCTTTCTCCACTCTTTGCATTTTTAAACTTTGTAAATAACATATTTCCTGGAGGAATCCTTGAAACATTTCACAACATGAAGGCTCTATAGTGCAAGGCTAATCATCCATCCATGCATCCACCATATTTGTTACAATGTCCTATTACCGTTTTGTTTTGTAGAGTTAGTTAGAAAGTTTTCGTCCTCATAAATCTTATGTCAATATTTAACTTCTTATTCATTTATGTATTTGTTTAGCAAAATGGGTTGTTTGCGAGAGCAGGAGCGATACTTGTAAAGTATCAAAACGTGTTTTGTTGCTGGGGGAAAAGTATCTTGCTGTTTTAAAATGTCCGCCTGTGTGACGCTAGTTGGGAAACTTATTGTTGACGGTGGTGCTCGTTATGAGAAGTGATGGTCTTTGGTCGCCAGCGCTGATCGTTAGGTGGCGCTGTCGGTAAACGAACCGCAGCTGTGCTCTTACAAAGACAGTAAAAGTCGGGGCTCCATCCACTCTGAGGCTACACTGAACTCCGCAGCCTGCCCTCGCTGCGCTCCGAGCCGCTTTATTCACCAGGGAATTTGACTCGCAGCCCATTAAAGGACTATCCCCGAATATTTTCAGCAGTCTACCCTGCCGTCTGCTGGAGGAAGCCGCAGGAATCTCAGCTGAAGTTACGGTACGTACGGGCGGCGGACCGCCGCGTCCCCCCTGCGGGGTGAGGCAAGAAGTGTTTGAACGCGCTCTCCGCAGATTGGTAACGAGCGCGGCGGGGAACTCATGCTTTTTGACGCGACTTGAAGTGCGGATGAGCGGGATGTCAGTCGGACCCGACGCTGTCCTCACGGGTGGAAAATGACTGCAAGCGTCGGCGAGCTTTCCACGATGGCGAGGAGATGCCCTGTCACTTTCAAACCGTTCAGGTGAGATCGCGCTCTGTTCGAGTTTTTGCGGGTCAAAACCAAACTAGCAGCAAAATCATTGCTAGACGTTAACTAAGCTGGTCAGATCAGACGGATTTCAGGGAAATTAAACTTTAAGAGATTTTTGCGTTTTGTTGTTGTTGTTGAACAGTTTTAAAAACAAAAATAATGAAAATATTCACGCATTTTTTTCTGGGCTAATTAAAGAGGAGGTCTGGGATATGTATTAACTATAAAAATAATATGTTTGGTAGCATGATCATGACAATAAACTGTAAATACAACACAAATTGCATATGATTTCTCAAAATTAAAAGGAATCACTTGTCAGCGCATATCTGAGCAGAATCTGCAAGGCATGATGTTGGTGCGCTGCACGGTGCATTTTAAATTAGTGATGATTTATTCGTTTCAGTGGAGCAAATCTTGCAAGTTCAGACCATTTGGATTAATTGGGACGACAGGGCACATCCTGCTCCACAATTAAGGTTTGCTTACTCAGCTCCAGAGTCTTTCACTCTCCCTGCTGCTGCATGGGGAATGAGTGAGAGCCAAACAAGCAGACACATCATTAAAACCACTGAGCTCAACAAGATGTCCCAAACTCTGTGGCTTGCAGCTTTGCATATTGAACAATACAGGGACAATTCCTGTGGGAATTCAACTTTTCAATTTTCTGTATGTTTTTATTTTTTCTGTCCAAAAGGAGAGACATTAAACCCACAATGCCATGGATTTCAGAAGAAATCAGTAGCTCACATATACTAAGCTTTTATATTAATCAAATGTTATATTTTGGCTAGTAATGATTTGTTTAAAACATTGTACTTGACAGCTGGTAAGACACAAGAAAGATGTTCAGTGGATCTTAAAAACAAGAGTTATGTGAACACTTCATTCTGGATTTTCACTTATGCAGGCAGGGCAGACTGAAATCCACAAATCTTTCCCCACTACTTAAAACAATAAATTACAGAGAAAACACAAGCTTTTTGTAACCAACAATGAGGTCCTGACATTGTTCTGGTCTGATGTTTGATCATTCTTCCCTTCCAGATTCTTAATGTTACCTTGCTTTATTTTTTTGTTTTTTAAAAAGATGCGTGCTTGAGATCTTTATTCCAATTGAACGCTTTATTTTGTCAAAGTTTCAAACATCTTCCTGTTAGTTTAAGAAGGAATTAATTTGGAACCATTGGTAGGCACTTTCTTCACATTGCACAAAGAACAGCCCCCAAGCATGACGCCACCACCACCATGCTTGACGGTGTTCTTAAGTTTGAAAGCCTCACCTGGATTTGTCCAATTATTTTTCTTATTATTGTGGCCACATATCTCAATCTAGAACTTTTCTCCAGAAGGCGTTCTGCTTGTTTATGTAGGCAGGTGGAACTTCCAGTCAAACTCATTGACGTCTGTTTCGGAGCAGCTGTGTTTTTCAGTTGGCATCATCCTCAAAAGTTTCAGATGACATTAAGCTCTCTATGCTGATGTTCCACCATGCCAGTTTATAATAGACTTGAGACGTCTTAGTAATTTCCTCTGACTTGACACGGACATTTTGGGTAAGAATCAGTTTGATATAAACCAGTTTTGAAATGGATAAAGTGGGCAAAATTTGAAGATTCTGAATTTGGACCTGACTTTAACCCCATTGAAAATTAATGAACTATGCTTAAAACTCAAATCTAATCCAATTTAAACCAATCAACTTGAATTAGCTCTGGCCAAATATCCAGGCAGACGCATGTTGAAGGCTACAGAAAGCATGCAGGTTTACAGTAATTTCACAAGAGAGAAGAATTAATCCATCTGTTAGTGGGGACGTTTGTATATGTTTGAGTCTGGCTGGATAAGAAACCCATCGCACCTAAATCCCGTTATCAAAATTACTTGAAGTTGTTTGTTTTGCAGTCTAACCACTCTTTAAAAGGAGAGCAGCGGCATTAAAAAGCCCGATGAGAGTATTTGATTCATTATTAGGACAGATGTGTGTAAACCTTTGACCAGCTCATTGCATCTGATTTAATTCGAACAAACGTCAAATTCTTGGGTTCAGTGGAAGGTCCACCCGGATGCATCTTTAATCACTGATGTGAGCGCTCATGTGTGAGTTTTTCAGCATTTCAATGCAGATATTAGTAATATGCTCTGCCTGGCTGACTGTACCCTCTCTTGGGTGAGGTTTCTGCCATGTGAAGAAAAGCAAAAAGTGTGACAATCCATCCTGCAGCTTTGCCTCATGAAAGAATTGCTTCCAAACCTTTTCCCAGCATGACATTCGCTGGAGCAATCCAGCGAGTCAGTTTTTGGAAAATTACTCCAAAGCGCGCGAGAAGTAGGCAAATGTTTCCCGCTTTCTATAAAACAGAGCACACATCCGTCTCTAGATGAATGTTTTTATTTTGTGCTGTCGCCCACTGAGCGCAGTGTGATGCTGGAAATCTGTCCACATAATGGTTCATATCAAATGACACAGCCAGGCGAGTACACAATGCTTCCTTGCCGCTTTGGTCGGTACAATATGAAGCTTGAGAAATTTGTCCATGCTTTGTAAATCCACACACACACGCCAGATATTTTACTCCATGCTCCACTTGAGCTTTTCACCTGCCCCCATTTTTGTTGTTTTTCCTTCTCCCACTCTTACCTTGTAAATCGCTCGTTTTGTAAATTGATCAGCCTTCTTGCCTGTTTCCTGCAGGATCTTTGTAGTCGGGGTCGGCTTCTTCAGCCTGTGCTTTCTAATGACCTCTCTCGGGGGCCAGTTCTCGGCGAAGCGGCTCGGAGACTCCCCGTTCACCACGCGAGCTGAAGGTAAGTCACACATCAGTGCAGCCTGGTAGCCCGGTGTCTCCAGCCGAACTGTGTCTTGGGCCGGTAATGAGCAGGCTGGAAACACGCTGACAGATCCGTGGAGCTGCCTTGATTGCTGCCAGCCGACTGACAGACCTGTTCACTTTTCCCATCAGGGGGCACCGTGGGGGCACATTGCCCTGAGAGGCCTTTTCCTTTCCTCATCAAACCTTTTATCTTTTTTTTTTGTCTCGCTTTCATGTCGTGACCATGCTCTTACCCATTTGGAATAATTTTGTCTGCAACACTTGCAGCTGAAGACTGGATGCCTTGAGACCTTTAATATATTTTATTGGGTGTCTATGTTACAGAATGAAGTGAAAGATGTATATTTTTTTTACGTTTCATAAATAAACATCTGAAAAGCCTGTCGAAGTCATCTAATTTTGAAATTTGAGATGTAGAGATTATAAGCTAAAGAAGCAACCAGGAGTCTCGGGGCGTTGGGGAGTTGGGGGACTTTGGAGGAGCTGCAGAGATCTAAAAAACTAACACTATACTTTGTGAATTGACCATATGCACTGTGTATTTTAGTGATGGTAGGATAATGCTGTAGTGATACATTTCTTCAGGAGTATAGATGAGTTCATATAAGTTCAGGTATCTTGGAAGGATCTTGGAAGAAAAAGGTCTATGAGTGTAATCGGCCAAAACTAAACAAAGCAACATGCTGTCCGTTCAGTCATGCAGTCATGAGTTGTCTTCAAAATTAGTCTCCCAGTGAGGAGTTGAGATAGAAATATTTATAATTATAGACCTAAATTATAGCTCTGGAAGCCAGTGTGATAAAAGTGGAGCACATTTTTCCTTGAAAGCTGCATATTTCTGACTGTCAGCTGCGGTTATAAAGTAATACGGAAATAGATTCTCCTGCCCTCTCAGAGATCAACAAATCAGAGACTCAACAAAGAGAAATCGGAGTTGTTGACAACCCGTCCCTGAGAGAAACCCGGCTTTCTTAGCACTTTTTTCACGTTTACGCTTTGTACCTCTGCATACAAACTGCTGGAGCTTGTGCCACTTAGTGGAGTCACTGTTGGTTCTTGGACTGTTGTCTCCTGCCTTTTTATCGCTGCTCGACACAATAGTGACACTATGGGTCAATCTGTGTAACGGATCCCAGCTGGTGAGAGAGAAAGACTGTGCACCGGCTCTATCCAACATCACTCATCCAAGGACAGCAGTTGTTGGCAGCTTGTTGCACTGTTGTCGGTTTATTTATGTATAAATGAGGAGGCAGTGATTACTACAGACCTACTCAATGATGCCGTTTGTGCTCAGGACCGCAGCTGGCTTTTGATGACCGTGATATGGCTGCGTGCGACATCCTCGCTTGATTCGTTTATTTGTTTTTAAAGAAGAGAAGAAGTGGAGTTGTTGCCCTGTTGTGTTGTTGACAAAGTCGACTAATACGGGCTGCCCGCCGGCCCGGGCGTCTGCACACTGTTTTGAAGAAGGGTTGCTTTTAATTGAATGATATGTGTGGAAAGAAATTGGGGTACTTGACTTAGGAAAAAAAAAACAGAATCAAAAAGATACAAATAATTTGTGAGAATAACACAAATGGCAAAATTTTACTGGCTAAAGAAGCAAGAGGACACATTTGTTTTCATTTGGGATGCAAGTAAAGGATTATTTCACAGGGTTTTAATAAACCTCAACTGTTTGATCCTCTGATAAGGCTGTTCAAGTGTAAACCAGAAGATTTTACGCTTGTTGGAGATTCTTTAAAGTTTGAGTTTTATGAAACCTTTATTCTATTTGTGAAAATCAAGAGAAAGAGCATGTACAGTATGTCTATGTGACTACGTGGACTGTTTAAACTTGGATTGGATTTTCTTAAATTACAGCTCCTTTAAAACACAACGCTGTGGCCTTGGAAGATGTGGGACAGCCTTTCTTTGTGCATGTTTGAATTTAACAACACACATAGACAATTGGCTGTGTGGAAGCTTCTGTGGAAAGCTGATTGGACCAGTTGTGGGTCTTCCGACTGATCAGCTAACTAGACACAAATGCACCTTCAAAATTCTGAGGAAGACTCATTCACGGTGCAGTTTTTGACATAGTCTACTTTTCTGCAATGCTTTGGCTGTTGCTGAATTGTAGGGCTGTTGTTTTTGTATATATACATGTATATATTTCTCACAATGTCATCATTACGAGTAAGATGTCAGAAACATTGCCCAGTGAATGATTTCTACTGAGACTGGCTGTTCCAGTGAAAAATGGGAAGGTACCAGATGTATTCACCAAGTTTGTGCACATATTTAAGTACAGATTCTCAAAAACTGTACTTTCCCATAAAATTACAGGGAAGTAATTTTCCTGTAATTTCCCATAATTACTACAGTTAATTACTACAGTGAATTTTCTTTGCTACTGCCCACCTCTGGCATCCACCAGGTCACACAGATCATCAGGGATAATTCGTTACAATCCTGATTCTTAAATTGACGGGTTCGCACTGTATTGTGGCCCAGAAGTTCACAACAGAAAAATAAAGTTTGTTTTCTGTCTAAGTGTACTTCTTAAAAAAATATATATTTTTGGTAAAATCTTTCATCCCCATATGTTCAGACTAGATTTCCCATCGTCATGTCATGCTGCTGTGTTTTTGTGTCAGTAAAAGATGCAAAGTGCGACTTAAAATGGCGATCTGGTGACGGGGATAGTCGCTGTGGTATTTAAAGATATAATTTTTTAGCTCCTTGTTTAAAGCCCAACCTCAGCAGAAAACCATGCAGCTCTAGAACAGAGGTGTTGGCAGCAATGAAATGTTGCGAAGTGCATCAGGTGTCATCACGGGAGGCAATTTAAAAGGTCTCACCTATTTATACACTGCTGTGGGGTGAATGGAGAGAGGAGGCGTTGGGGGAAGGATGGGGGGTGTTAGATGGAAGAGCTGTCTGATTAATTAACCACTCGTAGCCTGCAGTCAGGGGAAGGCATCCTGCCTGAAGCTCATTAAGCACCGCCGCGATGCTAACCTGAGCGAGGTTTGCTATGGAAATGCTCATCCTCCGTGTGGGTGTTTGTCTACATGAGCATGTTTGTAGCTGAGGATTAGTAACATTAAAGCCGCTGTAATGAACGAGATGAAACGTGTCGTTCAGTGGAGCAGCACTTTGATGGCGCTCCACTGAAGCCGGCTCGGCTTTGCTGCTGAAAGCTGTGAAGTGCTGCAGGATACATCAGTGCCAGTGTTGTCTGATGACATAACGTTCATGCTAAAAGCGTGAAGTTTTCATAAGAGCTTTTAGAAGTTCCTGTGCGCTGACAGTTTCTTTTTTTTTTCTGTGTTGTTCTGGGAGGGAAAAGAAAGAATCAGAGATCGCCTGTGATTTTACTGATTGAGGAAAGTGGAAAAGTGAGCAGAACATTCCAGTTTTTTTGTCTTTTGTTTTTCTTTATGACATTGCACAGCCAATCGCTTGGATCCAAACCTCCATCAAGATTTTGGAGGCATTCATCACCTTCATTATTTTCCTTTGAAGGAAGGCACAGGAAACTAATGATGTGGTGAAGAAGTGTAAGAAGCGGGGGACAGAGAAAGACTTTTTCTGCTAGAAAGGGGAACATGACTCACAAGGACGTTTGATCTAGGATATCATAAAGGTTCCAGAAGTGCACTGGAGCTTTCTAATAAGCTCTTTGAAGACCACCTTCATAGACTCTGTCCTTTGACCACATTTCAATGCAGCTTAACTATAAAGAGAAGAATAAAATAGGCTCAGAATGCTTCACGCTGTTCAAAGCACGACTAAAAGGTGTTATTGTGCTCTCAGTCCCTGGCTCTAAGCTCCATTACCTGGGTTTTTTCAAGTGCAGTAAAAATTTGCTGCAGAGTGCTGCTCCTCTCTGCAGAGGTGGATATCTTCTGAATTCCTGCCTTGCCCCAGTCTTTCCGCAAAGTTACATTCGAGTCAGCTTTGTTGAATTGACCTCTAAGCGAATTGTACATAAATCCTGCTTCGTCTTGGGAGGTTAGGTTGTGCAATCAGACTTTTTATTTTTCCACCTTAAAACATTGATCTCGGTCTACTTCCTGTAAGCCGAATGCGGGAAGCGGGGATGGAGAATAAATCTGCATGTAACAAGATTTCCGGGAGCGATGGCTGACAGTCGCATGTGGTGAGAAAATGGCGTACAAAATCTTTAATTTGATCCTGGTCAGATGGAAATGTATGGCAGCTGTTTGTTAGCACTCAAATTAACAAGTTTTTATACTAACAAATGAGAAAAGGAAGCAGTGGGATTCATCCGATCAGTTTATTTCACCATAATAGTCATACTAAAGAGTTTGTTTCCACATGTCTGCTTTACTTAAATAAAAAAATAAATAAATTGATTAGTAAAGATGTCATGAATAAGTAAGACAAACTGACCTCATCAACCAGTGGAAAGGAAATAAAGAACTGTACCAGCTTCCTTGACCCACATTGAAAGGGAGCAGACCAGGCGCTTAAGTAAATAAAAGACGATATAATGGACACGTTGTTCAACCTGCAATCACCTGATGGAACAAATAGGGATTATGTGGCACAGATAAGACTTGACTGGAGTCATCTCCTGACATCTCTTTTATTTATTGAGTTGTTGCATTCAGAACCTTATAATTTATTACATCGGTCGTTCGTCATGCCCAAATTTTTGTTAGTGTTTTAGACAAAAAGAGATATTTGTCAACCGCAGATAAAACTTAGCGGTTATGATTGTGCTATTTGTTAATGTTGGTGTTGTTTCATGTGTGGATGTTGTATTGGTTAATTTGTTTTGGCCACAGGGAAGTGATAGAAAATTAAGCATGGCTGCATTGATTAGGACTTTCTACAAATTAGCTAAAGTAATGTAATTGCCTCTTTTGGACTGTGACCAACTGTGTTCGGGCTTTGGTATTTGTCAGTGGTTTTCGGCACATTAAATTTAAAAAGCAGGGAACATGTAAAATATTTTATTTCATCTTAGTTGAATAATGTATCACAATGATCTAATATTTGATGGATACATTTTTAAAAACCCTTTTTTTGACAAAGTTGGTAAAACTGTACTCTATTAAAACTTAAATGTGTCATCCCTGGTAGAGGATTTAGCAACTTTCTATGAAGCAGAGATATTATGAAATATGAGGTCCATTTGAAATGGCTACATGACATCAAATATTTAGCAAATCTTTCGTAGATGACCTGTGGTGAAGATAATTATTCTTTAGGTGTTCAGATATATTTTATGGAGCAGTGAATCTCATTCTTCTGGATTTTTGCAATGATATTTTTCAGATGTTTCCAATGGGTCAGACAAGTGACCCTGCAAGGTGCAGGTTTTGCACTTGTTTTTATGCTTTCACATTAGAACAAACATGATGTATCAAAAGTTTGTTTCAAAGAACTTTTAAGTAGGGAAATAGGAGACAGTTGTTTCTTATGTTGATTATCAAAAATAGGAGAAGGTTTGCTATTTTTCAAGTAGAGTGTAAGCCTGACTTTAGCTTTTGTAATTGGTGGCTGTATGATGTTTTTGTGATGTGAAGCATGTTGAACTGCCTTGTTGCACTTTGAACTTGGCTGGGCTTTTAGGCATATATTTGTGTTACCTTGAAATTCATTACTTTTCTGTTGGAACTAAAACGGCTCTATCAAAGAACCTGCAGCAATTTTCTCTCTGTTTTATATCCCTTAGAATGAAATAAATCAGAATTGGTAAAAATCAAAATTTGCAGAACAAGCCTCATATAAATAAGAAAACTTGGATCTGCTTAGAAAAGCTTGATTTTTATCTATATGAAACATTATGTAATTATGATAAAATTTTAGTTGTTTTTTTTGGATGGATGTCAACAACACATTTGTCTATAGTTAGAAATGATATATATATTTTACCAGCAGTTCTTTTTCACATAGTTATGACACATATTGGTTGTCTTGGTGACACATCTCATAAATGCAATCTCCTGCTAAGATGGCGTAACAAAGTGTTGCTCTTTTTGCACAGCATTTTTATCTCTTCTTTCTCATCTCACAAACTGAGATTTTGTCCCAGATTTTCAATAGATCTCTTATTCCACATTTCAACACTGAAGAAGAGACACTTCTTAAACATTTGGCTTTCATTTAATGTAAAGAAAGCAGAGAAGAGTCATTATGGGGATTGCTTTTAGCTAGTTACTATGAGAGTGACTTAAGACTTTCTTATAGCTTTGTATTTTGGATCAACTGCAAAAGTATCTTTTGAGCTTTAGTTGTGTTTAAGGCTACTGTATTTTAAAAATCACTGACATTAGAAAAGAAGTAAGCAGTTGTTGCTGTCAAGGGTGAAAAAACCAAATATTAGTAGGTTTAGGAGAGGAATTACTTTTTGTAAGTTAGTCTTTGACAACTTTTTCTCCTTTTACTGAATGAAATAATTTCAAAATCCCCACTTTTCTGTTTACTTGGATTGTCTTAATCATGTAGAAAGTGTTTAGTCTAAAAAAAAAAAAAATCAAAAGATGAAAACAAAAGAAATCTTTGAGGAAATTACTTTTATCTCGCTCTTAAAATTTTCAGTATGTGTAAAAAATTACCCTAAAGACTAAAATGTTCTTCTTACATCAAATAACTAATCAATTTTATATTTAAACAGAAACAAACCAAAATGTGTCACAGGCAAGTTACTGACCAGTGGTCAGACCAACTTCCAGTATCCCGGACAGAAAACTGCACACACTTCACAGTTGACACTGCAAAATGAACATTTATTTATCACACTTAAATCTGTGGCTCAGATCAGAGTTTACATGTAGCAAACTGTTTAGTGTTTGTGCTGTAAAACACAGCAGATATTTCTGCTCTGCTGTGTTTCCTTCAGTGGTTAACTAAGCCAAAATGCAATATGCAGTGCCTATAAAAAGTATTTTCCCCCTTGGATGTTTTGCCCCATTTTGATTCTACAAGTCATGATCAACAAAATGTGGTGGTGATGACAAAAAAAAAATTACAAAAAATATTTTTAATATCAAACTCAAAACTGTTTTCTTCAAAATAGAGACAATTAGGTAAAAACTTTAAGGGTGAGATA
The DNA here is from genome assembly GCF_001444195.1 of Xiphophorus couchianus. Taxonomy (NCBI): domain Eukaryota; kingdom Metazoa; phylum Chordata; class Actinopteri; order Cyprinodontiformes; family Poeciliidae; genus Xiphophorus; species Xiphophorus couchianus. Next base: position 16,440,594 of record NC_040243.1, on the reverse strand, counting down.
AGTGATTGCATAACTATCCAACCCACATAAAGTCACTGACCTAATTCAACAGAGGTCCAGCCAATTGGTGCAAATAACTAATATTCTTGGGTACCAGTGTGAAGGCAAGAGAACACTCCAAGCAAATCAGAGAAAAGTTTTTAAAAGGTTTAAGTCATTGGTTGGATACAAACAAATATTTCTAAGCCGCTGAACATTCGCAGGAATCCAGTGAAATCCATAACCAATAAATGGAGGGAATGTGGCACATGTGTTAATCTGCCTGGGTCATGTCAGCCTCACAAACCGAGAGACTGTGCAAAAAGGAGATTAGTGAGAGAGGCCACCAAGTCACCATGACTACGCCGAAGGAGTTGCAAGCTTCAGCAGTGGAGATGGAAGAGACTCTGCATACAACTGTTGCAGTCAAAACTGGAGTTTTGTTAAGTGGAAGAAAGTTCTTTGGTCTGATGAGACAAAAACTGAGGTTTTTTTGTGTCAAGTGTGTTTATTTATTTGTAAGAAACTAGTTTTCAGTTTGACGACAAAGGATTTATTTGTCAAAAAGAGACATTATGCTGACCATGATTTTTATTTTTATTTTTTTGTCAGTCAGACATGATTTTTAAAGCAATAAAAAAGGGTGAAAAATCCAAGAGGTGAATACTATTTATATAGGCACTGTTGCAGGAGAGAAACCTGTATAAAAACTGTGCAGGTGATTCCTACTTTCCCATTCTGTCAGGTGTAACAAGAAGTTTGAGCCGTTTACAGGATACGTTTTCTGCTTCCACAGCCTCTAGATCCATTAAATATCTCTTACATGTGCCAAAGAGATGAGTTACTCAGGCCCAATCTGGTGTCTGCAATGAAAACTTGAATTGTCAGGGAGGATCTTTTTTTAAAGTCAAATTTCTGTGCAGAAAGAAATGTATTTTTTTATTTATTTTGCTATCTATTGCTGACATGACGTGCAGAGAACTGGCCACATCTCAGAAATATAGCCAGCCTGAGTCCACATCAGGCTTGACAGGATTTATTCAGCTTTAAGCAGCGTTAATGAGAAGCTGTAGAATGAACTGTTAAATATTAATGCAACGAGATATACTGTACAGCAGCAATCAATTTGAAAGGCATGTCTATGTTGCAACATTACTGTGCAAAAGTCTCTCGCCATCTCTGATTTCGGAGTCTGGCTTCTTGGAGGAAAAAGAAATACTTTCTTGCAATCTTGATGTTCTCTTGATCAATAGTTCTGAAGGCTCTCTGAAGGTCTTTCAAAGACTCTGTCTGCGCTTTACTTTTTCCACTTATTTTCAGCCAAGCCTTTGACAATTTTCAAAGAAACATATTTTATTTATGTTTTGTTTCAGACATTTAAATCAAACCTTTGAATCACACAGGCAGAAAAAGGCTCTTAATGTCAAAAGAGAAACCAGTGTTGTCTACAAGTGACAATAGTCGATTTTAAATCTTTTTTTAATACATCACATAGGTATATTAATTTATCTAAAATCAGGCTTATGTAACAGCTATGGGCTAGGCAGCTAACTGCAGCTACATAAGCAGCATCAGAAGAGTGGCCTTTTAAGGAGCCTGAGGTGTGAAAAAACACAGGAGGCAGTGCTTTTAGTTTTGGTGAATATATATTAAGTGATTTGAATAAAAATTACAATAACACAATGAGACACATGAGAATTGACTCAGAATAAATTGATTTCCAAATCATAAAGTCCATAGTCCATTCCTAGCTCGCCATCTTTCGATCCAGATGAGGATCTGATCCGACAGGTGGAAAAAAAAAACCCGACCTAAAAGGTCAGAAAACCCATTAAGTGTTTTATCAGAAACAAATATAATACAAAGGAAATAATTATTAAATTTAAACATCTAGTTTATGCATACTAAATGCAAATGCAATAATTAGATTCCTAATAATTAAACAAACATTTCAATCAGGTTAAACTAACCATAATTTAAATGAAACAAAACTATCATATTTCAACTAATCAATTTAAAATTAAAGTGCTAAAATTAAAGTGCACTTCCAAAATATCAATCAAGAAAAATAAAATAAATTAATTGTCAAATACTCAAGCAGAGTGAGGGAAGGAAAATAAATAAATAAATAAATATACTGCGCAATATCAATTTAAGTGTAGCTACATTCTGTTCTGATCAATTTTAGTTTAAACTTCAGTGCCTTTGGCATCAATGTAAAGGTGTCAGAATACGCACAAACTTCAGCAACAAGTTACCTTTTTGAAGAGAGTGGGGCGTACTTAGCCACAATCAGCACTAACAGAATCCTGGTGACGGTCCAGGTAAACAATGCCAGTGATTCTAATAAAACAACCCTCCAATGAGCAATTGAGCAGAAGTACCACATAGAAAAAATAACACTGTTAATAAATAACAAACTCACCCAGGAATCAAATCAATATGTTCAAAGATTTTTAGAGGAATTCCTGAGGAAGACGCCAACAGCAAGCCACAATCACAGTGGAACAGGTGAGGATCTTTTACTGCGCACTGGAGGCGTGGCTTTAAATAAGTTAGCAGCGTTCGGGCAACACAGGCAGTGGGCCCACAAAAATAAAAGTCCTTTACTAATTGTGGGTTACACTTAGGTAAGACCAGTTTACTTGTAATTCATCACTTTGGGTACCATTTTTCTCCTCCCAACTGTGTGACCAGAATTTCCTACTTTATATGGTGCCGCACGAAGTGACGGTAAATGGAAGCAGCTGAAAGTCTCACTTTTCAACATGTCTGACTTATCATGGATGTCAAAATGATGTTCTGAGATAACCATAAGGTATGCCACTACAAGCCACTAAAATCAAAAATAAGATAGAGTTCCCTCTAACTATTGATAAATATGGGGTAGTTTAAAGAGAAGTCGAAATAGAGATGCCATATAACACAATCTGTTTGTTTTTTAGCTAAGACACTAGGAAGAAATATGTCTCAGCAGCAGCTGGAATATCAGAGAAAAGCAATGCAGGAGAAGGATTTTGAGAAAGTGGTTATTGATTTAGGTTGCATTCACACCAGCTCTGTTGCACTGAACTCTGGCTTGCTTGTTCAGAAAGTCTGGTTCCATCCGGGGAGGTGTGAATGTAAATTCACACTGTTGCAGTTTAAAGGAGGGCACTGTGTGTGACACAAGCAAAGTAAACATCATTGGAGAAGGAGCGGTGTTAGAAGTGACTCATGGTTGGAGAGCTTACAGGGAAATAAACTTTTCAACCTTATTCTTGTGAAAACTGAGTACAATAAAGTAGTAGCATTTTACAGTACTCTTAAAAAAATCTTCAAAAAAAAAATCTCTGATTTGCTTAGAATTAGTAGCAGAAGTAGAGAAGAAGAAAATGACAAGTTTATTTTTAATTAAGAACTAGATTGGATTACTGGGATTCTCAGCGCCACCTCTGGCATGGAGGGGAATATGTCATTCAAAAGCCAAATATGGGAATGCGAACTGAACAATCACACCAGGTCTACCAGACCACTAAGTGTAAAATGTCTCTTCATTTAAGAACCCGAGGTAGAGACAACTACTCTCTTCAAATACTGTATTTTATAAATCTTGCCCACTTTATGGGCAAACTTGTTTCTTTTTCTTTGTTTTTTTTCTTAATAAGGATTTTCAATGAAGGTTCAGTGGCACCAAAAAGATGATGCACTATCAATAGGTCTAGTTTCCACCTGGAAACTAGACTTAAAATGAATGAAAAAGCCCTGTAAGGCAAACATAATGACAATTTGATATCTGTACAATATAGAGACATTGTTTTTGCTGCTGTTGATTAATTCAGCTAAATAACAACATTGGTCAAAGTTGTTTTGTTTTTATTTACTTCTTTTAATTTTTCTTTACAGCATTAGAAATTCAGTTTCATTCCTTCCCCCCCCCCACATTTCTTTAGTTGCATGTACTCAGAATTTAATGCTTGCCACTGATTGCAACCAGAACTTAAGTTGTCTTTAATTTGCCCTCAATATAAAACACTTTCAGTTTCTGACTCTTTGCATACAGTATTTCAATAGTGGGGGGAAAAAAATCACAGAATTTAAAAGTAAAAAAAAAATAAAAAGTTATACCGATCTTGAATTAGGTTGTGAGAAGCATGAAGAAAACGTAAACAGAGCCATCTTTTACTAGCGCCACTCTTGGTTTGGATTGGATCTGACTCATTAAAAGTCCCCAGACATGGGAACACTTTGTAGACTCAGCTGAAAGGTTTATAGAAATGCCCGAAGGACAAGCCTAAAAGCCTAATAGGGAACAAATGTTTGAGTAAAAATAAATACAGCAGTGAAGGAACTGGATGCTTGAGAGGGATAAAAACGAATATTGATAAACGTGACTGAAATCAGAAGAAAATTACAGTTTAAAGTCAACTAGATGACTTGTTGAGAATACCAGTTAATGTACAGATGGTTATCTAACTGAAATATATTTGTGATATTGACTAAGCTGCAGTACTTCAGAAATTGAATCGTTAGGGGAGATTAGTGTCTCCTAAATCAACTTATTAACCGGAGAAATGAGGGACGACACGGGGATGGTTTTATGTGATAATCTCTCAGCATCAGCTTCAAATCACTGATAAAAGAAGAGAATATTCTCATTATCTTGGGACAGCTGACATAAAGAAGGATCTGATAAACTGTTCATTGGAAGCATAAACGTCGCCTTTTTAGGTGTTAAGAAGCTGCTGGTATTCTCTGATTTATTTTTTTTAAAAGAAATTTTGTCAACGAACAAGCAAAAATATAAGCTATTGTGAAATTTCAGCTATTTTCAAATAATAAAATAGAAACGCACTTCACGTAACATCAAAATAGGAAGAAATGAATATTGAAATTGTTTTCAAGTAAGAGTTTCTTTACTTCAAAATAAATGACTCCAGTAAAAGTAAAAAGTATGGGTCCAGTAAAGCTACTCTTCGAGTTGTGCTTTTTTCTAAACGTTATGCCTGGCTCACACAGCAAGATTTTAAAACTATTGGTTGATTTTCATATCCAGAGAGAAGCCAAACATGACGATGGAAGATTATAACAGGTTTGGTCCTACAGTGTGTGTTGCACAGTGTGATTTACCGTGGCAGGTTGTGCAATTGGTAACGGGCTTTCAGAAAGACTTTACTGATTTTAACCACCACTATGACCTATATATTTAGTTTACAAACTAAATATTTAGTTTGTAAACTATATATTTAGTTTACAAACTAAATATTTAGTTTGGAAACTAAATATTTAGTTTGCTAACTACAGTAAATACTTAGTTTGCTTGCTAATTAAGTATTTAGCTTGAAACAGTGGTGTTTCCAAATTAATAAAGAACATGCTGAAAAAAATCTTTGAAAAATGAACCATTTGTTTTTTTCTCTTATGACAAGCTAAACATTGTTGTTAATTTTTGACTGTTTACTTTATATCATTCTCTTCCCATTACCACATAATGTACACAAATTTGCTTTGGTGCATCACAGAATCGTCCTCTAAAAATCCTATGGAATTTGCTGTGCTAACATCACAAAATGTGCAAAAGTTTATAGATACTTTTGTGGAGTACAGCATATATAATGCTTTGTTCTAAAGCTGTACTTTGTGTTGGCTCCTAATTTGGGCTTGCTGCTACTCGTGGATTTCAAATTGTCCACAAGAAGATTTTCTTACATTTAATTTTGTAAATGTTGGTGTAAAGGTTGTTTATATAATTTGATATCAAGAATGCTCTCTTGTTTGCTAAGAACGTCTGAGAATAAAATATTTTTTCTACCCCTCTCTCATTTTGAAATGGTCTCCTTCTTTCCCCTCAAATCTTCATTCTGCTAAATGTGTTTTTTTTTTCTGTTGTTTTTTAAAATTTTTTTAACTGAATACGTTTAGGCTTTCTCTCTGGCCATGGAATGAAGATTTGTTGTCAACTGCTGAATAATTTAAAACACTGAAGCTACCACATACAACAGAGCTTTAAAAGAAGACACAGGCAAAACAAGTCCAAGAAAATCCTTGGAATATTCGAGTGTCCTAAGATCATTGCAATATTTTTTGTAAATATCCGTCATGATGCTGAGCTCACCGCCTTTATTAAAACTCTCAAACACACACGTTTCTATCGCAGAGAGGCGTGTTTCTCTCTCTCTCTTTCTCTCCTGATTTTATTTACTGGTGATTTAATACAATTTCTGCTTTCCGGAGAAAGGTGACTTTTGCTCGGCCAATGATAAACGAGGTCTGACAAAGAAAGTGAGTCTGCAGACACTGCAGTTTCTGCAACCTAATGCAATTGATGAGGGAGCGTTCAAAAGTTGGGCTTCGTATTCACTCTGTTTTTAGAAACAATATGAGGCTGTTATTTGTTTCTGTTTTCTTTCTCCTCAAAATCTCAGACCAGAGGTTTACTCAAGTCCCACATATTGCATTATGTATTGTTGAGATCCTGGCAGTGCCAACAGTTTCTCTGTATTTTTGTTGACCACTCACTACTTTTGCTACCTGTTTTTGGTTTAATCAGAGGTCATGTTTTTTTTTTTTCCAACAATATTTTTATTGTGTTTTTTACAGATATACCTACCATATAACCAATACAATAAACAAGACCAACAAACGCCCTCTTAGATACATAGAGGTCATGTTTTAAGCAATTTCATTACTATTTAGCTTAACACACCTAGATCAAAATAAAGGAAAATGGCTTACACCACCATATTTCCGGTAAATATTACACAATTAATTACATTTGAGCATTCTATTCCCCATGGATATGAAGTGGCTTGTTTACAGGAGTGAAATTGAAATAGAAATGGATAAAATATCAATGTGTAGCTGTGAAACGTAGGTATGAAAAGATGGATTGATGTGAAATCTGATGTGAGCAAAGGTTTTAACAAAAGTATTTTCACATTTTTGTCACAGTTTTAGAAACATGCAAACTATCTGAATTTCCACCATTGTGTTATCAATCTATTAAAAATTCACCCACTCGGTGTTAAAAATGTTGCTTTCTCATATTTGATTAACATAAAAGGAAGAGAAATAGTTCAGACTGGTATGAATAATGCACCATAATGTTTTATTTTATTTCCATAGGGACTATGTTTTATTTTATGCATTAGATAAATACTCATGTATCTGATTTAAATGAGCGGCATTGAAAACATTGCATTGTATTCTTCTCCCTCGTTACAAAGCAGAACAGTTCCAGCCTCAAACAGCTGAGATTTTAAAGAAAGATTAATTTAAGCAATCTTTGTGTGTTTTGGAATAACCATCTTAAGTTTTATGTTTTTTCCTGACTCTTTGCCAACGTATTGAGTTAAAAATGTGTCGCAAAATTTGACTGTCAAATACGGGACTTTCTGTATTTTAATTAGCTAGTAGCCTAAATCTGAAAATTAATAGCTGGTTAATGGTAGCATATAAGCTAATTAAATCTTTTTCAATTAAATCAATTTGATGAAAAATATTCAAACTTATTTCCAGAGACCATTAAACCTCAGAGTCTTCCACTTTTAGTTTAGACTTTATCAGATTGCTTCCAAAATGTTCCAGATAATTTGTCCCACCTGTTGCTAATCTTTCCTGTTTTCTTTTATATCTGTGTATCTGTGTATATCTTGTATTGCGCTCTGTCGTACCAACAACAGAATCAGATGTGTCTTTAATTGTGCTCAGCGCCGCACTGAGCTCAGTGAACAAAAGAAAATAGGGTCAGAACCTTGACTCGGTAATGATGCAGCGAAAGGAGCGGCTTTGATGTTATTATTTGTGCCTCCGGGCTTGTTTATGGAGAGAGTGTTTACTGTAGGTTTACCTCCAGCCTGGTCATTATTAATTTGGGACAGAGAGAATGGAATATCTCGTATTGTCAGAATCATTTCCAGACTCGTTTGTTTTGCTGGCACATCCGCTCCCAGCGTTATGCTTGGTTTGGTAATGAGGGAGACGGATAATTGAAAAATGGACTTTATAAATGTAAACCGTGGCAAATTAACAGCTGAAAATGATTTATTTAAAACGTGGACTTGTTTTTGTTGTGGTTTGGGAACAAAAGATATATTAAAATTTGAATAATCAAATCAAAATAATAAGTAGAAATGTCAGGTTAATTTTGGGCTTTCAGTGAGTCTCCCGTGTCATAGCAAGACATGCAACAATTTTAGTGTCTAAAACATTTTTAATGGACAAAAACTTGAACTAGAAGTTAAAATAAAAAGACAGACCATTGTATAAACTAGAAAAATGTCACTTAAGTTACAAAACAGAAAATTTAGTCAACAACCTTTTAGTATCATTCTAGTTAGAATATTTGATCTCTCATCTCCCCTTGGTATATTTGGTTGCTTAAATTTAAATTGATACAATCTTTGTCTTTTTTTATGTTCAAATTGTTATAATGGGTATTTGTGTGTACAATTTTAGGAAAGAGGCATATTTAACAATTTGTCACATAAAATGGGGATAAAGTTAAGCATTGTTAATGCTTCCTGTATGTGGATGTATATATTTAGAACTTGTAGGACGGACTAATATTTCTTAGACCTTTATTTTCATAATATGATTAAATCTCAACAATAGACCTTCTGCTAAGATTTATTTATTTAAAACTTTTTCTCCTTATTGCATTTCTGTTAAATTCAGAATAGAGTATAACATTCTTCTTCTCGCATATGCAGCTCTTAATGACTAAGCTCCAAGGCAGGTTCTTCAATCACGAGGCTCGACTTTTGTGAATCCAGCTTCCAGTTTCAATCAGAGGCAGACATTAAACTTTTTACGTTTGGCTTATACTTTAGTCTTTGATCAAGCTTGCTTGAGTGATCAGTGCCTTAGTTATATACTGCAATAGGCATAAAAGCTGGAGTATACGGTGATGGCTGCCTTTTCACATTTAGGGTTTATGTCAATGTATGGCTCCATATAGATTGATTACCAGATACAGTTACCAGTAACCTGTGGTTTTCAGATTTTATGTCCTCCCAACCTGTGGCGGCTTTGAGGCAGATGGAGGCTCTTGCAGAGCCTGGTTCTAGTGGAGATTTCATCCTGTTAAACTGCTTTCCGCTGTTTCGTTCACTTTCTCAGGACGTGGGATCAAAGTGAAAAATTAATGCTCCCTGGTGTTTTTACCTCTTTAGATAACTTCTCACAACTTGGCTTTTTATCGTATCCTAAAATTAATTTCATGGCTTTGCATTGTATCTAGATCATGTTGAACGTAGACTAAATGTACTGCTGTCATTTAAACTGAATTTGAATTATACTTGTTTATTTCAAAATAAAGTGCCATTGCACACAAATAAACTAAATTGAGCTGACTTGTGAAAAATGTGTGTGCAATGTATGACTTTCATATACCAAATAATTGACCCATTGTTCTGTTTTGTGTGTGTGTGTTTGTTTTTATCATCATTTTGAATTGCTTTCTGTATTAATTGTGAACATTTTTCCATTTTATTGCATCTTGTTTCAGTTCTCAGTGGCCAAGAATCTCGAGGGGTTTTGAGGAAAATCAGCGACATGCTGGAGATGATTATGAAAAGGATGGATGCGTTATCAAAGTTGGGGAACGCCACTGACACCCACAGGCTGGATGAACTCAGCTTGGCCTTGGACAGGTGAGGTACAACACAGACACACACGCTGCCGTTGGCAGTAGTGAAATAGGGGGTATTTACTTTACAACTTACAGTGAAACTGAAGATATCCAAACGTCTTTTAAACGTGAAAACAAATATGCTTAAAGTCAAATCAAAAGGCAAACTTAGTTGGCCTGTTAGTAATAGGAAGACACTTTATCAGAGGTGGATGCTGTGAATAGATGCAGAACTAACGCCCTTCCTTGTTTACAAAATATTGCATAATTTCCAATCATATATTTGCACCTTAATGTCTTCATAAAATATTGACAGTCTGGAAAAGCACAAGCACCATCTGACTCTTTGCTGAAGCAACTTTGATCCGGTTGGTTATAAATAACCAATATTAAAGCAACATCCTCAGCATCATCAATACTAAAAACTGTAAAACAGAGTCACTTCATTTGCTGTCTGGTAAAAGAGTTTCCACAATGCCAAAAGCAATAAACACAATTAATTAATAAATGTTTGAAGCAATGGATCAGGAGGATTTTAAACTTCTACATTCGTTTACCATCCTGTAACTCCTAGCTAATGCAGTCATGCAAACACTAGTATGTACAGAGATGAAAGCATCATGTGTAGCTGCAGTTTTCACAGTTATTTTTTTACTTCCTCACATCCCTAAGAGGTTACAACTGACATTTATTTTCACTTTGCAGTTTTTTCTTGTTTCTTCTTATGTTGCTTTTTTTCCCCCTCCACTTCAGTGATTAATTTCTCCTCTGAAGACTTTCACCTTGTTCTTCACAGGCATGAAATGAACCATCATGACCCTCCTGACACATTAACACAACAAATAATGTACAAAGAGATATTATAGTAACTGATATGGCAGTTTCAGGTAATATCGAGTGTGGTAACTGCTGCTGAGTGTGGACTGAAAAATGGCATTACCTCACCTGACCTCAACCTCTGCTTTTTTTTTTTTTTTTTAAAGTACTTCTCTCTCCACAATGATTTTTACACCCACTGTATAATTTTCTTTGCAGTTTGCCCTGCAGATATCCTCTCAGCCACATACATCTTACAGTTTAATTGGCCTCTCAGGGACTAAACTGGAAATGTTACAGTGACAAAGGCCAAATACCTTTGGTGGGGAAAATAAATCATTGTTTATGGCACAGAGTCAGTTTAATCCATTAGATTAGAGATGAGAAAACTTTGCTCACTTTTTAAAAAACTAATTAAGATTCTCCTCTGCTCTCCAAAAGCTACCCTGTTGGACAGACGTGATCTCCAATGGATGACTGCCTGGCTGTTCAGTTCCACAGTTATATAGCTGGTCATTAACCTGTGCTGACCTGTTGCAATATCAAGTTAGTTGATTATAAAAAAAGAAGTTTTGCTTCGGCTCGATGTCCAGACTGTGTATGAATAACACTTGTGCTTTGGGATTGTGCAGTTATGCATTAAATAGCAGCTGGATTCCTATTCATTATTATACATAAACGTAAATGTGCATTTTTTTCCCCAAAATGTGAGCAAACAGCAAAAATGAGTGATGAGTAAAACTTGACTAGTCAGTTTTCTGTTGAGTATTTTTGACTGTAAGAAATATATTTGTTCATTTCTACAGCAAACGACCAACAGAGTGGAAAAGAAGCAAGTTAATTTCAAGTCTTTTCATTTACTTATTTATTTTGCTTGGCTTAGGCCCTTAAGAGTAAGTGGAAAAAACAAAATTTGTCGTGTTAATTGTCATGATTCAGCAGCAGCAGAACACAAATAAAACTGTTTATTTCCACACCTGATTTATTGTTAAATTATTCCATTAGTTTGAGTTTGCACATAGCTGACCAGCTGAATTTCTGCTCCTCCCAGCTTAGCTTTTATAAAAGAGCTGTGGCTGCTGCCTCATACTCGCTCCATCCTCTCTGACTTTACTGTTGCTCCAAAGCAGTGAGTTTTCTAAGATAATCTAGATCTGTATCTTGACTTCAAGACTTCCAATGGTTTACCAACATTTCCAAAATGCAACATGTTTCCATAAAAAAAAAGGCTGTTGGCATAAAAACATAGAAAGGATTTACATTTAGTTTCCCTTAACCCTTGCTTCCTGTTATCTGCTAAAAATCTATCTTGCTCCTACTCATTGACTTACAGCCTGAATGAAATGCTCATATTTCTATTTTTAATTAGCTAAAATAAAAATAAAATAAAATACCAATTTGGCGTTCATTATTGATAAAAAAAAAAAAAAAGTCAGCCCTTAACAACGTTTAGTTTTTTCTGCATTGTGCCTTTAAAGATGTTACAGATTATGATTTGAGGTTGGAGTATAAGGCAGCAGCATGAGTCACATTTCAAACCCAAACCTGTTCTGTTTGTGCTCTCGGCTTAATTAATCACTTCCTGATTAATATGCCAGCAGATTTCAGGCTGCAGTGGTCAGGTCAAATTAATTAATATTTGCTTGCAACATATTGTCTTCAGACACATTCCCTCCAAAGAAACTAATTAAAAATTCCGATTTACCCGACTATCTAAATTAACAAGTGATCCACATTTCAAGCGTCAAGTTCTTCATAGTCGACATTTCCTCATTTATTTTGCCCCTTCAGAACCGAAACACCCGGACACGGATGTTTACTTCAAGAGCGGACTGTAAAGAAAGTGTGTGTAATTTTTAATTCCGCGTGTGCTTTTGTGTGTTCATGTGTGACCGCATCGATCAGGATTCAGCCGATGGGGCTGGTGGAGCGGATCCAGGCCATAGCCCAGAACATGTCCGACATGGCGCTGCGGGTGGAGCAGATCCTGCAGCGCAGCGTGGCCAACAGCCGAGGTACAGTTTTAAAACACGCATGGGTGCACATACAGAGGACACAGAGAGAATATCAAACACAGCTACGACCCGTCTGATAAACACACCTGTCAGTTGGCAGCACAACCACTCTGAATCTGGGCCTGCGCTTTAAGGCTAAGCAATCTCACCTGAGCGCTTGAATACTCGGGGTACGTGCCGGTTGATTATACCATCTACGATGGTCATTATTTACTGAACATCTTCTATTCACGCAGCAATGTTGCTGCCATATCGCACAGTAAACTGCCTTCTGCAGCACCTTCAGATCCCAAAGATGAACAGCCATCTTGTTAATCAGGTCTGGGTTATGTCACTTTCATTAATAGCTCTCGTTCCCCGCTACTTTATAGTGCATAAAATAGAAATCAGACAGCGTAATTGAATTCATGATTTAATTCCCTCTTTTGTATCTTCACCCTGCACAATTTAACACACAGAGTTATTATGTATTTTATTTTATTCTGGAGTAACCTCACAACATTGGAACCTCAAAACACTGTCCTGAGCCGTATGCAACGAAATTTCGTTCTGTATACACCCTGTGCATGCAAAATGACAATAAAGTCAATCTAAGTCTAAGTCTAATTAAAATATGTCAGATAATTTCTCTCTGTGTGTCTGATGCCATTAAAACAAAACAGGGGGTGAACCTGGCTGTGTTTTTTTGACAAAGAAACGAAGTGCCAGTTTTTGTGACGAGAAATCTGTCATTATCGTGCTAGTCAGATGGACTGACTGGCAAGTATTTGTCTGTGATTGTGCCGTTTTAAGGCTTCGGAAGAAGCCGACGGAAGAGCCGCAACCGCTTCTTAATTAGATGTACTCGTGTTGAGCTTCAAGAAAAGAAAAATCGGGGAGAGGAGCCGAGGGGTTAAGGCAGGGAGAGGGAGGAAGGATAGATTTAGTCATCAACAGAAGTAGGGAAAGAAGATGTGAAGAGAGGAATAAGGAGGCAGGAAAGAAGGGAGGAGTTTGTTTTATTTTATTTTACTTTGGTGATTCACTCTAATGTGAACTATGTATAGAAAATAACAATGTGTATTTGGACATACTTGGTCAATCTGGAAAGGAGCTGCTTATCTGAAATAATTCTCCAAATTATCTCTGCTTTCCCTCATGGCTGATGATGCATTTATTGATAGCAAAAGCAGGAAGTTGCCACCTGAATTTACCTTAAATTATTGCTGTGATTAAGCTACAAGCTTCTTCTTTTTTTTTTTTACCTCTAAAGGTAAATGATTCTTGGAAATAATCTTATTCCAGATGAGGAGTGTTAAAAGAGTGTGTAATACTCTGGATCTTTCAATATTAATGCAAAATTCTTTTTTTTTTTCTTGTCACATCACAATCTGGAAATAAAATGATTTTTAAAGGGTTTGTATCATTTAATTTACAGAACGTGCTCACAACTTTGCTTAAACGGCTTAATTTTCTGTTTAAGCAAACAACAAATGTAACAAAATGACACAAAGTTCAAACTCCTCAAAGCAAAACTGCTCCAACTCCTCAAAGTTTGAAGTGGTTTCCGCTGGTGAACAGTAATCTACCAGTTTGACCACAGGTTCTGAATTGGATTTAGGTCTGAGCTTTGACTAGGCCAGTCCAATGTATTTACATGTTTTCCCTTAAACCACCTGGGTGTTGCTACAGCAGTAAGTTCTGGGTCATTGTCCTGTTAGAAAGTGACCCTCCCAGTCTCAGATGACTGACAGACTTTAACAGGTTTTGCTCAAAAATATCTGTGAATTTGGCACAATCCATCCTCCCCTCAATTCAAACCAGTGTCCCAGTCCCTGCTGGTGTTTTTAGGGTGATGAGGGGTGTTGATTTTGTGCCAGACAGAGTAGTTTTCTTATTGGCTGAAGGGTTTGATTTTGGTCTCATTTGACCAAAAGCACCTTCAGGGTTACCTTTGGTCTCTGTGCTGTCTCTCTGATTAATGCCCTCCTCGCCCGATGTGAATGTTTTGGTGGGTCTGTTGGCAGATTTGTTGTGTTACGATGTTCTTTCCATTTGATGATAATGGATTTAGTGGCGCTCTGGGGGATCATCAGGGATACCGACACCCCACACCAAAAACTTGCAGCTTTAGTTGCAAAGGAAAGTGATTCAATAAATGATTGGCTCTTGAGGCTGAATACAAATGCATGCCCCACTTTTAACATTTATATTTGTAGAACCTGTTTTCAGAACACGGCACAAATAAGCAACAATTCAGTTCAAAGTTCTTGCAACGCTTTAATTCCCACAAATACACATTAAATGTTGGTCTACCCCTTGAAGTCCAAGTAGCTTACATTGACTTTTGTGAATAAAATTTGAAAAATTAAAAGTTTCATTAGATTTTAATGCTTTTGCAAGCCACTGTAAACTAATATAACTCTATATAATGTCAGTCAACGTATGTGTGCTGTGAATCTTGATACAGACTTCCAGACAAAGCTCTGTAGGGACCCTTGACCTATATTCCTCTATATCATTGTTCAGATTCTTGCTAGGAGTCTAAAAGCTGAACCCAATTTATCCCATCTCAATCAATCTTTGTTTCTGCAGCTTTATTGTTTAAATGAATTCCACAGCTAAGCTGAAGTAGCTGCACACTAGTCTATACTCTCACCAATATTTCACAAAGGCACTTGCTCCACTACAGTTCATTCTTCTATTCACTTTTTATATCTTATCACTTTATGTACAGAAACTACATCTTGTTTTATTTAGATTTTTTTAAAAGTGTGAACACAAAAGTCTTTTATTGGCTTGATGTGCATTATGTGCAATTACAGCATTAACTAGCTTGAATAAAAGAGATATCCCTTAAAGATCAACCAGACAGGAATTAATTTGAACTAACAGCATAATAGCCGGCAGGGAATTGACTAAAAGACTCTTAGGACATTTAAAGAAAAATGTTGTGATGACAAAAAAAAAAAAAAAACTTTTGGGGCAACAATCCCAAACCAGTGAGTGACTATTGCCTCAAAAACAGGTTTCTAGCTTTCTGATGTTGTAATAGCATACTTAAACTGTGTTTTACTGCTGCAGGCTTGTTGGCTTGGTGAGAAATATGAATATATAAAAAACAGTCTAAGTTGAGAAAGAAAAAGAAATGAAGAAAAATGACAAAAGTGTACGTAGAACCTAAAAAATATCTTCACATCAGAAGATAAAATATAAAAAAACAAGTTTGAGTAAAGATTTGCTGTTGTGTTGTAAGGTAATATTCTCTGTATTTATGAGAAAACAAATCAAAGTGGAAATTCATTTTACTATGATGCTGAAACATAAAATCTGGAAACTTTTATTGCTCTGTATTTGCCGTCATTGTAAAACACTAAACAAGAGAGACAAATCTCCACCTTGGTTAATTAGTGTATTTGGAGTCGAGCAGAAACTCATAGAATGAGTCCTTATTGCTGCCAGGAAAGTGACAGCAGAAAATTCCTCCAAATAAGACGACTTTTTTTATCGTTACATTTGCACATCATCACAGTTGTCAAAACAGCATTTCCATTTCTTGGTCACCATCCTGTCTTGACACGACCTGAAATGCCACTCATCATAAAACCTGTGGCGAAGAAGCGTCGTCTAAATCTTAGTTTTTGCATGAACATTTGAAAATGTCAGTTTCAAATAAATCAGTTCCAGTGGAAAAGATTCTGATAGACTCCACCAACAACTAGGTTAAGGTTGACAATATTGATGAGCATAACAAAGACTTTATCTTAGTGACTTGGGTGACCCTGATCCAACCCTTTAGATTTCATGCTGCAAATTCATACAAACTGTACATACATAGTTTATTGAGGCAAAATTCAGCCTTTTTTTCTGGCCGACATTAAAGCCGCTGTCTCACAGCAGAGATGACCAATCTTCCTTGAGTTTCATACTTGTTGAGTTTTCATACTTGAGGTTTTACAATTAAAAGAAGTTCTCACTATGCATGCTGAGGAAAAGAGCTTCAATACAATAACACTGAATGAAGCGGTGGAGATTACACTGATCTGCATTGAAAGGACAGTAAATTGAATCACAACAGACTTTTATTTTATTAGTCTTGGATTGAGTGGAGTTAACTTTAGTGAAAAAATGCCCTGAAGTTAATACAGTGGGGATTTGAAACATTGCAATTTTATTGAATTGGAATAATTTGAATTAATTTGTGGTGATGTGGTGATTTGATGTAAAAAAAAAAAAAAGTACATCGAGTGAAATCAGCACACTCGATGTGTCAAAAAACATCTATGTGAAAATATAAGAAAGAACCTGAAGCAATTTCAAGCTCCTTGTCCTCAGTTGTGATGAAATTGGAAAGACACATGGGCAAATACCTTCTGGTTAGAAGTTTTTATGGTCAGAGGGGATACAAATTGAGCTATTTGGCCAGAATCACAAAGTATCTTTGCAGGACTCAACAGGACATTTATCTCAACCCCACATCAGAATTGAGAATGGTGTTGATAAAGCAGGCAAACCAAAAGGTTTTGAAATGCACATGGTGTTAACCCTATTCAAAATGAATGAACTACACAATAAAGTTGGGTTTCCCTAATTCTAATTTTTAAATATCATTAAAGCAGTGAAGCATGGAAAATCCTGAAATCTGCATGTTTATGTTCCTATCTTTACAGGTAAAGATGGAGTCTTTGGATCCTGTGAAACTCCCAAGGATCCCCATTATCCAGACTGCACCAGCAAGATGGATGTAAGCCTTCATATTTTGCTCACCTGCAACATTTCCCACAGCAAGCACTGGACCCATACCGACTCACCTTGCTGCAACATAAATTCTTAAAAATGGCCGAATGCTTAACGATACTGCAGAACTGACATGTTTGACAAGTCTTTTTGACACCAAGAAAAGGAAAGAAAATAAAGCTTCATAGACAGACATATTGTTAACTTATCATTCAACGTCCTCGACGTTTATTAGCAGCTGATAAAGACACATAAAAATACATAAATTACATCTTTTATAGTAGTAACAGTCACACTGGAAAACATTAGTATTTTTCAGCCTTGTTTGTAAGAGTTCTACTTTTCTTTAAAAGTTTTATTTGTAGTTAAATTTGGCCAGGTTTAGATTAGCATCTACTTTATTGTAGTAATTTTCTGCCTTACTGAAAGGGCTGTTGTCTTGCCTCTTCCCCATTTTGAAGAGTGTCCAAGAGACTGCTGTGTATTTCTGCACTACACGTATTTCAGATGATGAAATAGAAACACCGCAGAAGAGGAACACTATGTGAGTGGCAAACATACTCAGCTATAGGATACCTTAATAAATATTTCTTTTAGACATATCTGTGTATTTAAAATCTTACCCTGTTTGCTTAGGATAAGATGTTGAATTATTATAAAAGTTAACATTTATTGCGTTGCAATAAATCAAGAGTTTTATTGAAAAGTTTAATTATTTCAGTAGTTCAACTCCAGATATGGAAACATGGAATATAAAGATAGTTCAGATATCTGTCTGTTAATTAAAATGATTATGACTTCCATCTAATAAAAAACCCACATGCATTTTTTTTTAGAATATTTGATATTAGACCTGTAAAAAAAATTGCACACAGAAATGTAGGCCTGCTGGAAGGTACATCTGTGTACTGGAGAGTGTATGCAATCAATACTTGCTTGGCACTTATTTTGCATAAATTACTGCATCAGTGCAGTGTGGGATGGAGACCTTCAGCCTCTGGCACTGCTGAGTTGTTGAGTTGGCCTACGATGCTTTAGCAGCAAACCTTTGATCATCTGTGTTGTTGTCTCTGATGTCTTGCAGCTGCTTCTTGACAATCACGCATAGATTCTCTATGAAGTTAAGCTCTGGCTAAGTTTTTCCTGGGCAGTTAAGTTCAGTGGTGGTCATGCCAGGTAGAGTGTTGTACTTTTTTGGACTTGATGAAGCACAGTTAGTCAACACCAGTGGATAATACGACTATCTAAGTCACCACTGACTGAGGAAAACTTCGATTCTGTGCCTCTCCACACTTCCTCTACATTACAGGAACTTGATTTCCAAATGTGCGGGCTGCACCGTGGTGCAGTTGGTAGCACTGTTGCTTTGCAGCAAGAAGGTCCTGGGTTCAATTCCTGGCCCAGGGTCTGTCTGCACGGAGTTTGCATGTTCTCCCTGTGCATGCGTGGGTTCTCTCTGGGTTTTCTGGCTTCCTCCCACAGTCCAAAAACATGACTGTCAGGTTAATTGGTCGCTCTCTAAATTCTCTCTAGGTGTGTGTGTGAATGGTTGTTTGTCCTGTCTGTATCTGTGTTGCCCTGCGACAGACTGGCGATCTGTCCAGGGTGTACCCTGCCTCTCGCCCGGAACGTTAGTTGGAGATAGGCACCAGCACCCCTCCCAATCCCACTGGGGACAAGTTGGGAGGGGTGTTAGAAAATGAATGGATGGATTTCCAAATGAAAATTAAAATTTCCTTTAGTCTTTGGACTAGTTTTAAGGGGCTATTTCACAGTTCTCTGAAGACAGACAGTTTTTTGTACACCTCAGTTTTACTTCCACTCAACTTTCTGTTAAAGTGCTTGGATACTGCTGTATCCATACTATGAAGTCAGTAGACTTTAAGTGTTTAGGCCATATCATAACACACCACCTTAATTGCTTTTGGTAATTAACAGAAATAAATGCTTGGATTATGTCACTTTTTTTAACTGAATAACAGGAACAAATGGACTTTTCCGATGATTTTTACATTTACTGTGACGCATATTTAGCACATATTTAGTCTGCTATTAAATATTTTAATTTTTTACATCCTTGAGACAAATAAATATCGTCTCTTTCCAGTGGATGCGTGCTCGTTGGACCTCAGATCCCTGCTACGCGTTTTACGGCGTCGACGGCTCCGACTGCTCCTTCCTGATCTACTTAAGCGAGGTGGAGTGGTTCTGTCCCCCGCTGCCCTGGAGGAACCAAACTGCTACACCTACTCTGAAGCCTCTTCCCAAAAGACGGGTACAAAAAACCCAAATAAACTTCTAGGTCATTAGTTTTATTTCTGCAATAAGACAGCTGGCTGAACGGGAGAAACAAACAAACCAACAGTGTCATTAAAGTGGAAGCATTCGCCTGCTAATGCAAACACATTTGTTCAGTCTCTGGAAAGTACAAATTAACAGTTGCTACCTCTTTACATGAAATCTGGCTTCACAGCTGAGCTAAAGCACGTTAGCAGTTTGTTTCCGAGCAAATTAGAAGGAGATCCATGGAAAAGGAATTGAATTATAAAAGAAAAAACAATCTGTTGGTGGATAGGAAACTGCAGGCAGATGTCTCTACCGAGGTAACACATGTTACTTTGTATTCACCGAATGTGAATTGTATTTTTGAAATCTTTGTGTGAAAACTTAAAAAAGATTCACAATATGCCACAGGATGATTTGTTTAATCTGACACTAGACAGTGCATGAACACAACTGTTTTTCCTCACAGATACCTGGCTGTCACCTCCAGTTTTCACCATCAACTGATTTTCTGACTCATTTAATTACTGTATTTTCTGCATCAACAACACAATGCTCTGACCTGACACTGTCACTCCGCCAGGGCCTCCCCAGCTCTCTCCTCCATCTCCTCCTCCTTGTTTTTCCCCTCACAGTTACGTACAGCTGCCATGATGGGAACTGATGTTAATTCCCCTTGAAGCTCCGCTTTCTGCTCTAATTGCTGGCCTGATTCCTCAGGGATAAACCCCAAAGGCTTTCCTTAAGGTGTTCCACATCTTACTGAGCTGTACACAGGGCGCTCTTGGGAGTGATGGAAAAACATCTGTGACGGCAGCGTACAATGCCTTTGCAAGAATTTACACTTTCTAATGGAGAATGCGTTTTTGGCACCTATTAGAGGAAATGTTTTTTCCTGTGCTGTGGTGCAGGACTGACACAAAGGGGGAAATGTGGACAGGCTATTTATGAGGTAAAACCTGGGATTCCCTCAGGCTTCCAGCTGGAAAAGCCTTGCCCCAGGGTACAAACACGTAACACAATTTGACATGCTGTCTGCACTGCTGGAGTTTTAACCACCTCCAATAAAAGAAAATATCTCTCTCAAAGAGAACAGACTCATCCTGTCACTTTTCTTCTACCTTTCAACGTCCGTTCTGTTCTGCTTTGGGCCTATAGTTTTAAGGCTTTACACAGATGGACGTCTTTAATTTTACACACCAACTTTTTATAGGAGTGTCTCTGCGTTCACATTGTTCCTCTCGCTCCTTCATCCACAGGCTGTTTTCCAGTCCGACATTGGCAGTCTGCTGGAGCAGGTGGGAACCGGAAAAGAGTCCCTGAGCTTCATGAGGAGACGCATACGCAGGCTGTCGGCGCAGTGGGCCTCCGCTGCCCGGCGGCTGGATGAGAAACTCCGCAGCCTCTGGAGAGAGCAGAAAAGGGTAAACGGGGGGCTTTCTCTCTCACACACACACACACACCCCACACACACGGAGGTTTATTTATTTTATTTTTTTTGCAGACACTATCGGATCAAAGTGTGAAATTCTTTTCAAGGTGGCTCAGGTGGAAGACTTTGTGAATTCATATGAGGGGTTTTCCTAGGAGCCAATTTGAAAATGGTTGCATGCACATCTGCTGTGGTCTCGCTCCTGTTAGGAAAATCTGGGCTTATTTTTTTGCTCCATTTATATGAGAAAGATAAGGATGACCTTTGGTGATGCGCAGAGATTTCCAGATGACCTTTCTCAGAGGAGAAACCACTAAACCAACTGCTGTGCAGACAAATAACTAAAGAATTGTTTGCTGTGGCGCATGCTGTGCCCTGCATTAATATGGTTTTATTATTATTTGTTTATACTGCTACATTACATACCGAAACATTAATGTCTTTTATTTAAATTTTATGTAATAGATGAACACAAAATAGTGCACTACTGTCAAATAGAGGGACAATACAAGACAAGAAGTCTTTAAAAGTGTGGCTTACATTCATATTTAACCCCACTGACTCCTTTAACTAAAACCTGTTTGAACCAGTTTTCTTCGTTCTTTCTTGGACATGTTCATTGATGTCTGATATGTTTTTGTAAACACTTCTATGTTTAGTAGAAAGCTAACACTGGACATCATGATGAAAACAGATCATCCCCATGGTGATGGCAGCATGCTGAGGTGATGTTCTTTGTTCAGTTAATAATGGGAAGATTGCATGGATAAAAGCAGGGAGGTCAAGGAAAACAACCTGCTGGAGGGTGCAAAAGATTTCACACTGAGGTGTAGGTTTTTACCTTCCAGTACGATGACGACCTTCAACATACAGTCAGAGCTACACTGGGATAGTCTAAATTAAAGTATTTTTCTATGATAGTGGCACAGTAAAAGTCCTGGATTAGATTTTGAGGTTAAATGCAAATACATGCCGCAAACGTTTAAGACTTTTATTTATTAAAAGAAAAAGAAAAAAAATAGCAATAAACACATGCTCTTTCTTGTCCACGTCACAATTATTCATTACTTTATATTAGCCTGGTTTTATTCACACTGATCCCTCACACAACTACCATTATTATACTTTTGTGTGTAGAGTGATAGTGGTGCTGCTCCCCTACCAAATGATTTCGATCTTCTGCCTGTGAAAGGAAACGGCACTTCATAAATATCTTTCAAAGAGACAAAAATATTTTCCTTTTTTTATTTTCATATATGAATTGACAAGAAATTATTTGTTCTCGCTTAGTTGCCAGATTTCTCACTTTCTTTTCTTTAGTTTTCTTATAACTCTTGAAATCTATTTGGTGATTCAACAGAGGAGAACAAAAGTTTCTCTCATTACACGTTTTTGGGTGAGACGTGCACGAGACAGTCCTTTAATGCCCTTAAGCCCTGCTCCTGAGTTCCCCGAACAGTATGACATTTTCTTGGACTAATATTTTCCTCTCTTATCTATGGCCGCCTGGAGTGAATCACACAATGCTGAGTTAAAGGCGTAAAAAGATAATGACAGACAGGAGCCTCTTGCAGACTTTCATCGACTTTAGCACGCTTTCACCGCTGACATTTACAGGGAAATTTCCACCGAGTTTCTGAGAAAGCCTCGCCTGGAGGCATGCTTGTCTGAAAAAATGGGGCCGTGACATCGTACATTTTCCTCGTGTTTGTGTTTAAACTTTAGCCTGATTGAAATTGTCTTAAGCAATCAACTCTGTGTTAAAATTTACCCCCAGAGCTACACTGTTAAAGCGCCTCATTAGACAATCTAATGGCAAGGTTTTGAGATATTTACAAGGCATATTTCAGAAATATTTCTAAGATATTTTTGTTTTTCTAAAAATAGACGTGATATTCTGATGTTCAAGTTGATGAGTAACTCAACACATGAACTCTTCCAGACTGTACGCGCCGACGATCCAGCCAAATTTGCAGTACTGTAATTCCGCTGCACTTTGTGCTATCTGAAAATTTCCAACGGTTTCTAAGAGGGGAGACGTTGCGCTTTTTTGCCAATATTGGGTTATTACGGTAATTTCACCCCGGCCCTAACCGTCGTTGCGTTTTTATTGTTCTCGCAGCATTTTGCCAGTCTGGGTTTGGGTGTGTTGCTGTGAAAAGTGTCATATTCCCCCTATGAGAGAGTCAGCTTTGTTTGCTGTAATGGTATGTTAGACAGAAGTGGTAACCGTCAATCGGCAGAACCTTGCAGACTTTGCCTCCATTGCTCCGACACTGAGCTTTGCAACAGGAACAGAAATGAATAGATTTGTGTGGTGGAGAGATGTTTTACAGAACATCTCAGCCCTGTCTGTCCATCTGTTTATCATCTTTATGCTCCGGTTAGCTGCTGTTAGGATCTGGACAGCAAGTACTTCACTAAGCACCCCGTATTTACTGCTTACTCTCTCCGCTGAGTCATATGTCTTGACTTGATTATAAGTGATCATATTCCTGTTGTGAGAGGCTGATGTCTGGAAGAACAAATCACTTTCCTTGGTCTACGCTGATAAAATGTTCATTATTTGTTCTATGATGTTTTCTAAAAGCAGAAGTACTAAAGGAAGACATTTTTCCTTGGTTTCTCATTGATGCCAGGTTCACTTTATAATGAGCGAAACGACTCGCATAACTGAGACGTACATCCATCTTTGAGTCTTATTGGACTCCCTGGAAACTCCTTTATCTCCAGTCAAGCACTTGTAAATGCTTTGACTTTAAGTTTTATAGCATACAATCAAAACAAATGTTAACCTTGAAAATGTGCTGCACTTAGATCTGCTTGCAGCTTTAGTGACTTGTTTTTTCTGGTCAGCTGCAGCTCATTAAACATATCATAAACATGGCCGTAAACATCACAGCCATGTTTATACCGAGATCTACCCTACATACTGTATATCTACACTCATACCATCTACACTGTGAACTACCCCAGTCCAACATGGACACACACTTTATCTGTCATTATTAGCTTCTTCCTACCATAAATCACTTTGCTTTCTGTGTGCATTGAAAGATGTTTAAAATAACAGGACTTGTGAACATAATCTTTTAAATTCTGAATAAAAACTGTCACATTTTTTTGTATTGTGTGGTTTGACTGGATCTGAGGTAAGATGTCAATAGTTATTTATTGTTAAAATTATAACAGCAACACATAGATTAGTTTTTGCACCAACTTCCTTTTTAGCATGTTGAAATATTAAACTTACTTGACAGAACATGATTGGAAAGCAGATATTTATATATGGTACGAAATCTGGTGATTGGTGCCGCAACTCGGGTGTTGCTTTAGAATTTCCACATAATGTTTTTTCCTCATGATACCATGCACAGCGTAAAAAACACCAGTCCAACGTAAAGCAAAATACTCCAACAACATGATGCTTTCAACCCCATGTTTCACAGTTGGGATCAGGGTTTCCCGCAGTGTATTTACTTGTGCCCCCACCAAGCTTAGCATTGCTTATTTATTTAAGTTTCTTTTTAAATGTTTGCATTTTTAAGACTATATAGTTGTTGTTGCAATGTTAATCTTCCAATCACACATAATTATCAAGTGATATTTTAAAATTTCCTGTCACAATGGGGCGTGGCCGGATGAATGACTGCCGAGCGGCGTAAAACAACGGGCTTAGCAAGTTTTCTGGGGGAAACCTTGGGGTGTCTTTAATCAGGCAAGCTTCCTTTGTTGGATGTACGTCAAACAGTGAAAAAAAAAATTACTATTTCCTTCAACAGATAATTTAACTTCAGTAATAAATGACTTCCTCCCTCCCAATGTATCCATATGATTTGGCAAAAAGACCCGTTTCCTTTCAAATCAGATTGCTGCTCTTAAAATGGGGAGACACGATCAAGACATTCAGGTAAGACAGATTTGTGTTGATCTTCATGAGTCAACAAGTGACCTCACGAAGACCGCTACTTGCTTAGACTTTGCGCTTTTATGATCAGAACAGTAATTCAAAAGCGTTAAACAACTGGAACTGAGCCAAACAAGGTTGCACAAGGAGCCAAGTCAATCTTACCACTACACACAGCGAGCAGGATTTCCATAAAACCTTGCCAAGTTTATGTAACCTAAACTACTCACCCAACATTTTGCCCCTACCACTAACCTCTTCAGTAGTTATCACTCCTGGTAAAAAAAAAAAAAAGTTATTAATCTTCAACAATTCATACTTTATTGGCACAGAACTAGACTTTGAAGTTTTCTATATCTGATCTTTGAAGATTATTCCTTTACATAAATCATTCGACAGAAATAATTATCAATATAAATCTTTTATTAACATAAAATTTTATGAATTCATTGGGATAATTTAAGAAAAATCTAAAGAGCTAAAGTTCATATTGCTTAGACAGTTTGTTAAATATGTCCAGGTGTGTTTGTGGGACTACATAAAAATGCCATGTTTGAAGCCCAAAAAATGTAGAGGATGCTGTTCTTGCCAACGACTGGAGAAATAAAATTGGCAAATATCACTTTGGATGATGAAATACCGGTTCATAGAGCGGCCACATTTTATTTTTTCCTGTTTGTGTTTTGCACTGTTATGGCAGTGACTAATGCTGAGAGATTTTCAAAATTTATTGAACTTAATATCCAAACTGAAAGAGAACATTCCCTGCGACTGTTTACTAAAGTTTTTTTTTGAGACAAATGTGTGGCCGGAGTAAAAAAAATGTGCTAACATCTGTTGAAAAGTGTAATTTCATTAAATATTTAACTGGCAGGAAATTGCATCCTTCCCCATCAGCAATTAAACTACTCATGTATCACTGTGTGAAGAAATTAGCACTCCACGGGTCAATTTTTATTTCAGATTCATGGAGAGTTGATTGTGTTTTCTTGGAGTTAGAGTAGAAAAAAAAATCATCCGTCTGCTTTTCTTCCACTACTCTTAGTTACAATTAAATTAAAACGTGACCAGTGAGTCGTGCTTGATTTCTTAATTCTGTTAGACCCTAATCTATTCCAGTGTCAGTAAATAGAGAAAATAAACTGTGAAACTGAGAGGATGAGGATGTTTTTTTTTCTGTCCTGCAAAATGGAAATCAAGAAAACTCTTCAATTTGATTAACATATTTTCCAGGTATGGATAACTGAGAAGAAAATGTGGCATTAAATAATATTTGTATTATTAGAATTTGTCCATCCATGTATATATTCCTCTGTCAATCAAATGTAGTAATATTTTACCTCAGAAATTGACTAAAACGTTGTTTGGACCTGTAAAAATAAGGAAATGTGATCTGCACAAACTAAAATTTTAGTATCTTTTTTTTTTTTCTTCAGATTTTAGTCCATGTGGGCTTTCTGACCGAGGAGTCTGGAGACGTTTTCAGTCCCAAGGTACTGAAGGGCGGTCCTCTGGGTGAGATGGTGCAATGGGCCGACATTCTCACCGCTCTCCACGTGCTTGGACACGATGTCAAGATCTCGGTTTCTCTCAAAGAGCTGCACGGGTAGGCTCAATCATTACCGTCATATTTATTGTGAAATTGCTCTGTTTTAAAAGGTAGAGTCATCAACGGTTTTCACTTTTTCTTAAGGGGCAAGCTGCAGATCTCTACCTCGCACACTGTTTGTTTTTTATTATTATTTGGGCTGCAGAGCTTGTTAAATTCTCCCTCTACAGAAAGTTGTTAAAGCCTAAAGGCTTCTCTCCTGCGCCTCCTTCCTGTTGCAGCCCACTGACCTCTGAGAGAAAACGCGCCTGCTCCTAGTCATTACAAATACAGTAATGCCGGTGGATATTCTCGCATTCGCTGAAATCAGATTAGCAGAATTGGGCTTAATATATATATATATATATATATATATATATATATATATATATATATATATATAAAAAAATGGCTATTTTCCTGTCACACTGTGGGAGGTGAAAAAGATGTCTTGGTGCTGCCTTGGATGACTAGACCTAGTAATGTGTCCTGGTTATTGAGCACTTCAGCCAATGCTGTGGCCAGGAAACGCGGGCATTGATGAGTTAGTGCCGCCCTCCGATCTTAAATTTCAGTGCCGTGAAGAAAAGCTGCTCTGATCAGCTGGTTCCAGGGAGACCAGCGAGGTGGGGAAGACTCTGTGGGAAAAGCGTCTGCTGGCCGCGCCATTATTTATCCACTAATTGGTGTCGTGGTGTATTGAACCCCAACTCTCTGTCTCTGTCTCTGTTGGGAAAAGCAGCAGCTGATTTTTTTTTTTTTTTTTTTTTTTTTTTTTTAGAAAACCAAACAAGTTTGAAGGCTAGGACTTATTTTAACTGCCTCCTTTTTTGTGTGTGCACAGGCAGAAATACTTCATTGTTAGAGTTTTTTTGCGAAGGTGTGGCAGGATAACATTCAAGCTCATATTGGATTGTACTCAGAGACAAATGAAACATTCATCCTTTGAGCAAATCTAACAGATGGCGGTAACTAATAGAAAATGATCTTTTTTTTTTTTTAACAGGCTCTGACCACCCCTCTGGATCAAAAATACAACCCAGCACACACGTGCCTATTTATTTCCAACCAGTTAATGACAGACGCCACACAACTATAAATCTAATTTCTGCGGCTATTAATGAGCAAGGGAAGAAAACATTTCTCTCCATCTCTACTCTTACTCTCCTACACGCTATTAAATTGACAGATCGTTATGTGGGTTGTGCTCCCACAGAATCCCCTCAAGGCTTGTGTCTATTTACATTTTCAACCCTTCGCCTTTCCGCTCAAGCTTTGAAAAGGAGCTTAATATCACTGGACAGGCTGCTGAGGTAGACAGAACCATTGATAAGGGCAGCAGCCTTTCTCACAAACAGATTGTCCATGCTGGGAATTTATTTACAGTCGCGTCGAGCTGTTGCGCTGCATAACAGGCAGTAATTGCCTCTGATTGGCAACGTTCAGCCACTGAGGTGTATCCGCTTAGAGGTGTCTTTGGCTGGTGTCTTTCTCTTTGGTTTCCTGCTAGGACAAATCGGTTATCTGCGCATCTTGAGAGGCAATTGTTATTTCTGTGTGAAAAGAGTTTGTTTGCTGGCTGTGCAACAATCCACATGTAGTTTTTTTGGGAAAAAAATAATTTATTTCTAAGGTTTGGCAGGTCATGAGACAGTGGGAAAACCATCTACAGCTTCAAGGACGAAGAGCCGCCCAGCTGTCGTACTGGAGACTTTTGGAAAAAATGCCTGTTGTTAAATCGTTAAAATATGTTTTCTATTTTACAGTTTTCTTTTTTTTTTGTAACATTAAGTATTAATATTTCAGATTATGAAATATAATAAGATAATTAAGAAAAAAAAATCTCAGCTAACACAATTCTTCCTATGTGAAGAAGAACCCGCCACCTGCTACAAAATAGTGTTTTTTAAATTCCAGTGGAGGAATATTTGCACAATTTTCTTTGCATTCTAGATAACTAGTCTTAATTCACCAATATTGGAGAGTTACTTGTGTGACATTGAATCACATCGTCTCATTCAGATTTAAATCCAGACTTTAACTTGGCCACCCCAAAACCTCCATATTTATGGAGGTGAAGACAGAGAGCTCATTGCCGGTCTCTCTCCTTCAGGATTCGCTGGTAGCTGACCAGAACTCACTGCTTGATCATTTACAGCAAGCTGTACAAGTCCTCAAGCAGTAAACCTGCACTAGATCATCACTCTCCTACTACCAGATTTGACTCAGTACAATGCTCTCTGCTTGTGCCACTTCACTTCATTGCAACTGCGACTGCTGACTTTCTGCTATCAGCTATTAAAAACATGAGATTTAAGATCTTATAAGATTAAAATATTTAAAAGCAAAAAATACACAAATGTGAGCTAAAGGTATGTCTCATCCCTCCTAAAAGGTTTAAGCCTACTCAGAACATACAGTATATCCCAATTTATTCAACATGACTGCGTTTGTTTTGTTTAGATTTTACACTTATGATGTACAGTTTTTTTCTTTTAAACCACTTAAGTTTGTTAGCATATCAACTTTGATAAGTCTGGCTCACATTTTTCTCCTAGTAAAACAGAAAAAGTGATACTATCCTCATCTGACGAATGTTCTTACATTAGCCACACATGCGTTATTCTGTACATCCACTAAGTCCAGTGTTTTGATTCCAACCTAATACTGGTTTCTTAACTCCATCTCACCATCTTGTCCTGAAACGCAAACATTTTGCCCCTTCCGGTGAAGTAGAAACAATTTATTTATGGATTTGCTTAATGTCATTACAAAAGACACAACTAAGGTATGTGCAAGTCATCAAAAATGCCGCAAAATGCTGGTTATTAAAATATTCTCATGTAGTTGTTTTATATGCATTAGCCTAGCTTCCTGTGATGTTCAGCGTTCATTTTAAAATAGTAGTGTTTGGATTTAAAGCGGTGAATGGGTTGGCACAAGAATTTCTGTCTCATCCTCTGACTAAACTCTCAGTTTTCTCTCTTTTCATTTTCTACATATTAGTCATTCCCCATACAAAGCTGAAAATTAAAGGATATCAAGTTTTTCAGGTTGTGACCTCAGGGGGTGGAACAACATGTCTCTGCAGATGCATTTGGTTGAATCACTAGTTTCTTTTAAATATCACTTCTATTTGTCCAGGCATTTGGCAAGCATTATACTAGCATGAACATTTATCTGCTTTGATTTCATGTTCTTAATATTAATCTCTAGCTTTATTAGCTTGTCTCCTCCTGTCTTCATGCTCTTTTGGACTGTGGTTTAGATTTTTATGTTCTTTATATCTCGTACAGCACTTTGTGGATGTGTCTGTGAAAAGTGCTTTATAAATGAATTATTCATTGATTCATTGCTGGAACAAAACAATATGTAAAGGGGAAGAAATCAGATTTTAGAGTTGTATAAACTTATTTAAGTGACTGCTAATGGTGGTAAAAATGATCTGGCAAATCATCGGGCAGCCATTTGGATTCAGGTGTTTACAGCTACTCTATCTTGAGCTGCAGTTGCCACTAAATAAATCTTGTGTTAATTGGTACAATGTGCTTTTCAGTGCTTTGTGGATAATGGCTCTCACTGTATTTTCTCAGACAAGAAAACTCTATGAAATGGCTCCAACTTTTTTCTTACTAATATGTCTCTAATTAGTATTTTTTCATCTTATTTTTCATTAATCATTTAAAGATCGCAGAAAATTGTGTCGCATTCTCAGATTTTCTAGCCTACTTTGTAGTGTGTGACAAGTTCTGTTTAGGTAATTTCTTGATTCTACAGTAATACGGCCTTGATGTGCGTAACGGAAAAAAAAAAGTCAAGTTCATGCAGTTAATCACAGTTAATTCTAATTTAACTATCGATAACATTGACAACTTTGTTCCATGATTAATTAAACTATAATTTGGAATGTGCTTTTTGTATTTACTCAGCTTATCTTTATCTGATATTTGACTTAGTTTGTTTATCAAAAACATTTAAGTTTGACAAAAAAATAGAGGAAATCTGTATGGAATACTTTTTTATAGCAGTGTATTTTTTATTCTATCGTACAATTTTACTTTCCGTACTTTCGGACCATTACTTTAGCCATCACTCACAGCACTCCTGGTACAGTGCCTTGCGAAAGTATTTGGCCCCGTTGAACTTTTCAACCTTTTGCCTCTTTTCAGGCTTCAAACATAAAGAGCTAATTTTTTAAAATTATTTTGTAAAGAATCAATTGTGGGACACAATCATGAGGTGGAACAAAATTTATTGGCTATTTTAGTTTTTTAACAAATAAAAAACTGCAAAGTGGGTTGTGTAATATTACCCGGCCCCCTTGCTTTAATACTTTGTAGCGCCACCTTTTGCTGCAATTACAGCTGCTAGTCGCTTAGGATATGTCTCTATGAGTTTTCCACATCAAGAGACTGAAATTCTTGCCCATTCTTCCTTGCAAACCAGCTCGAGCTCAGTGAGGTTGGATGGAGAGCGCTTGTGTTTTCAGCTCTTTCCACAGATTCATTGTCTCCCACCCAGTCTCGGGTCTTTTGCAGACCCCAACAAGTGTTCTTCCAGAATGGTCCTGTATTAACATTGCAAAGTGGCAAAAGGTTGAAAAGTTCAAGGGGGCCGAATACTTTCGCAAGGCACTGTAGGTGTTCCCTAGTACCAGGTTGTGGCGTTACATTTAGAAACAAAGCTCCGGTGTCTGTTTAAAAAATGTAGCCGTTTCATACGCAGGCCTCTCTTGCAAGACGTTGAGTCATGAGGAAAATGGCAATTTACGAGTAAAGCGGTGGCAGCAGACGAAGACAGTAAGTACACTTTTGGTTCCCATTCTGGATTTATTGGAATTGATGTCAAGAATGAAGTGGCCTTGAAAAGATTCGTCATTTACGCCGACACTCGTGGCACACTCAGGAGTCCGGAGTGGAGGGCGGCCGGGGGGGTGGGGTAACGGCTGTTTACAGAGGGACAAAGACACCTGTCACTTCCGCTTGGGAATCTCCTCCTCATCTTCTTTTCCGAGCGGCACAGGTAATTAGCCTGCAACAGAGCATGGCAAGACGGCGCCTCAAGAGTGAATAACCGGAGGAGGGAAATGAAAAAGAGCAGGGAGACAGCTGCTGCACAGCTACGTGGATTTCTATGGGGGAAACCGGAGAAGTGTTGTAAGCACACAGATTCACGCAATAGTGCTGTCATCCATAAATAATCTGAAGAAAAAAACATTTCCATTCTTTTCCACACACACTCACTGTCCTCCACTGCAGCGAAAGTTGCTGCCACTTCTCTCGCAGTATGACTCCACACTCCACTCAGATTCCCCTTTTTTTTCTTTTTTTTTTTTTCCTGAGCCTGAAATTTATTTTGACATGTTGTTGTTGCTTCGCATCACCCTCCTCTCATGTGCTCTGGGTTTTGCATGCAGAGTGGGAATCTGACTTACGTGAGCCGTTTGCAGACTTCTGTCAGATTTGCGTCTCGTGGGGGTCTCCACGGTGCGCCGCAACTCAACCGGCAGGTAAGATGGGCCTCAATCTTGCCATCACAGTCCAGAGGAAATTATTTGAAACTAGTCAGATCGAGGATCGAGTGTAGCTGAAATTTTCTGTCGCCTCGCCTTGAACACTGAAGGCAATGGCAGGCATGCAAAGCCATTGTGATTTGTACCACCGTTTTTCCCTTTTGGCCCTTTCAACGATCCCTTTTACACTTCTAGTCTCAGGTTGTGCTTCTCTATAAGAGCTGATGCACTTGTAACCCGCAGCCTTTTGATTGATGTTTCTATGGTTCGAGATGAAAAGTAGAACGGCGGCCTTGTTAAAAATATTTGGTTCGATTGTCACAGTGAGCAGCGAAGAGAATTTTGGATTCCTTTTTGAATTTATGATGTTTCTTAGTTACATTTGGTTACTGTGTAGTTCTTCTATTCTGAAATATAACTGCACT
Source organism: Xiphophorus couchianus (assembly GCF_001444195.1). Taxonomy (NCBI): domain Eukaryota; kingdom Metazoa; phylum Chordata; class Actinopteri; order Cyprinodontiformes; family Poeciliidae; genus Xiphophorus; species Xiphophorus couchianus. The sequence continues at coordinate 16,408,311 of NC_040243.1, read as the reverse complement.
ATTTATATCTTTGTTGTTATTTAGTATTTATTTTTAAAATACAAACCTTCCCTGACTAATATTAGGCATTACACATCCAATATTGTTCTGATGTTACAATACCTCACAAAGGTATTTATTTCCTTTGAACGTTTTCAGATTTTGCCACTATACATCCACAAATGTATGAATAGTGGGACATTGGTATTGAGCCCCCCTCTTATTTAATACCATAATAATAAAAAAAAATGCGGCTAGCCCCTTCAAATGTCACCTAAATAATAAATAATCCACTTGTGTTTGATGTATAAAACCAGCTTTTTTGGTGAAAACCATCTAAAACAACTAGGGAGATAACAGGATGAAATTAAAGCAGTGTTAAGTTGTGACATATTATCCCTGGCTTTTAAAATCTAATGGAACACTGTTTAATCTGCCACCTGAAAATGGAAAATGCATGATAAAACTGCAGACCTGTGTAGGGAAGCTGGTCTGAGTTGGTAAGCTGAACGAAGCAAAAACACAGGAAGAAAACCTTTTTAGAAGTTGTGAGATACTTTAAGGTTTGTGGCAGAGGTTCAACTTCCAGCAGGAAAAGTTGCTAAAATGGAATGCTTTAGATTGAAAACAAAATATGTATTTATATTTTAGAATGGCCTAGGTGAAGTACAAATCAGAGTCTAAAGGTGGAGACCAAAATTACGTATTTTCCAGGATTATCTGCCTGGAAAATGGTGGCAAAATGTTAAAACCTTTTACTGGGCATGAGAGCTGTTTTATTATGTGGGAACAACTGAATTGTCGAGCAACAGCAGCACTCCAAATTGCATGTCATCTGTTTGTGAAAACAAAAAAATGTTACTGGCTGCAAAAGGAGTGGATGCCAAAATTCCCATTAAGGCAAAAATGCAAAACACCATTTTCATACAATAGCTTAAGCAAGAAGAAGCTTTTTTTAAACAAAAAACTCATCTAAACTGTATAACAAGAGGATAAGACGAGCATTTTATTTCTAATGAGTTTTAAAAACCACTATATGTTGCTTGTAAAGATGTAATTGCACACACAGCTTTTTCACGTCTTAATATAATTTTCAAAAAAAAAAAGTGCATATTTGCGATAACAGTAGCAAGAACATCTGAGTTTTTCCCTCCGCCTGTAATCTTCCTGATTCCAGCTCTCTCTTTCGAGTGCCAGGCCCCGCTCACACTCCCTGACAGCCCTCCTTGTGGCCTGTGTCATCCCTCTCACAGTGAGGGCCCTCCTTCCAGCTGCCCCACAACCCTCTCTATGCTCCTCTCCCGCTGATGTGCCAGTCAATTCCCTTCCCTGTTGGACATGCGTGCCCCTCCATTAAGAAGTCATCACGTGCCACCATGCAGCGTATTTCCTCGTTTGTTTCTGCGGCTCTCTCTCTCCGTCTCTTTCATCACACCGAGTCTCTGTAGTTGGGTAGGGTTAGGCCAGCTGTGAAATTGTGCCCAGCGGTGGTTGACGAGTGAGCTAAAGCTACGTGCTACGCGCGCTGTCACTTCTGCTTTCAGAGATCATTTCCCTCTCTCTTGCTTAAGCAGCCTGGTAAAACCTTGATAAGTTTTAGGTAGACCTGAAGTTTTACATGTGCGAAATATGCAGATACTGAAATTTTGTAAAACACCTTATACTATTTTTTTTTCTTATTTTTACTATTAAGCACAGAAATAGAAGCCACAGAAGAAACTAGTCAATTTGATTAACTTAAGTCTGCACAAACTTTGCTAACAAGCCACTTATGTATTATATCTATTTTTATTTTTCAAACAGCTGCCTTTTGTTTTAATTACATTTCTATTTGGGATTTAGCAGCTTACGCTAGAGAAATGAGCTGAATTTGGCAAAATTACTATTTTTTTCTAGAAATTATTTTCTTTTTCTGTCTGAAAACTCAACTCCAGTTTCACACTAAGAAGTGAACAGAAACAGATAATTCATTGTACTAGTTAATGTTTCTTGATTTTATTCATGTAAGTTTTACATATGTAAAGGAGATATAGCTGTAGATATATGAAATATTTCTAAATACTTTTATTGACATATTGATGATTAAATGTGTTTCATGATTACTGGTGCTTTTGTTGGTAGAATAAAGCCGCATGGAAAGCTATCTCCATCAAACTTTACATTTCAGTACTTGGTGATAAATCCATTAGCGATTTTGGTCTTTTTACAGGATTTGTTGGCAATGATAAAAAGATAAAAAATAAGTCCATTCTTATCCTTTAATCTGATGCGTTTTGCCCGGTGAATATTTCAGAGGGATAAAGAGATTTTGTTGTTGTTGCCTTTTGGTGCATCTGTACTGTACGTGTGCATGAGCGGACTCCTGTATCCTTAATTCGTTTTAATCCCACCGCTCTCTTCTCTCAAAGTTTCTCCAAATTTGCATATATCCAATTAACCCCAGAACGGCGGCGGCTTCAGTGGATCTGTGAAGTGCAGGGGCAAGTTCTTCTCTGAGTCACTGTAATACATGTGCTCACACACAAATTCACGTCAGCGTGAAACTATTAAAGCAGGCACACGGCTTGATTCAAAACTCCAGCAACTCTGGTGTGTTGCGCATGATTATTGCCCACTAAGCGACAGGAAGTGAATTATACAGGAGTGTCTTGAATTCGTACCTACAGTTGTGTGAACTAAATCCTTAATTAAGGAGCTTTAAAGATACTGCTTGTTTTCATAACCAACACCAGTTTTCAAAGAGTTTTTAATGATGGCATTCAAAATTGCACTATCACTGTCAGCCCAACACACCTTCATAACATAATATCTCCCAAACATTTTATTCATGCAACCTAAAACTATCACACAATTATCACACTTTTGTGCATCGGTCTCATATTCTTCACTTTTGGACACAATCTGATCATGAGATAAACGCGACTGCCTCCATTTTCTATTATTCCTTTAGTAAAACCTATTGAGCTTTAATTACCAGGTGGTGACTATTCACAATGCCACACTCCAAAAAAAACTAAGCATTTCCATCTTTCAACCAAATGCCATACACTAAATGTTTTTAACTTTTGTGCGAAGCATAGAAGTTTATGTCCTTGTGAACTTGTTTAGTTTAAAGGCTTATTCAGTCACAGATTCTGTCAAAAAGGGCAAACACACGACTCGGTCTAAAAGTTTTTCTGTTTGTGTAAGCACTAATTTACCTCGGGTGCATATCCTCCAACAGTTAAGCTGCGGTTGGCTTATGATTTGCTCATTATCCCACCTACTGTAAGAGAACTGACTGATGTGTCAGTTTCCAGAAGGCCACAGTGCTGACTAGATGTGTTTACCGTCCAAGGACGGATCAATAGCCTCTTGGTTTGCAGGTGTTTATATCAGAGTATTGGATTGTTTTTGAGCCAGATTTCTGAAGAGTAAAAGGTCATAAATCTGTCTCAGAACTACAAAAATGCAAACAAAGGGAGTTGGACAAAAACTTTCTAAACATCGAATCAATGTGCAGAATAGGTCTTCTACAGTATTGATGGACTACTTCACTTCCCCATCACTTTCATCTGGATACTTTCAATGTTTTCTTTAACTTTTTTGTGAGTTTAATTATGAAAGTAACATTTTTGGATACAAAAGAAATGATTGGGTTGATTAATCCCAAATTAATCTGTTAGATTATAACATACGGATGTTTTATATATCAGAATGTAACACTCATTTTCAAAGTTAAACTTAGGCCATTTTTAAAAACAAGAAAAATGACACCATATTTAATTTCTTGGGTTATATTGTGTGATTATTAAAATATTTACATACAGTCGAATGTTTATGTACAGTGAATAAAAAGACAAACACACTTTTATGTCTCACTTTTTAAAGTTAAATCAAGCTAAATTCTCTAGTTTTGAAGATTTTAAAGGCATTAATAAATAACAAAGACATACTTAAACTTTTATTTCACCTATAATCTGTTCCAGTTACAAAGAACTATAATCATTAACAGATCCACAGATTTTATATCAGAATAAATAAAGCTATAAAAATTAGATGGAATTTACATTAACTTAAGCAGAAAATGCATTTCATTGCACTGTTGTGACTTTTGCTTTCTATATATATATATATATATATATATATATATATATATATATATATATATATATATATATATATATATATATATATATATCCCTTCTGGTAGAGCGGAGGCTTTCTCCTTGCAGTTCTGATCTCTGCAACATTGATGTTCAGTGTCATGAATATTTATTAGACTATACAGAGAGGCCATTAGGTGCTTAAAATATATTCTGGGTTCCTTTTACACTTACTGATTATTGCACATCATGCACTCTTTGGTCTGACTGTGGTTTATTTAGAGGTTTTCAACTGACTGGTATCAACTAAAGCTTTTTCTTTGCTTGAAAATCTGTTTTGAAGGTGCTCTTAAATTTGTTTCACTGTGAACGGTGACAATCTATCTCCCATTTTAGGTTTTATGATGGACTTAAGTCACAGTAGTTTCTGGATTGTTTATTATAACCACTTTTCTTTCATTTGGGTGAGATGACTGAAACCCAAACCCATGTGGATGTTCCAAAGAAAGAAATGATCCTAAGCACACAGAGAAACTGCTCTTGCACTTCACAGAAGGAGGATAACTTTAAGTTACTCAACAACATCAACCCTAAAGGAAATTTTTGGAAGTCCTTAAAAGTTGTCTCTGTTCCAGTAAACATTCTTAAAATTACCACAACAAATCCAGAAACAAAAAAATCCGCAACAAATTTAAACGTATGGCCTCAATTCAGTTCTTTATTATTTTTTTTTGAATCCTAGCAGAGGTGTGTTGTCTTGGCAAAAGAACAGTTTAAATAAATAAAACCCCCAAATGGACGACATTCATGCTGATGATGAGTGCATGTACAGTAGCCTTCTGACTAGCACTGAGTGTCCTATTTAAAGACTCCCTCACTGTGTTTCTGTTACAGCCGGCCTCGCCATGCATGTGTGTTGGTGTGCAGTGTTCACTCCCCTCATCCTCCTCAGTGTTCGCCACTGACAGATCTGCAAAATCAATTTGTTGAGTTTTACATTCAGTTCAATACATGATATTGAACTGGATAACGACGGGAAGTCTAGCAGTCTGTGTGTTGTTGGACTGCAATGCTTGGAGCTCTGAGGAACAGTCATTATGCAAATCAGATGGCACTTGATAGGGAGAGGATATGCTGTCAGTATCGGTTATTAAATTTCTGAAAAACTGTGATGGCACACATTAATGCGTTTTAGGGTCTTCTCTTGTCTCCCTGTGGAGTTTTTCCATTTTTAAGTCCTTCAAAGCCTTGCCAATATGCACAGAAGTATTTCTAATAGAAATGCATGTTTCACCTGCATCGCTGCCTTATAATTCAATAGAAACAGATTTGGATCACTAATAATTTGGAAAACCATTTTGTTCCCACGGGGGAAAAAAACCATGTAAATCATATGAAGACATTTTAGGTTTGGGTCACTCTTTAAAGCATTTTTGGTAAATTTTGACATGTCGTTTGCCAACACATTCATATTAAATGTGTTGTAAAACACATTCATTAATATTTTTTTTTTCACAGTAAAGCAGACGGAACAGTTTTTAGTTATTTTTTTTTATAAAACATGTCTGTCTGAACTGGCACTCCAGGTTTTCTTATCAGAACTGTGCAGCTCAGACACTCGGATTCATTCCCATCTGTTGCTTAACAAACATAATCTCAAAAGGTAAACAATTGTGTTATGCCTCCTTCAACCAAATGAAGATAAGACTGATATAATTTGATTTTGGAAGACAGAGTAAGGGTTTGTGTTCAGTTTTTTATCTTCGGCATAAAGCAATGAAACCAAACATCCACATTCTGAATGAGGATCAGGACCCACACGGAGCTGTGGTGTCTTGAATTCATTCAAATAAATAAATATATGTATATATTTTTTCTTTGGAACATTCTAAAATTCCCTTAGTGCTTTTGTTTGCTGTAATGAAGCAGTTTTCTGAGAACTAGACCCTTCTGGGAAAATTACAACTTGAAGCAAATCATTTGTCAGTATCTCAATAGATGGCGTACAAAGCACAAGTTACCCGTCATGTGAATGGGAAAGCTATGAAGCTGTGCATAACTATTTTGCTAATATATATATCATAGTATAGTGTTAATTTCTGCTGATGACTTCTATTTATTTTAACTCAGCATTTTTATGAATTAAGGCTTAATGTATTGTTTAGTGTGGGTTTATATTCTTTTTCTTGGACTTGATGATGTCTTTTCTACTTTGTTACTGAATCAAGATGTTTGGAGCTATATTTGTAGTTGAAATGTGTCCAATCAAACAACCATCCAGTCAGCAAGCCAGAAATAAAAACTGTTTTATGTGTAGTGAAATGATGTCAAATACACCAAGTTTAAAAAAAAAAAATCAAATTAAATTCAAAACAATATAAAAATTTCCATTTGATTTTACATTGACTGATATCAGAGAGTAGAGGATACAAATCAACTCTTAATGAAGTTAATTCAAATAAAATGAGCATGACTAACTATCAGACTGTATGGTGTCCGAACTTTTCTAGAAAAAATTTGTCTTGTTCATTGTTCTCTTTTTGTTTCCTGAATGATCAAGACGAGATTAATTATTGCTTAGCTACAATCAATTAGCTTTCTCTTCCAGAGAAATAACTGAATATTTTATGAGGTGTCCTTTTGACTGTATGTTCTTATCAGTCTTACCTCTGGTTTTCTGCTCTCCCAAATACTCTCTGTTGCAATACAAGCAAATTTCTGTTCACTGGTGTTGCTGTTTAAAAGAAAGAAAAATCAAAGCCTTTTGTTGGACTGTTTGAGGTTTCATTTAGAAAACAGGAACAGAATGTGCTAAGCAGTGTGATATAGCAGACTTATGCAAATATGTACATACATTTGCATATAAAGACTAATTAGCATAGACCAGAAGAAGAGCAATCTTGCCACATCTAAAGCCAGCATTTAGCAGATTCTGCAAAAACTATTCTGGAAAACTGTTTTTCCTTTGATTGTGCAAACTTCACTCAGAAAACATGAGCACAAGGTTTACGTAATCCATGCATTTTGTGTGCAAATGTGAAACGTTGCATAAAAAACCAGGAGACCCCTCTTTGAAAGAAGTTGTTCCCCAGTATTTTGAATCGTTTGACGGGCTCTGCTTGGTTTGATTTCATCCATCGCGGGTATTCCTGTCCGCCTATTAGATACTCTGCTAATCCCTCATTACTGCCTGATAGTCCCTTAGCCTTACCATTTGAAGCTTGGAATAGATTATTTTAATAAACATATTTTTCAACACTTTCTTTTTGCTGAAGATACAAGCTGAAAAACATTTTTGGTAGATTGAAGATCCGGGCGTAAAAAGCAGATATTCTCCAAAAGGCCATGCACTGTTTAACTTCGTGACACTTACACCACATCTGACCTCTGTACAGGTTTCTGGGGGTCCCACCTGGAAGAGGTAGCTGCCCCCTCACGGGACCTTTACCCTTTGACCTCATCTACACAGACTACCATGGACTGCAGCAGATGAAGCAGCACATGGGTCTTTCTCTCAGGAAGCACAAGTCAGTCCACTTTTTTTCCCTCTGCTTTTCTGCACGCTCTTTAAAGAAACTGTCTCACTTGCTTGTCAATCAACTTCATTTTGGTCTCCAATTGCTTGAGTGATGTATTTTTAGGTAAAAGTATCAAAACTAAGGAAACATCTATATTCAGGGGACTGTTAAAACCAGACAACGTGCTAATATTTGGATCAATGAGGGAACACAATGACCCAAGCTGTAACTGCGTTGGAGAATGTGGTACAGAGAAATTATACCTATTTTATTTACCACAGCACATACGCTATATGCAGTAAGTTAATCACATTTATCAATGTCTACTATTTGTATGCCAAAGTAGCAGTCAGATTCATTACTTATTAGAATACTCTTAAGCATAACTCACTGCAAAAATGAAGGAAAAACAGATGGAAGCTCGTTTGCTTATTTATCCAGTAATAAAATAATTTAGCTCAAGAGAGTATCAGCACAACACCAATCTGTGACATTGCAGTTACATTTGTGCTGACCTGGGAAAGCTTTGTAACGCCATTCTGACCACAGAGACACTAAACCATAACTGAGGGAATTGTTGTGCCGGGTCATGTTTAACAAGAACTTGTAACTACAGTTTAGCCAGGTTAAAATCAATGTATCTTCATAGCTAACTACCTAAATATATTGAAATAAGTTTGCTAGTTTTCTTTAAGTTGCCTGAAGTGCTTTATTGTAAAAACAATTTTGAATCTCATACATAGTATTCCCCCTTGAATTGTGCCACATTTGTAAGGAAAATGCATTTGTGGATCAAAAAACTTACCGAATGCTCTCAACCAATGCTGAGCAGCTTTTCTCGCAGTATTACGCAGCACCTTCTTTTCTTGAAAAGAAAAATGGTTTGTTGTTGTTGTAAACATGAAGAGGTTCTGCAACCTGTAGAAACCCCCCTGCAGTCACTCTCAGGGAGCAAGCTCTATCCTTAGAGATGCCAATGGCAAGTTATTCATAAACACAATCCAGAAACTTTTCTTGCAAATGTAATGCCCATTTTAAGAGCGGGGGAAATAAAAAGACTTTCAAAAGGTTTAAGACTTACTGTCGAGCAGCAGAGAAATAATGGGCCACACAAACATTTCCCTACTTCTTGTGCTAAATTGAAGCCGTTCAGCAAAAACATCATTGTCTTGGATTTGTAACCCAGCCTTTTTTCTCCTTCCTTTTTACATCTGTTGTATTCCCTCTTGTTGCATTTGTGCACAAGCTATTTATTCCACAGATTATTTGCACTGTATCTCCTGCAAGCAATAAATTAGGGCTGCAAAAAAAAATTGTGTAATCTATTAGTTTTTGTGGTTACAAAGATGAACTGCTAATTCCAATACAACATGCTGAAAATATAGATTTTTGTTTCAGATTTGGTGGAAGGATGGCTTCCATCCGAAATAAATGCTTAAATTAACTTACTTATATGTCGTCCTCTGTAAAGTTACATGTGTGTCTTTCACTCATATTATTCTGTTGTGAATATTCTACATACATAATGCATGAACTTGAATATAAACCATATTAGAGTTTCTTAAAGTGGCTTACGCTATATAGAAATACAGTAGAGGAGCTAAATCTGGTTCCAGAACCGTAGCGTGCAGAACCTTGATTCAGGTTGGTTGCTTATGCCACATTTTAAAAAGATTACGTTCACACGGTCAGTCTTTGAGCATCAAGCCTCTAAAAGCTGTTCAGTAGAACAGAGGCTGCGGATCCACACATGTAAACGTTAGCCAATTCTTCTCGTCAAAGATATTTGTTTTCCTTCATTTTCAAGGAGAAACAACATCTCAATCACTGAAATGTTGTTTCAAGAATAACATTTGCAACAGTTTTTTATTCTCTTGAAATGTTGAAACGACATGCAAGTGTTTTACTTCTACTATGGACTTCAATTTTTGCTTGTGAAGCTATTTCTGAAAAGAAAACTAAGATAAAATACAGAAAAATGGTCAAATAATTTCAGGAACAATAATAGAGGAAATTGAGTGTGTGAAAAAGTGTGTCCTCCATTCCCCACTGCCTGCATAAAATGATGCTGCTGCCATTAAAGTAACAGCAAGTACTTAAATTTTACATTAACTACAGCTACAAAATTCTCCACTGCTTGTAGTAAACTCCAACCTGAGGTTAGGTGGTAAACCAGCCTAGCTTAGCTGTCCATGAACGGAGCTGTGATAAATCTTCACAGATTAGGTCACCTGTTGATTTAAACCTTCTTCATCAAATGATTTCCACGGATAGAGAGTTAACAGGTCTACAGAAACCTAACGGATTATCCAAAGTTCTGTCTTTTGAAAAATAGCCACATTTTGTGCTGCTGTGTTGAGAGGAACAATCCTTTTCTTTGACCTTATACTACACACAGATTTCTAATGAATTTGACCTCTTCTGAGGAAACGTGGATCATTATTGTATTTGGAAAAAAAATGCCTTCAAAAAATTACCTTTTAGTGGCTCATTTGTGGAACCAATTTCAGTAAACGACAGAACTTTCTTTCTTTCTTAAATCTCAGATGCCACATCCGAGTGATTGACACCTTCGGCACAGAGCCTGCTTACAACCATGAGGAGTATGCCACTCTTCACGGCTACAGGACCAACTGGGGCTACTGGAACCTCCATGGGCAGCAGTACATGACCATGTTCCGTATGTTCAAGCTAATTTCATCTCTCGCGGCCACTGCAGAAGCTCTCCTATAGGTTGTCAGTAAATATCTGCTTTAATTTTTTTTTACTGGAGATCATAAATCAAAAAAAAGTTGTTCAGATGAGTAGAAGTGAACAGATGTTTGTGTTGCTCTGTGTAGAGCAGATTGTGTGAGTGTAAACCGCCTCAGGCCGTCACAGTTCAAGCTTTGGACCACCAGGCAGAGAGTTCACTCAGAACAGCTGGGCCTGCACAGATGCCTAGCATACTTCTTCTGGCCGCAATCACACAGGAACAACACCAAACACACGCGCACGCACACCCCTGATAGATCCAGTGAAACTTCTGGGATATAAAACTTCAGGTGGTCTCCAATTAATCCAGGGACCACAAGCTGCAACCCCCTTTCCAAATTATAGTTATCGGCGAGATTGTCTGAGAAATTTCATTTTGACTTCTTTGCCGTTTGCTATAATTTAGGGTTGTTTACTTGTCTGAAGCCTACAATCTGTGACAGATTGAAGCCTCGATCTGCTGAATTTCAGAACATGGAGACATAAAACGGCTCCTGGAAGCCTGCAAGTAAACAATCGTTGTGCTCCTCCGCTTTCGTATTATTCAATAAAACTAATCAAAAGACATAATGACCTTCTGCTCTATGAAACCTTGGTGTCTTTTATTTCATGCTAAATCATGAGAACATCTGTATTTACTTGGACATAAAATGTGTTTGGAGCCATGTATTAGCAATTACTGTGTTTGTCCTTGGCAGCCCACACGCCAGACAACTCTTTTATGGGGTTTGTGGCAGAAGAGCTGAATGAGACCGAGAAGATGCTTATTCAGAGGAACAAAGTCAACAACATGGCCGTTGTGTACGGCAAAGACGCTAGCATGTGGAAGGTAAGCATGACGCCAACTTTTGGAAACGTTAGCAATTTTTATGAATTTTAACACGCAGTACTTACAGTGAGACAAAAGGTCAACAAGTTTGACCTTGTCGACCTTTTGTCAGGTTAAAACCGCACTTTTGTTGCTCCACTTTTAGCAACAAAAGGTTGCGCGCAATTATGAAGTGGAATGAAAGTAATACAAGGTTCTCAGATTGGCTTAGTAGTGAAAATCTGAAAAGTGTGGTGTGCATTTGTATTCAGACCTCTTAAATCTGAATACCCAAAATAAACTCCTATGCAACTGCTTCCAGGGGAAACTCACAGACCAGGAAGCATTTATGAGAAGGTGCTCTGGTCAGATGAGGCCTAAAAGAATATTTTCAGCATCTATAAATAAATAAATAAAAAATCAGAGTGATGGAAAACGGAATGGTGGAAGCATATTGTGGATGTGATTTTTTTTAGCGGCAAGGGTGGAGTTGATAGGAAAAGGAAAGTGCTACCCACACTGCAATTTTGGAAGAACACCTGCTAAATGCTTCAATTGAGACTGAAATAAAAGTTCAGGAAGCGTTTAGATCAAAGCACACTCATGTGCTGAAATTGCCCAGGCAAAGCCCAGATCTAAAGACATTTGAAAATATATAGCAAGACTTGAAAATGTATGTTTTCATATGTAGTCTGACTGAGCTTGAGCTGTTATGCAAAGAAAATGGGAACAGGGATATGCAAAGCTAGAGGTAAAACCAAACGACCTGCTGCTATAATCGTAGTAAAAGTATTGACTTATAGGGTGTTAAATACAAATGCACAGAGTTTTAAAAATATTTACAACTACGTGTTATTTTCCTTGTTTCACAGTCATGTTCTACTTTGTGTTGGTCCATTAGATAAAAGGTTAATGGTTGTAAAATGTGATTATATGAAAAAGGAAACTAATTTTGCAAGAGACTGTGCGTTTCCCATGGTGAAGTCATTGTAGCACAGTTCTAATAGGTATGTTGTTTGTGATAAACAGTGTTTGCAGGATTTGATTTATGTACCTGTGAAACACCCACAAGACTTTGCCTTCCCTGCATCCCCTGCAAGCATGTTCCTCCTCCAAGAATCATCTGAAGTGTGATGCTAGCAGAACACTTGCACTTGTTTAGAGTAAACCCTCGCTCCAAACTCAGGGTTTCTCACTCTCGCTGTAACTTCGAAGTGCTCTGCTGCCTCCCTCAGGGTTTGTTTTTTTGTCTTTTTCTTTTTTTTGTGCTTGAAACCAGCTGCAGCTTTGTTCCTACACTGCCAAAGACTTCCTTCTACCTCAGAGCAGTTTGAGCAGCAGTGTAATATTGGTGAATATGAGGGTGTGCAGTGTTAAACACTTCTCTCTGAGATTACCTTGCTCCACCTCAGTTTTTAGGGCCACGTTAGATATCTAAGGTTTGTTGATGACTACACAGGGATGAGTGCTGAATATTTCATTTTTTTCTCCTAATTTCTCTCTTTTTTTTTTACTTCTCCTTTTTTCCTGTTTTCAATTTGTACTTCTCTTCCTGTGCCACGCTGGATGCATCATTGATGGACCTGCGTAGCTTCAAGTAAGTACTGCAGCTTGGTTATTGATCCTCCAAATGCTGAAAGTCAAACCCAGAGTGTAACTTACAGATACGACAGGAAAAAAACTTAAATAGGCAAAACCATGAATGTAAGTCAAAGTTTGTAAACAAGATTTTAGTTTTGGACATTTATTGATGGTGGGAATAAATGTCATATTCATTTTAAGCTTTTAACTATGTACTTGTTCTTCTTTATGGTGATATTACCATATATTCAGTTACTGCAAAAAAGCAATAATTGGGCATATTTCATTGAGCATATATTATGATTTATTATTATTATTTTACAATGGGGGAAAAAAATCACTCATTGATTATGTATCCATATAAATACATGTATTTGAATAAATGTCCCACCTCATGAAGCGGAGAGTTTTCAGATTTTGAGGAAATGGTTAAGAGTTTGGTATAATCAGGGCTTTTTTTATCCACTTCTTCTTTCCAAGAACATTAAATCTCTTTAATCAGGTTGCCATGGACCCTGCCTTTAAGCTTAATTCACTTATTTTTAATAGGGTATGTTGTGGCCATTCCAAAAGCTCGATGTTAAACTGCTTAGTCCATTCCAGAACCAGTTGTGATGTGTGTTTGGGATCATTATCACACTGAAACACTCAATTGTGTCTCAATTGTCTGTTGACTTGAGATTAAATGGGAGGCTTTAAAGCAGAGCGGCTGAATTCTTCTTCTTATTGAACATCTATCACAAATTCAGACTTGTGTAGCCAATTATTGTATTTTGAATAATTGCAGTTGTTAGCTGCATGATTATCACTCACTGGGAAAAGAACAATTCAAATGCATCAATAAAACTCCATAATTAATGTGACATCCGTGCCCATGGTGACTGCCTGCATGCTTCTTAGGACGAGGAAATAGAGCAAGAAAATAAACTGTATTTTTGTTATTATGCTCTTCTTATGCATAAAATGTGGAAATACTTCAGTGGCCTGCATAAATGATTCAAGCCTCTGAGACAAAGCTTATTAATAATTTGCAGCCTTTCAACAAAAACATTTTTTTTCCAGTAAAATGGTTCAACTAAGCTCACCCACATAATAATACAATGCTAAATATTGCTAAAGAATCTTTTTGACAAACTCCACAAACACTGAGTTAGTCACCAACACCACAGTGTTTGAACAGATGATTAGATCTGCTTCTGGTCCTCATTTAGTTCATCAACACCTTCAGGGTTTTTCTCCATTGCCCTTTTCAAGTGACTGCTTGTGGTTCTAGTATTCATCCCGCTCATTCACAGTCACAGTGCAGACATTGCTGCAAAAGAACTAATTTACTGTTCATAAGTCGCCATAGCAAAAGGCACATTCTTAAATCTGCTTTAAAAAAAGACTTGAGCTAGAGCAACCAGCTCAAAGAAACACAATACCCTTTGAAATTAATCAATATGGCTGACGTTGTGAGATTGTACCTATGTCTTCATTGAAGTCTTATGTTAATTAAACATTTGGGTTATTAAAGGCTTTATGGATTTCAGATAAGTTCAATGTCTTTGACGGGAACCTTAAATAAAACACTGCTGCAAATGAAATTATTTACCCACTACTAAATACTGTACAAAGGAATTAATATTTGCAGTTTCTGTTTTTTTGTTGTTTTTTTTTACAGAAAAGGAAACTTCAAACATCCATTATTGTTTTGACATTTTTTTTACTGCCAAGTGGGACCAACATAAAGCTATGTAATGTAAAGTTTGGTATTAGATGCATTGTGTTGCAACAAGGTTCCCTACAAATTCAAAGTTTCACCAGTCGGCAAAATTTTGTGAGAAAGAAAAAATATCTCTTCCTAAATTAAGACAAGGTCTTCTTGTTCATCACTTTCATGGACAGAATTTCTAGGCGCAACCAAGGTGTTGAGGGGATCCGATTTGGTGGCCTTAGGATCTCATCTCTGCTTTTTGCAGACGATGTGGTCCTTTTGGCTTCATCAGATCGTGATCTGCAGCTCTCGCTGGAGCGGTTCGCAGCCGAGTGTGAAGCGGCCGGGATGGGGATCAGTGCCTCCAAATCCGAGGCCATGGTCTTGAGCCGGAAAAGGGTAGAGTGCCTTCTCCGGGTCAGGGGGGGTGTCCTGCCCCAAGTGGAGGAGTTTAAGTATCTCGGGATCTTGTTCACGAATGGGGGAAGAAGGGAGCGGGAGATCGACAGGCGGATTGGCGCAGCGTCTACTGTCAAGCGGGCGTTGTACCGGTCCGTCGTGGTGAAGAGAGAGCTGAGCCAAAAAGCGAAGCTCTCGATTTACCGGTCGATCTACGTTCCCACCCTCATCTATGGTCATGAGCTTTGGGTCATGACCGAAAGAACGAGATCGCGGATACAAGCGGCCGAAATGGGTTTTCTCCGTAGGGTGGCTGGGCTCTCCCTTAGAGATAGGGTGAGAAGCTCAGTCATCCGGGAGGGACTCAGAGTAGAGCCGCTGCTCCTTCACATCGAGAGGAGCCAGTTGAGGTGGCTTGGGCATCTGGTCAGGATGCCTCCTGGACGCCTCCCTGGTGAGGTGTTCCGTGCACGTCCCACCGGGAGGAGGCCCCGGGGAAGACCCAGGACACGCTGGAGAGACTATGTCTCTCGGCTGGCCTGGGAACGCCTCGGGATTCCCCCGGAAGAGCTAGAAGAAGTGGCCGGGGAGAGGGAAGTCTGGGCCTCCCTTCTGAAGCTGCTACCCCCGCGACCCGACCTCGGATAAGCGGAAGAAGATGGATGGATGGATGGATGGATGGATAAATTAAGACAGATCTGTCTATAATCTGTCTTTAAAGCTAAAGCAATACTGAGCATGTAGCTAATTATGCTAAAATAAGACTTTCAAATTCACTCACGCATCCTAGCAGTAACTAACAGAGTCGATCTCTTTATTCTCTACCTTTGAGGGTAAGGAAAATTTCCTGAGAATCCTGCATCGCTACATGGAGATCCATGGCACAGTGTACTATGAGACGCAGCGCCCCCCAGAGGTTCCTGCCTTTGTTAAGAATCATGGCCTGCTGCCTCAACAGGAGCTACAGCAGCTCCTTAGAAAAGCAAAGGTGAGGGTGAACTACTAATAGTTGTATCAGCTCAGTTTATTCCTTAAAATGGCTTGCCTTGCTTGTAGTTGTGAATGTGTGGACTTGCCTTATCAAATTGTCTGGATGTGAGCAGCCTGATGTATTCACAGGAAATCTTTTGTTTGTCTCTTTCCTTGGAAGCTATTCATCGGGTTCGGCTTCCCATATGAAGGGCCTGCTCCTCTGGAAGCCATAGCCAATGGCTGCATTTTTCTGCAACCTAAGTTTAATCCACCTCACAGCTCTCTCAATCACGAGTTCTTCAGAGGCAAGCCTACCTCCAGAAAGGTAGGTGCATGTTGTATAGTCTGTCTACTGCAACAATAAAAAGTAAATTCGGTCTCTTTCAATTCCAGAGTTTTACACAGCAAGACATAATTTATAAAACTATTTCCTGGTTTTGATGTTAGCTTTATTCACACTTCTCATTTCAGTTAGTAAGTTTCACAAAAAAAATGAACAATACCCTGAGTAAAAGAAAAAAAGCAAGGTGACAGAAAGTTAAATTTCTTCATTTCATGTTCAAAGGTTGGAGCCACATCTCTGTCCATTTTATGTTGGCAGCAGTAACTAAAATATTGAATATGTTTTGTAAATGTCAGGAACACATTCGGCCCCTCTGCATGACCTTCTCTAAGCAAGGGAGGTCAGAGTTTGGTCTTTATTTGATCTGTGTTTAAACCCATTGTTCAGTGGGGGAAAAAAAATTAAAAATCCATGAGGAGATGATCACAGGAAGCTAAAGAAAGTCTGTGGGGATATGCAAAAACAAACAAGAGGAGCAGAACCTTATTACAGATGTGTGCTCAAGGAAGAAGAAAAGGAGGATTTGATCAGTGGAAGCTGGGACTAAACTGAATATATTTTTTCTATTGGGTTCAGTTCAGGAAAACGTTCTTCTCATGCACCTCGCCTAGCCCCTCACCATCCCTTGAGCCACAACTGTCACACCTCAATTATTTTATCCTCAATCTCAGTCGTGTATTTTTGTACCACTCGATGTTGTCTTCAGTCATGAAATGCCTGTGCCTGTTGCCTACCTCTCTCATCTGTCTCCAGCAGTCAATTGAATGCACTTCAGCTGCAGTGGAAGTAAACACTTTACAGATTATGTAGAATCCTACAGCAGATCTCCAACTAGAAAAAAATGTACCGGTGCTTTTGAAGACCTCCTGCCTTGTTAAAGCACCTTAAGGAGCCCATTCATTCATCTGTCATTAGCTACTGTGGTAATGTGTGCTAAAGCTGGAGTTGAGGATACTGTTATACACCCGCTCTCTCAAATCCATCATCTGGAGAAATCAGGAAACACTTTTGGAGAATCATGTTCTATAATTTCTCAGTTAAACAGTGAAATCTCTTCTGCTGTAAGAAGGTCTCAGTGTCAGAGCCAGTTATGTTCTGGGTTTGGCTTCGGAGTCTCTGGAGCTGATTGTGATTAGAAAGAAGCCTAATAAATTAAAATCCATGATGGAAACTGCTCTTTTTTTTTTTTACAGCGCAATAATCTAACAATCAAATATCTACAAGCTGATGTTTAATCAGTTACTACAAAACAGCCCACTGTAGGAGAACCTTCTTTAATAACACATAGCATATACCTGTGTATAATAACTCTTTAGACACATACTGTAAGTTACTATAGCATCTATTTTTCTTAGGGGCTAACAAGGCTTTACTGACTTGAACTAAACTTTAATAAACAAACCCAAATCATTGATTCTCCACCATATGTGACGGATTGCATGAGCCGATGGGATGTTTTTGATTTTCAGCAAAATTGGGTTGTGCATAAAAACACACACATCTGCATTTTGGTGTCATCTGTCCAAAGGAAATCACTCTACAAAATTTTATTGGTGGTTCATTAAGATCTCACTTTGCAAACTTAAGACATGTTGCCACATTCTTTTATAGGGAGAAGAAACTCATCTCTCCTGACAGCCCTCCGAAGCAAGCCATACTTGTTCAGTCTCTTTTTTCCCCCTAATTAAACTGTCATGAACTTTAACATTTATCATGCTAACTGGGGCCTGTAGACTCCGAGATGTCGCTCTAGGGTGGGAGCATTGCTAGAAATAGAGCCCTTCTGGGGCACAAGCCCCCCCATCACTTAAATCACATCGTTTTTCATCATAAAGACACAGCCTGCTGCAAGAATTGTGCGATATAAAATGTCACATTGACCTTCTTTGCTAACTCATCTTCGCCTTAATAATGGCTTACTATTCAATGTAAAGTAAATAAGAAGAAACGCCTCTGTGGGTTATAATCTTTATCAGAAATATATATCTGTAGTTTGCACTTTAGCTAATAACTTTTTTTATGTTTAAAAAGCAATGCTCTTCCAGCACAAAGCCTAAGTGCAAAGTGATGCGTGCAACTGTGGGCCACTTTATTCACATGTCAGGGATATCATTTCTTCTTTCTCCTCTTGCGTTTCCTTGACAGTTCTTCCAGCTCCTCCTGTCTCCCCATCCTCCAACTATCTACGCCTCTTCAGCTGCACCAAAAGACAACCTTATGAACTGTAGCCTTTGTAGCCTGTACAATCTGCATCACAATTTGTATGCAGCTAGGTCACATAGTCCTCTTGGAATGCACTGTGCTGAATTTGGATTTGGACTTTTAAATGTGATGTCCCTTCTGCAGAAAACAACTTTTTTTTAAAAATATACTTTTATATCAGAAAATTAGCATATTTTGCGAGGGAAGGTATCCATAATTTAAACTCTCCCACATTTAGACTCACTTATTCTCTATGAGCTTTATTTCCTGTAAACTGGTGAGCTTGTTCACATATTCTAACTTATCATTAAACGACAGATGAATTTCAGTATCAAACTCCATGTGCAATAATTGTGTGTAGAGCAATGAATGCACATACACTATCCTACAACAATATGCATCTTCCATGTACAATTTAGGTCTTGCTGCTGCTTATGTTTATATCGCTAGCCGTTGTTTGAATTTGTAAATAAAAACAGGGGGGAAAAAGTGCAATACATTCAAAAGGCTGAGTTAAATGGTAATCCCCTGTCAGATTTTACAGGGGCACATTTGATCGAAACTCCCACATGTATCTCTGTTAAAAAAAAATAAAATAAAAATTCTGGTCTCACCCACGGACATTAGTCTTTTGCAATTTTGTTCAGCTTCACACAGTCTGACCTTGGAGGGAAACTTGGTGGGATATTCAGTGTGAAGACCTTTTGTAGCTGACTTGAGTGTTTTTCTCCACTCACTGAACTCAAGATTAATTTTTAAAAAAGTCTTACAAATCACTTTTCCAGGCTAATGGGCAGCAGGAGTTTTTTCTTTTTCTACAATAATTACTGTTTATTTTCCTTGGCACTTTTTCTTGCACTTTGTTGTTTTGGGATATCACACAAAATCCCAATAAAACACACTGAAATCTGGGGATCTATTAAGACAAAATGTAAATATAAAAATCCACTGAAAACGTTTTGTTTTAGCTTTAATTAAACTGCAGTTGTAACTTAAAACAAAAAGAAATCCCCATTCATTTCTCTCCTAGGTGTCCTCGCAGCATCCCTACGCAGAGGAGTATATCGGCAGGCCACATGTCATCACCATCGACTTCAACAACTCTGAAGTGTTTGACGCCACAATCCGTGAGATCATGAAGATCAATGTATGTTAATTGCTTCTCTTTTCTACCCAAACCTTGACTTATCCATCAAAATAAAGCTTTTTGTACTATCACCGTTAAGCAAAGGTGCACACGGCTGCATATTACACATAGGTGAGGTTATAATGAGCTCCTTCAGCTTGCGTTGACCCACTTTTTAAACCCTGCAGCCATTAATAAAGCTCTTAATCTTGGCATCTGACATTACAGCAGAATTGCTTAGCTGGCTTCCTCTCAGCTCACTTTGCCTCTAATTGCCTGAGATATTGAGTGGCTCTGCTGGTAAACTGTGCCCACACCTGGTTTTACACAGCAGCATTCTGGAGGCCAGCCCCACAGGCAGCAAGCGTTGTTTGCATTGCATCGAATGAATCAATCACGCTGTTCTCAATCTGTCACCAGAACAACCCAGAGTCACTGCCAAACCTCTCGTGGTGCAGAGATGCATTTGCACTTCTACCAACCAGGTGTTTCCTGCTGATAGAGGCAAAACAAAGTACAAGTCGTTGCCCTGTTAGATACTTGAAGTGCTGATCCAAGGGGAAGAAAATGCGACATTCAACATGCAAGATGACTAATGGCAGAGCAGAAGGGGATCGAGCTTAGAGTGATGGAGTGATTAATTCACACAAAGTCAAAGAAAAATCTGATTTTATTTATTTTATTTTTTTTATTTGCTCTGTATGAATGTTTGCAAGCAGCTAGTCAGTTTCATCTTAAATCAACAATCCAAGAAAAACTTTCCTGGCTCAACCACAAAATCTGCCCACAAAGACTTTTAAAGCTGGCTCATCAACACATCACATCTTGTTATCTGTCCAACAAAAGCCAAATTTTCATATTTCTCTAGGGGCCTTGTGTTGGACTGTTTATTGACTAGCCGCAACGGGAGAAGTTCCCACAGCCTCTGTTGCCAAGCAACTGGTCTACTTGGTGACATTTTTCATTTGTGCGGACGTGGTAATTGATGTGATGACGGGTGATTTGTGTTACCTGCTTGCAGGATGCAAGGCCAGGTTTACTTTGCAAATGTAATTTAACATCCAAACATTAAATAAAAACATTTAATTCAATATTAAACTGTATTTTCGGTGTTGAACATCATGTAACCGTTCACGCTCACTTGCTAGACTCAAAAATTTGGTATCAACTCCACAATAAAAGCAAAGGACACGGTTCAAGCTGCAAAGAAAGTTTTGTCTACAGAGGAACAATTCCTGCACTAGCATGTACTGAAATGTCACTCGGAGTTGTTGAAGATGCTACTCCATAACTAACGTAAAAACAACACACTGTAACAGCAAGTGCATTCAGATAGAAAGCTGTAACTTTTTGAGATCTGTCCTTTGGTCTGAAGAAACTGAAATTCAGGTGTTTGGTTATAATGATCAGCAATAAAATTGGAGAAAAAGCAGCAAACATGCAATTAAAGCACCATCTTTTCTGTGAGGTATGACGGTTGTGTTGGTATTTTCCTGCACATCTTGTAATGGATCACAATGTCACTGAAAATTGCCTTTTTTTTAGTGAAAACATTTTTTTTTCTAGATTTATGAATTTTCTATATCTCTTCATAAAAAATAAACTGCTACAAAAGTTGCACATAGAGTAAACCTGCCACATCAAAAGTAGGTCAGATTAACATTTCCTCTACTGTACATGTCTCTGTGCGTTCTCGCCGCAGAAATTCAAATCACCCTGCATGATTTGTTTTTCTCTCATTCCATTATAACAAGATGCCCAAAAGGCAAATTGCATTGCACAACAGCTGATGAAGTGCCTGCTCCATTTCATTTAACTCGGATAAAATAATGTAATAAGACGTGGCTAAGAGCAACAGAGTACTAGAATGAACCAATTTAAATGGAGAAATACGTTGGTGGTCTGATGGTAAACAGTGAGTACGACATCAAAGAGAGGAACCACCACAAGAGCTCCTTTCAAAATAGAGTTTATCCTAGAGTTTATCAGCTTCAAAAGGTGGTAACTCAAGTGCGTCTTTTCTTCCTGTGGTCTCCATTTGCATCAAATACTAGAAAATAGGATTAAGTGCTATTGATCAGCTCTTCTCAGGGAATTTCAAACCATTTTCTGTCATCAAACCACAGAAGGCAAGTGACAGGTTTCCAAAGTGCCCCACGATAGCTGCTCCAGCAGGACCCAGATTACACTAAAACCCCATCTGTGCTGCTCCATGACCTTTTGGTCTGCTGTCAGCTCAGTCCATTGTATGATATATTGACGTAGTCATTGCCAAAAATAATAATGAAATAAATTTTCAAGGCTGCCACCTTTGATGTATTAGGTCATTGATTTTTATGTGAAGCTTGTGGCATGATATAAGTCTTCTACAATTACGCTAATGAATATGTCAGCTAGGATTAACTATCAGATGCTCGGTTCCTGTAATTACAACGGCTCGGCTCTACACATTCAGACACTGACTTCCTCTGTTTCTTCTGTGTCTGCAGGTGGAGCCATTCCTGCCCTACGAGTACACTTGCGAGGGAATGCTTGAAAGGGTTCATGCCTACATTCAGAATCAGGTGGGTATTTGAACTCGAATCAACAGCCTGCTGTTTCGGTGGGGGTCGTGATTGCACCAACAAGTCGATAGCAAGATGAACGTTTTCACTTTTTACTGTCACAGGCTTGTCTGTTTGCATCCCTGTTTACCCGTAAAGTTTTGCAATCTTGCCAGAACAGATTTAACGGTGCTTTGAAAGAAGGTGGAGAATGCAGGAAACCCCCTATAAACTTGACATTGATTCAGATTCATGTTCTGTCAATACTCTCTTTGTGATATTAAGCTTTGGCAGAGGTTGAAGATGGCCACTCTTTCTGGCCGTGCTTTTATATGAAAACTGATATATTGCCATATATATTACGTCCTGGCAGAGGGAGCTGCTCTGATGGCCTTAAAAAGACCAATAGATACATGGAAATTACACTACCAGACTAAAGTTGAAAGCCAAAAACATGAAAGGCTTTGAGTCAGTTTTAATATTAGTTATTG
Source organism: Xiphophorus couchianus (assembly GCF_001444195.1). Taxonomy (NCBI): domain Eukaryota; kingdom Metazoa; phylum Chordata; class Actinopteri; order Cyprinodontiformes; family Poeciliidae; genus Xiphophorus; species Xiphophorus couchianus. The sequence goes on along the minus strand of NC_040243.1, from coordinate 16,385,814 downwards.
TGCACATAATCCAAGAAATATGTATTAGGTACACTTTTTAAATAGCTTCTTTGCTTCTGTATCTAAGGAAATTCAACATTTACCAACTGTTTCACCAGACTTGTAATTAAATTAAAAAAATAGAGACAGTTTTTGAAAGGTACGTGTTTCTGTTTGGTTGGTTTTGTTATACTTCTTTCCACCTCATAATGCATTGAAGACAAACCATTAGCCTTGAAAGATGAAAAGGAAAATCACAGGCTAGAATCCAGATACCACTTCCTCTTGTTCCTAAGATGAAAAGATGTTTTAAAATAGCTAAAAACAATAAATGCAATTAAATAATTAAAATGTGGTTGCAAGTGCACAGCACCAACATGCTTGTAAAATGTTTTTTTCTCTCTCTCTTTCTCTCTCTCTCGCTTGCCTTTCAGGGTTGAATAGAAAAAAATCTTCTTTTTCCTTTCTTCATAAATAATATTCTACAAGGACAAAATGATCAGATTTACAATATAACAAAAAAAAATTGTGGACTTTTCTGGGCACTAATTTTAACAACACTTTTCAAACTAGTTTAATTTCCATTGAGACTGCCACTAAGGATAATTCTTAACATTTTTCAATCAATCTAATAACCAATTTTGCGACTGATAGCTGTTTGTCTGCAATAAATGTTTCTCTTTATTGCAAACCACAAACGTAAACCTAGGTTTGCACTTTAAAATATAAAAGATGGTTATAAAGTGACACCTTCAGTAAGACAAAAATGGAGCTTTTATTGTTTATTTGTTCATGTTGTTTGTTGATAAAACATGTGAATATTTAGAATGTCAAATATGATGAGACTAAACTGGAAATAAATGCCTCTGTTTAGTCATCTGTGTAGATTTATTCCTGTTGCAACCTACATTTAACATTAAATTTAGGAACTGTTACTTTAAAATGACTAGCATTTGTTAACAATGTATTATTTATGAGCCTGTGGTGTTTACATCTGATTCATTTTGATAATCACATAATCTGCCCAATTAAATTTGATTAAAACAGGTAAAGTGAAATTGATTTGGTCTTTTGCTTACATTCTGCCAATTACACAGCAACACACTGAAATAATCATTTCAAGATGAGTCTAAATGTTAAACAAGGAAAAAAAAACATAGTAGTCAGAGGATTTATTATATCTCAGTGATCAGATAAACCTTCCTATTTCCAGTATCTGTCTTTTTACCAGGACATGTACAATACTGTTACTGCTGTGGTTTCTAACAAAACATTCAAATCGTCTTAGCTGCTGCTCTGTTGCCTAACTTGCTGTACTTCCTTACTTTCCACCGCTTTGACCTTTCAAAAAATGTTCAGAGCCTGGTTCATTCGGCTGTGACTTATTGGATAATCTCATCTGGGTTGTGCTGTGTTCCCGCATTCACAGGTTTTCACCTGTACCCCTGCTGTCTGCAGATGAGGTCCTCCTCTAAAACACAGTCATTTGGAGGAAATTGTTGTAAATAAAGTTAGAAGACAGAATAGAATATAAAAAACATGAAAACTCAAATTATTGATGTTGATAAACCATTATAGTTGACATTATTGATTCTGTTCATGAACTGCAGTGGTCCAGTATGCAAAGACTCAAATTTTAACATTTGATATGCAAATTAATTGATGTCTTCCTATTCAACAAAGAGCTAGGGACACACAAAATGAGTGTATGTTCTTATGTTCTCAGTGGATCCTTATTGATATTTCCTTGGTTTTGTTTGTAAGAGATGAAAAATGACTTGCTTTGTTGTAGTCTAAACTGCTCTGTAGAAACTTCAAGTTGCATTCTACAATTCTGTCCCTTTGCCATTTAACTTTCTTATCTCTAATACCTCCAAAGTCATCTTCATCCTTCATTATTTTTGGATCAACCTTGAATAGATGCCGGACGTTCAGAATATTTAGATCCTTCCTTTGTCCGATGCATCCCATTGTGCTGAAAAACATGTCGTTGATGGTGGGTAATGTTTAGTCTGTTTGTGTGAGGAGTTATTTTATTACAGCATGTGCTCTGAGAAATATTTCGAAGAATAAGTCATTAATTATGTATTTTTACATCTGCACAGTTCTTTCTCTTTTTATGCAGGCATATGTCCACTGGTTTGCTAATCTATATTTCTTTGTAATGAAGAGGTTCTCACTTTTCCTTCTCTCTTCCTGTGTCACCTTGCTTTCTTTTAAGTTGGTTGCTTTAAGTAATATATGCATCGTCACTTCTCACGATGTTCTCTTAAAACTTTATTATGACAGAGAAAAAAAACACTGCCTGAACATTTACTTTTTTTGTTAGTTTTTTTTGCACTCATCCAAAAATCAGCTATTAGAACAAGGTGTATCTCTGTGTTCTGCTTCTTTCGTCTATTGGTATTCATTATAAAACCCCTAACATCTACACACATCTTTCATTGTAGACATTGATCTCTTCCAGCCATATCAGGCTGTTGTTGTTTAGAAAGTGTTTTGCTGTGCCTGGTTAAAAAATATATCTTAGCCTCTGTCACGCATTGTCACCATCCCCCTGTGTCAAAAATACACCAGCTTACTGACCATGACCGACTGAAAGCATGACCCCCTTTGCCCCCCGGTGCAGACTACCAATCAGACTCTCATCCATGTTTGTTTAACTTCTTTAACTTTATCTTTTCCATGTTTGGATTTTTTCCGTTTTTAGGCTCAACTTATCATAATCCAGACATCTTTTACCTTCCCTGAACCTGTCGTCCTTGTTAACTCGCTCTTAGCTGGCAGAGCTGCAGACCCACTGTTACCATCGTACTGCATATTCCTATGGCATCTCAGTCATGCCTACATTGAAACATAGAGGGACGTCTTAAAGACATTGGAGCTTTTTTATGCTAAATCTGACATTTAAGGTAATGCACTATTTTCCAATTGTCTGAATAATAATAAATTAACTCGGGCAGGATTGAGAGGGGACATTGTGCTTGTTTTGTGCCTGATTGTCTTTTGTGTTGCTCTGATTAATTAAATGTCACTTTATAAATTGAATAAAGTTACATAAAATCAGGCACAGTGAATTTAATAATGAAGACAATAGTGGATTTGTACAACTCCAGAAGCATTATTATTAGATCCATTTATCCATAAAGTTCATTCATTCAGTGATTAATGATATCTTATACATTTAAAGGTTTTCTATAAATTGAGCTACATGGTTTCTCAGTTTGGTAATATTTTACCATTGCAGCTGAAGTGTTAACTGGTTTCTTTTCTCTGGCTTTGACTCTGGTTCCAATCAGAACCACTGTTATACCCTTCACTTCCAGTAGGTGATGATAGAATCAGCATATGTTAAATATTTAAACCAGAAAAGAAGGCCCTGATCCCGTAAACCTTACTTCCTTCCCGTAAACTTGGAAGGAAGTGAAACTCTTTGAATCCATATTTCTCTCATTCACCTAGAAATAGTTTGGGACTGTGGACAAAGCTTTGTGGTATCCCAGTACTAATGTATGAATACATAACTAACAACTGGTTAATGTTTCCCGATTTAAGTCTTTGTACTTATCTTTTAGAAGAGTAACCTTGAAAACGGAAAATTATTATTTTAAGACTTCAAAGCTTGTGAAAACAATCAAAACTTTATATTTAGAAGTATAAAAAAAGCATAATTGAAAGCACATACATATCTTGCATGTAGAAATGACATTTTGAGGTTGGTACCCTTTCCCAACCTTTTACTTTTTCATGTGTGTTTGAGAGAAGAGGGATCAAAGATGTCGCCTGTGTTTAGGAGAGAAGGTGCAGCAGAGATTGGGAGATTGGAAGCTTGGTTATTGCCTGTGGGCACGGGGAGCTTGTTTAATAAACGGGTCCAGAGGCCAGAGGGACATGTCAGAGAAATGTTATTACCTTGGTTTTATTAATAGGCCCAGCTGGAGGGGGAAATGTAATCTGGTGACTCACCGCAACCGAGTTCTGCCTCAACATCTTATTTGTTTTTTGGAGACATTTTTGCATCCATGCAAATTGGCTGAGGTTTACGGGAACGTGTCGGATACAATTAGTACTTTTTGCTTTGATACCATTTAAAGCAGGGCATAAACTGTAATTACAAATAAAACACAACTATTAGAAAATCATACATAATTTTATTATTATTTTGGTGCACGGTTGAATGAAAAAAGTTGTATGAGAAGCTCATTTTTACCCATCTGCATCAGTTTAGAAAAACACATGGACATCTTAATTTAACATCTTACAAATGTTCATCCTAAAAATGAAGAGAGTGTGGCACAACTTCAAACCTACCGAGACATGGCCACTTTAATCAGAAAAACCACCACTCGCCAAACAGTAGGCCAACTTATTACACCATGTATGGTGTAAAGCTAGCAGAGCACATAAATAGTCCTTCCCGTAGTGGCAGCATCAGGCTGTGGGCTCAAGCACATATATAATATCTGCAATAGAACAGCTTAGCTTAGCTTGTATACTGTATAGTAGCATCATATTAGAATGGTTCTGTCAAAGTCCCGACCTAAATCCATTTGAAAATCTATGGAAAGTCTAAGATAAATTCTACTTTTTTGACTTTTTTGTCATGTTTTATCATTCTCTCATCAAACATACATTATTTGGATTTAAAAAAGGCTGAGTAGTAAACGCCACTAGTGGGCTGGATGAAGAAGCATTGTTATGATGACTTCCTGAAAGGGGTGTTAAAAAGAGTAGGTGGTTATTAAAGAGTCAGAAGCCAATTCTAAGGCCTCAGATACAGGAACTATAGTTACTTGTTTGTGCTATAAAATGGCACTATGTGCCTGGAAACAACTGATGTTCAGACAAGTTCTACATCAAATCTAAAAGAGCTTAAGCTATTTTCCAAACAGGAACAACCAAAAATCTCAGCGTCTCACTGTGCAAAGTTTGAAGAGACATGTCCCAAAGTACTTCAGTAATGTAAGGAAAGATTTTTCAAAAAAGGTATTGACTGAGGGATGAAGGCAATTAGTTGTCAGCGATTTTATTTGTGGCTATCAGAGTAAATAGGCCTGAATGTCAGTTTACGGGACACTATTTTGATTTCTTTAGAAAAACACTTTGAAAACCATTCTTTCAGAACAGTTGGTTCTTTTCATAAAATTTCAAGAAAATATTTTAAAGTTTGTCATTGCACTGTGACAAAACATGGAAAATACCTAGTGATATGAACAATCTACAATATATAATGTGTTCGACAGAGAGCCACTCAAATCTTCAGTATCTAGTTTGTCATTTTTTTACCTTTGCAGGACTTTTGCTCGCCTGAGATTCCATTTCCTCCAGTGAACACATCTTGGGCTTCGCTGTCAGGTCCCTTTCTGCCTTTGCCAAACTCCAGAATGCTAACTTGGGCCGCCAACACCAGCTCCTTTCCATCATGGCCTCCTCTTACTGCACTTCGACTTTTGACATCGCTGCAAGGCCAGTCGTGTGTGGAAGCATGCCAGAGTGAAGGACTCATCTGTGAACCTGCCTTGCATCGTTTTATTAACATCAAAGAAGCATTTAGCGCGTAAGAGTTTTTTCTTTTCTTTTTCATTTGGATAGTTAGTGAAAAAGACATTATTAAATTAAGTTACTTTTTGTAGCACTTGGCATCCAAGGACATGCTATGAAGATATAACTTCACCCAGATGCAGCATGCAATAACGAGGCAGCTGATACAGAAATGGAAAAGTTCACTTAATGTTTAAAGCATGATCTGCCCCATTACTGCAAGCTTAAATGTGTTATTGGACCCATTTCAAAACTGCGTGCCACAGATCTAGATCTGCAAACAATACATTTTACTGACTACAATCCTCCTCAAAGGGTTTCATGCCTCATTTGGATGCCTAGTTTTAAAATCAAGCAACACAAAAAAAGGGAAAAACCTCTCGGCTCAGTTTGACTGGTTAGGTTTTCCTTTCTCCCTACGAGCGTCTAAAGGCAGCACTGTAGCATAAATAATAAATATGCATGTCAAATAATCATGGATCTCTTAAGGCGTTTGTGCCAGCAATGATGTCAAACATATTAAAGGATTTCCATTCATTTTTTAACTTCGGTGCCCAGGTTGGATCTCCAGTGTGAAGGAGTGGAATCCGAGATGAACCACCTCTTCCCTGCCTTCTCTGCAGAGCACGCTGAATGCAGCCTGCAGCAGGATCCACTGTTGTTCAGCTGCGCTGGCTCTAGTCCCAAATACCAACGCCTTTGCCCCTGCAGGGACTATCGGAAAGGACAGGTGGCATTGTGCAGGGACTGCTTATGACCAAAGAATGGCCCGTCGTAGGGAGTTCTTTTGTTTTTTTGTATCCAAGAAGAAACCCTTAAACAAGGAAATTTTGAGGTGAAGGAGCATATATAGCAACTTACTCACTTGCCGCTGTCCTTGGACTTGCTGCTAAGAGTTTTATCAACCTCTCAGGGAATTGCATGATTGTATTTTTGAATATAACGCTGAGGTTTTGAAGTTTCACCTCGTTAAAGTACAACCACAGCCACCATTAAACAAAAATTATCTGTAATTGCATAAATGACTTCGTAGAGTAATCATCAGCAATCAATGTCTACTTTTCTTTTGTTTTGAAGAAATGTCGTAAATGTGCATTTATGTGAAACCTCGCTGTGTCGGGAATGGATATGTGTACAGATGCACCCAAAGACATTTATCACTTAGAGATGTACTATTTTACATGTACTGTGGAAATATATTTGTAAATATACAGTAAGTGTTGTTTAATAAAACAAAAGAGGCACATTTGTTGCTAATTTTACATGTTTTTAAAAACACTGCATTAAAATAAATCATTAACACTGAGTGCTACTGCTACCCAACAAGCACATATAAGAAGGCCGTCATTGGCTGCCTACAAAATCTGAATGTCTAAGTCGTTGACGGTGAGGAGCTGCAGTCTGATCGACATCAGCAGCAGAAGCTTTAACTTACAATGTTGATGCCTAACAGCCATGTCCAGTCAGATGATGGGGAACTCCCAACATCCAACATAACTTACAGCGCTTCAAAGATTTTGCTTAGGTAGCCGGACAGTGGGAGCTGGCTCAAGAGGAAGTACTTGCATCATTTAATGTCACCTTAGTTTTCACCTGTGCATCTATGCTAGACATTTTGAAAATCATAAATCAAAAGTGGCGACAACACAAACAATGAAGGGTTCCGTCAAGCCTGCCAACCACAATGTTTTCATCAGTGTTGTTGCTCCAGCTACAACACATTTTTTCCTTCCACTCAATTTTCTGTTAATATGCTTGCAGACAGCAGTTTCAACAGCCACCTTCTTTAGCAATGATGTTTTGTGGCTTACCATCCTGGTGGAGTGAGGCAAATCAGCCCTGCTACCCATGATTAGGTAGTATAACTATATCACAGCATTTATTTGTTAAATATCATTTTCTTATTGGTCAGTTTTGGAGATACAGTAATAATAATCTGTCTAAAATTATAAGGTGTGTTTCTTCACAAGGCACATTTACTGTAAGGTTAAAAATTATATTTCTCTAATTGAAAATTCACAATGTTTTCTTGACATGCTAGTTGTCGGAGAGATGTCAAGATTTCAAAACTATTTGCCGGTACAGAAAGAATACTGATTTTCACTTAATTTCTGCATCACCTCAAGTCATCCAGTAGATGCTGATTTTTAAAATTAATTCTTGGTTTAATTCAACCTAAACTCAAAAATAGTTTATTAATCCAAGTTGGAAATGAAATGTTGTAATTGATATTACACAATTTTCTTCACAGAGGAGTTGTAGATGCTGATGGCTCTGAGCAGAAAGGATCTTCTGTAGCAGTCAGTATTCCAGCGGCTCTGAAGAAGCCTTTAAAGACTCTCTCTTGTTGAATGACAGTCTGGTGAAGAGGACGCTAAGATTAAGTGTGTTTTTGTAGAGTGATAGGCGATTTAAGGGCAACTTAAAAAGTTTTACCTTTTAGTTAAACAATGTGCACCAAGGCTAATTGTATTGCCTATCACTTTGTGTTCCAGCTATTCGTTTTTGCCTCATCCATGTGGGGCTCATGAAACTATTAAAAGTTTAATTCTTAAAACTATTTAAATCACTTTTCAAATAGGCAATATAATATGCCAAGAATGGCTGCAGTGTCACAGAAGTCATTATCATGTACGCTGCTGCTCCACTAACGCTGAAACCATTCAGTAAGATAAGAGGATTTTAATGAGACACACTCGAAGACAGAGCTGGAATTTGTCAGTTATTTTCTCTTTAATGACAGTGCAAGTGTCTCTTTGACTGATGGTAAGGGCCATTTCACAATATGCCCATTTCTCCTCGCTAGTTTATAATCTCTAAGCTAATATTAAATTTTCTCTTGATCCTCAGAAACCAATTGCAGAAAAATGTATGTGTGTGGCAGCAGTCAGTAGAGAGGCTTTGAATATTTAAAGGTGAGGATATGGGGGAGGATATATATATATACATACATACATAAAGGTCTGGGTCTTAAAATTTTAAATAGGAATAACCACAATACCGTATTCCACCTGTAAAGTTTATCTCAGTTCTGAGGGAAAAAATGCAGTGAATAGAGAAAGTCTAGTAGGCTGGTAGATACAGCATGAATGACTGATAGATTGATGTTTGTTTTGTAAAACTAGTTTTGAACTCAGTCCTCTGTGGACATTATTTGTTTAAAGCAAAGAGCTGCACATGCCCAGGACTTATTTTAATTAGGAAAATTCACAAACTGTTCAAAATTACTCTGATAATTTGTCTATTATGCTTCATTTTAACTTTTTTTTTTAATCAAAGGAGTTTTGTTGTTTTTTTTCACAGAAAATGCCTAACATGGTTTAAAAAAATCATAAGTGGTTTCATGTGGATCCCCTCAACATTTTGGATCTTTCTGTTCTTTTCCACCTATTTCATTGGTTGTGCAGTTATGTGAAATACCTGAAGATGATAGATGGGCACTTTTGACTACTGGAACACTATTCTCTCTCTGCAGGACCTGTAATGGCAGCACCTGTAATGGGAGCCTCAGACATTCACAGGGAGGAGCTGCAGTTGTCAGCGTGCGACTGAGTATAATCGGCCTGTCATAAAACGGACTGTAACTGTGCAATAAGAGTGTCTGTCCGGTTTAACACAGACAAATCACCTGAAGTTCAATGCAATCACACAACACTGCACTTTTTATGGTGTTTATTTTTCAGTTTTGTTTGTCCAACTTTTTTTGATTGGCTCCTCAGAGCTGCTTTAGATTTTAGTCAAAACATGCACTTTACTTAAAGTGTTGGTTTCTTCTGATTTCTCCCCAGTGCCATACTTTTGCTGTTTTTGGTTTTTTTGGTACCAGATTTTATTTAGGAGCTCATGTGAGGTTTCCTGTACACTTTGGCAACTGATGACTTCAAGTATTTTTCTGTAATTTTCTCACAGTCTCTAAAAAAAATCTGGTTTTGAGACTCCAAAGAATTTTGGCTTTCTGTAAAAGTACATCTCAACAACTCGGGAAAAAGTTCAAGGGTGGGATATGGTTTGTTTACATACAAAATGAAATAATTTAGACAACATGGAAACACATGGTTGAGAGTTGGGGGTAAAACTTGGATACAGAGTGACTTGACCCAGATCCATCATATAATTAAGGCTTACTTTATACTGTCCTTCATAGTTTTCAAACTTCCTTTTCACATTTTGTGCAGCTTTCACTCACCAAAAAAGATGCTTTTAAGTGGAACCATCTATAATTTTAAAATAAATGTCTTAATGGTTATTTTTACTTGTACTTTTTTTCTTTAGGTTAGGTAAATCTATTTTAACTTAAAGTTAGTTAAGTTAAATTGATTGTTAAGCGAAATTGTTAACACATAAGTTGTTAAGTGTTAAGACAACCTGTTGCTGCACTGCTATAAGAACAGACATCATTCTGTTTTGTATGATATCCAGAATGGCACACAGAAATATACCATTCTATTTTACGGTCTGCCTGTAACCAAGATCCTGCCACGCAAAATATTTGAAGCACTTACTTTCGCTCTATACCCACGGCCAATAATAAAAGCCTAGAAGTACTGACAGCAGCTACACAATCTTTCCCAAGAAATGCTAAACCTCACATACTGTGGATGAAAACTAGCTATGCTAATCTTCAGAATCTTTAAGTGTTTGGTGTTCTTTTTAAAACCCCAAGAAAAATCATAAATTAAAATATATAATTTTTTTCTCTTAGTGTAATTGTAACCTGCATTGTGGTAGACTGGCAACCTGTCCAGACTCTATAGCCCACCTCTTTCTCTCTGACTGTGGAAAATAGGAACCAGCTGCCCTCAAGCAACCCTGCATGGGTAAGCAGGTGCAGACAATAGACAGACTGATGAATTGTTGAAACGGAGACATTGGATCAGTAAGCTGCAGATCTGTAGAATGTGTTTTTAAAAAAACTTTGCTTCATTGCCTACAAGATGCTCTCAATTTTTTTAAAGAGGCTCTATGAAGTTATTATCAGTATCTGAAAAGATTGTTACATTGCCATGCTAGGAATATAGAAAGCTATAGCTACGTTTCTACTTGAATGTGTGTTTTTTAACCATATTTGAAAGATTAGACAACCTCTCCTGTTTCTGCTAACTCACAGAGTTTAGTTTGTAGAGCTGCTGTTTTGATTTATCCACAAGATCATAAACTACCTGCTAACATGATTAACAAAGAGAACAATTTAACAACTAAGTAACTTTACCTTTTTGTAATTATTACGATTAGCAAGTATTTCATTTTTTAAACTCACACATGAAGTTGAAATGGATTATTTCAGCAATTGAAAATATCCTAATACGTTTGCCAATATTCAAAATCCCAGCCTGAGCCCAAGTTCTTCTACGTATTCACAGAAACTTACATACTCACAGATTTTTGCATTTCCATTTCTATTCAGACCGACACATTCAGCAGGGAACCTCGACCCCTACCGCAGTAAATTGAAACATTTTCCATTTGACAAATTTCTCGTTATTTCTTCAGCTATGCATGTCTGCAGTGACAATTCAGACTACAATGTCAAGTCAAGAGGGTTCTCTAATGTCATTTTTAGCTGCCATTTCAAACTCTTGTTTGGTATAAAATGCCAGTGGGTTGCTGTAGCCCTGGACGTCAAGGCAGAAGACAGCATGCAATACCGAAGGCAATTTTGTTTCTGTATCCATAGAAATGAGCTTTAGGCTTACTGGACATACATGAATCATCGTGCCACAGACTGTGCTGGAAAAGAAGCAGCCAGACTGTCTTTCAGAGGGGACAGATTTGAAATTATTTCTTACTGCTTACCTCGAGTCGTCCGGTCCTTCAGTTAAAACAGGCTGAGAGGAGGAAAGAAGAAAAGGTTTAAAACAGATGTCCACATTGCTTTTAGACGGTATGCTCCTGGTGACACTGCTGTCCGATTGGTCTGTCAAGCTGAAATAGGAAGTGATTGAAAAGGTGAGACGGAGTTGGGCTTTGGGCAGGAACATGGACAAAGCTCTGGCCAATCTGCAGATATAGGAGACAGAAAACATAGCGGGACAAACTGGAAAAAAAAATGTTTATAGATCAAAGCTCTAAGATTAGCGACTGAAGATCATTTACAAAAATATTGCAGTTGAAAAGAGGCAGAAGAGGGAAAAGCAGCTTGTGTACATAAACACTTTTAGGATTTTGAGAATTTCTGTTAAAATTGTCCTAAAAATACTGAGAAAAAAGACATCACAAAGTGGAACAGAAAATCATTCTTATTTAGATAAGACTTTGTGAGACCTTGACATAAATGTTTTCAGAAATGTCACGGCAACAACATAGTTCAACAGATAATATGTCTTACAATCATGTCAGTTATTATCAAGACATTCACGTTGACTAAGACTATGACGTCAAAACGACATCAGAGGTTTACAAGGTTATGTGAAGAAAAAAATGAAGTATGCTGTAAGGCAGAATAATTTGAGAGTTTCCAAGCTGTTTTGAGGCCAAGCTAGTCCTATGATAGGAGGAGAACCTTATACAAGCTGGTAGCTCTCCAAATATTTTTTGTGATGCTTCAAACCATGAGATTGGTGCAATCTTATACCCTTTCAATTTTCAACTGTTTCAGGAACCACTGATCTTTTCTGAAAGTTGTGCTTCAGATTTATGGGTGTACCAGAAACAATGGTCACCAAGTTTTCAATAAAAAAGTTTTCTCTGGAATGTGTATGAAATGGTTTGATACTGGAATAACAACAAAAATAACTCTTCACTTCTCAGTATAGATCGTAAACCGTCTACTGTAACTAATGCTAAGTTTTTTATTTGTGTGTTTGCCACAAGCTTTTGAACAAATTAGCTCATTTCAACCGTAGTCCTGTAGAATCATTTAGCTTAGAGTAAACAGCATAGGATGTTAATCCATGGATGGACAACTACTGTAAAGTTCAAATGGATTTTTAAATCAGCTTTGTACAACTTCCTTCTTAGAAATCCTGTCACTGAAGATGGCCTCTGAGCATCAACAGAATCGGTGCCAAAGAGCACATCCTGTGTGGTAAATCATTAAGATGTTTATCCTTGATTAAAGATGTTCTTTCTGCATGAGAGCCTTCAGATGTGAATCTAAGTATAATGATATGATGGTGTTGGATAAATGATTTAACACTTGCTTAATCAATTCCCCTGGTGCAATGGCTGTTTCTGTGATTTTCTCTGTGACTAAGAATTGTGTGCTGGATGATTTTAGTTCTGCTGGCATTAATTCATGTGCAACACTGAAGCTTTATAATTTTCTCCCTTCCTTTCCTTTTATCTTTGCAAATCAGGGAAACAAAGCTACAGCAAGAATCTCGCAAGTTATTAGACTTTATTTTTTTTCTAAAGAAAATCCTCTTTATGTTTGCGAACTGATTCAAAAGGACCAACATATTTTATGATCTGTTAAAACTTTCCCACACAATTGGTCCAAACCGTAAACTGTACGTGAATTTTAATCGATTGAGATGGACTTTGTTGTTTTGAAAATTATTGGTAAATGTTTATCACTGTCGTGTATTTAATCTAACCCCATGTAAGGCATTAAAAGCACACAAAATCCACAGACTCAACATTGTAGACAACAGTCCAAACTTCTTTGGGGATTCATTTTATGGCTATTTTAGTGAAGCCAATCAGTGCGCTTACTTTGACTAGCAAAAAAATTGTTCAATATTCTAACAAAGAATGATTGCATGTTTAGTTGAGCTAATGATAAACTAACTATTTCAATCCAGTTTTGCCTTTTGTGAAGACTTTCATGCTATTACATTGAAGTTGTGCTCAGTGAGAACGGACATGCTCTTCCAAAATGGCGCAATATTAAGAAACAGCAAAAATGCCACTGTTTGGTCACCATTATACTGTTATTTGCTGTCAGTTGATTTACAAAGTTTCATCTCATAGGTTCATAGCATAATTAAAAACAAACAACTTAGATCTTTGCAATGACTTGGTAATTTCTGTTATTTCTTGTGAAACAAGAGTGACATCGAAACACAGCAGGGTGTTTGGATGAGGTACTGGATGCTTGGATGTATTAATCAGGATGTCATGTTACTGTCATGTCCTGCTGCTACAATCTCTTCCTTTGACTGGTCCAAATCGATACCGTTTTAGGTGGGTACAGCTCCCACCCTGTGCACTGATGGACACATCTATCGGCTGATTTATTACGGTTTAATTACACGTCACTTTATGACTCGGAGTGAGGCCTTGCAACACGTGGCAGGCAGCTCGACAGAAAGGAGGGGAAGTAGGTTTTAATATCACCTCTGACAGCTGATGAAGTGAATGCTCTGTAGCTAAAATTAACACAGCAGTAAATCTTTTTCCAGCACAATCCGCTTGCTAGGTGTTGGTACAGAAGATGAATGATAAATGATGATACTGTATGCATGTCCGTGTCTTATGCAATAACCTGCTCGGTGATAGCTGAATATGGAGGTGTATAAATATTAAAGAGGCAGTTAACCCTTTGTGGGTACTTGTGACTGTGGGCGGCAGCTGGGGAACTAAATGAAGATGGATGGGAAACGTGCAGCACAAGGGTTGGAGTTAAGCTTTTAAACTTGTCCAAGCATATCTTCATGCCTTTTCAGTGTATTATTGACATTAATTTGATAATATATACAAGTTCTGTTTTGTTTTTTGTTTTTTTTATTTCCACTCAGCCATCAAAATTAAGAAAATCACCCGAAATATTTTTGCCACAGATGAACATACAGCTATTCTAAATAGGCAGGACTAAATGAATGGACATTTGACTTCAGGGACCAGATGTGTTCATAAATTTTACTGCCTTAAGTTAATCCTTATTTATTTTGTAAAATGTATTGTAAAGTATCGTAAAGGGAAAGGACAATGCCGCTATTTTAAAATGAAACATCCTCCTTTAATAGTCTGAATAATTTCTGTCTAGACGGTACAGCGGCACTGTTTTCTTCATTTGAATACGAAAGGCCACTGCAGACGCATATCAGGATGATTGATCCTGAACAGATGAATAGACTTTTTCTCAGTGTCTCAGAGTCCTGAGTCACTCATCTTTACTTAAAAAGTTCTGTACATTAGGAATGCACTAATTAGCCAAATTTTCTGTCATCATTACACATTGGTCACAACATACTGCCAGGTCTGCATATTATAGAGATTAAATGCAGGGAATGCTGAAACATGTTTGAAAATTAGTCGTCAATGCACATACTGTGCCGACCCATGATGCTAATTAGGAAGAACGGAATAATAAAACAAATTCGCTTGTTTATGTTGAAGTTATGCTAATCTGCAGTTTAATTAGAACGCATCATGAAGTTAAGGTAGGCTGTTCGGGTCTTAGTGTTATCTTTTGTAAATGTGTCAAAGAATATGTCTTACAAATATAATTCAACGATAAAGGGGAAAAGAAAGAGAATGCATAATTGATTGAAATATTACCAGGATATTTTGTGGGATTTCCAGTGTGATGGCGATCAAAGTGACACATATTTAAAAAATATATATACTATACATCACTGCATGCTGTCAAAGCTCTACAAACTCAAACATTGCTTGATATTTAACCCACACATTATTAAAAACGGCCACTTGCAATAAATAGAACAGTTTGTACAGTGTATAATATATGTGTTGTTAAATGTAAAAAAACAAATGCAGCACTTTCTGTCAGTATTGATTTCAGTCATAGTAAAATGTTTGGGGTATTGTAAACATTTCATCTTGTAGTTTAATATTACCTTATAAGAACTCTTAGCACAGTAAAAAGTTGTCTCTCTGTAACAATGAACGCTGGTGTATTTCCAGTCCCAGTACTGTTCAAAAGTCTTGAGTCATTACTTATTTCTTTATATTTTTACTTCAAAGTATGTAGACGTTCTTTTAATGACTTAAAGTTGTCTTAATTAATAGCTATTAGGATTTTAAGTGTCTTTGAAGCTTGAAAAAAACAGATTTCTGAAATTATATTAGGAGAAATAATCAAAACACAGAGTCTGGTGCCACTAGTGAAAACTGTCTTACTCCTTGTCTACATCCACGAGGATCAAATTTAATCACACAATGTCAATTAGTAAAAATTGTCTACTTAAGTAAGTCAATCATTTGCACTGAATTTTGACTTTGCAGCAATCCCTTAAGCTGAGCAAACATGTGGTAGCATAGAAAAACATCTTCTGTTTAACAGCAAGACACTAACAGAAGAGCCAGTCTCAGTATAAGTAACCATCTGCTTTGAACTTTTGGGGAAGAGTAGGAAAAAGACACAAACAAAAAAGGACCAGCTCTAGTCTGGCCCCAGAAGGAAAACTTAAAAGGAAAAACATAGCTTATTCCCCCTTTATTTGCAAATAATACACAAATATAATATTACTTGTAGTCTGAAATTACTTTGTTTGTCTTCCACTTGTGCATGTTTCTGATTTTGGTGCAAATTTTGTTGTGATTGATGTAGTCAAGTACAGGAAGAAAAAAAATCTTTAGAAGAACTTCTGCAGGTTCTGTAGGATTGTTGATGAAGACCATCATCAATACAATAACTACTAGATATGTGGAAGCAAAATATGAAAGGAATGCTAAAATCAATTTGAGAGGATTTAAACCTTTCCACAGTGATGTAGGTTCTCAATCTGTTTCTGTCCAGTGTGGAACAATTTCTCTGTGATCTCTAGACTGACACAATAGCTTTCTGAGACTTGATGAAATAAGAAAGTTTCAAATCCAATTTTATAATCTTTGTAATTGTATTATTACTTTCAGCAGAAAAGGCAGCAAAGCCCCATATTAATATGAGGGAATCTCAACTATGTTTTATTGTTGTTTACCTTGAGAGCTCTATTTTATTGCCTAAACCCACAAAGCGCACCCCTATGGCTTCCTCTAGAGCATTATTCAATAACAATAAGCCTTGCTTCATTCATCAAGCAGTATCATGATCCCATTTTGTTACTCTTGTTTAAAATTTAAACAGACAACACAGTAGATGACACAACTGGTCTAAACAAAACAAGTAAATATTAAAATACATACATACATCACCATTTTCACAAACCATTATTTAGTTTTCTCCATTTTCATGTCAGAAACTGAAAAATATAAAAAATGAAAGAAAAACAGCAGGGACAAGGCAGTCAAGCACAAAGTTGAAAGTTGTCAAAGAAAGACGATATTACTTTTGGAGGAGAACTTCCTCATTCTCCCATTTGCCTTAATATGTTTCCTTCATAAAAGGCCTTTGCAGGAAAAATATTCATTTTTTACTTTGCTAATAAACACACATTTGACATATTCCTGTTTGAAAGGTCTTTCTGTTTGTGACAGGCTTCAAGATTTATGACTTTACATGGTCCATCACATCATCCATGGAAGTGCCACTGAAGCGCTTCCTGCTTTAAAATCGAGAGTGTACGACTTAAAAGATCTCCCCCCCCCCCAAGTACAGCTGAGGGGAATAAGGAAACAATTGCATTTGGAATAAAGACTACACCTAAATGACTTCTACACTATACCAACACATCAGTATTAAAGCTTCTCATTCCCAGGATTCTACATTTGGAATCTTCACACATTTCTTTTCCACTTTCACCTCCAATTATCCTTGTTTTTCAACATTATCTGCATGGGTTCAGGCTTGACCTCCAGCTAAATACCTTCAGGGTTTGTCCCGTTACCCTTTTCATTTCACTTTTACTATTAGACCTGGGCTGCATTAGCAAACACAAAATATTTATTCACTTTAACAAAAGATTTTTACTTTTATTTAATATATTCTCTATTTTTAAGGTTTTGTGGGCCCTAAAATATCCGACATGCCTCTGAGTCATGGTCTCATGACTCAAATTTATTCCAAAAAGTTCCCTTTCACAGACCAATCAATTAAGTCAACATATCTTTTGATGACGCTTTTATATCGACCCTTGTGAAACAATAACACCCACTGTCCTTTCATGCGCCTCCGCCAAATAAACCGGCTGATTTGCATACAGTTTTGAAGTTATTTTAATTTGGTTGTTTACAATATAGTGGTGGGGATGCCTCTGATTTGGACTATATCCAGGCTACTTGCAAGGCCTATTTAGCCTGAAGAATCAGAAATGTGACTCATAATGTTGTTTTGTGTGTATAAGCAGTCTTCCCCTTTCATCTTGTCTCGATGCCTGTTGGGTCTATTTCCTATCCTCCACAGCCTCTTTAATCCAATGCTGCAATGCATTCCTCACTGATGTAATTATTTTAGCCCACTGCCAGGATGTAACATAATTTTCTGTCCCAGAATGATTTTAGATGGCAAATTTCAAGTTTTCCTGCTGCGCTTGATCTTTCTTTAAACGAGCTTTGCTAAAAGATTTTTCTTTTTTGCCCTCTCAGATGTGGAACATGTGATTTCATAAATCATTTCTCGCTTCTGCTCTGGTTCAGTTTCTAGCCTGAGGGGGTGTACGAGAAGCTGACCGAGCTTGATATGTAGTTTTATGGAAGACGGATGGAATGTATTTCATTACCCTTTGTATGGTTATTGAATAGTGGGGCCACGCTGATATTTGGAGGGCTGGATACCTGGCACTCTGCTGAAAGAAAGTTGACACAATGGCTGCCTCTTGAAAATTAAGTGCAATAGTTTGAGGTGAAATGTGTTACGACTCCTTGCCAGAGTAGCTGATTTTTTTTTTACTGAAATTGAATTTTTGTGCAAGCAGAAATTAATTAGTGTGACATTTACTTATTAGAATATTTACTTATTCTTCCTGAATTTATGAAGCATATGCATGGTTTTCAGATGCATATTAACACAAAATAGAGCTGTATTGCAGTTGCACAATATTTAAATGAACTGACTCTGAATTAGGGCTTAATTAGGGCAAAATAACTGTGCCATAAAAACTTATTTTCTTTGCACTTTTTGCATCTCCAGCAGCTTCAGATACAAAACCATACTGTACGATGAACATATTGCATGTACACAAACCAGTTTGTGTGGGTGGAGGAAGCAAGGAAAGATACGAATGGGATGACTAAAAGAAGCCTAATTTCTCAGCTGTTTAGTTTTAATGAAGTAAACAGTTGTGTAGCTGAATGCAAGGTTAACTCACTTAGTTACTATATATGCAATTACTAAATAAAACTATATTAATATGTTCATCTCTAAGAGTGTGGCCCCTCTGTAATTGGAACACACCCTATTCAGCTTTTTGAATAGCGAGAACACCACCTAGGTCATCCAGGGGTTCTTCCCCCAATGTCCATGCAACATTGCAGAGTCGCGTTAATCATCACAACCCTACAACAGAGCCCAGAGGAAGCCCGGACAGATTTCATCCACCCCCAGGCCCTGCCACCGAACTCTTTAACCACATCGGCAACCTCATCCCCAGAGACTGGAAAGCCCGACCCAGAGTCCCCAGGCTCCACTTCCTCAATGGAAGGCATGTTGGTGGGATTCAGGAGGTCTTCAAAGTATTCTGCCCATTGGTCCACAATGTCCCGAGTCGAGGTCAGCAGCACACCATCCCCACTATAAACATTGTTGGTGCCAGACTGTTTCCCCCTCCTGAGACGCCAGATGGTGGACCAGAGTTGCTTCGAAGCCGTGCAGAAGTCTTTCTCCATGGCTTCTCTGAACTCCTTCCATGCCCGAGTTTTTGCCTCATCAACCACCTGAGCCATATGCCGATTGGACTGCTCATCAGCTGCTTCCAGAATCCCACAGGCCAAAAAGGCCCGATAGGACTCCTTCTTCAGCCTGACAGCATCCCTCACCGAAGGTGTCCACCAACAGGTTTGAGGGTTGCTGCAGTGACAGGCACCGACAACCTTGCGGCCACAGCTCCGATAAGCTGCCTTGACAATGGAGGCACGGAACATGGTCCACTCAGACTCAATATCTCCCACATCCCCCAGAACCTGTTCAAAGCTTCCTCAGAGGTGGGGGTTAAAGCTTCGCCTCTCAGGAGACTCTGCCAGACATTCCCAGCAGACCCTTGCAACACATTTGGGCCTGCCAGGTATGACCAGCCTCCTCCCCCACCACCGGAGCCAACTCACCACAAGATAGTGGTCAGTGGACAGCTCCTCACCTCTCTTCACCCGAGTGTCCAAGACATGGGGTTGTAGATTGATGAAACGACAACAAAATTGATCATCAAACTGCGTGGTTCTGGTTTGAGGCAGGACCAAAATCCAGACAAGAGTGCAGACAAGAGCTTGGGAACCTACTTGAATGAATGTTTAGTAGAAAACATAAGAAACCCTTACAAAATATAGAACCTAGAACTAAAGGAGAAAAGCCTTCAGCAAGCAAACAACAGGGACAGGGCAACTAATCTAAAGGCATTCCATATAAATGAGCAAATGAAGAAGAAGAAAAAGAACCAGCACAGAGGAATAAACTAAAATTATATCAAAGTAAAATTGATCAAAACCAGAAACACAAATTAAATTAAAAATCCACACACTTGAGGATTATGACACATTTGTTGTGTCCTCTGCAGGGCTTGTGGCAAAAGGCAAACAAGCACTTCTATGGCTTTCAATGCAACATTTGTCCTGTCAACAGACTTTCCCACTAGAGCAGTGGATCTCTGGTATTATCCTTAGTCTTCATGACAGACCTCCAAAGCCTCAACAAAATGGTTGAACTAATACTGACACACAGGCCCTATATTTACTAATTAGGTGACCTCCAAAGGAGCTTATGCTTTTGATATCATTTAAGTATATCAGAGTGGACAGGGTTGAACAAGTTTTCTACTAGCTGAAGGAAATTCAGTGACAGCTTTTAGATTATGACAGATTGGACGGTCGAACCTCTTTGGATGTTATATAAAAACTGCAGTGGATTATAAAAGGACCTGAAGAAATACTCAAGAGGTCCCATAAATTTTAATGTGATATTAGGCAGAGTTAACAGGTTGAGATATTTCAGCCTGGTGTTTCATCCTAAGTCCTAAAGAGCTCTGACTGTTGCTGAGACTGACGGGTCAGCTATGATCAACTGTAAAGATTTCAGAAATAACTGATATGAATTTCATGTTACTGTATTTTAATAAGCTGTCTATCCCTGCTCCAAGACCTGTACTTGCAGCTTTAACAGCCTCAACTATTTCAACTGGCTGCACTAGGAAAGGTGCCTAAGATCTCCCTGAGGAACCTTGCAGAATATTTTCACCTCTTTTGCTTCTATAGAAAGTGCTTTTGACCCACCATCCTGTGCAGTCAACGGAAAAAGAAAGTTTCCACTCAGGTTTTAACAGATGTAACTTGAAGTAATCTTTTGGTGTATGACAGTCTCTCGTTTTCTTTTGAAGGTATTTTGTTCACTGTCTTTTAGACTATTGCTTCCTTAAGATTTAGCATGAATTTGACATCCAGCACAAGATTAACTCAGGTTTAGCTCTGGAATTTGACTGACCTTTTTGCTCAGCCATTTTGTTATGAATTTGCTGCTGTGTTTTGAATCACTGTTCTTCTACATGACTCACAATTTCAGCTGTAACTATCAGACAGGTGGCCTTACATTTGTCTTTAAAATACAATAATTTGGAATTCAGAGGAGCTCAAAGCAGGGAAGGTGCCGACATAAAAAAATAGCAGGGTTATTAATACTTGAGGGGGTATTTCCTGTGTTGAAATGTGTGCCACACAAGAAGAGTTTTAAGTTCATGTAACATGTTAAAACTAAACATATTTATGCCGATGAACTGCAGGATTCACAACAAAAATAACATGCATGCGCCTTTTTCAAAAAGTAAGTAATTATGTTATTGGTCAGTTTGAATTTTTTGCTATCATCTTGTAACCTTTGCAACCTAGTTTTCGACAACCAAGTTGTTTTAACCTAAAATCGATTCTGTCTGAATATATGTAATTATATTCCTCTTATCTAAAAATTAGTTTTAAGCACAACTACATTTTGACAAATTATTAATGATAATTTAAGATGTCTGCATTTGCATTTATGACCAGACAGAATAATAAAACAAGATACCTTACATTTTAAAGGATCAAAATGCCTTTCAAGATGTCTCAAATGACATGACGAGATTTGCTAGTTGAAGGGTCACACATCCATAACTACAGTTCAAGATATTTCAAATTTAATTATGGCTTGTCAAAAAACTACTAAACTATTTCAGCTTTTACTCAAGCTGAAACGGATTAGTCTTTTTTTTATTGTTTTGAAATTAGCTTTAACATACCATACCTACCAGGGATTGCAGCTTTTCCCACATCTCCTAACATTGCACCTCCACACTTCAGGGAAAATCTGCTGGGATGAACAACCTGAAAAGACTGAAAACTGTTTTAAATGTTTTCCACTCACTGTAGAATGATGGACTTGAAATTGTTTGAAAATAGCCTCCTAACCTTTCCCAGACTGAAAGGTAGAAACAATGACTGCAATTCTCTAAGGTTATTGGTCATGTCTTGCCTTCTTGACATGGTGTTGTTAACACACATGCAAGTTCAGGACCAGCCAGTCATCAAAACAACTCTGTTTAAAGAGGTGGTCACACCTGCTGATCATCATTTAATCAAATGCATTTGATCAGGAGTCTCTGACTGACACTTTACTTTTCATTAAACACTTTTAGTCATTCTTCACCTCTGACTTTCACCACAACATCCAACATTGTTGTGGTGAGTATGTGGTGTATAGCTAAGACTCTTTTTACGTTTCCTTGCAGTGCATTCTGCTCCGTCTCTTTATTTGGTTATCTTTTCCATAGTCTCCATAGTGATCCCTAGAGATAAACAAAAAAGAAAACATCTGAGCTTCAGGATGTAAATTAAAGCTCCTCTGCACTGCTTTCAACATAATTACTACAGTAATGCAAGATATAATTCTAGCAGAAACATCTGCAATTACATTTTATGACGGAAGTATATATATATATATATATGTGTGTGTGTGTGTGCGTGTGTGTGGAGAGCTGCACCAGTGAGAGCTTGTTTTTCCATCTGTTATTTATTTACCATGTTTTGCCTTTAACTGAAAGTAAAATTATTCAATTTGTCTAATTTTTAGTTTTTCTTGAATTGAATTGAATTCCTCAGTTCAATTCAAAGTTTATTCATATAGCACAGTAACAACAATCTCAGCTTACTAAACTTAGGATCACAGATAGAAATAAGCAAAAAATAAAATTTGATTACAAAATTAGCAATAAAATAATAGTAATGCATTTTCAGTCTAGACTAAAACTGACCTAAAGATTGAGCTGGCTTAATATAGAATATAATGAGCACAAAAAGTCAATTTCACTTCCCACTTTTGTCTCCCAAGCAGTGATCCCCTCAGATACAGATAATGATTCTAGTCCAGGCAAATAGATGAGTCATTATGTTATTGTGATATGTTCCAACTACGGTGTGGGATATGGCAGGCAGGATATGAATTTGAAAGTATAATCTTATTTATCATAATAGAGTCAAGCATGCTTTTCATGGTGCTTGATCACAACCAGAGCGGAAAAAATGAAAAAGACACACCAAGATTCTTACCCTCAGTGAAAACACCCACTCATACAAAAAAAAAAAAAAAAAAAAAGAATTCAATGTCAGAAAGGCCCTGAGAAAAGCATGTACTGAAGGATCACTCTTGACAGCCCCAATCCGCTTTGAACAGCGCTTTAGAAAAGGACTGCCTTCTCCTTTTTGGTGTTTTGTGAAAAAGCAATGATTGTGCCAGTGATGCAAATTTATCCAAAATGTATACAGTCAATTAGTGAAAAGAACCTTATCTGTGACATTAGATCAGAGGTCAATTGGGATGAAAAAATTTAATTTCCCCAATTCAAGACGTGTCCCCCTGTACTCCAAGAGCTTTTGCTGCCATATCCATTAGCTTTCATTTTAGCCATGCCAATGTTGTTTCAGGAGTCTCAATAAAGCCCCAGCTGCATCGCCATGGGATGGCAAATCTGGTGCTGTTGAGAGACAGTAGTAATAGCATGAGCCTGTTATAGAAAACATGTTTCAGCGATCATTTCCATGCCACATTAGTCTTGTCAAACCTTATACTTTAGCAAGATTAATGTGTTAAATTCTCTGAGACAGATTATAGGATGTCAACATGACTGATTAAATATTGGTCACACCTTAAAAGTTTTTTTTTTCTTTTCAGTCAACACTACCAAAATAACAAAAGCAATTCATAATTTAGCTTCAATAAGCAAAGTTTGATTGTTTGATAGCTGCTTGTAGTTACCATTAGTCAGTAAGAAAACATATTTTAAGAAAGACACATCTTAGTAAATGTGCTTTGTTAACCATGCAGACATTTAATTACATTCCAAGGACTAAAGTACCAGTTTAGATAGAGGTAATTTGTGATGAATCTAGTTTCTTAATGTGTTAAAAAAAACAGTCCCTTATAACTCCTAGTAATAATCTATGATTTACAAAATATATAAATCCCTTCAGTACCTTGCAAATATTTAGGGATCAAATGTTTGATTTTACTTGATTAAAAAAACCTATATGCCATCTTTCACTGTGTTGTTACGGTTCCTTTATTTGATCAGAAATCACAGTCTAAATTCTGAATCAATAATGCCAATTTTATATACATAGTGACACTACCTTTCTGTCAAAACACAAAAGATTTTGATATGTCCTGAAGAAGATTTGACCTTTTTACTCTAGTGTGCTATTAAAGATTTATTACTTGTCACTAAGGAAGCTGCTCCCTGTTTAGAATAGCCATAAACTGCTAATACTTCAACACCCTCCCTTTTCCACTCTCTGGACTGTCACTACTCAATTTCCTGCAAGAGCAGTCATATGTCTTACAGATGATCAAATGCTTCAAATTGATTTTGAGAACAGAAACTAAAACAGCTTTTTAACAAACCAGTTCTAATAATCAGTATCAATATTAACGTACTAATTCATCATTTTCGGATTTACAGTTGTTTTTTTCTGTTTTGTCAATCATGTATAATGCTCAGGTCTCAAATTATTTGCTTCTCTTTATTTATTTTTTCTCCTTTTCACTCTCAAGATTAAACAGCAGCAACAGTTTCTATTTAAGCATGGAGAAAGTTAGATGAAATTATAAATAATGAATGAAGTTATTTTATAATTGACATACAGGTAAAAGATGTCACATTTTTACTTTAATTTACTAAATAAAATCACATGATCTCATACTAAGTCATTATCAAGAGTCAGGCATTCGTATCTTTGTGAAACAGGTAGCATCCAAGGTTTGGTGGTTGACCAAATCAACTGTAAATAACTTAAACAACAAAAGTACCAGGCAGACATTTACTAAAATCTCTGTGTTAAGTTAGCTCCAGAAAATACGCAAGCCTTGGTAACGTTTTTAGAGGATGTAATTTTTGAATAATTACCAAGATCTAGTATTAGGGCTTCATGAAGAAAGTGCCACTAGATGGCACATAGAGATTTATTTTAGACAGAAATGCAGATGAAAACAAAGGTGGGCAGGAGTTAAATAAATTACTTCTGGAAACAAATGGTGCTCCTGTAACAGAGAGAAAAATGTAACTTGTAAGTGTAACCTTCCTTGCTTGGAAGGTTAATCTCCACAGGAAGGACATTTTTGTTTTTAAATTAAAAGTACAAATTAAAATGTGTTTTAACAAAATAATTACTGACATAGTAGGTGTACTAAAACGGTGATGTGATGAAGGAGCATCAAATACTATGTATTTCAGTAGATTAAATAACTATCAAAAACAAAAAAAAAGCTACATCAGCAAATTGAGGAAAGTTTGAAACACACTGACTTCCTGTTTGTCTGAAGTGGGCGGAGTTAACTGGCCCACCGGTCTCCATGACAAACGAACTGCTGACGACACAATGTTTTTCTTTTAGCTGTATAAGCTGCGGTGTTTTCCCCATTAACCACCTTTCCACCCACTTTTCCCGTGTGGTGTTGACACTATGAATGCGCTAATAACCGAACAACTTCACTGAGGCATCAACGTTTCGCACTGAAAATCAAGTTTTGCGTTTTTCAGGTTCGTGTTTTCTGCCTTGTGAAGTCCGTTAAGTGGGAACTAAACATGGGGAATTTTTGTCGTTTGTCTTAGGAACGAGAACAAATGATACCATTTTACTCATAAATACCGTGAAAAATGATCGTCCTGTAGCTATCGTGGCTTTTTTGTTCTGTGTACAGTATCGCTGAGCTTTTTGTCTTAAACTTTAGCACGGCTTTTGTAACTGGCTGCCATGTTTTGATGAACTGTGTTGTGACTGTCATTCAGCAGAGACAGCAGAGCTACAGCCATGGTGCAGCAGTACCAGTCCCCTGTTCGGGTCTACAAGCAGCCGTTTGAGTTAATAATGGCGGTGAGTATTTGGTTTTCCTTCAGGGCCATATTGGCTCTAACAGAGGACATCTGGGTTTATGTAGACGTATTGCAGCGGACCAAACAGTTAGTAGGACATGTTTGTAGTCTTTTGTGCCTTCAGGGATATTAGTCCTAACCACTAAGTAAATGCTGGGAGACGAGTAAGTACATATGATTTATTTTTAAACCTTAGTAGCATGCTAATGTGTGCAGAGGATACTGCCTCACATGTACACATGACTCTTTAAAAACTTGGCACACAAGGTTTCTGATGACTTCATAAGTGGCTAAGATAATTGTTTCTCAATCAGTTTATCCTGAAGCGAGATGTTGGTTACAGAGCGTCGCTTCAAACTGGACGCTCTGTTTCCTAACTATGAAGAGCTGGCAAAGTGCAGGTGATGCAAGACTCAGATAACCAAAGAACAAGTCATAAAATCATTGATCAGGGCAGTCCTTTTCAGGTTTCATTGTGTAATGAGTTTTAGTTTGTTTCTGGAGGATTGAGGAGTATTATGTTGTATATTAGTATATTCAAATAAGAATCATAATATATGTTTTATAGTTTGTTTGTTTTTTGGGGGGGGGTGGCATACTGTTCCTAGTTTAAAATCCTAAAAGTCGACATATAAGTGTAGAAGAGGCTAGAGTTTTCTCCAGTCGGATGTAGCATAGTAACACAGTTTACAATCTGTTACTCCCTCCCCACCAGACATGTTGATGCACACTGCTTGTCAGCTGGCTGAAGGAAAGTCGTTAAGCCTTTCTCTCACATACAAGAAAGACAAATTCAGTGGTCTGAAATTATTTAAATCAACAGTCCTGATACACCCTACCTAGATTTAGATTAGATTTCAGCAGTTACAGAAGTATATACCAGTATTCAAGAAAACTTGCTCTCAAATAGAAAGAAAACTCGATAGTCTTTCGACTGAAAGCTCATTACACTTTTCTCTTGAATACAAGAGAGACACAATTTTGTATGGAGAAGTATTCGCAAGTTAAAAAATATAGAAATATATGGTGTGGATACAAAAAGCCGTGTATTTCTATTTTATTCATGTGTTTTTTCAACTAATTGTCCAGCAAATACATATTTTTACACCGTTACTGTCAGATCTGGTTTAAGGTTGTATGGGGTTTAAAAACCATTTAATTAGGAGGCCTTTCAACTGCCATCAAGCTTAGCAACTAAGTTAACATTTTTACATCATCCATTATAAATCTTGCATAGAATTATTCACGTTTATAGCTAGAACATAATTTCAAATGCATAACAAGCCAATTGTGTGTATATGTTAGGTGATAGAAAAGTGGAGCATGAAGACAAATAGGACACTTCACAATTTTAACCTGTTCAACAAAATACTTTTCCATGAAGAAACTTCTTCACATATTGACTTTACTTTTAAATGCAAATAATTTCCATCGTAGTCTGACGTGGCATGTAGGCAAAAAAAAAAGACACATCTGTGATAGCTGTGAAAAAGAATTATTTTTACTTAACATATCTCACATCTGCTCCAATTTCTCTACCTTTTTTTTCTCCCAGAGATTAAGCTTCTGTTTCTTTTAGCAATGCAAAAGTAGGACAGATATTACAAAAATTTGGATTTCAAACTGAGGCAATTTTGTATATTACCCTCATTTTACAGCCTGTTCTCAGTGTTTATGTTTTCTTAACGTTATATATTAAGCTGAAAGCTTATGTAATGTCCACAGTTTTGGAGCAAAGCCAATGTTGCTGCAGTCACCATTCATTCTGCACCTGCTGTAGGACTCCTTCAATACGAGTTAAACTTTAGAAATAGAATTGCATGGTTACCATTTGCAAAAGGTGATTTTGATGCCTTTTCAAAGAAATCACTGCTCTAGGGTCCTTAGTGTGTCAGGTTATTGAAAATAGACTCAGTAGAAGCCCTTTAGAAAACTAATAACGGCTCCTACGAGGAGGCAGCAGAAAAGAGAACAACCCGTCTACCACAGTCCACCGCTCCCATTTATCTCTCAGCTTTCTCATTAGCCCCTGGCTAATCCTGCCACTGACAGTTATTACTCTAGCTAACAGGCCCAATCAGTGTCCTGGATATTACTGAATGTGCACACAGTGACATCCTGGTTGTCCTTTTTGTGACACCTCTTTATGACTCTCTCAGGCCTTTATAAAAAAGGAATCTCACTATTGTGGCCTTTTTTTTTTCTCCCACTTTTACAAAGATTTATACAAAAGGTTGGCACTTGTAGAATTGGATTTAATCAATAACACCCGAGGAATGAAACACTGTTTTAGGTCTTCAGTTAAATTCAGTAGATTATTTAGGCGGCTAGTGCAAACAATAAGAGAGTGAAAGATGGAGGCTGTTGTTGCTGAGAGCATTATAGACGTTTGAAATGTGTGACCTCTTTATATGTTTGTGGTTCGTAGTCTTTTAGAGCCTTGCAAAAGTATTGAAACCTCTTGATCTTTTTTTAAAATGTTTCACTTTTTCAGCATTATATGTGACTAGCCAACGCAAAGCAATTATGAAATCAAAGGAAAATTGAACTCAGTTTTCAACATTTCTGAATAATAAATAGAAATCTTTAAAGTTAACTTTACTCTGATACATCAAGCTAAAATGAAGTACATCTAATTTCCGTTAGAAGTTGGTGAAGCGGAAAATAGATGTCATCTTTGTGTGATTTTTAATCTAGAATAATAATAATAAATGTTAATAAAGTTGATCCGAAGCTGTTTAGTTTTGGTGCATTTCTGAACAGATTTGTGAGCGTGGAGCTGCTCTGAGTCACCACACAGCAGAAAAAAAAATATTTTCAAGTTTTAAGGACCCCACGTTGGAAAGATGTCTGTGTCGCTTCATGAGGCTCCGGGCGTCTCTCTGCCTCTCAGTCATCTGTCAAAACTTTGTCGTGAGAAGCTGGACAGACACCTGCAGCTGTTCCCTCAGCTCCTGTTTCTGCTGTGACTCGATCAATATCGACAGGTGAGCCCTGCTCCCGTCGGCCTGGGCAGATGGTCGTGTGCTGCAGGCCCGTAATGCGTAGAGCAATCATTGCTTGTAAAATCTGGCACAGCTGCAGGTCGTCGCTGTGCACAGTGCATAAACTTTTATTATGCTTTTACATAAACGGTTAAAGCTACTTTCTGTTAAACGAGTCTGCACCTGACATTGGAATCACATGCTACCACGCTGTGCTGTCAGCAAATTGCAGCCCAGAGTGGAGCGCAGTGGGCAGACCCGGGGAATGATGCTACGTGCAAAAATACAGCAATTGTCTTGTGTTTTAGGCTTACGCCAGACGGTTCCCAAAGTGCCCGCTGATCCCAATGTTTGTGGACAGCGAGATCCTCAGCCAAAGTGAAAGCAAAGACGGTTCTGTGGTGGTTACCGAGAGACGCTGTACGATCGACGTGGAAGCCCCTCGACTTCTCAAACGAGTATGTGTAATTACTCCCTCAACAGACCCGGCAGCCAAGAGTTAAGCACAACAGTTGATGTAATCGGATTGTTTTTCTTCAACAGTTTGATGCTTCTCTTTGTTCTGCATTTAGATTGCAGGTGTAGAATATCTGTACTTCATTCAGAAGAACACGCTGAATCGCAGAGACAGGACGCTTCACATCGAGGTCCACAATGAGACATTTTCCAGCAGAGTCATCGTCCGGGAATGTTGCAGCTACACGGTAAGCCGACCGAAACGCCTATTCAGGTCAACAAGAGCTTTATAAAGCCTTTTTTTTTTGCCTGTTTCACCTTTTTATCTCTTTTTTATGTTTTGCACTTGAGTTTTGCACTACATACACTATTGTGTATGTAGCTTTGTTTTATGTTCCAATAGCAATTCTGATCTTTATTGGCACAATCTCAGACCTCGTGGCCTTATCTCTTAAGGAGTTTGATTGAGTTACCTGCAGAAAAAAATAAAATCTTGTTAAATTTACTCCATCATCTAACTTTTTCATGTCTTCTAATTAACATAATTTCTCTTAAAGTTTTTTATTTGTCCTCCTCTGCAGGTTCATCCCGAGAATGAGGACTGGACCTGCTTTGAACAAACAGCCAGCCTTGATATTAAATCCTTCTTTGGTTTCGAAAGCACAGCAGAGAAGATAGCCATGAAACAATATGCTAGCAGCATTAAAAAGGTTCGTTTACAAAACCGGCCTATGAATATTTGATCAGCCTTCTGTATTTGCTTCAATTATTTAATTATTTTGTTCTTCAAACCTAAACAAGCTCGTGTGCCCTCCACTTGTTCAAGGGTAAAGAAATAATTGAGTACCACCTCAAAGAGCTGGAGGAAGAAGGAATAACTCGCATGCCTCGCTGGATGCCCATGGTGGATAGAGGCCTCCTCTCTTCTGGCAAATCTGTCCCAGTGTGTGGCACCACTGTTGGGCTTCCTGGCAAAGACTTGGCCAATCCCACAGAGCTGATGACCAGTTCAAATGATGGTCAGTAAATGTGATATCTTATTAGTTTCATATGAGTGTGTCCGATTCATATGTGTGGAAATTATAGATCCATCCATTGACTTGTCCAGATCACTTTTGTTTGTTTGTCCATTGCTCCATCCCTTTTTTTTAACTGTCTATTTGATTAAAGTCTAATATACTTTTTTGACCTCAAAAGGAAATTAAATATAGCTGTAACAACGTTAATTACAGTTATTATAGATGGTGATTGCTGTCGCTTGGAAAGATCTCCTGTAGCGATATGCATTGCAACAAACTAGAAGAAACCTCTGACTGATTACACTTTATTTTTAATGAAGTCTCTCATTTTGTCCATCAGTTCATCTCCTTTTTCATCCATTTATTCATAAATTTGTCTCTCCATCAAGCTATGTTTTCTACCCGTCTGTCCATCCATCATTATGTCTGTACTAAAATCCTTATGGTTTTTCAGTTTTTTTGTCTTTCTTCTCATTTTCTTAAACAAAGAGAGAAATGAATTCATTCTTTTAAATGCTGGGATTTAGATTTGGGGCTGAGGACAAGCTTGGCTGTGATGTAGTTTAGACTTTAGACATGAGTAAAAGCACAGCTGAATCATGCAGCTTCTTGATAGAATGAATTACAATCGAGGGATTGCAGGGATTTTAATAAGCCGACAAAACTGACCAATTACCTGCAAACTGTATGCAGTGCCTGGTATTTCTCTTTGATACATGCTGTATGTGCTAACTCGGTATTGTAAATGCGTTTTGACTTTTAGACAAGTTGGATGCAGACTACATCAGACGTTACCTTGGCGATTTAACGCCTCTGCAGGAGAGCTGTCTCATCCGACTGCGCCAGTGGCTCCAGGAAACCCACAAGGGCAAGGTCACATAAACACGAGCAGATTGTGCTGTTTGAGCCAGTTTTACTGCTGACAGACTTCATTTAAGCATAAGATAGGAAGTTTTGATTTTGTGTGTATTTTAACAGTTTGGTTTCATTTGACAAAAATATGAATAAACTGGTATCTGGTGTTACAGAGAACTTGCAGCTTTAAAAGATCTTGCAAAACTTTGCATTTTGTACAGGCAGAATGTTGACACAATAATTTTGATTAAGACAGATGAATAGTAAAAATATCTTTTTACACTGTAGGTCACATTAACCAAGTAACAGTATTATTTTGATGTTTTAATCATTTTTTGTTTTTATCAGTTACTGTGTGCCCATTGTTGAAGTTTGTTTTGACTTCTGCTCTCTGTGTGCAGATCCCGAAGGATCAGCATGTGCTGCGCTTCCTCAAGGCTAGAGATTTCAACATGGACAAGGCCAGAGAGTTTCTGTGCCAGTCTCTAACCTGGAGGAAGCAGCACCAGGTGGACTTCCTGTTGGACACATGGGAGCGCCCACAGCTGCTTCAGGATTACTACACCGGAGGGTGGCACCACCACGACAGAGGTATATGGTTGTTAAAGAGTCGGCAGTTAATATTTAATTAAATTCAAATTCTATTATTTTTGCTTTTGCAGTAAATACTGAGGCAGTGTATAATTTAGGCTGCAACCAGTTTCAACGTCAAATTGTTCAGCTAATGAACTGAGCTGGAATTAAATAGCATATTTTGCACTTTTTTTATTAAGACAACTTCCTGCTGTCTTCAATAGTTTCTAACTGAAACAAAAATAATATGGAATTATGAAAGGCGCCTTCTGTGTTTTACTAAATCTGTTCATTTCAAACTAGTTTTAGTTGGTGGGTTGGGTTACTCGCCAACACTCCAATCTACTTTTTCAGGGAACATGTTCAAGTGCAAATCAGAATGTTTTCTGCAATATCCATCCATACTTCCTTATTTGTTTTTTTTCTTTCTATGTTTATCTCTTTCTTTTGCACTTTAATGCTTTATGTAGTTTTATTATCAAACATACATTTTTCATCTATTGTTTTTGCATGAACATTTTTTCTTTACAAATTGTTACTCAATTCAGGCAGTGGGAGGTTGATTACTTTTGTCTCATCTGCAGTTCATTTGAGCCTGAAAAGCATTCTGGGCAAAAATGAATCCTGTAGATGCTTATTGCTAAGCACTCTTGTTTTTCCACTTTTTATGTGCACATATTACATTTCTATGCATTTAGTTCTGCTCCTTGTGAAATGTGTTGTTCAGATGGCCGCCCTCTGTATGTTTTGCGTCTTGGTCAAATGGACACCAAGGGCTTGGTGCGAGCGTTGGGGGAAGAGGTTCTGCTGAGACAGGTAACAAGAACACACACACACATACTGTATATATGTTAAATTTAGACAAAAGCCATTTATCAATACATGTTCACCGTGTAAACAGGTGCTTTCCATTAACGAGGAGGGACTGAAGCGTTGTGAGGAGAACACCAGAGTCTTTGGTCGACCCATCAGGTGTCCAAAAGAATCATTTATACTAACATGTTGGGTGTCTCACTTGTTGATAGGTGTACTTTAGCTTGAATAAAGTTGCTAACTTTTGTGTGTGTGTGTGTGTTAGCTGCTGGACATGCCTGGTGGATCTGGAGGGTCTAAATATGCGTCACCTGTGGAGACCGGGAGTTAAAGCCCTCCTGAGAATGATCGAGGTGGTTGAGGCGAACTACCCTGAGACTCTGGGCCGCCTGCTCATTCTGCGAGCACCCAGGGTGTTTCCAGTCCTGTGGACTTTGGTGAGGAAAAAAAAAACAAAAAAAAAACTTACTTTTGATGTGACTGAAGTTGTTAGCTACAGATTTAGAGTTTTTGTGAGCTGAAATGCTTAATAGTCAGGTGGAAGCAAGTGACACAAAAGAAGAAGAACAAAGAAATAAAATATTGTCAAATAAAGATAATTATAGCCACAGAATATGCAGGGACTGCGGCGTTATTTCATCATTGCCGAAGCAATATGCAGTTGAGAAGGATAATAATAGCACTAAACAAAAAAAACACCCATGAATATAACATTACACAAGAAAGCTGTATGATAATTTAGCAGTTTGGTTCATGTAAATGATGCATCCAGTTATTGATAAACAGATAATGAAATTATAAATGAGTATAGAGAATGCGCTACGATGCAGATGTGGGTGCTTTGTAACGCCATCATCCCACTAACTCATTTATTCCTCCCACATGAATTATTCATTGCTTATTGATTACTTTTTTTTTCTCCCCTGAGTTCATAATGAGGGACCCTGCTGTTTCTTGCATATCCCAATACCTGTTGTGTTCTCGTTTCCAGGTCAGTCCCCTGATTGATGAGAACACTCGTAAGAAGTTTTTGGTCTACGCTGGGAGAGACTACCAGGGTCCCGGAGGTTTAGTGGACTACATAGACAGAGAGATCATCCCTGACTTTCTCGGGGGGGACTGTTTGGTAAATTTCTCTCTTGAATTGAATAGAACTCCCAGTTTAATTGAAACAGATTATAAATTGAGACTTAAGCTGTTTTTAGTTATAAAGGAAATAATTGGTGTTTTACCTATTGAACATATTGACATTTTGTCACATTTTAGTCCTGAAACTTTATCGTAGCTTCTTGCCAAACCAACTCCAGCTCATAACTGTTGAGTGAAAAACAAAAAGAAGTTTTTTTTCAAATTCTTTTTGCACTACTTTGTTATTATTCGTCTTTGCAAAATAGTTCAGACCAAGTTTGCGATCGTCTACTCACTCTGTTCCACAAATTCCCAGTCAGAATGTATGTCTTGACTTTGACTATGCCATTCTAACATGGGGATATTCTCTGATCTAAAATATGTTGTTGCATTTTTGGCTGCAGGTTGGGGTATTTGGGTTTCCCCAGACAGGTTTTTCTTCAGGATTGCTATATATTTAGCTAAACCCATCTTGCAGCTCTGACTAGTTCAAACAAGTCAGCATGATGCTGCCATCTTCATTTCTCATAGTGGAAAAGGTGTGTTTAGGTTTTTATTTGCCACATACACTCTTTTCCAAGTAGACAAAAAACACTTCATTTATATGTCACCTCTGACCAGAGCAATTATCCAGTGCATTGTGTTGTTTGATCAAATAAAATAAAATACATAGATGCTTGTGTTTGCAGCGTGGAATGGGATAAGGTTAAAGTTGTGTGATTACTTTCACTAAGTACTGCAAGATTAATTAATTATCATTAAATCCTAAAAAGCCTTGGCTCTGAGACAAGATTGATCTGTATTTATTAGTGGTAATAAATACAAGTAGAAGAGGTTGTTCTTTTTTTTCCACCCAATGTTGATTTATAACTTGAGCTGCTCAGTCTTTTGAGAACGCCTTTGATTTATTTATCTCTTCATATTGAGCTAAAAGCTGTCAGTGGGTAGCAGGTCTGGACTGGGAGTTGCTCGCTTTTTTTTTTTTACTATGTAGTGATTCTGTTATATTATCTGTCTGCATTTCATCCTACGATGCATTGCTTCAATAAACTCCAGCCCCGGGCTTCAAAAGATTAGCAAACTGCATCTACAAAGTGTAGTAATGCAAAAGAGATGCTTTTTTTTTTTTTTTACTTTGTCCTCGGTAGGGTGACAGTATTCATAGATCAAATAAAAATTAGCTTTTTATTCAAAGCACCGCAAGATAGCTTTCTATTACTTTTTAAAATTAGCTTAGGCTTGCAGAAGCTCATTAGTGTCTAATGGCCTTGATTTTTACATTGTGTTATGTGTTTTTTTTTTTATAGTAATAGTTGACGGCGTTTTTACCCAAACACCTGCCTACTTGTTTCTGCAGTGCACTTAATCTGTGAATTTCATCTATTTATGCCATTCAAACATTCAGACATACTGACCTTTTCTTAAATCAACCTTCTGAAACCTGTGAGGTGTTTTTTCTTTTTTTTCTTTCAAAAGCTCAACTGAATTGCCATGACTAAAACCCCTTTATTTGTGAGCAGCAGCATTAGCCTGAAATCACCTTGTGATTCTAGCTTTTAAGCAATAAGATAAGATAAGATTTATTTGTCATTGTCATCAACAGATTACGAGATTGAGATTTGCTCGACTCGAGTTAAAATGCAGGTTATGTGTATATACATAATATACATATACATATATAAAAAAGATAAAGAAATAATACGAGCGGCACCGGCCTCAACAACTTTGTTCTGAAGTATTTCGGAACAATAACGCTGCAGACAAAGGGAGGGAAGCCTTGAATCATTAAACTTGCTGTTTTCGTTGTTGTATTTTATATATTTTCCACTAAATAAAATACTTACAAACAAGCCACCACATCACTGTGTACTTATTGTGTTTTTATTTTCTTCTCTACTGTCTAGTGTGACATCCCTGAGGGCAGCGCTGTCCCCAAGTCCCTGTACCGGACAGCGGAGCAGCTGGAGAACGAAGAGAACTGCCTCTTGACCGACTCCATCTATAAGAGCGCCAGCATCTTCAAAGGAGCGCCGTATGAGGTGCACTGGCAACTTCTTCCACTTCCTTTGCCCAGCTTGGGTCCTGCACATTAAAGTTGGAACAATTCTGTTCATTTAGTTTGATTTGTGCATTTTATTCTAGACTACACTGCCACCAAGTGGAAAATAATGTACATTGCACAATTCCAAACCAAAAAAAAAAACAGAATCCCTTTGCGGTTCTCATCTTCTACATCCTTTTTCAGGTGCTGATCGAGATCACAGAGGCCTCGTCTGTGATCACCTGGGACTTTGATGTGTGT
This sequence comes from Xiphophorus couchianus, assembly GCF_001444195.1. Classification (NCBI taxonomy): domain Eukaryota; kingdom Metazoa; phylum Chordata; class Actinopteri; order Cyprinodontiformes; family Poeciliidae; genus Xiphophorus; species Xiphophorus couchianus. The sequence goes on along the minus strand of NC_040243.1, from coordinate 16,349,846 downwards.
AAAGGAGACGTGCTCTTCAACATTTATCATTCCAAGCGGGCCCCTCAGCCTCAGAAGAAAGACTCCCTGGGAGCTCACGGCATCGCCTCCCTCGGGGCGGTGAACGCTCAGCTGATTGATAAGAACTGGGTGCTGGGAAAAGATTACAGCATGGTGGAAAAAGCCTTCACCTGCAGGGAGGGAGAAAGTGTGCAGGTAGCAGATTTTCTGATAACTAATGCAGTGTTACATTTGTTGCATCACAAACCCACCACCAGCCAAATACTCCTCCTGTCGAGACAGGGCTCCCATGTAACGCGCTGGCCCGGTTTCTACATCCTGCAGTGGCGCTTCCACAGCTCCGCAGCCTCGGCCGCCTCCAGCCTGGCTCGGGTGGACGACGTCCTGGCCACCCTGCAGGTCTCCTCCCACAAATGCAAGATCATGTATTACACCGAAGTACTGGGCTCCCATGACTTCAGGTAAACATACTTTGAACCTTAGTTGTGTTTTTTTACTTTACATTTTTATTTACCTTAGATGTACAAAAATAAATTTGGCTCAGATTTAGGTACTTAGCCGGATATTTGGGAAACCAAATACATTTTCATGCGATTTGGTCTTTTATACACACATAAACTCTGCTTAATATCACTTAAAACGATTAATAATAAAACCTCCGACCTAAGTGGAGATTTGAGAATTCTCATTTGTGTTTGTGTGTGTACATTGGAAACTGGAGATGTAGAGGTCCACATATTACAGTTTGTGATAAATATGTCCACATACTTGCTTTGACATGATTCCCAATCAATATTGTCTTGTGTTTGATTAACTTTGTATTTTAGTACGATCTTTAAAGGTTTTTAAGCCTCTCTTGTGTCCTCACAAATGAACCTCCTGGCACCATGTTTAATTCCTAACAGGAAGTCGTGGTTGTTTTGAAGCAATCTGATTGGCTGACAGGTTTTAGCTTTGCACTACACTGAATCGGGCCATTCAGACAGCCATGAAAAAGTTAGATATGCGTGGTATATGGGCAAAAACAAGAGATTTGGATCGCATTTGCCAGCTTTGTGAATGTACCCCGAAACACATTCAGTATGCAGGATTTACTGTTTATGCAACATTTAATGTTCTGGCTAATTACTTTGAAAGCTTTCTGAATATTTAAAGGATTTGGCCATGCAGTGACAGAAATTAAACTAAATGTTGAAGCTGATTGTTATCTCATATAAATGTCCTCATTTTAAAGGTGTATAGGAGGTTACCGTGGTGATTATGTGAGACTGAATTCTTCTTTTTTGTCATTTGCTGCTGTTTCAGGGGCTCCATGACCAGTCTGGAGTCTTGTCAGAGTGGTTTCTCACAGCTCAGTGCCGCCACCACTTCCTCTAACCGATCCTGTGCCAGCTCAACTGTTTCAAGGTAGCATCCATCCAAAGGCAAAAGGCACAAAAACTTTTTTCTTTTTTTTTTTTCTACATTATTAGACCTGTTTCACATGTCTGTTTGACAGTAAAGTTTACTCATACTCTTAGATATTAATTATGATATGAATTTAACTCACTAGTAAATGTGTATTTACATAATATGACACTACAGGAAGGAGTTTTCGATGGCATGACATGAAAGGCTGTTTGAACAGCTGGTCCTTTCGTGACGTTGCTGATATTGACCACTAGATGTCAGTGTTGTCTCTGACTTGGACGACACTCAGTTCTACATTGTAGTAGCAGATCGCCTCTGCTTTTAATGTAATATGAAATAACTGTTGTAATAAAGCAAAAATTCATTCCCAGTGTTCTGAAGAGTGTCTGATTTAGTCATTTTGTGTTGGGCTTATAATGTGAGAACAGGAATGAGTGTTTGGGGGTGGATTTCAAAGTGCATATAGCACACTGTACAGATTTCATGAGACTTTTTTTATGCTGCTTAGTGTTCCTAGGCAGCTCATTTGAATTCAGTCTCGCGCGGTCCCCTGTGATCTGGCACTGGGCCAGACAGTCGACTGATTTACATAAAACTTTAATTTCCATAAACTTATCAGATGCTTCCAGCTAAAACGTAATTGAATTTCCTTGTGTTATGTTTTTTTTTCCTTTCCACTTTCTCTGTTTGCAGCATTGTGTCATGTATCCACTCATCCTAACATTATTTAAAATCAGGTAACTCAGACTTTCTAACCACCCACTTGAACAAGATCCTTATCTAAGGCAGACATGACAGGAGATAAAGAAATAAAATGAACACATCATCAACTCTTTCTTTTAATATTACATAAACTTGTTGTGTAACTATGTTTATTTACACAACAATAAACATTGTTGTGTAAATACAACCAAACCATTTTGTTATGTTGGTGAAATTTTATCACTGATCAACACACAAGAATTTATTTCTGAAAGCCTTATAGTTAAATGTTGCATTCTTTATTTTGTTACCACTTAATAACATACATTGTATAAAACTGACTTTAGCGGAGACCTGATGTAAAATGTGATGTAAAGCATGTATCGTTTTCCTTCCACCTTATATTGGTGTGTCCCAATATAAATCCTAACAAAAGGAAAAAAAACCTTGATAAAATAAATGGTTGCTGGGTGACAAAATGTGGAAAAAGTTCAAGCAGTAGGGATACTTTTGCAAGGCTTTGCATACTCGAATATTTTTCACTGTGGTTTACTGGATACACGTTTATGAAGGAAAGCATTCAGACCTGCGTTGTTCACGTCAAACATTGAGTCATTTCATTATAGCTGTACTCTGTGAATAGCAGTTGCAGTTATACATGCGGGCTAAGCTTTGGTGCCGTTATGCCTTGAGAAAAACATCATAATTAGCAATGTTTATAATAGTCATTCTAGTTTGTGTTAACATGGAAACACTAATTAGGGATCGCTAAGGTGTCGGAGACTAAATTCTTTTAGCTGTGCAGATTTTGTTGCAATCAAGAAATTAAAATGACAAATTGACCAAGTGGTGAACTTTGGAAAGAAGGGAGGTTCTTATTACTGTTTTGGACGTCTTTACTAACTTCATTAAAATAAGGCATATGTTTTTTTTCTTTTTGGTGATATTTTAGTTGTGTCAGAGGAATATCTAAGGTTACCTATGTCTTCAGAGAATTTGTGAAAGCTTGAATAATATTATTATGCCTATTTTGTACTTAGCTGTTTCACAATTACATTATTTATCCTGGTAGTAGGGTATTTTTGAAGAATTATGGGGATAAACACTGACCTTATTTATATTGTATGTCAAAAATAGCTCTAAAGAAGTTTGTCTTCACAATTTGACACCTTTAAATTGGTCTCTGTCTCTTTAAGGAGCTCCCTACCCTTTCCAACACGCCGCCTTCGTCACGTCATCATAACAAAGCTACTCCATTATGCCCTTTTCAACCATTCTTACAAGCACTAGACTAAAAAGTAGTTTGTATGAGAAGCTCACTAGACCAGCTAATTGCTGCTGCCTCTAGTCGGGTGGAGCAGAGCGAGGAAGGCGCATAAGAAAGTTGCATTTTGTATTTCTATCATCAAAAAGTCTCTTTATTTGACATTTTGGTGATCTAAAAACATGCAAATGTGACAAAAGGAAAAAAAGACAACACTTTTAAAGGGTAAATACTTTTTTAACAGAACTGTATAGATTTACAAACAAAACTGCATAGGGTCCTTGAGCTATCAGCCATGTAGAAATCTCTCAGAATATCTCCCCGGCTCCTGCTGTCAACATTTAAACAGATCTAATTATCTGAACTTTGTTTCCTCAAAAAAAAACAAACAAATAGAACAAACCTGAAAATCCAATCTGCAAAATCTCGCTACCGTCCTGCATTAGCATTCCTCATAAGCTGCTAACTGAATAAACTTTCCCACCACAATGGGGAAAGTGAGTGTGTGGTGGAGCAAATTAAAATCAGTATTGAATAATACGGCTGTCGAGAATGCTAGATCTCTTAATTCTCTGCTGAGCGCAGCAGGCAGAAAGAACCCCCCACTGAAAACACGCTGCTGAAATATTCTCAGGCTCTTTGTTTCACATATAACCTGATATAACCTTCAGATTAAACACGGATGGAAATATGAAAATGTTTTCTGTTTTCTCAACTTTAGCATTGGGATTTGTCAACACAGGTTTTGTTTATTTTTATTTTTTTACATTTACAATCAAAACATACAATGTAACATGCAACATACAAGTAACAATGAAGGTTGTACTTTGCTAAACAGCTCACCCTACAGGTGACCTCTGAACGGAAGCTGCAGCTGACCGATGGTTGCACTTAAAAGCACAAAAGGTCAAAACCAAGTTCAAGCTGAAAATCACTTGTAAACTGCTTATCTGTCTAGTAGTTTCCCTCCGAATTCCCTCCATCCATCAAATGTTGTAGGGCAAATGGGATTATTCTAACTACATTTGATAATGGAAATGAAAATCGTGTCGGCCAGAAGGTTGTGGAGTCTCGCTGTAGTGTCCAGGCTCATTAAAACTTAAGCTGTGTCATTTGCTTCTTTCTGACAAACTTGACCTTCCCACTAATTGAAAAGGAGAGTTCTGGATTGGTGCACTAAATTATCTTTTGCAGGCTTGATACACTGGAGCTGAAACCATGCGCCACAGGACTGCTTCGCAGTTTAAACGCAAAACGTACAGCAACAGCAACAAGTAAACGTGTGAGCCTCCTCTGAGGTCCAGTCTGTTTAATCTCACATCGTCAAGGCCGGAATTCATTTTCTGACTTGATGCATGGCAGGCTTTATTAATAAGTTCACAAACAAATAGATATGGTCACATCTCTGTTTATTGCTGATGCTTCAAGGCATTCTTCATACCTTCCAACATTTTTCATTTTTCCCAACCAGAAACATCATCAATCTACTTTTGGTTTAGGGCATTTTGTCTGGTGAACTACTTTGCAGAGGAACTCTTTATAACTTGTTTTGATCTTATCTTTCTCAAAAGAAAATAGAAAAAATCAAACCTGGTTTTATTTCTGTGGTATTTTCTCGGCTCACTGACCTCTACGGTTGACATTTCCATAGCTCTCTCTCTCTCTCTAAGTGGGTGCTGAGCTGTGTGGGTCACCGTGGGCCCTGGCCTCTTTAAATGTTACTGTGGGAACACACTCATTTATCCACTTGCTTGTTCGGACAGAATACCGAGTTTCACCAGCTTGTTGTGTGCCTTGGGTAATAATCCAAAATGTATTGCTAGGAAATATGCTTGTTAGATCAATCTAAAAAACTATTTTGGTTTTATTACGTGTGAAATGAAAACTAGAGAATAATCTTTCTGAAGGCTGAAGTTTTTAGGACAGGTTAATTTAATAGATTCTCTTTTATTTCCTGCAAATTCAGCTCTTTCAATAAGAAGTTTTTAAGTCACGGACTTGCCATCTTTTAACTAAGGTAAAATGCATGACTCGGAAACTTTCATCCAAATACAAACCTACTGTGCGTGCAGGGCAGGCCCATCTCTGTAAATCTACATAGGGCCAAAAAGTTAACAAAAATTGTAGAAAACTGTAAAAGGGATTTTTCTAATCATTGTTTACAGCTTGTGAAGCCAGTCTCAAAATATTTGAAAATTGCTTAAGACCAATAAAAAGTATTTTGGACACAGAAATGTGATTTTATGATCAGAAGAATCAGGGAAGGCTGTTGACTTGACTGTCATTGACGACTTCCTAATAGAGGATAACCCACAAAAGGTCATTGCTAAATATCATGGCAGCATAGCACTGGAAAGATGGGAATGTCTTATTCTGTGTGTTTAATCACCAGATATTTCAGGAACATCTTCCCTGTCCTAAGAAGAAAAAGGACTGGACTCTGTGATCCAAACTCTGTGTCCCTTGTTTTACACCAGGGGTCTCTCGAGGGCCGCAGTCCTGCAACTTTTAGATGTGCCTCTGCTGCACCACACCTGAACAGAATAATTAGGTCATTAAGGCTCTGGAGAACTGATCTACACAAGGAGGAGGTCATTAAGCCATTTCATTCCAGTGTTTTGTACCTGTGGCACATCTAAAAACTGTAGGTCTGAGGCCCTCGAGGCCTGGAGTTTGAGACCCCTGTTTTACACAATTGAATTAAATGGATTAACTGCCTCACTAGCACGCAATCAAGCTCTACAGAGCTCTGTTATTGAAAGACACCGATGCTAACCACTGTTCAGACCATTGAAAAAAAAAAATAGTCAATCATATTCTAATTCATTGAGATGCACGTTACAACGTCTTATTCTTCGAGTGACATGGAAAAACCTTATTCCTGTCCATCACTGTGTTTCTTCCATAAGACAGTGAATAGTGTCGTTTGAGGCATCTCTCTTTGGTCCTCTTGCCTGTCAAGCCTTTCCACCCCTCAATGAACACAGGTTTGCCTTGCTGGAAGGCAGTGTTGTTGGCAGTATTCCCAGTCAGGTAGCCACGGCCTGAATAAAGAATAGTCTAACAGGGAGTAAAGAAAAACAGAAGACTGCAGAGTATTAAGGAAAGAAGATTTGGATTTTCAACAGCTTGGATGCTAACTTGATTGTCAGTCCTTTTTTTTTTTTTTATATTCAGACTTTGCGCAAGAGTGATGGTGTTCAAGTGGGATGGAACTTGTCCTCAGCCAGGCCAGAACAATGCAGAGATATTGTTCTCTGCATTCTTTTTTTTATGTCCCACTGCTTCTGAGAATATACTAGTGCATAATGTAATGCTTTTTCATTCACCATGACAAGCTGAAATTATTTATCGCCAATTCATTTTTAACTGCAGACTTACTTCATGACCAGACAGCATTGCTTTTGCTGGCAGGATAGTCAATCGATAAGCTTGCCTGACCCAAAACGACCCCTGCTAGTTCCTATTTTTTCATTGCTCATGTTTGTATTTTGTAACGTTAAACTGGATGTTTTATGTCTAAAGTAAGAGCCATTTTAAATGAGGAAGAAATAAGAAGAATTCAAATTAATTTATTAAAATAAGCCTCTCTAGTTAAGTCTGAGGAGTTCAGATGCATCTCTGTTCAAGTTTCCTTTTACATCAGTGAGCAAATCTGGCATGAGTTCTGTTTTGAGCCTATTTGGCCCTGCATACATAACAGCTTCCTACCAAAGAAGAAAAGGTCAAGGCAAGTTTATTTGATACACATATTAATACAAGGCAAAAAATGAAAATAACATATTGTAAAAACCAATGTTTAAACATCCCATGGAAAGAAAGAAACAATAAAAGCTCATTAAAAGCATACAGATAGTAACCATGTGACAGGAACAAACCTTTAAAGTAATGCTGTCTGATATTTTTGTACAGGTAAAAAAAAAAAAACTTGACATGTAAATATATTGTAACAATCCAAACTTACAACAAAAAGCCCAAAAAGAAAGCCTTTTGTCTTTTTTTTCCACTAAACTAGAGGGAATTCTGACTCATCCACTCACAGGATACTGTGGAAACACTCAATCAGTGACTGTAAAGTTTTGGGTTCCCAGTATACTGTATGTCCCATAAGGAATGTTTTAAAATACCATAATTTGAATGAGGGGGAACTAACAGATGGTGAATAAAAATGACCCAAGAACAGAGCCTTGAGGAACCCCACATGCAATATTTGTTTGCTGAGAACTGTGACTTATAAACCACAAGGTAATCCCGGTCTAAGAAAATAAGATTTTAAATTGTTTAACACTGAACCCAACAATCAAAACTATTTTTTCAATACGTTATTCAGGACAAAGTGATCAGTTGTTTTGAACGCAGCAACTGGATCCAGCAAATTATAAACCTATTTAGTCAGTGATCTTTCCCAAAAATGTATATATTCTTGAAATTACTTATTATTAAGGCATTTAATTTAAGCTTGTTCCCTGGACCCTTTGTATTTACTGTCTGCGGTATTTGAAGTGCAATACAAGTATGAAGACTGTTTTTTTATTAAATGTATGGGAACCCCATCATGGCACCGGATTGTAGATGTCAGGTTGTGAACAGTTTCTGTCTTACATACTTAACTGCAATCAATTTTGGAGGTACAGGAGACATGACCAATATTTCCAGAGGTCGGGCACATGCTACTTGCATCTTTCTCAGAGTCTTGAAAAATAAGAGTTGAGGCGATACAGATGGGAAGGGGTTTGTCAGGCTGCGGCCGAAAATTATCATTATTTTACTGTTCTTTTTTTTATCCCACCTACAAGCTTGGTGTATTGGATTTACTTTTAGTGAACTTTTGAAACAAGATGCAGAAAATAATTTTCATGGTTCTGCCTTAGAGTGGTAGAACAGCTCCGATGGGCATCTGGGAATATGAGTCTTGACAGGTTTGCCTATTGTATTTGCCAGAGGCAAACTCATCGCCTGTCAGAGCTAAAATGACTTTGACTGGTGTATTTCCCATGTTCGGATTCCTGATCCTGACGCAGAAAATGAACAGTCTCCCAATACGGCAGTCGCTGCAGACTGTACCCGAGTGCGGCCCTGTCACGACAACCCCTGCTTCTGCCATCTCTTCTCTGTTTGCTCCTCCTCTCTGTCTGTCTTCTGTGTGGGGCGTGAGGCATTGTGGTAGTAATTGCCTTCAAGACTGGCTCGGGTTCTGGAGCAAGGATCTTTCAGCTGTGATCTGTTAAGCCTATTACATACTTGTTGAGAGAAGACTCACGATGCTGCGTGCGTGCGTGTGTGTGTGTGTGTAAAAGCCAGAATGTGAGAGCCAATTTGTGGCACTTGCTCTGGCATCCACAAATTCCCCCTGTGTTGAAATTTAGTTAAGCCTTTGTTCTGTAGATTATTAGCACTTCAAAACAAAAATAGCAATAAATTCAGACAGCTGTGACTCCTAAAATCCACTGTTTGTTGCCAAATGAGCAAACCATTTAGCCCTGTTGTAAATTTGGTTTAAAAGGACACACTTTGATGTTCATTTACAGCCCTACCTCAGACAGTACGGTACATGAACCGTAGATTTCATGACTAAAATGTTCATTAAAAAGAACGTAGTTTGAGGTTTTGAATGCTGTTCGTGTGACTTTATTTCAAAAGTAAATGTTTCCCTTTCTTAAACTTTAAGAATTAATGAACTCTTCCTATCATAAAGTTCACAGGTGACTGAGCAGCTAACATTCAGAATCTATTAAGTACAGAAAACTCTCTTCAGAGGTGCAAAGATCAAGAAGAGTCAGCTGAAACGGCGAACACATTGAAGCATTAATTAAAGCGTTGCACTTATTGTACAGAAATATTGGACATTTTGAGACAAATCAAAGTATTTAAACGTGTCCAGAATTGCAGATGAATGCTCTACTCAAAACATTACCATCGTGCTAAAAGTTAAGGACTTCGCAAAATTTAAAGTAACTTTACTCTGATATGGTTGTGATTGGATTGAAGCCTTAGCATGTTAGTTGAAACGTCATGACTTCTATTTACACCGACACCATTGATTTGACAGAGTTTGATTTGTACAAACGCCACATGCGGTCCACAATAGTGAAATGAGTCCAATAGATAATAACATGAGATGGAAAATGTATACCAACCTGAAATAAATAATTAGAATTAGTTTAGATCTTTCCTGTGCACCTTATTGAATGGTAACTAAGATCCTCCCTGCTGCTTTTAATAATCAAGGCAGCTCAGAGACTTGGCATGCCTCTTGGCCACATCTACATGATAAGCTGGGAAGTTGTTTTCACAAAGTATGCTTAAGCTTTCTCTTGTACCGTTGCTATGACAACACAGACATGAATAAGCAGCTAGAAAATGAATGAACAAGTTAACAAATCTAGTGTACATATATCAGGCTCACACTAAGCACAATATTTTAGACTGCTACTGATGGTAATATTTATAGAAAGTGCCTCTATTGGCTTGCTGTGTTTTTTTTACATGTAGGTGGTGCAGGTGGTGGTAACCATATGTGAAGGAGGCGCTGTTGTATGCACGCTTGGACCCATATGATTAAATAAGGAAGCCTGCACAGTGTGGCATCTGTTGTTGCATTTGTGTAATTCAGTGTGGGAAATCTACATCTACGGTTTAGCCTGCAGGTCATTTATTATGCATAAAGACGAGAAGCATGTTCAGACGCTTGAGTTGCAAATATGTTTGTGTAAATATTTTCCCCTGGGAAAAAAAAAATGTACTTTAAATTCTGTCCTCTACAGATATACATTTTTTCCCCCCACTGGAACCAGGCTTAGTCTGATTTTATCAACGCAGGACTTTGTAGTGACAATCACTGAAAGCTTTAAAAAACAAAATTTACAAAGCAAACTGGAACTGTTTGTAACAGACCAACAGAAAAGTTGTGTATACCTGTGTAAAGGAAGGAAAATGATGCAAGGTTTCCTAGAATTTTTCAGACATAAAAATCTGAAAAGCAAGGACAGGGAATACGGTCAGAGATGATTGAGCTAGATATCAGGCGATTATGAAAGAAACCTCAATCTGCAAAGGGACTGAAACTGGGGCAAAGTGTCACTTTTCACCAAGACGACCTTAAACACACACCCAGCGCTATAGTGGGATCTGAGGAAAATTAGATCAGATTAAGACTTGAAAATTGCTGTTCGCATATCCTATTCATCCTATGTGAATGAGCTTAAGATGTTATTTAAAGGAAAAGGGGGAAAAATTGTAACTTTTAATTTGTTGCAAACCTTGGGACACTTTTCCTATGTGTCCCAATATGTGAAATGTCACCCAGGAAGCAGGCATGTAATACCACAATAAATGCATTTCTTTTATTGGTGGTGTGGTAAGGGAATAACCTGATTTGAAACAAAGAAGTTATGTTAGGCTCTGATATTTATGCAAGCGCAAGAACAAGAGCGGGATGGGGGAATTAGAGTTTACCACAGGGATGGACTTCAGACTCCCTGTTTATAGAGCTTATTGTAAGCTGTGCTGATGTGCATGTAAAATGACAAATGCCTCTAAATAAAAGCCGTGGCTCTTTGTAGCACACGGCGTACACCACAGCTGGAATGACGATTCGTAAAGGACTAGTTATCTCACAGTGTCACAAGACGATCGGCCTTTGTTCCACCTTTTGCTTGAATCTGATCAGATAGATGGTTGTGTCAGCTTCAATCAAGTCCTGATCAAACAGTTTCTTACATCTGAATTCAGATTACCTTCCAGTCTGTGGATCAAAGGTTCCACCCAGAGCCAGGATTATGCAGCAGGAGAAGGTGAAAAAAAAAAACCCAAAGCCTTGAACCGTCGCAGATTTTCATTTCGAACTGATTACTCCCACGAAGGCGGACTTTATAGTGTTCATTTGCAATCCCTTATTAGAGGAATTTCTGCCTCACCATCTAATGGACAACTCCTCGTTATTTGATTTTATTATTTTTTTGCAAAGAAACATCACGTAAAAATGCAGTCTGCCCACTGACACGTGATGTCTTGAATCCAGCTATGATCCCTGTGATTATTTAAGCTTCGCTGCGCCTCTTTCACCTTTCCCACTTCAATGACACATGGAAATTATTCATCAGCTCCTTAATGGCCCGTGTCTTCTCTCAAATCCGGACTCGTCGACTGTGCAGCGATAGAAAATTCATTGTGGTGTTTTGCCGTAGGTGAGCTTAAATTCATTCTCACGCTCGCCGCGACTTCAACACGAAGAACTAATTGAATTCTCAACGGTTTTCCAGAGGCCTGCAAGGTTTTGGTGTGTTCTGAGAGATCTGACTCTTTTGCAGCATGCGTCTGGCTTGTACTGCAACGTTATGTTTACAACTTGTGCGGTAACCGTAGTGCCACATGTGCTGCTGGGAACGTGAAACCTGTACTCAGGTGCAAAACTATTTTACTGGCTATTTGCTGGGTAAGAGAATCTCTGCAACATTTTACCATAAAGTTTCACTTTCATGGAACATACTGCAAGTTATAAAAGAAAACAATGTAATGCAGAAATGTAGTTTGAATGTGAAAACAAGTGCTCTGTTTGCAGTACAGGTGGGGCAACTTAAGTTAGTTGTCTGTTGTAAAAAGAAAAACTCAATTTACCTTTCAAAATAAATGGATGCCATGTTTAGAAATGGAGTGTTTAAGAAACCTGTTTTTACTATCGGTGTTTAAAACTAAATTAGAGACACTGCTTTAGCGTAGAGGTCATGGTTAGTCTGGGGCTGTCCCAACCTCTCACCCAACCTGTCCAAAATAGATAGAAAAAAATCTATTTTGGAAAAATATTGCACTTAAAGATTATTAGTCAAAGATTAACACAAACTATTATGTTATTGTGAAGTGGAAGGAAGCTGATAAATGCATTTCAAATTCTAAAGTGTTTTTATTTGCTCTGCTGCTGGAGGTCAAGACATTTCCACAAGACAGATTTTTTCATTTCAACTGAATATTTCCTGGTTGAATAAATAAACTATTTTATTTCAAGTGGCAATTCCTCTTAAAGATGATGTTTTCAGTACCCTTCTTTTCTTCTGCTGCATTTTCAGATTTAAGCAACATAACATTAATTTGGATTCTGAAAGTTTTTTCATCTCGCAAGAGTAATAACACTTTAAAGAGCAAATGTCTTGCTTGTTTTTTTCACCTTTCTTGTCAGACTCCATTTGTACTCTGCAGACTGCATCGTTCTGAGACAGTCGGCTGCACTTTCAGGGAAAGAAACAGAGGAAAGGAGTCTCCGCTACTTCGTCACAAATTAGTGTTCTGGGTTCAGTTATGCACAATGGTGGTCACGAAGGCTCCAGAGGACAAAGGTAAGGTCAACCTCTTGACCTGCTGAACAGTTCAAGAGGCTGAGCACTAACCTACAACAAAAGACGAAACGGTTGACATTGTTGATGTAACACCAATTGACCTTCCAGACCTTAACCTTCACCAGAGTGCCTGTAAATTAAAATTTCTATAATAGAACTGCCAGTCATACTTGTCTTTCTATTCTTCTCCTTTGCAGTATTTATTTATTTATTTATTTATTCCGTTTCATGTCAGTAGATTATTGCAATATATCTAAGATCAAGATCTAATGAATTTCTCCACATACACACCCACACACACCTCCAAGAGCTCTCGCTCTACCTGACTTTAGATCTATTTTAAAAGACAAGTGTTGTCGTGTCTTGATGTGATGAGCTTGTCCTTTCTCTGGTGGACTGAAGACATGTTTGATATGGTGGAAATATAAAAACAGCCTTGGTCATGAGTATAGCTAAAGTGAGAAATTGTTTACATTTTTTTAACTGAAAGTCTCAAACAGTGGTGTCTAAAATTCTTAAGGTCTGGTATAGTGAATAAATTGGTTCTTACTTAGAATCTGTCAACTATTAATTGAATTTTTAGGTTATTCTTCAGGTGATATTTTCTTGTTTGTTCCCTGTTCAATTTGTAGTAGCAGATTATAATCATGAGTGCTCATTTGTTTGTTTAAATGTTCATATCGTTTCCTTTGTCAGTCTTTAAAACATAATATACATTTTTATTGCACTAAAGAACTCATCATAGTTTTTTCATCCTAATTTAGAGACTGATTGCTTCATGCAGTGAACCATTTAATCGATCTCTACAGTTTCCCTCTACCAGAGAGCCATCAGAAAGCTGGTAAAAATCTTTTTTTAAAGACAGGTCAACCCTTTCATTTTTTCTACTGTACTTTCCTGCTACTGTTCTTCTCTATTCATCAAAACAAAGAAAGCAACTCTAGCCAACTTCCTAAAACATGAACCCATTCTGCCTACCACCTCAAGTAATTGGTCCACATTCAGTACACTTGTTCATTTTTTTTTTTTTACATTGCTGGTATCATTAGATGCAAGTCTTGTTTGCCGCTTGGAGGCAGCTGGAAGAAATAGGACAGAAAAAATAGGATAGTTAGTAAAAGAAACTGAGGTCCAGGTATGCAACAAACAAAGAGGAGTTCTTAGAGAACCTAATCTTGATCTCTTGCAGCATCTCAGTCATTGATGAGTTAGAAATGTTGATATTGGCTTGATAGATAGTTGGAAATGATAGAAAAAAAGTGATATGAAAAATGTGTGTAAAAACTAATCTAAGAGTTTTAGCATGTTTAACCAGAACACTTTCAATTGTTCAATTGTTGTCTTCCAGTTATTGGGGAAAAAACTAGACATCCTCTTTCCCTAGTAGCAATCTCCAGTTTATTCTGGTTGATCTCCAGATGTTGTACGGGCAAAATGTATGTAGAGTCCAGCCAGCTTTGGGTTCTCCTTTCAATGGAAAAAAAAATAAAAATAATCCAGCTACAGCCAAAATGTGCAGTTTCCATCATCCTCACTAAAACCTCAACACTTTCAAAAAATCCAAACTTCACATATTCTCCTGATTGTACCTGTAAAATAACAATGACCAGTGGTAAACTGTTAAACATAGTCTTATTTATTATTCTGTGTCCAGTTGTGAACTGGGAGTGAATTTGGACACGTTTTCCTTTGTACACACTTCAATAGAACAGAACATCAGGCATGAACAAAAAGGGACATTTGCTGTGGGGCCTCAGAAAGGTGCTGGGGGTTTAGAGTAGAGTTCAGTTTGCAGCTATTTGTCGCAGCAGGATGTGAGGTAAAGATAAAAAAACGTAAGTTTTCCCGGAGGAGTCATCATTAGATGTGGAACTATTGATGTGTCTTCGAAGTGTGGGGCCAGTAATACAGAAGATTCGTATTGATGATGAGTGTGATGATGTTTGAGGCTTTACAAGGTGACTGATTCTGACATGACTGATTCAGGAACTGGGTCACCAGTTTGCCTTTAAATCAAAATATGAATGCTACTCATTTCCTCTTGGGGTTGCATTGCATGTGTTTGGAACTTATTTGAGATCCTTTATTTGTGATGGACCCAGCAAGAAAAATGAGGTTTTCCCAGTCTGGTAGCGTTTTGATCTCATTTCTCCTAGGTTTGCACATAGTAATAAATCATCACCAGTAACAACCGCATGAGTTTCAAAAGAACACCATAGATTCAGATTTCTTTCTTCTAGTCCCTGCTGTTTTAAAAGCTGAAGTGTGTGTTATGTTCACACTTGAATGAGATAATAAAACCTCATCTTTGCTGAGACATTATAGAGATCTGCATGAAAACGAGCTCACAAACGAAAGTAGACCATGGTCAGCTAAGTCATGTTTGTATGATGAAGCATCATAGAAACATTTGGTGACATTGGAAGTGTGGAGAATCTCCTAGAGTATTGGAAAGGAAAACATGTTTATCCCAACTTGTATAAACTTGCTCCCTCCCTACATTTGTGAAAGGGAGTTTTCTAAAGCTGGCAAAATCATCTCAAAATAGAGTAAATGCCTGAGGCCTCATGTCAGTGGAAAGGTCTTTATTTTTAAGTAAAAATACATAAAATGCCCTCTCTACTGACATGGTTATAAAGTAAGACATGCACATTCACACCACAACCCTCTCCATCCAGAACGTTTTTATGTTTTGTTTTGATCCAGCCGCTGGAAAATAGGGACAGATTGAGATCATAGATCATAGTCATTGAGATCATACAAAGTTTATGTATTAGCATCACAGACATCATTCATTCATTTGCTCAATTTAAAGAGTCGCACACCAAAGTCGCGTCATTGTAATCACTCTGCCTGTTTTGCAATTAATGTAAAGCATCATAAAGCTTTGGCTCATGAATGGACCAGTAACATGGACAACTTCAGTTCTTCACAACGTTTCATCTCGGCATCATTAGTAGAAATCACCTTAATTAACTCAATTCAGCGAGGATAAGCAGCGACTCTACTTCACCCTCTCACCAGATAACAGCGCTCTCAACTCTTTAAGGCTCAGTCACAGAGGAAGCCGTCTTCAGTCACTACTCTCTTGGATCGCGTTCATTTGAAGACAGGAATGTAGCTGGACTGGTACATCAAGATGTGCTCTACAGAGCATTATGTATGTTTTCTATACTAGTCAGGAGATAAATTTTAATATGTAAAATGTCAGTTGTCCGTCAAAGAATAAAAAAATCCCACTAACAAAAGCTTAATGTGCTTTTGTATTTCCTCCCACCAGTGAACTGTGTCTTCTACAAAGTAAGGTGAATAATTTATTCGCTTACTGTGGTGTAAGTTGCTACTGTGGTGACATATTAAATCACAGACAAAATGCCACACGATAGAAAAGAACAGACTTTTGGGTTTAATAGACGAAGCGATGCTTTTTATTGTGGCTGTTGACGTAATACAATACATTTTTGCTCATGATACAATTGCATGCTATGTTAGGACTCTAATTTCATGGACAGTCTTAGTACTTTCCATAAGTATTTCTTAATGCTTATTAAATCTGTTAGCATGTCTCAAATATCATCCATGGGATTTTCATTAGCACATATTTGTGTTTCATATCTTCTTTGTACTTGTGGAGTTTTCCGTACATTTGTAGCATTAGCAAGAGTTAGAGCAAAGTGTGAATGACGTTAGGTGTTCCCAGTAATGTACTGTCATTTTCCTCTATATGTGATGCATCTCACTGTAACCCAGTGAGGCACTCATGTGTTTTAGTTTTTGTATGAAAAGAACTAAAAAGTGAAAAGTGAACTGAGCTTAAAAGAGATCTTCAGATGAAAGCTAGGTGTAATCTTCTCTTCCAGGGATCTTTAAGAGGAATGTTGCATCAGAGTCTTTTGCGAAAAAAAAAACAATCGTTGCGAGTCTCCTTTAACTTGGTACGAGATGACAGCTTGAACAGAAAGGAGGGCATTACAATCCAACTGAAGCAATAATGTGAAACACACCGTTTTCTAGTGCTCAAATAAGATAATCATGACCCGTATGCATGTGGATATGAAGTATTTTTGAATTATCTTTTGCTGTATTACATGAAAAGAAAATCATCACGCTAGCTATCCTACATTTCTGTTACCTTTAAAATTAAAATATCAAAGGACACAATATCTTTACAGTTTGTGTTAATGAAAATGAAACTCGGACATCAACAAATGTTTTTCAATAAATAAAAAACACGTCTTGTCATATTTCTACCATATATAATATCAGTTTTTTGGGGGGCTTTTTTAGAAAATGTTTTACAGTTTCTCAAATGTGAACTATAATGTGCATATTCACATTTAAATACATAACTGCTATGTATGGATAGAGGGTTTTCAACCTGTTCTGTCCTCTTTATGGCTTTGAGTATTTATCATGCTGATGTTGCTAAGACCCACATTCACACCATTTTTAGGCTTATTTAATAATCCGTAATCCTCCTCATACATTATTGAATGTACATGTAGAAAAATACTGTAATTCACAGAAAATATGCACACCACTGTTGAACATATATTCACAATTTGTAACTATTATTATTCTTAATGTTGGAGATTCAGATCTGTTCATTAAAGTCTAAAAAATTTGCTGCATGTAAAAAAATTATAATAATAACTAAGGGGATTTATTTACTAATAGTTATCCTGATCACAAGTCAGTTAGCAACAGAAGCTAACAGCATGTCTTCAAACACAAAAGGAAAGCTGAGCTCAGTTTTATTCGCCACACCATTTTATAATTGGATTTTACACATCAGGATCACAAAAATATCAATGACTGTGCATCTTTCAGTATTGGGAAGACACTTTGTTTCACTTTTCTTTCCAAAGTTGCCTCAGCTCAGTTAAGTATGCAGATATCAGCTTCCCTGTTGGGTAAAGTCCCACCACAGCATTTCTGTCAGGTTGAGGTGCGAACTTTGACTGACAAACTGTAAGAGTTCCTGTGTATTACCAAATCAACATAACTTAAACTGGCAAAAATGCTGCAGAAGTAGTCACACTTTCTGCTTATCAATAAATCAAGAGCTGTTACTTCCTTCCTTATGCCCAGTCTCTCTTTCCTTTCCTGTGTCATTTCTTGCTTCATTCCTGGAGTCTTTCCATTTATGTTTCCTGTCTTCCTTCCTGTCCTGTCCTGTTCCTGTTTCTTTTGTTTTTTTGTTTGTTGTTTTTTTTTTTGTCTTTTTCAGATATTTACACTATCGCCAGCCAACAGTATCTGCCATAAATTGGTAGTAATCACTGATAGTTTAAATTTTAAGATTCCACTCTTCAAAGTTATGTCTGGAAAAGCCTGTTATTGCTTTCGTTTTTTAACAAGAGCCGTACTGGAATATAGACTTCATCAAAAACAACTTCATTCATCTGCATATTCAACAGCGCCCAGATTAGACTACACTCCCAGTGCTCCACACCTCGCTTTACCCAAGGCACTTGCACAACAATAAAGAACCGCACGATTCACAAGTAGAGTAGAGCCATCATTACCATTGTTGGCCAACAAAAAGCTCATGTTTTCACAGGAACTGAGACATCTATTGAATTAGAGCCACAACAGCCATGTTGCCTCTCTCTCTCGGGACACTCTAATGCTCTTTTCAGCAGCGTATTTCTGTCTCATTCTAAATTTTTCAGGCTATTTTCCCCATATGTGTGCGTCTCTGCTTTGTGGGTGGCATTGTGATTTGTTATGCTGTGACTCTCTTTTATCTGCCAAGTAGATTAATTTGTGAAAGTTCAGTGCCCATTTATTAAAAGAGAGAGCATATAAATTAAACTTAGACGGCAATAAATGGCTGAAAATGATGAAGAGCCCAATGAAGTGTTTATGAACACGGCTGTTTCATCAGCGGGTTGTCTTTGTTTGAACATGAGGTGCTGGACCCTCTTCTGTGCGGACTGTGAGAGGCACAGAGTACAGTACGGTTTGTATTATTCCTGAGTGTTTTTGGAGATATGCACTCCAAGCTGTGCAAGCCGTCCATATCATTTAGAGCTGTGGTCTAACAGGCCCAATTTTTGAAGGTATGACTGTTTGATTTGTTAAAAATGATCCGCCTGCAGAAGTATTGAAAAAGGAGCAGAGAGAAAAAATATAGTCAGCTCTGATCACTGAAGCTGTCTTGTTTACATAGAAGTCATTTTATCTGGAGTTGCACAAAGCATCATCAGAAATATATTTTTTTGATTGAAAGACAGAAAATTATTCATGGATTTCAATATTCTTTACTGATTAAAAAAATCTGCAGTATACTTTGCAAAGCCGATGTAGTACCAGTGTTGGCATCGGTTACAGCTGCAAGTGTTTTGAGGTGTTTCTACCAGCGTTCAAAAATGCGCACTAATATTTTTTCCCATTCTCCTTTGCAAATTTTCAGTCAGATTTGATGGAGAGTGTATGTGGACAAGAAATAGAAAGCATTGCTACAGTTTCTGAACTGGACTTATAGGTTTGAACTGTAAGTGGGCCATTTCACAACATCAATGTGCTTTGAGCTAAACCAATTTATTGCAACTGCGAGAATGTGAACCTATGTAGCCCTCAGGTCTTTTGGAGAAGCTCAAAGGTTTTTCTTCCTGGATTTCTTT
Organism: Xiphophorus couchianus; assembly: GCF_001444195.1. Classification (NCBI taxonomy): domain Eukaryota; kingdom Metazoa; phylum Chordata; class Actinopteri; order Cyprinodontiformes; family Poeciliidae; genus Xiphophorus; species Xiphophorus couchianus. The sequence continues at coordinate 16,330,512 of NC_040243.1, read as the reverse complement.
TAGCTCGTTCAATGACTGCTGACAAAACTGTGGACTGATTTGTAAAGCACAACAGATAGTTCCCATGTTATTTAAATGTTTGTAACATCACCCTGCTTTGGACTTTACTCTTTTGTTTGCAAAATTGTTTCATGGACCACATTGTGTTAGTTTATGACTTGCAGTATAGTAAGAATTGTAATGGACCAGAGCTGCTGACAGATCATATTCCTCAGAGGATGGAATAAGTCGGTCTTCCCTTAACTCTCACCACAAAACACTTATATGTACGTCAGTGGGTCCATGACAGTTAAAATGTTAATATATGTTTTAAACAGGTTTTGAAGACAACTGATCAAAATATTATAGTCTAGTGTATCAAATATAGCACTTCATTTTAAAAGGATAAGAACAGTAATTTAATTTTGTGCAACATTTTGACTGAGGTCACTAATTACTTTGGAAAGAGCAGCTCTGGTGCTGTGACTGGATCTAAAGCCTGACTGAAATTACTTCAAGATGTCATTTTGTATTAGAAATGCCATTATTTCCGCTGGCACAATCTTCTTATGCACCTTTCTAATGAAGGAGGGATTTTATACAACATCTCAAATCATTACAATATGAGTTATTGTTTATAAGTATATACAGTACAGACCAAAAGTTTGGACACACCTTTTAATTCAATGAGTTTCCTTTATTTTCATGACTATTGACATTGTAGATTCACACTGAAGGCATCAAAACTATGAATAACACATGTGGAAATATGCACTAAACAAAAAAGTGTAAAACAACTGAAAATACCCCTTATATTCTAGTTTCTTCAAAGTAGCAACCTTTTGCTGTGATTACTGCTTTGCACACACTCTGCATTTTCTTGATGAGCTTCAAGAGGTCGTCACCTGAAATGGTTTTCACTTCATAGGTGTGTCCTGTCAGGTTAATAAGTGGGATTTCTTGCCTTATAGTCATGAAAATAAAGAAAACCCATTGAATTAGAAAGGTGTGTTCAAACTTTTGGTCTGTATTATATATAATGAGAATTATATTCAATGAGAAAGTGTGTCCAAACTTTTGGTCTGTACTGTCTATATATATATATATTGTGGTTTCACTGAGACTGGTCTGGATGGCACGACTTTGAAATACTGCCAAATACACACATAAGAAATATTTTCAAACGTGAGTTGTAATTGGAGGTATTTGACATTTATTTATTTAAATAAAGCCCATGTAACTTAAATAAGGTGAGTGGACTTCCACAAAATTCAAAGTCAGACACTCTGCTTATTAATCTGTACAGGAGGAACACCTCTCAAGTCCATACGGTTAAGTCCGTCCGTTCTCTTCTAACCTGGTGAAGATATTAAAGGTGACTTTGAGAAGCAGCTTCCACTCCCAGGGGATCTGCATGCCTTTCCTCCGCTGCTTGTCTGCACATGCTTCACTGCTCCATGGAAGTACAAGCTGCATTTTGTATTCGTCTTCTGTTTCTCCTCTCTTCACCGTTCCTTCCTTGTGCTCTAGATCTCCTTGAGGGCAGAGCTGCTCATGCTGCACTGATTTGCACCCGTGTTTTACATCTGCTTGTCAAGCCACACTGGTTAAGAGGACCAATGGTAACTTACTTCAGCTGCCAGCCTGTCAGAGGTGAGGTAGTTGTAATCGTTTTCCTTCAAGTTATTTCTTGTCGTTAAATCTCTGTTTTCTTGTATTATGGAAACATCTCACTTAATCTCAGGTTTTTGGTGACCCTCTGCTCTGTTCCTCCACTGAATCAAACCCTGAACATCCTAAACCGACACAAAACCCCTTTCATTTGTCAACTTCATACCACCTAAGGATAGGCAGTGAACCATGGAACTTCAATATTATCAGCCGGTTCACTCACATTCAGGCTAGACCAAACCCAGCAATTATCTCTCATCTATGGAAATCTCAACAAAAATAACACTTCACCCCGTTATTAAGCATGAATCAACTGCCATCATGAGCTGTATTCATTCAGTATTCAACTATTATCAATAAAAGCTAATTTTTTAGAAAATTTAGTGTCTGGTTCTTTCATTAGACTCAAAGAAAAACCCATCCACAAATGAGGTAATAAATTAATATAGAAATAACAGTTTTGATGTGTGTTAATCGAGTCAGAATCAATTCATCAAATTTATTTATTTTTTTCTCTGGCCAGACCTGTTTAAGACAACTTTTTTTCACCTGACTTTATAACTTTGTGCTCACAAACAACACTCCAAGTCACCTTGATGGTCTGGCTACTGACTACCTGCTCAAGATGTCATTTGTAACTGTATCTTATTGTTTTACTTAAGAACTGTTACTCAATAACAGTAATGAGTTTGCAGATGATGTAAAGATATACAGTAGTCTAGCTACCTCATCATCCATTTATGGAAGTGTATACCCAACTTTCATATGAAATGTTCTTTTTGTGTTATAAAATGTTTTTAAGTTATCTATTGGCTTAGAAACAAAACACAACGGCCGATTGTTGCTTACTGATTTGTCATACTTCCAACTAGTTTATGTTTTCAAAGACCTTCCACCCTGAGAGAGAGCAAGAGTTAGCTTCCTGCCATCTCAATAAAATTCTTAATTCCTGCTGTTATGTAATCCACACAAAGTGAACAGTTGTTTTGTGTCAAAACAGGCAATTTAACATGTTTTTTTTCCCAAGCTGGTGATGATGCTTCTGTTTTCTGTTGTCATTCAACTTAAGTCTTTAGATGGAGACTTGCCTAAAAAGTACTTATGCTTATGCTTTCCATCCATTAAAACCATCAATGATGCATGAACGTATAACATTACCACAGTCAGTCCCATTACTCATCAGCAATCATTCGTTATGATGAACACCATGCGAGTAAATGTTGCTTTATCTTTTTCTGTTGACCTCAGGCAGCCAGTCCTGTCAGGCTTGCTGGCATATGAGCTACACACTGGGACTATGTCGTCCTTTTCCACATCCCATGAATAATCCATGACCTAAGAGGCTCTGGGAGCAGAGCTGGGTGCTTCGTGAGAGGCTTCCTCTAAAGCAAACTGTCAAGACAAAGACAACAGTGTCTGCATTTACTCGCCAGAAGGTAGGAGAAGTTGGACAACAACAACGACTCCAACTGTTTTCCTCAACACCCAGCTTTTGTTTCTGTAAGAGAGTGCGGATTTAGGGTGGATTGAATTTTCCACTCTCTTTGTGTCTTAGCAAATGAGGACGTGTTTGTTGGTAAAGGAAGACTACAAGAGCAAAACCAAATATGCTTGGTTAAATTTTACAACACACGCATCAGTTGATAATCGCAATGTACAGATTTTTGAGAGGAAACAGTTTTCTGAAATGGATGAGGAGCGGTAAACCTCTTTTTAATTGCTGCAGAGGAAAGAATAAAACCTCGAAGTGATGCGATGTTCCAGATATAGGGTCTCTGACAGGCAGACTATAAGAGCAGGAGCATCTGCCTCACCTGCCGCAGAACATTCCTCCAGTGACGACTGCCCCATCTTTCTAATGTAGTCTGCACCACAGCGGTGCAGATTAGGGATCACACACCGTCTCTGTGTGGCATAACTTGCAAACTTTGAGTTTGTCTTTCTGCCACTTACCTCGGTCACTAACTCTCTAACACATTTCGTGGTTGTTTGCAAACTGTGTCAGATCATTTAGCACCGTCTGTGTTGATTTGTGAAATGGTTGTTGAAGAGCTGCAGCTCCTTTAGCGCAGTATAATTTGAGTCCTGTGTATGTTCAGCTCATAATGACTTTTTAAACACCCTGACACCATATAATTGATGATGGTTGGTTGCCTTATTCAGTAGACGATATGTTTTCTTATCCAAAATTTCAAATTCTCTATATGTAAAAAGATTTGACTGATTTTACTTAAAGCAGAAAAGCAGGAGTCATTTTAACTGCTGTTAAAACAATATTGTGTTATAATAGAAACATTATCTTTAGCATTTATTGTTTTCATTCAAGTGCATTAACTCTGCTATAGAATAAGTGCCTATTAAATGCATTAGTGGTTTTCTAGTGTTTATTTATTTGCCTATGCTTTGAGCTATTTTGTTATTTAGGTTTAAGTAGAGGTGATATTTCAATGTTTTAAAACAGCTGAATATGTTTCTTCTCAAGTAAAGAAAATAGAATGCATGCTTTGATGAGCTTTAGAAACCTCTAATTTCATTTAAATGACTTCAAATCAACGCAACGGTATTTAGAAACTGTAAATGGTTTTAAATTGCTTTCTATTTAAAGTTTGGTAACCATTTGTCTATTACTGCTACATTCATTGTTAAAGCAACGTGAAAGTTTAGACAACTGTGTAGAAAAGGATTTGTAGATACAGGTTTTCTGATTTTCCCTCCAACTGCGAATGCATTTTACACAGACGGAAAGTTCAAAATCTGATATTTATTGAAGACTCGCAGTGAGGGAGTGAATCAGCGAAAGGCAAACACCGGGCATATAAAATTCTGTCTGATCAAGAACAGATATAAAACTGAGCTGCAGAACTAAGTAAAATAAATAAGATAAAAGGGAAGAAAATTCCAAAACATGAACAAAAATCCTGACAGAACATTATACCAAACTACATCTGCCTGCTGGTCATGGCAGATGTGCAACATTGGAGCTACGATCTAGCAGCAGTGACAATAAGTGACATGGAAGAGTAGACATTTTATACATGAAGCTAAAATGAATACTCACTCAACATTTTTTTACATTCTGAACATTTCAGAAATTGCTTGGGCTTTTGCTTAGCAACACTAGCCAACCTTCATACTTTACAAACAACACATGTTGTCTGGTTGAGTCAAACCACATGCAATAATAACAGCACTTGTATTATCAGTTTTGACTATGCCTTGTGGTTGATTGAGAAAATAACTTCTATTTAATGTGTGATAACAAGTCTAACTGTTCTGAATCGCTGTGATCTCGACAGTCTCTGTGTTACCTGACACTCAATCTTCATTATTACTGGGCGTTAAGCTGAAGAGATCAATGTAACTGCAAATATTCCATGCGGACCAAGTGAGACAATTTCACGCTTGAGACAATGATTGCTTTCAACACTAATGGGCAACAGACAAGACTGTCTCATAGATGTAGATTTCCAAACATTAACTTCTTGTCACAATGACAGGCTGAAGCCTCAGATGCTTCTGGTCACTTTGGGGTTGGGCTTCGCTTTTACTTTAATGTAAAAGTGGAAAAAAAACTATGTTGGGTCAATAACTATAGCTAAAAGTATCAACTAGTATACTAACATAATTAACTACCTGCTACACAAATATATAATTGAGTTCTGGCAATGAGATTACTCTTATACTCATCGGGTCTGCCTTGGGCTTTAAATCTAATCTCTAGAAATTACCAATGTTATGACTCTAAGGGGAATAAACCATTAAAAAAAAAAGACTCACACTATGGTTGACAGCATCCACCACCGGTTAAAGTTGTGAACTTTTAAAAAGTGGCAGTGTCCTTCAATAAGATCAACATACTTAGTTTTATCCTTTCCCTCCACCGTGACCTCTGTCTGGTTTCTCTATTGGGGGCAACTAGTGACTTTGTCAAGAAAATGTTAATGAGAACGGCTTTTGCTGAAGTCTGGTCTCAGGTTCCCCTGAGTCTTCACGCTATTTGCCAAGGATAATATGTGGGATTCTCAAAAGTTCTGGTTTCTGCACAATTATGGTCCCTCTGTGACAGGAGTGGAGATGCAGAAATACCTTGCAGAGTAATGAGCTATTCAGGGACATGAAGTAATGCGGAAATGAGTAGTTCATAGCCAACTGCTTTACCATATAGTGACCTTCCTGCACAGAATATGACTTTTACCATGTTACAACATCCACAGCAGTGCTTGTTTTGTATTGTAAAAACAACCTGCTTATAAAATTAGCTTTAAAAGAAATGATAAGAGAAGATTAGTTGAGATTAATTACTTGAATATTCAATTTGACTGCTCATTTGACACGATAGTACATGATTCATTTTTTAAGAAATAATTGCCTAAATTATTTGGATATCTGGTACAACTCACAGCACACAAACTGAGTGAGTAATTAGCAGATGAGAAAGACCAAAAAAAAAGATCAACTGCAGTTTTAATTATGCGCACCATAAATACTGAATATCTGTGGGCTTATTACCGCTCTAGGATACCAATGCCTCCACTGAAAGATTTAATCTTTATGGTTAAAAGATAAAAACTTTGAGTTTTAATCTTGGAGACAAAAATCTATGCCTGTAAAAGAGAAAACAAAAGCAGAAAACATAAAAAAAAATACAGGTCACTGCAAGTTTCAGTGGCTTACCTTGTTTCCTCAGTATTCAAAAGGGTTTACCCAAATAATGTCTCCGGTACAAAGTTAAAGATTTCAGCTCTATATGCTTAATCCAGCAGCTACACCAGGAAGTCTGCATCTCTACCCCCAACTCGCCTGACTAGAGTCTGAAATATTATATTACATCTGCCAGGGTAAACAAGAGAAAAATCCAACTCATAATTTAAAAACTCAAGAAGTGGGATATGATTAAAAATGCATGTAGTTAATTAGAAGGATTTACATTTATTAATCAAGTTTTATCTCCTAGCAGTAATAGACAAAGTAGCAATATATATTCTAAATCAAATTAATATTGGCTCTGATTCTGTTCCATGACTTTTGTCCATTATGTGAATTAAAAGAATAACCATAGACTAAAAGTACTGCATACTCATGACGTTGAATTAATTCATGGAAAATGCAGTATTAAATTAGAGAATTTTTTACAATCTTTTGACAAGTTCTCTGTGTAAAATGACAGTATCACAGAATTAGCACAAAATTTTGAAATAAAGAAAACTCTTTAACAACTTCTGGATTTTATTTATAACATAAAAGGAGGAATCATTCCAATTTCTAAAGCATAATAATTAATTTGCCACTAATTTAATGATTTATTATTAGGAATGTTGCCCATAACTATAAAGTAAGCAATCTCTAAATTCAGCAGTTTTCAGGTCAACATGCTTACCGCTTGGAATATCAACTCACTCTTGATACAGTATAACGTAACATTTTAGCAGTTTTTAAGTTTTTTAAACCTTGATGTACCTTCAGACCATAACAGGTGATACATCGGTTAATCTTACAATATATAAAAGCATTATGAATTAAGAGCTATTTTTATTCCACATGAATATGTAATCTCAACAATGTTCACATAATAGATCTCACTTTGACTCATTCAAACGTATGACAGTGCTACTCTGCCTTGCTGACATGAATGTTGAGAAATTGCATTACTTGACAAAAGTGCCCTGGAGGAAATTAAATGCAGAACAATAAAGCTCAGCTTAGCGCCTGTGCATCGGTGATCTTAAAATAATGAAATAAAAAATAATGATGGAGTGGCCGTTGTGTTGGTTTGGAAGCCTGGGGATGTCGGGTGTCTGAGTCTGATTCGCCCAGTGTGAATCAGAAACCTTGCCAGATACACAGACTTGAACTTATGCGATCTTTCCTGTACAGATAACGCACTATCAAATAACACTGTGTGCCAAATTGAGGAGTGGTGGCTTTCTGTAATCCCATGAGATTGGCTTTAACCACAGGTCAATCTGGAGGGACATAATATCTAATCCAAGGTCGCTTTTTTCAAACTCATTGTGTTACGTAATGTTACCATTTTAGAAATCACTAGAATGTCATATGTTAAATTGCAGCTTGATGAAGGTACATACAAAGCCATGAATTAAGTACTTCCTCTCTTAAAGATCCACACTAACCTGTCCATGTATGGAAATGCAATTTTTCTCCCTAAAAAGTGGCTGATTTTCATTGGTGACAATGACTGTCATCAGACATCTGTGATAAGTGGCAACGAGTGGATGTTTGATCCACTCTCCTTTGCTTTCTGTTTTACTTAATCCACATTAAAGGATTAAGTAAATGTTATTAGCTTGTCTAAGGCCAAGACACAGGATCTCGATCATGTTTAAGTTCACATTAAACTTAATAATAAAGCTTCTTCAGAACCAGCATTTTTACTGGGAGTTGGATTTGTTGGCATGATGTGGATTATTGTCCTCCTCCCTGACTCAAGTGTAATTCAGATGATGGCTAGACTCTGTCCTTGAGGATTTTCAACCATGCTGCAGAATTAATTATGCTATTAATTCACAATTAGTTCAGTTGTGTGATAGGCCTTTTGTGTTCCTTTTGATCAGTAGGGGTTTTGAGTCTGATCTTTTTGGCGAATCGATGTTCTTCCATCCTCACTCAAGCAGGTAGAGTCAGTGCAGTTTGTGCTCCAAGCACACTCTTGTTTGTATTTTCTTCTTTGGTTGTGGTGTCCTGGATGACTATTTGATCCAAGCAACGCAGCAATGCAAAGGTTTGCCAGTGTTGCATGTTTTCTCTGTTTTTAGATAATGGCTTTTGCTGTGGTGTGCTGAAGTCCCAAAGCCTAAGAAATTACTTTCTACCCATTTCTAGACAGATTCTATTTAAGTGGTTTCAATAAGTTTAGTTCTCTGCTTTCCAAATAAACAAATAAGTCAATCACAGTTATTTTATGATTAAAGGAGGGAGCAGTTATTTCTGCGAATGATAGCTTTTTTTCTACTAATGAATAAAATAATCATTTGTATTCACTTTGGTTACTTTTTCCCTCATTTTCAAATTTTATGTGCTGAAACGTTTCATTCTAGAAAGAAATTGTTAAATTGAAGAAATCGGTCATTCCTGCCTGGAGAACTTTGCTGAATGTCTTCCCCTTCTGTCACAACCCACTTTCCTGTCCACTCACGGCCAAATAAAGGCCTGAAGAGCCAAGAACCAAAGGTCAAAGTGGACAACGTATTAATGCCAAGAATGTGATTAATTGTTTCCTCATTCATAAACTGCAGCTTCACAATGGAGATATCTTTAATGTCCGACTTGTTATACTGTCTATAGTGAAATACAACCTTCAGATTGAATTAATTGTACTCAATAAAATCAGACCTTAAGAAAGTGTGACATGCAAACCTTCCCTCGTTCCAATATCTTTTTTTAAAACTGTAGCAAATTTTAACCATAAATTTACTCCTAACAGGAACATGCTTTTGCTAAAGGATCTGTACAATAAAAATGCTAATAGGAATCCATTACATTAACCTTTGCTTTCTCTTAGCTTGCTCTTTACTTAATTGCTTAATGACTATTTTTCAGTTTTTCAGTCTTCAAGCTATGATGCTACTGATGAGTACATGGAGTGTAATGCCATCATTCACCAAAAAGGCTAGAAAATGTCATTTCCCAGCTGTTTCATTCAAATAATTGGAAGGTGAGTAGATGACTAACCTCAGTTAGGGTTTCAGTAATCATGACATATTGTTTCAGCAAAAATTAATAAACAGCTTGCAATAGGGCTAGTTTCTCTTTCACCTTCTTTAGTCCTAAGACGTGGACTTAGCTCCGTAAAAGTGAAACGTTTCAAATTCAACACATGTTGTGTTCAATTTACCACAAGAGTTGGCATTTTGGGCTCAGAACAAACATCATAATCAAGATACAAATGTTTCAGTTGCAAGTTGTCAACCAAGCGTAGTTTGCTAATTTTCATGCTCAGTGGCCAAACTGACTGAAGTTAATGAATTTCTTGCAAACATTGAAACGACTTGTTGCCTGATACGGGTTGTGCAGACACATGAATGTGGCTGATTTAATAAGACACAAAGAATCGCAAGTTCAAGTGAACTGATAAACTGATCATTATTGTAACTACTTTAACCTTATGGATTGCTTCTATACGTTTTACTATCTTTGCTAGGGATGTTCTTATTTTGTGTCTGTGTTGATGTTCTTTTCATTTGATTTTATTTCTCAGTTTCTCTTGACAGTGCATGATCTGTTTTTGAATCTATCCCAAACTTTTCAGTCTATTTTACTTCACCGACAGACTGGTCTCATTAAAGTAGACTCTTTTAACACACTGTCATGTATGACTTCTTAATAATGAGTTCTTTTATCTCTTACGGGGTTTCATGCAATGTAATATTGAAGGATAACAACCTGCACTTAATCGTCATAAAATGCAAGCAAGAAGGCTGCAACGTGTTGGTATTGGAAGCAAAATGTGCATTTCATTGCATACTGTAGCAAATAATTAATTACTTTTCAGGTAAGACAGCAAGACTGTGTTAGTAGCATGAACTGTAAGTTCAGCACTGGTTTGCATCTGACCTGGGTTACGTTTGTCGTCGCTTAATTCAGTGAGCAGACCTCCACGCCGAGCTCCACCTGAAGCGTGCCGAGGTGGATGTTGGGGGCAGGAGCGCTGTGATGTGGGTGTTTGTGTCTGACCTGATTATGGAGAACAGACTCTGGCTCCTCTCCTAGAGAGAAAGAGAGACGAGTTTGTGCGCGGCATCTCCGTGAAAAGTATCCCTGTTGTGCCAGCTTCTGTCACAGGATGCCTGTGGATAAAGACCAGCCTTGGCAGAATGCCAAGAGGGAGTGTGTGAGAGGAACAGGGATGAGAGGAGAGGAAAACATTCTGCAGCTTTCACACCGAGACAGATTTCTTCATTATTATTCATGTTGGTAAACTGGTGTTTAGAAGTCAAGCCGGGGCTGTTGCATGCTTTTCTTTTCCTTCTTTCTCTTAAGGTACAGCTGACGTGTATCAATACTCAGTTTGACAATCTTCCATGTGACCCTGAAGGGAATGAATATGGAAATATCCAGGTATATCTACTTCCAAACTTTAAGATGTTTAAGATCAGACTTCAGATGTTAATCAAAACCTGATGCGTTGGTGTGCACAGTAAACAATTTGAACATTGAACCCATTTGGAGACTTAATGCTCTGTCGTTATAAACACATTGTCACCAGTCACATGATAATGTAGTGCTACACATTCATGGCCGTAAACGCTCTTTTTGTATCAGAAAAGTGCATTCAAAAATATTTCATTAATTTTAAAAGATTTGGGGGAAAAATATTCAGGTTCTTATTTCGTAGTGATTTTTATCTACTGACTTAATTTTTTTTTGCTTGCCTTTTGATTTAAAAAACAAAACTTTTAACATGTTTTCTTGTGGTATAAAACTATATTTTCTTAAGGTTTGTTTTGAATCAGGAGCCTTCAATATCTTCCGAGCATTACTTTAAGACCTTGAGTTTCCTCCAGGAGCACTCAGTGGGTCACCCAAGTGAAACCGATAGAGAATTCAAGATCTTAAGAAGCGGTGACCTTTAAACTTTAGTCTTGAGACAATCCAGAATAATCTCTCCCCCTGAGATGTGATTATGTACCAACTCCTTTGACAAAGCATCGTTCCAGCTTTCACGTTTCCCCTGGAGAAGGTACATTTATGTGTACGTTTGAGCTGAGAACACACTGGGTAATAATGCAGATGGAAATTTCCCGTGTTAGATTGAAATCAATTATTCATTGAGGACTACTCACTGACTGCTGCTGAAGTAGCTCTGAGAGTTAAGGACAGCTCTATGTGTTTCCTCTGAACGTCGTGTTTCATAACACTCTTGTCTGACTGGTCACTCAGACCCTTTTTTAAATGAAGAGGTTTGAGGACAAATGTTAGATAACTCATCAGAAATGATGGTGAGAAGTAATCTTGATGACATTGAATGAAGAGGGGGGAAAAGCAACCCCGTAATAATGAATAAATATCGTTAGAGTTTAAGTAAATAAATATCGTTAGAGTTTAAACACCAGGCCTTCATGCATCAAAGTTTCAGCAGTCTCAGTGATACTGCACTCAAAATAGCATTAAAAGAGCTAACGGTTTACCCAGAATGTAAATATATATATATATATATATATATATATATATATATATATATATATTGGGTTTTCAATATGTGCAGTAAATCTCTTGGCCATGAAAAATGTTTTCCTGCAAGCAGCATTTATCAACAGATGGCCTACGCCATCAGCTTTATACATTTTTTATTAGCTTATTTTTCCAGTTCAGTATCAAACGAATATTTACAATTCTTTCATCCTTACTCTCAAGGTTTGCTTTATCCAAATTCGTTTAGCATTTTAGAGAGACATTCTACATTTTGTACTCACTCTGGTGAAAATATAACCAACTTATGTGATTCATTCTAATTTATCAAGCACAATGACAGATTTTTCTTGAAACTGCAAATGGAAGAAATGCGTACAAATTACGTTGCTTTATTTTTTAAAATATAAGTAATAATAATATCTGATTCTTACACTCATTTCCAGAGCCAGGCTTATCTATTTGTATCAAGCTTCCACCTTTTTTCCCCAAAGTGTAGCTTATTGCCAAACACGTCACATTCAATTTCATCAGACTGAGTCCAAGAAATAAAGAGTTTGTCCCTGAATGTACTTCAAACTGACTTTTTTGTGCTGCTTTTGGCTTCTTCCTCTCTGAGTGGCCATTCAGCCCATGAAGTGCAAGAGTCATTTTACAGAGGATAATAAATTTCTTTCACCAGCTTCAGCAACATCTTATGATATTTTCTACATGTTCAATTGTTGATTCGCACATATTCTCTAAAACACGTCCCAAATAGTTCCTGGAGAAGGAAGCCGCCCAGTGAGAAGTTTCCTTATAGTTTATATTTGGTTTTAAGCGGCAAAAAGTAAATTAATTCATTTCAAACTTTTTTTTTTCCTGCATGAAGTCATCTTTGCGAGATGTTTCGGTTTTGTTTGGTGCGAATGAGTGCGTGAGTGGCTGATTATTTTTTAAATTTCTCTTGAAACAGCTGATTTTTGTTTATTAGAGCGTGCCCCACCCACTTGCATTTCTAAGCTGACGCGTCCGATCGTTTTTTGTTGTTGTTGGCTTCTTTTTTTTTTTCCTTCTAAATCGTTCTTTCTGGTATTAATTACGACAGTTCATTAATACACTCTTATTTCTAACCTTTATAAAAGAATTCAACAAACTCTCTTGAACGTGTGTCTCCCATTTAGGGCAGAGGTTTGTTGTGAAAAACCCTGGATTAACAAGAGAACTTGTGCAAAAAGTAGAAGTCAAAGATTTCTCTCTGTATTTGTTCCAATCTTGTGAAATGTTAAAGTTTCTATCATTGGATTTTTCTTCCCCAAGAATAGAAACATTGTCTGTATCACTGGTAAATAAATAAATGTTTACCAGTCATTCCATTAAATGTGGCTGGCAATGTAAGGTTTCCTTTTGCTTCTCTCCATTCCCCTTAAAGATGCCCTGCTAGGACCTAAAAATCCCTTCAAGCCTATCAGGAGATTAACTTATTTACAAGAGTTCATAAACATGCCGTAAGATCGTCTGAAAGTTCAGCTGGGTGCTGAAATTATTAAAAGAACATCAGAAAAAGTAGATATGTACTTCTCAGAGCTGAAAGCAACTCTGAGTCATTAAAAGTGGATGACAAGCAGCAGCATTCCCAGTCCCCTGAGTCTCCCCCTGTCTTTTATTTCATGTTGTTATCAAACATCGTTTGTTTTCCGTCTTCGTTGAAACAGATAATTCCTGTCTGTGTTCCCTATTTGTCTTGTCATATAAAACTGAATTTAAAAATCTGCATGAATTGATGAACATACGGTATTTTAATCATCTAAAACGATATGCCAGACACTGTAGACAAATGTAATTGCATATTTAGACCTGTTCTTCTGAAAGCATTTTAAGCAAAGCACATGCAGATTCAAGCCAATTAGAGTAGGAATACTGAGGCAAGGTCAAAGGACCGGTTATTATGAGACAAGTCCAGGTGAGTACTTTGCAAGATGGGGAGCAAGATCTGGGTCAATAAAAAGACCTTAATCCAGCAAAGGTGGCATGTAGGTCAACAAGACTAGATAGAGAGGAAATTTACTTCCAGTAAAGACTAAACCGACCTATTAGGAAGCCTCCTTACCCTTTGCATGTATTTGTGCATTGGTATGTCCCAACATGATGTTGTGAGGAACTGCAGGCTATAAACAACATGAGAAGCCATCCCCAGGTGGGTTCCTGCACCGATCCCTCCTCTAGTAATGTGATATCCATGAGCTGAGATGGATTTGCTGTCTGGGGAAAGGTTTATTGATTTGAAGATGTAGAAGAAAGGAAAACCAATTTGTGGGACATATGACCCGACAGCTGGGGAGACCTAACAAGCTGTTTAGCAACAAAGGTGAGACCCTCACACGTGGGGCACGTTTGTAGAGCTGCTGACTTTTTCAAAGAGAAACTTTATGGATTGTTTCCTCTATGCGGCAGTCCTCATTAACTTATTTAATGAACCAATAGAGAAAGAGTTGGTGTGTGTGTGTATGTGTGTGTAAGTAGTGGAAAAACCAATACTTACACACACTCTATCGTATACTCTACTGTGCTGTAGAGTATATGACCTTGTTGACTATGGATGTGTTCTAAAAACTTTTTTGTGTATATATATATACAGTATATATATACAGTACATATACTGTATATACTATACAAAGTGGCTATATTTTATATTTTAAAATATTTTTTATAATCTTAAATTGTGCATCTATTAATTTTTCACCCATAACATTTTAATAAAATCAGTTTGTTTCATGAATTTAATGAAATAAATTGTATTTCATGTCGAATGTCATCTCAAGACATTTGACAACAAAAAAAATCAGTTTCTATACATTCATTCATAGTCAATCCAATCACATATTTAAAGTCACTTGCAACCATTAAAATTTCATATTAATAAAAAAAAAATTCACTCATGGTCAGTTCATTATGTCAACTGTTAAATGTTTTCTACATAAGGAAATCCTCTAGTCACCTACTTTGCAGCAATCCCAAGCTCGTACGTTCAGCCTGAGCATGAGGCGACGAAGTGGAGGCCAACTCCTCTTCCAGAACATCCGGGACACTCTGGCTCAGTGTGAGCGGCCATCTGACACGACAAACTGGAGGTTTGAGAAGACGGAGTAGGCCCGCAGAAACACAAAGGCGCTTCTGTGGGTGTACTTTCTCTGTTAATAAAAAAGTAATGAGTTCATAGCAGGAACAGCTCCCAAGAGTAGCTGCTTTAATGGCTTCATCCAGCAGAAAAACAAAGCTAAACAGATACTCTCTGAGCCATTAGCGACAAACTGAGTACATGTGATTAGTCACAGAAAAACTCCTTGTATTGTTTTGTGTATAGGAGACGGGATTAAACCCAGAAACACATTGCCAAGTGCATCGTCTTATACAAAGGCAACAGAAAGCTATTGGCAGCAATAGCTCAGTCGATAGCTCCCTGCAGGAAGATGTCACAACTCAACAGGAGCGCCAGGCCAGATGAAACTTCTGTGAAATAAAAAAAATAGAAAAAGAGGGAATGAACATAAAGTTAATGGCAGCAATTACTGCAAAAAATCCATAACTTAAGAGTTGTAGGAGAAAGTGGAACGAGGAAAGGTGGTCAGTGTGTCTTTCACTAGCCTCAGTCCACCACAGCATATAGAGATGGTTTAGGACAACATAAGCTGGTCTAACTATATAAACTTTATCCAAACTGAACATTTTAAAGCTACTCTCAGTATTAGACAGGGTTCCACAGAGGAGGAGCCTGATAATTAAAATCTGTATCCCATTATACTTTGAAGGAATCACCAGTAGAGCTGTGGCCCGAGAGTGAAGTGCTTTGTTCGATACGTGTAGAACAATCACATCTCTAAACTAATTAGGGAATTTTAAATTGTGTTTTGCATTTAACAAAGAGGCAATAAGGAAAGCTAAAATTGATTGTAAAGAACTGCAATATTCCATTTCTACTGCTATTGTCCATATCTGGATTTGTCATTCAACTGAAACATCATAATCAAAACGAACCTAAAAATATAAAAGAATATCTTTCTTGTTAGCAGCAACTGCAATCACATCTTTAAGATAGTTGAGTGAGATTATTTCACAAAAGTGTAAAACCTGATTAAAATCCTGCTACTGCATCTCAGCTGAGCTTTGACTAGGCCTATCCAAAACCTTTGTTTTGTTCCCTTGTTGTTTGGTTTTGTATTTTTCATCATTCAAAGGACTTATTGGTGTGTTTTCAAATCATTGTCCTGCTGCAAAGCTCGAGAGTTCTAGAGATTTATTGGTGGATTATAAATCTCAAATCCTCTTCTTCAGGATTTTCTGCCAGAGATCAGAAGTCAAGGCTCCAGGAGTCATAAGATGAAAACTGATCCACAGACCATCACACTACCTGCACCGTGTGTGAATTGTGTTTTTTTTTATGAGACTCTGTGTTAGTTTTACACCAAATAGGATGCAAACTTTGTACAAAGGTTGTTTCTGGAAAATGTTAGTGTTTCAGTCAGCTGAGGCTTTTCTCTTGGTACTCATACAACTCATGATTGTTGCTCATGTTCAGCTTCTTTCTCATCACTGAGTCTTGAACACTGACCTTGACTGAGACAGCTGAGGCCTTCTGGGCTTTGGACACTGCTGCTCTTCCTTTGACATCTTGAATGAACACTGTTTGCAGTCGTAGAGTGATTTTGATAGGCTGGCCAGATGTGTTAAAGTTTAGCACTGTTCCATGTTTTCTCTATTTGTTGATAATACAGAAGCTCTGACTGTGGTTCTCTGGTGTCTAATCTCTTTCTAGATGGATAGATTTCAATAAAACTGCTATGCATTTTATTTTTTCTAGATGTTTGACTTTTTAAAATAGCCTACTTTGAGGTGGTCAGACACATTAAGTGGGTTGTTAAGCCTTAAAGTCTGAAACCCAGTTTTCTGAAAAACCGAAATGTTATAAATCTCTTATTTAACCACGGAAAGGCGATTACTCTTTCACATAAGGCCAGCTTTTCCTGCCATAAATCATCATTTGAAATCTGCATTTGGTTTTTACTCAGATTCTTTTTGGACGTTTGCTGTAAGTTTCTTTGGAAATCTGGGCGGAATTGAGCTGCTTCCTACTCGGGATAGAAATTACAACGATGCCTCCTTGGACTCTCCCCTCAGAGGTTTAGTGAGGAAAAGCAGCTGATCTGATTCCTGGCTTGCCCCAAACTGGCGCTCAGTGGAGGAATTATTTCTCCCAGCTGGCTGGAAGGATCTGGCTATTATCCAGCCTGAGCTGGAAACACAGAGCGTAACTCTACTCCCATTTTTTTCCCCCCACTGCTTCCCTAAAGTGGACTTAAATGGTTCAGAGAATGGAAATCAATGAGTTTGATAATAACTGTCAACCTTTGCATCAGTAACAACTTTATTCTGTTCATCATTTTTGCACCAACTGTGACCCAAAAGGAGCTCTGACTTTGTCACATTTGGTCAACTCATTTGACATACCAAACATGTGCAAAAATAATTATATATATACACCTGCCTATGGTTCAAGTATCACAATTTATTACAAAAACTAGATTTTTTTTGTTTTTGTTTTTTCATCCATCTGTGTTGCCATGCTTTAAGCATATAACAATACAGTATAAAATCTCAATTTAAAGGTAAGGACATTAAAAGCAAAGAATAGAGATGATGTTGCAGCATCGCAGAAGTTAAGACATGCTTGTTACTGTACAAAAAGAACATTTCCACTCTAATTCGAGCAACCAGACAAAAAAAAAAAGAAAAATGCAAACCAAATTGCATTTTACAGCATTTAATCTGGTCCGACTGCATTTCAAAGTGTTACAAGAAAGACTGCTTTTGAAAACCTTTTACAGGAAAATTAACACAAACACTCTGCAAATGATAATGGATATGCTGAGATGTTTTTTTTTTCTTTTTTGTCCACAGCCCAAGGCACTCAGGCTCACATGTTGGCAATGATCAGAGTCGCTCTTTGCACAAAAATCACGTCAAGCGGGTGGTTTTTAGAGAAAGGAGAGTGGTCGAGAAACGGTTTTGTCTTTTTCAAAGCCTCCAAAAGCAAACCTTGCTGCTAGATGAGTCCACCTGCGTGTTCTCCACAGTGCAAACCTCTGGCAGTCGAGACAGAAAAGACCGCTGGAGATTCATTAGTTTTCTTTGAATTGTGTGACATCAGTTTTCTAAAAAACCTGCGCGAACTTTTCCTGCTGCACGCTTGAACTCGGCCCGTTATTTGTTTGCCTTCACGCTGTAACTTCTTCCTTTCAGAAGTGCCATCTCTTACCTTTTTCCCCAAATGAAACCACATGTGCTGACAAGCAACGCCAGATGCCAAAAGTTGACCTCTTCAGTGACCTCCTCCCACACCAGAAAATCACTTAAGAACCTGCAGATCTCTCACAAATAAAGTTTTCAAAATACCTATGAGAAAAATTCCAGTTCGCCTTCACTGAAAAAGTCTTCTCCTTATCCTTCAGGCTGGCTGACTAACCACCGTGGCAAAAGTGGCATTCGCAAATGTTTTATTCTTCATCCGCGGCTCAGTTCAGTTGAGATGGCGGCAAGCTTCGAATGTCCACTTCGAGGCGCCGCCGTAAATGTCCAGGCTCGTCTCCATCCATGCAAACACGTTGCCCACTTGAGCTTTGCTGCTGCAGGTTGCTAGATTGTAAATCTCCCCTTCGGAGAGCTTCCGATCCCAGATGTGGAAATTCGCCAGGTCTCCGACAAAAGCCTGTGTGGCATCGAACCCCCCGCCATAAGTGTCCTGTGGCAAGGAGAATCCATTTTAATGAAGCGGACCAAGTGGTTGCATGAACAGAAAGTGAAAGACAAATGTGCATCCTAAATGGATTTTAATTGCCTCTTGTTTTTTGCACCAATGTTCTAATTATGGAGTAAAAAATTTGCTGCTTTCATAGTGGTAAAACTTTTGAATCCAATGAAAAATTAAGGTCACATAACAGCATTTCAGTTCATCCCTGAAGGCACAATCTTTATCAGAATTTTGTTAAACTTTAAGTATCAATGCACATGCTGCTGTTTGACCGATGCTTTCAAATCAAGAAGATAACTTGAATCATTATTTAATAATATCCAAGATGACTGCACAGGAAGGGCAGGGAAGCATTAAATCCACACCGCTTCTTGTTTACCTGCTCTTGGCCAAGGATTAACAATCCCTGGGGTTTGATAGGATGATACGGTGCCAGATTCTCTCCGCCTCCTCTTTTGACGCCATCCTGGTAAGCTTCCCAGACCCCGTCCCGAGTCGTCCAGGTTACGCATATGTGGTGCCACTTTCCGTCATTGATGAGAAAGGGCAGCTTTGCGACCTTCAAGGAGATGCAGTACATGATATCTCAGAACCATGCACCGTAAAAAAAAAAAATTTTTGGAGAGAGCTTTCTGTTAATCAAGCAATTTAAAAAAAAAAATGAAGTTCAAAATATGCTATCAAGTATCATTCTAATGTTACTTGTGTGGTTTGCAGTAGAGGACAGTAAGGCTTTGCTTTCTAAAAGTAAAAAATAGAAAAAGTTACAAAAATATGAAACCATTTAAGTATTTTTTCCAACTTAGCAACAGCGCTAAGGCTAACGTCAAACTTGCTAACCAACCCGGCTTTATAACCCTTAAGTGGTGTGTGTCAGGTATACAATTAGCTTATTTTGCTCGTGTACAAGGAGCTTATCTTAGACTAAAATCTGTGAAGGTCAAGAATTTGACTTCCGTCGAGCCATACCTTGTCGTTTATCAGTATCTCCATGGGGTTGTTCCCCCATTCTATGAGGACCAGCTCATTGGCCTGACCCGGTACTGCATAGGAGAAAGGTGTCCCCACTCCAGGGGACGCATTCGACTTCAGCCACATGCACACGGTCAGGGCGTACATCTCAGGCAAGCTCTTCTTCACTTTTGCATACATGTAGTTGGTCCTCAGAGGGAATGTGAGCTGGAACTTATCCAGGGGCCTGTTTTCTCTTTGACCTGTTGGCATCAAACACGAATTGGTGACCATTATATATGCTTCCTAGTTCTCTCTCTCTTTATTTATTTTTTTTAAATTTACCTTCCGTTAAACATTGATAATTTACTCAGTTTGCACACACAACCTCGGGATTTGTATTGGAATTATGCATTACACAACAAATCCACAATAGTAGGGCTCCAGATTTGCTTTAATCTTGTTGCAGGATAAACCCATCACTGGAGCAGTGACGTTGGTAACTAAAACATGTCTTTGCTATACGCCATCATGCATGGATGTCATCATAGGGCTCCCAAACAAATGATGGATGGTAGTATTACTTTTTAAAAAAATCAAAATTGGAAATGGAGGTAAGAGACTTTTTTTCAAAAATTTGATCTGGAAAAAGTGGAGCAGGATGATGCGGGAAAGTACATGAGATTCTGCTCTGATGGCAAGACTTAATCATCTACAGAGTTCATTTCAATGTATTATAATTAAACGATATAAACCGATTAAATCACTTTCCATCCTATGCGTGGAAAAGATCAACCCCCTCGTCCCATGTACCTTTTTCTAAATCCGTGATCCTTTGGTGTAGGGAGGTGAGCGTGGACTCCACTTTCCCACGCTGCTCGGTCTCATTCCTGAGACCGGGCTTCCCTTCCTCGATGCTGTTCACCCGGGACAACACATGCTTCTCCAAGTCGTCGATTTTACTTTGAAGCAGGTCCTTCAGGCTGTTGGTCTGCACCGAGTTGTTGCTCCTGCTGAATTGCTGTCAGGGAGCGAAACCTCGTTAAGTTCAGTTATACAATCATTTTTAAAAGTGAATGTCTAAGCGCAAACTGTATATTGTGTTTTAAAATACGAAAAGGTTTCATTGTTACAATGATTTGTAAGTTATTTTTCTTCAAATTGAGCTTTGCGCAGAGTTGAGGCGCCGAAAACGACTCCAGACGCATCACCCTACCTCCAGATTCTCCAATCTCTGCTTCAGCGACTGTAAAGTCTGAGAGAGCTGCGTCAAAGTCTCCGCGGGGCCTCTGGACACGTCCCCCATGGTGTTTTTGGTCCCTGCTTCTTTCCTCCTGCCCCCGGGCCGCGCGTCCCCAGGCTCCACGCCGCCGCTCTGACTCTCGCACCGGGCCAACTTTGAGGTCAGCTCCCGTATGGTCTCCTTCTGGTTGATGATCGTCTCCTTCTGCTGCAGCACGGTCTCCCGCAGCTGCATTACGGTGGTTTTCAAGTCCTCCCCAGGCACGCTGTTCTGTAGCGTGGCCGCGCATATGTCCACATCCTTGGGCACGGACGTGCATATGAACTGCGTCTGTCCGACAAAGTCCTGGGATAAACTCTCCAGAAACACACAGGAGAAAAGCAAAAGTCTCCAGGAGAAGCCGCTCCTCGTCGCCCACATCCTGCCGTGGTGTGCGCCCGCTTTTTTTTTTTTTTTTTTCGTTTTTTCTTTTTCTTTTAGTTGACGAGCCGCAGTGAGTGTGCTCCTGTTGTGGTACTCCGCCTGTGCGAGCGCAGCCGCTTTTATACGCGACGTGCCCGGTCGGTTCTGCGCAGAGCAGCTTCACTGCATCACAACCCGGAGGGGCGGCGGGAAGCGCGCTGCCCCGTTTAGAAAGAGAGAAAGGGAAGAAAATAAAAGAGTGGCTTTGGATTCGAGGGATGAAACCCATTTTCCTTCCATGGTGCCACATGTTAAATCTTTGATCACTTAGAGTGTTTGTCATTTCTTGGCTCTGTATTATTCATCTGGAAAAAAGCAAAACAAAACATGGATTTGTTGGAAGGGAGGAAGGCAGGGACTTGTGTGTGGCGCTTGGCCAAAAGGAGCCAGCTGTGTGTGTGTGTGTGTGTGTGTGTGTGTGTGTGTGTATTTTGTTCTGCGTGCTCTGGAAACTGTAGGTGGATGAATCCAACACACAGCAGAAGTTTGCGTTCAGAAATCTCAGCAGCACCAAGGACAGCTCCAGCCACCAAGAGCGGATTTTCTCTTTCTGTCCCCTCCCAGTTCTCACTGTTTGTCTTCTTTGTTTCCTTCTTTGTCAGATCATAAAAGATAAACTGCATTAACATAGAGTACTTAGCAAAAACATGCGAACTCTTCAAAGTATAGTCCATAGTCGTGTAGTGGAAGCAAAAGTGTGAGGCTTTCATTGATTTGCTTAGAAAAAATCCAGCACGTGTTCCGCCCCCTTACTCTGATACATCTTAATGAAATCCTGTTCTACTTGTTGCCTTTGAAAAGTCACTTATAAAACTATTGCTTTTATAGTACTTTTATAGTACCTACTTGTTGCAATCAAAGCAGAGTTGATGCACATTCGATCATAAAATGTGAATTATTGCAAAGATTGTATTTTTGTATAAATCCAAACAGGCCTATTCATGGATTCAAAACCCCAAAACAAACACACACGAATGAAGCCAGAATTCCTCTGACGCAAGGTCGACTAGTTCTCTCTAACACTCTAATATTTTAATATGTAATGAAAGCATGCCAGCTCTCAGATTAAAACTGGCTCAGAAGATAAAGTACGTGCATGAGGGGGGAAAAAATAGGTCTGCATGTGACTGTTTAATAGTAGGTTAAAAAGTTCTCTGGATAATTGCTCCCATCTACAGCAGGTCAGTGAAGTCGAACGCTTTGGAACACCTAAATGTGGAAGTGAATGATTAAATGGTTCTCCGGAGGGATTATCTCACATGAAAGCTTTGAAATGTACCAAAATGATTATTTTATGGCCAAAAATACCTTTTATCTGCTATACTGTGCTGGTTTCTAACCTGTCTCACTTTTCTTTATTTTCAAACCTGTTTTTCTCTAAACATTGATGACATTTTGATCAATGTTTTTTTTTTGTTTTGTTTTTTTTTCAGACTTTCTGAAGGTCGTTATGATTGCCAGTCATTGTACCCTATCTGTGTGTGTTTTAAAAAGCAAAGGAAATTGACTATTGGGAGTAAAAGAGTGAGAAGCTGTGTCTACAGCAGATCAATGAGACACAGAGAGAGACCAGACGCCTAATCACTCTTTATCATCAATTGTAGGCCAAGTTTTACCCAACAGTTTTTTTCTTGGGGGAGATAAACTTGTTGATACATGAGGTTCCTTGAAAAACCATCTATGACCTTTTCAGCTTTTCATATTTTGTCATTACAATCACAAACTTCCATTTGTTTTTTTTAATGTTGTTTTTTAGCATTTGGATAAACAATAGGAAAGAAAAGGACAGTGCACTTTTTAAAGCAATTACAAGCTGACATGTTTTCACTAGTCTTTACCAGCATTTTTATCAAATTGGTATCTGTCCGATGAGTAAAACTGCTCTGATATTAATAATCAATGTTTATTCCCGTATTGTTCCTGTTTGAACCACCTCCTCATTTCCAAGTCTTTTTCAAGTCTTGGAGTTTTTAGCTCCATCCATCTTACTGTTGAACCTGACGAACCTCCCTCTTCTGGCCTGAGAAAAATACTTCCACAGAATAATGCTCCGACCACCAAGTGTCATGCTTAGGGTGTTATGTTAGTTTTCTGCAGCACAAAAGTTTTGCATATGAGCCTATAAGTTGTGTTTTGGTTCTTCATGACGCTTTTGTTCAAATGCTTCCCGTGTTCACTATTTACATGGCTTCAGGCAGAATGTGAACAGGACTTTGAATGGATTTTGTCGTCCCAAATATATGGACGCCTAATAGTTGTCCAGTCAGCAGATTCTCCAACCTCATGTGTGGATCTCTGCAGCTCCCCCACAGTCACCATGAGTTATTAGGCTGCTTTCTTATTGATGCTCTCCTTGCCTTGGCCAGCCTGCCAATGTCAGCTGACTTTCCTGTCTTGGCAGGCTTGATCTTGGAAATTTCAGATAATATTTTATAAATACAATTTTACTACATAAACCGCTGTAGCCTTCTCAACAACTTTCTCCCCGACCCGTCTGCTGTGTTTACTGGTTTTTGTTTGTTCACCGCTGTTCTCTAACAAACATCCGAGGTTTTCATTTACACAGAGGATACAATCCAACTCCATTCACAGTCATGACTAATTGTTCTCTGAACAATTGCACTGGAGTTTATTTTGGGATATTACTATTTTTCATTTTTTTAGACTTTCATATATAAAAAAGCAAATGTGTGTTTTTTCCCATGTCATTATGTGCTACTTTGTGTTTATCCATCACATAAAATCCCAATAAAACACACTGAAGTTGAAGACTGCAATTAGCTAAAAGGGATACAAATAGCTTAGTGTTTTTCTTTCCTCTCAAACAAATTCCTGCTTGTATTTTGTTTTTAAGACTCAACTGAAGCAATGGGAA
This sequence comes from Xiphophorus couchianus, assembly GCF_001444195.1. Lineage (NCBI taxonomy): Eukaryota > Metazoa > Chordata > Actinopteri > Cyprinodontiformes > Poeciliidae > Xiphophorus > Xiphophorus couchianus. The sequence goes on along the minus strand of NC_040243.1, from coordinate 16,306,401 downwards.
ACATTTGTGTCTTTATGACAGAGTGCTAACAAAGTGCTAAAAATATTTTTTCATTATTTTTACTACTGTCAGAAATGAAATCTTTCTTTTCCAATGTTTGTGTAAGGACATCGAAGGTTTTTTTTTAATTACATCTGAGTCGTTTATCTTTATCAAGCACAAAATAATCAATTACCGTGGGAATAAAGAGTAGAACCAGATAAAGTGCAAAGAGAAGTTGACCTCTGGAAAAGCTCAAAGGTCTGTTTATCAAGACCAAAAGAGACGATACAAGAACATCTGATTGCTTGGAAACAAAAGGTTAAAAGGTCATGGATGACTCCTATCAATAAAACAGTATTCATGTTGTTGGTATTGCATAACAATTTTGATAACACAGGAATGAATCAATGTTATGTGTTTAACATGACTTGTATAAGGAAAGTGTTTTAATGTGTGACATAACTTGCTGTCAGAACTTCTGTATTTGTTGCTTTACTGCCCCCTGAACATTTTGTATTCCTCTGGATAACAGTCCATTTGAGTCCTGCAACAAAGTCCAAGGGAAATGAAATGGGACAGAGGGAGAGCTTTGGCGGGTTTCCTCTCGGTTCTTTATCCAGAGTAGATGAAAAGTCAATGATATTATTAAAAACAGATCAAAAAGCTTTACAGAAGCACAGACAACAGCTTTTTGAGACAGACATGAAAGTGATAAAAATAGACGTTTGGGTGATGTAACAGTGCAAGATTTGCAGGAAGGCTGCTTATATAGGAGGTTTTGCAAAAAAAAAAAAAAAAAATGGACCGATACAAAAGGAAAACATTGGTCAAAGATCGAGAACGGCTCGGTTCAGCTCACTCAGATCTGACTTCAGTAAAACCTTTTCGTTTGTCTTTTTGTTTGGTCACAAAAACAAACAAAAAGCAGCTCATGATCTGCTCCACTGGAGCAGAATAACTCAGTTGGATGTTTTGTATTTAGATAATGTAAGACAAAATGTTTTCTCAACTCTGAACCATATTGCTGGTGTCATAAATCAAATCAGCACTTTCTTTTTTTTGGTAAACCTCCAAAAACCAAAAGGAAAATTTTCTTTAAAAAGATGATATATGCATATATAATGAAAGTATCAAGCAGAAAATATAACATGATATGAACAATATTTTTGTTACGCAAATTGACTTTATTAACTCTTTGGCCTGCATTCAAAATGCTATGTGTGGTGAAAGACTAACACACGGTATAAACACAGTATGTATTTATATAGTGCTATTGTTTCATATAAGCTAAACAAATATCCTTCCATGCTCTGCCACCTCTACACCTTATTGACAATCATTGGTGGGTCCTAAATCCAGAGTAGGATTTCCATTTTTTTAAATATATTTTTTTAACTTTCACAGAAGTAATACTGATGCATCAATTGCGTTTCTGTAAATTCAATTTCACTTCATTTTCCTGCGCAGTCTGCATAATCAGTCACAATAGTCCGGTTCCAGTCCACCCTGAAACAAAAGAGAAATGCACTCAGTCTGTCAATATAACATAATTATTCAGAGCCGCCCACACAAATAAATCTCGGAGCCATATGCCTGAGGTCTAAAAAACAATCCTTGCTGCTGCAGAAACAAGTTGTACCTCGGCGCGGTCACCTACTCCTCCCAGACGCACTGGGCTCCCATATCTTCATAACGGTGAGTTCAGCCCACAAGCAAACCGCGTTGTGCCGCAATTTTAAAAATTAAAAAAGAAACTGTGACAACTGTTGAACTTCTAAAGCATTTAGCTGCTCTGCTCATGAAATAATAATAAGCTTGGATGAAATGATGATTTCTTCTGCAGCACAACAATCGATGTCGATGAAGCTGATCTTATAAAACAACAAAAGCAGCAGTTTGTAGCTGCTGTTCTAATCATACCCTCGCTATTGCTTCGGTTTGGTCAAAACTTGGCCGCTCTCCGTCTGTTGTGTTGAGCACTATTCTCTCAATAATGCATTCATACACAGAGGAAATGCACTGGCCAGCACCAGAGATCAATAGCTGTAATTTCACATGCTGGCACTGCGCCCCCACTGGATTTCTCTCCCTGATTTATTTTTCCCTTACTGCTCCAGAACAGATCATTTTAAGATGGACGAATTTTCTATAAGACTCTGTGTCTGTTCAAAAAGACAAGAGCAGACACACGTTTTTAATGCAACTCTATGAGCCTCCCCGTTCTTTTCCAGATACAAAGTATTTGAGGTACAACATATGGTATATCATAGCACTTTATTTCAATAATGTTTAACATAATTCACAAAACACTGTTTGATCATATATGATCAAACAGTGATACCACCTATATGTGGAAAAAAAGTACAGCTTAGCTCATGTAATTCATACTCCAAGCAGATTAAAATATAACAAAATAATTTCAACTAATAATATTAATTCTGAATCTATTCAGTTTACTTAGCACAAGTTCAGAACACATCATCTCAAGGCACTTCACTGATATAAAATGATATAGGTATTTACTAAGATCGGGTTTTCTTTAAATTAAAAATCCTTTCTATCTATTATTAGCCTTATTAGTGGTATAGTAGTATAATTCTTCTCTTTTTTTGATTGAACAAGCTTGTTAACTTGCCTGTTTTGCACTGTAATGTAATAGTAGCAGAAAAAAAAATAGAATGACACTCTTTTGTTAAATTGCATGTTTTTCTATGTACTGTAGTGAAAAAAACAACAAACACAAATGACCATAGTCTCACTGGACGTAATAAAGTATCACAGCTGCAGCAGAATTGGAACCTGAAAATGATCCAAAACATATCAGTAAATCCATTAAAGGACTGGTTCAAACTAAGTCCTTTCCTCAGGCAAAGTCCAGATCTTAATGTCATTGAGAGGCTATGGGACGACTTGAACCAGACTTTATCTGCAGGAAGTGGTAACAAAAAAACAAACAACAAAAACAATAGACCTCAATATCTGTACTTTTCCTAAAAGTAAAATATATTTTTAAATGAATGTTACATTTTTTAATTAATACATTATTCTACTCATGAATGATTTTTTTCTCTTTCTTTTAATCTCAAGCACCTTTTCTGATTAATAAAAAAAAAATAAAAATGGTTTTCTTGTTGCACTTTATTATGTAACACATAATAAACTGCAGGGGAACTGTAGTTCTACTGAAAATATATGGTGGTATTCAAATTATCAAATCATCATTCAACACATCAAAATAGTGTTTGTTTAAACCTCTACAATCTGTTTGATTTTTATAACATATTACTGTTCTTCCTTACTGTCTTCATGTGTTTTACAGGAGAAAAGCAAAGGAAGCAAGAGTTCAGTCAAAGTTTGTTACATAAACTTTTTTAAAACTGGGAAAAATGGATGCATCCATAGCATGCTATGAGGAGTGAACCTTAGAATTTTGCAATAAATGCAACACTTTAGGTCAGAAACAGTATAAAAAAGAGGCTTAAACAGATACAGAAACACTGTTTAAATGGAATAAAAGCAGCATGTGAACTATCTCAGTATGCAGATGTTCAGTGCGCTGCAAATCTGAAGAAGCTACTGGCTACTCCAAATAATGCCATGTTTTACCAGGCCAGCAGCGTATACTATTTGAATAATTAAGTTATTTATAAATTATGAGCAAAACCTAATTAGCTGGTATTTTGTGTCTTGGGCCACAGCCACCCTCTCCAAAACAAAGCAGGGGAAAAGATTGCCAGTTTCAGGGTCACTGGAACTCAAGTATGCAGTGGCTGCAAGAGACGAGGGAAATGTCTGGCCGTGTGTCGTAAAAAAATAAAAACTGCCCAGAGAGGCTCATTAAGGCAAAACATTTTACTTACAATTCCTCACTGTTTTTTTTTGTTTTTGTTTATGTTTTTCCCTCGCGGTCCACTAATGGACTTTCTAATATTGTTTTTTGGTATCTTATTTTTTATTAAAATTTGTGCGTTTTTTTCCTTTTGCTGCATGAAAAATCTGAAATTGATAATATGCATCAGTTGACAGGAATTTCTTCGTAGGGAGTTCTAACTTGAATGGCGCTCTGGACGAACCCTTCTCCCCTTTGCCCCAATAACAATCATGTCAAACGCAAATAAACATGAGGGGGAAAAAATGCCTTTTTCTTCACAAACGGCATAAAGGTTTTGTAAATGTCAAGATGATCCTTGAAGTTTAGAAAAATCCGGTTTAGATTTGATCAGTCGAAGATGATGCATTTCTCATAAATATTATCACGTATTGTGGGGGGGGGGGGGGTCGCCTATAAATAACCACAGCCAACAAAACCAGACCAGAGTGAAGAAATATGAAATTCGACTGCAGGATTCTGCTTTGTGTTTATTTCTGTAAATATCGCAAGAGGCACAGGATTGGAGTCGATACGCTGACAGCAGTACAAACATGGCAGGGAAGCTAAACTATTAAAAGATTCCAGCATAGATTTGAAGGAAGGAATGTCTTCCCTGGTCTTCTAGTCTTCTCTGGTCCTCCTTACAAACTTTCAGTGTCCCTTATTACTGCTTAATTTTCCCAACTCAATGCAGTGTTTTCACATATAAATAAGTCATTGTACTGCCTCTGTACAGATAAGAGGCAGGAATCTGAATAAAACATGACAAGAAAATATATAAAATAAGAAAATACATTTGCACATACTCAAAGACCCAGACTGCTAAACTGACCATCTATCTAATACCATATCAAATATCTAACATGACTTTGATAGATTTTACAGAAAAGTCTGAGTAGTAACTTTAAAAACACATCTCGTACTGAAATGCTAAGTCTGTTTCTTGCAGCGCTTACACTGCACACAACACAACAGCATTAGCGGTGTGTCAGACAAAGATTTTTGGTGTCCACTACCCATTGACTGGAAATGCAAAAACGCAACAGAAACTTGTCAGGGCCAAAGATGTCTTTGGCAGTGAGCCACATCAGAAACCACCAGCAGCTAATGTGGTGTTATGTCACTGCTGAAGTTTACTAAATATATGCGCATAAATGCTGCATTCTTTTTGTTCTTGTGGTGTAAATAATTTTCCTACAAAATCTCTCAATGTCTGAACTAGTCCACCGTGAAATCCTGCATATCCATAGAATACTTTGATATGTGTGCAGAACAGAAATCAAGCATTTTTTTTATTCCTCTCTTACCACTGCTCACTGTTTGAAGTTTTTTAGCACTCTTACTGCTGATTTCATTTTTTTTGTCTCTTATTGTGTGTGATCTATTGTGGACTGCACTTTTGCACCTCAACCTCTTTGAGAGTTTTCTAATAAATTGATCATTTTTGTGTCATGTTAACAAACCTCTCCATCATGCAGTTGGGTGCAAAAATGTGCACAATGTTTAATTCAAGCTCCAATTAAAACCTTTTACATCTTCTAACATTGTAGTCGCAAACTTGAACGTACTTTCTTTGGATTCCGTGTCACAGGACAACATATAATGGAAGTGAAGAAGTGGAAGGGAAAGGCTAAATCTCTCCCATTCAAAAAGAAAAACCCGTAAGAATTTGAATTCGGTCTCCTTTATTCTAATAATATTGTGCTGCCTTTTGTAAATTAAGCAGGACAAGTAAGGTTGAAAACCGCACTAGAACGCCCCCTGGTGGATATTTTGCTATGTTGTTTTGGTGACGCTAAAAGAGAAAATAGATCCAAGATGGAGGAACGCAACACCGAACGGTTCATGGAGTTAAGCTGATTATTATCTTTATACATTGTGTTTCAGACAAGATTTGTTCGTAAGTATTGGTTAATTGTGAAAACAATAATTGTCTCTTTGTTTTATGTAACTGTGGTGTAAATAATTGTACGCTGGAGTCATTTAGGAAAATGTTTATTTTTATTTTATTATTTTAGCTCGCAGCAAGAATGGCTAATTTGCAATGTTCGTTGGTATAATACTCAGTCTTGTACGTTTCAGTTTACGATGGCCAAAGTGATGGCAGTGGTCAGGGGCCACTCTTCAATAAACAGGTAAAAAAGAAAGAAGTTTGGTTATTGGAGCGTCCCTGTCTGGCTGTCTAGCTGCTGAAAACTCGAAATCTCAGGGCGAGGGCAGCACAAATAGAATGATTTGGGTCAAAATGTATCTTTGCATTAGATGAGACTTAAATCAAACATGAAAATATGTGGCCAGTCTTGAAAATCGCTGTTCCCTCCATCCAGTCAGATTGAGCTTAAAAATGAGCATAATTTTCTGTAAATAAATGTGAAAAACCAACGGATATATCATCCCAAGACGGACACAGTTGCACCAAAAGAGATTCCCATGACAGGCTTTTTAGATTTAGTTGTATTTAGCAATGTGACACTACTTTGTTGTGCTCGATCACAACAGAAACACACTGAAGTTAGTGGCTGGGATGGGAAAAGCATGGAGACATGAGGCCACTTTAAATGCAATCACTTGCTTCACTCTGACCAGTGATCATTCTTTGTCCTATCATCGCCACTGCTGCTCTGCGTGCCGTTCCGGTGAATTCATGAGGCACCGTTCTCTTTCGGTACCTGAAGGAACGCTACATTATGAATTAAGCATCAGACATTCTCAGGCTCACATCACAAATCGCCCTGTGGATTGGATTTCAATCTCAGCTCTTGATTCCTGCAGCATTGTTGAAGGCTGACTCCCGGACTCTTCATTACTTTAAATCAAACCGTTCTTGTTGCTGTCCTCCGGAAAAGCTGCTCCCAGACATACATCAGGCAAGAAATTTGCAATGATTTGCCACATGAGGCTTTCCAAGTCATTATAGTGAGCTACTGTTAAAAAGAAAGAGAATCCAAACAGTTTGGCAGAGATTTGCTGAGGTGTAACTATAAATGCCACACACATACACGAGCGAAAATTACAGTACGTCCAGATAGTTGATTATACTATATTTAGTTGATTTTGGTGTAATGTTACATGGAGACAGTTACTATATGCTCCTGGCATGTGTTCGTGACGCAGCGTAGCTCGTCATGCATGAGCAGCGTGTAGGTGGGGGGGCTCAGCTGTCAAAGAAGCTGTGGAGGCATGAAGCGCTGTCAAAAGATGCTGTCTAATGAAGAGACAGATTCTTGCTGTGCAACACAAAGGGAAAGTGAGTGACTTGCTCAAGGCCTCTGTCTGGCTTTTTTTTTTGTGTGTGCAGAAAAGACTGAAAACATCACGCTGGAGCACCCAGAGTAGGAAAGGAAAAGAATAAAAAATAAAAGTTGAGGGCTGGTGGAGAAAAAGTTGAGCCTTAAAGCTGCAAACTTGTTGAGATTCAACCCCACCTACACTTCATTCGCTTTATCAACATGGAGTTAAACAGAGCACTTTCAGATGCAGTGAAATGCTCCTGCCGAGGCCCATACTTTAAGGCTTTCTTTTGAGGACCCAGATGTTTGTTAGTTGTAGTGTGACACATCCCTAAACAGAGAATTTCAAAAGTGTACCCACACACTCACCCCGGTTAAAATGGCAGCCGGTGCAATGATGCAGTAGCCAGGTTGTAATACAGTAAATGTGCACAAGCTGAGGACAATAATTTAGAGAAGGACATTTTGATACAATAACAGCATTCATTCCAATTTTTTTATTTTTAAACGTGGATGAAATAACAAATAGTTTTGTTGTCCTGACCCCAAAGGATGAAGAGAGACCTCAGAAATGTATTCAAATCAAAAAACAAATCAGATTTTCTAGAGAACAAATTAAAAAAAAAAAAATCAAACCGTCATGTGGCAGCCAGAGTTACTGGATATACTGTGTATACACACACATTTCCTAGTGCATGTGTGTGATAACAGGTCTCGACTTTAGCAATCAGATTCTTTATTTAGTCACTTTTGACACAAGCAGGTCAGCCACCTTGAAATATTTAAAACCGTGCATGTAAAAATGTATAAATAGTTGGGGAATAAAAACAAGAGCTAAAGTATTACAGTCTAAATAGGTCAAATATGAAACGATTCTTGTTTTGGTGCCTCTATGTGATGCTAATCGGCGACCTGTGATAAAACACCGCCGGTCCCAAAATGTTGCATAAATTAGCACTTCACAGTTTCTCGCCCATATCTGCGCTGGAACCATCAAGCTTGCACGTACAGAAGATGTGTGTTCGCACAGGAGAGCTGCCCTCTGCACATTCGGCGAGGAGCAGACTCGGCGCCTCCTCTGTGATTTCTCTGCTGGAGAAAAGCCAGTCTCCAATCTGTAAGGAATACTAAAAGTGTTACAGAAGGTGCTGGCAAATATTTCTGTACACCAACTCGGCCTCTGTGGGGAGTTGAGTCCAGACCACTGCAGAAATCCCCTCCTTTTTTAACTTTCTCCTTTAATGCTTCCAGGGTTTACTCAGTCTCTCTGGCCAGATTCAAATGTGATTTTGTACTATTTTCCCCAGATAATTCACCTTTTTCTGCCCATTATGTCTTTTTAATGCAATGGCCTCTCACCAGAGGCAACTGCTACCACTACACACACACCCACACACACCCCATCACACGGTGCAGGGCTTCTCCGCCCCAGAGGGAACCAGAAAGCCCCCACTTGCACAACATCAATAATACAACCGCAACACCCCTCACCACCATTTGCTTCTAAAATAAGACCTCCATTACTGATTAATTTTTCATGTGCTTCTTCAACCTCTCCAATTGGACTTATTCTGTGTTCTTTGCCTCTAAATAGATGAGGATAAAAGATAACGACAAATACGTCCACACTCCAACTAACTTTAGATCAGTCAAATAACAGGGCTTTGAAAACACGCAAAAGAAGTTTGTCTTCGGTTCAATTATTTGAGGAGTTCTCTTGAGCCTAAAGTGAGATCTGTAAATATTATAAAGGTTGCCGGTCGAACAAAAGACAAACACGGCAGCTTATCTTTAGCACAAAGGGAGTGGTTTCTTTTGAGAAAGAAGCTTTCTGAAGAAGACACCACCATGTACTGTCACCTGAGGAGATAACTTGTCAAAATAATTAATGTCACTAAATGAAGCGATGCAAATTTTATGCCTCAGATTCCCAAAGGAAAGAACAAGCCCTTTAGTTTGTGTTGCAGAATGTTCTGTTTTCATGTTGAGTCCTGAAAGTGCCAATATTGAATCAGATCAAGGGAAGATTGATCTTCCTCCACATCAGTGCTCTTTTTGATTAGTTTGGTTTCCACTCATAGTCCAAAACTTGCATAGACGTTTAGTTGGCCTTATTAGATTACGTCTAGGTCTGAATATTTGCTTGTGGAGTTGTTTGTCCTGTGTGTCCACGTGTTGTCCTGTTATGGATGACAGAACTGTCCTCAATGGATGGATGGAGTGATCTCAAGTTGGAGCTGGGCTCAAAATGTTTAGGGGTTGAACTATGACCATAAATTATTTTCAACTTATTGTTAACCTAGCTGACCTGAATTTAGAAGTAGGTCTTGCTGAAAATAAACTGTGTACACACGCCAATGCAAATTATCCAAATGGTTTAAGTTCAACAAACACAAGTTTGTCAGAATATGTGGAGTCTGCAGCTACAGTCTTGGAGGGTGGGTGTCCATCAAACTGAATGACTTCCTTGGCATTGGCAGGTTTTACAAACTCCTGGTCATAAAGCATTCATTTGATTGATTCATTTGGTGTGTTGGAGCAGGAATGGACTCAAACGTTTGCAAGCCACTCTGACCCTTGAGGACCAGAGTTGCAAAGCCCTGCTTTTCAGTATTTGGAAGAAAAAAAAAGAAATAGCCTAAAAGATAAGGTTACTGTTTTACATTACAAAGACAGACAAATGTCATAATTAATAACACAGTTCCTCAATCTAAGTTAATGAGCTTAGATTGTACTGTATAAATCTTTCATTCCAAGTAAATTACATATTTATATGCTACCGTTCCCATCCTTTTGATGTCTCATAAGTTCAAACCACTTCAATGTCATTTTGACTGCGTTCTTCGACACAGACCTTTCAAAAATTGCTCAACTTTAACATATGCCAACAGGCTTAGATATATATATATATATTTGATTTAATGTTAAAGAAAGAGAATGTAGATAACGAATGACACCACAACAAGTAGGATTTTCTGCAGTAAAACAGAGGGCATTACTGAACTAATATTAAACTTGCTAATTATATTTTTGCGTATCTCCATTCGTTTTAAGTCATAATGTTATAAAATTTGCAGGTTTAATGTGATCAAACGACTCTAGTTTTAGAACATAAAAATGTTCCTGTGATGTGTAGTCGGCAGTCATAATGTCATAATGGGATATATTTGTGTGTATAATTTTGAGAAAACAGAATGTAATAAAATTTGGAATAAGGTTGTAACAGAGTAAAATTAGGAAACGTGAATACTTTCCGGATGAGCTGTAACTTTGATGTCTGTTTTTTGTCTGTACCGTCATGTTCACTTTTGTAAAATCTGAGTTCAGCTATCCACCGTGTTCATTACTCATCTCCTTCCAGCCGCCTGCTCTGCTACACCAACTCCAAACACTACCAACCACCAGTGATTTAATTTGTGTTGTTTGAGCCTCATAAATCATCTGAGATTATGGTTTTAACTTGTTCACAAACAGTCGCAGCGTAATGAGATGTGCAAATTGGTTTCGGCAGCTTGGATTTCAACAGCATCTTTATTGCTAATATTGTTGTCTCAGGACGAGGTGTGACTGAGCATCTTAGGGTGATGATGATGGACTTTATTTTACAGCAGAATATCGTCTGGGCATGTTTAACAATGAGCTGGTTTTCAGAATCATGAATCAGGCAGGAAAGCCTAACAACATTTCAGTGCAGTTCATCAGCTTCTTTTGTGGGAAATACTTTTGTTTTTATGCTCTGTACTGTTTGATGAAAACAAATATTTAAAATCCAATCATGACAAGGGGCTGAGACTATAAATACTATTGAGTTGCAGGAACTGACTTGTGGTGTCAGAAGGGATTGATTGTAACCTTTTACCTACATTAAAATCAATCACTGCATAAAACTCTTTTCTCAAACGACTAAACTCCTCTTTAGTTTCCCCTCAGACACATCTCACTCTGTAAAGTTTCAGCACATTTCAGTTTGGAAATTTAAATCTTTTGGGGGGGATTTCTATTAAACAGTTTAGCACTCTATAAGATTCAGAATGAAATTCTCTGACGAACCTTTGCAGAGTAGTTGAGCGAGGATTAATGGATGGATCCTCTTACAGATGACGGCGAGTCATGCCGCATTCGGTGTCGCATGAGAGCCGGGGAAGTGGAAGCCTTCCCGTCTGAAACTCTTTGTTTCAGCAGTCAGATCTGATCAGTGAGCGCAGAACGCTCCAAGCTGCGGAGCAACAGCAAGTAGGCTGAACAAGCTGGATTAGATGCAGTTCACTCACTTCAGTGAGTAGAAATTTGTGTCTTAGGTTGTTTATGCACTGTAAGAGGAAAGCAAAAGCACGGTGCAAGAAAGTAAACCAAGTCAGCTGAAGTAAAAAAAAGAACATTTTTATTGATGAGAAACTATTTCCTTTTCTTTCTCATTCTTGTTCTGTGCCTGACCTGTAGTTATGAAATTTACATAAATAGTGGTCAGTATTTCTATTACTGGCAAGCACATCGAAATTAATCCAACTCTTTATTGTGATCAGGAGATTACAATAAAACAGACACCAGCATCTAAAGGGCTGCAGGACTTGTTTACCTCGGTTAAGGTCAGTGTTTATAATTCAACAATGAGAAAGAGAGAACATTATTTGAAATGACAAAACAAATGTGAAAGTTATTCGAATTCACGCACGTCTTTACATTTTGGGTAAAATTAACTCAAAACTTTAGGAGACCCTCCAGTGTTGCTGCATCAAAAACAAACCTGCAATTACGAGTGTGTCAAAGTTCTTTAGCCGTAATGAGAAAAACAAATGGCCAGTTTTTTTCTGCTTATGGCAACACAACTACATTTTCAAGTAAGGACAAGGTGGGTTTGGCTAACTTTCATCTTAATACATTTTGAAAACTACATTTTGTATTTACTCAACTCTTTCTTTTGTTGCCTTCCAAAATTGTTTGATCATAAATATTTGTATCATATTTGATCATGTGTATGTTTTCTTGTCTGCAAACTCTTGTCTGCATTTTTAAACATAAAAACTAAAAAGTATGTTAAAAAACCATTTTTTGGAGGGCAATTGAACAAAATGTATTTTTGGGAACTGAAAAGTTTTACAGTCGCGTGTTTGGTTGTTTAATTGTTTGGTTCACAAATGAGCAAAATAACCCAAGGCTTGTAAAACTGACAGAAAAAAAGGACAAAAATTACAATAGAGAACCATGTTAAGCAATGTTTTGACAAAAGTAAAATGAACCAAACTGAAGAGAGAATGAACAGACTGCATCAGGGGAGGCTCCCTTAGCAGCCTGGGTCTATAAAGAAATTCACTCTCTACTTTGAAACTAATCAAAACCTTTGAATGTTGACGACTGCCACTAATCGTAGCTGAAGACGCCAAGATTTGATTGTCAAAATGATACAAATATCTGTTCTGCTCAATACAACAAAAGAGCGTACTCCACATACCTGTGGAATGTGCTCACAGGTGAACATACTCCACAAAGCAATTACGTTTCACTGAAATCGATTTTTAGAAAAAGGAAAAACTTCTTTTTTTGTTTTTACAAAAAGAGAATCCCTTTCCCTCCTGGGCAATCTTAGTCATTTACCAAGACCTTTTTTTTTCTCATTTCCATTCATCTTGGGTCAGGCACTCTTCAGGTTTCTGCTTGTAAATCTTTCTTCTGTTTTCTACATTAAGCGTGATTTGTTGCAGCCATGGGATCATGTAAACACAGGGCGGCGGGGTGGGAGGTTGGATTTTATTAGTAATCAGCCCTCTTAGCTGTGTTTTAGGCTTGTAAAATGTGCTCAACAAGAACATGAATTACATCAGGAGTTCAGAGGCGCTCAGGCATGACTGTTTGTGGAGTTTCATCACTGTGTGTTCCTGGATATTTGTGCCCAGGCGAACACTAAAAGCTGCGTTTTTTTTTTCCCAGTAGACTTTCCAAGGCCTTGCCATATGCTGCGGCGGTGCATCCTCACGAACGGCCTGCGGCTGCTCTTCATGCACATAAACACTGTGCCTCTATATTTACTCTTTAAAAGCCAAGCTCATTGAGAATTCAGTGTACTTTTGGACCCAGCCTTGCAAAAAAAAAAAAAAAAAAAAAAGTGAAAGGAAAAAACATCTTTTAGAGAAGATAGTCTTCACTTGTCAGTGTTTTTGTGAAAAGATGTACTTTCCATCTGGAATATCTACATAAGCAAGAAACCTTGATACTATTTTGCTCAGGAGAGTAATTATTCTCGCTGCAGACTCAGTACCTTGCAAAAGTATGTAATTATGTTCTTGGGATTTTATGCAATAAACCAACACAAATAACTGCATTGTTGTGAAGTGGAAATACAGAAACAAGCTGGAAGGTGAACCTCTGCTGTTGTCTGAAGTCGTTTGCGACCACCAGCAGGTTTCCATCCAGGACTTTATTGTATTTACTGTACATGCTATACGCTCAACAGATGCTGCTTTGGCTTCAGTGAACCTAGCTTACTCAACATCGTACAGGAATATAGGACGTTTCCGAGGCTCTGCCTGCTTACATCCCTGAGCTGAGAAGCTGTCAATTCGAACTCGGTGTGCCTCACATACGCCAGCTCCACTCTGCCTCTCATAAGTCTCTGTGCATCGATCAAAGCTAACCCTCTGCCTGGGATTTAAGATGCAGTGCTGTGTATCTCTGCAAAGTCAAACTGACCAGCCTTCCAACTTACTGAGGAGTTACTGAGCCAAGATGAGATGGCAAAAAAAAAATAAAAATACACAGTGGGAAGTTCAGACATAGTGTACATATCCCTTCATTATCAGGCACAGTCAGTGTGTGTGACTGGTACATGTAGTGTGTGATGGCAGTCAGACAGCAAGTAGAAAATTAACATAATGCTGTGCAGTGCAATTTATTAGTGTGTTTTTTTTTAGGAAAGCAAGATTGCCTTGCCAAACTAGCCATGCTTCTTGAATCTGCACACATTTTATCAAGTTAAAACCACAAAGTTCAATGTATTTTCTTAGGTTTTCTTATGACTGACTAAGACAATATTATTGTGAATTGGAAGAAAAGAGCTCAGTTGGCTCAAGAAGAGAAATCTGAGTGACCTCAGTGGACCTGGCTGAGCTTGCAGCTTTGATTTCAAAGAAAACCTATACAAAGTACTAACAGAGGAAGCATGAAAAGAATCATGCCACAATTTTCAGATTTTCATTTCTAAACGACAAAAAGAAAAGAACGAAACAAAAAAGACACGACCAGTTATGAAATCTGTTTCTTTTGTTGTTCTCGTGGGGGAAATATGGAAACAATCTAGGGAATTTCGCTGCAGACATTATTGATGAATAGCTAGTAAGAGGTCTGAGCTGCTCAGAGTATTGATCAGACGTGACAAAGGTTGGTTCCTGAGAATAATAATGGCATGGCTTGTTGTTTTTACCAAGTGATTCATAAAAATAAGCCTTTTATGATATTTTAATTGTGTGAAATTTAGGATTTTGAGGTGAATTAAGAGTAAACGTTCCGGGTATTAAATCAGAAGATTGCAGGAAAGTTGCAGGAATGCAATTTGCAGGTTCTGGAGAAGTTTGAATTATGATCAGAAACAGTAACCAAGGAGTTCCTGTAAGATGCCAGAAAGTACCTGGTAGCTTCTGGGAAAGTTCATAGGAAGTACTTAATACCTTCAAAAAATGTTTCACAAAGTACACGGCAGGAACAAAAAGTACCTGGTGTGTTCTTGGAAAGTTCTGTTCATGTTCCTGAAAGCATCGTCCAGGTTGTGGGCTGTGTTCTGCTGTGCTGGTTTGAGTTTTAATGAGAAGTCTCAAAGTTTTAGTTGGTCTCATTTATTACCCCGAGCCCTCAGGCAAAACTTCATTCACTGAGCATCGTACTTTGTTCTACATTTCCCCACCCTAAAGCATCAGTCAGCAAGATTTGGTGATCCCCTGGTTTTTCCTCAAATCCTTAAATGATTTTTTTCCCCTTTTACTTGTTTAATATTTATCATTAAAATTCTTTGAACCAACATTAGAATTCACCAGAATGTTTCTTAATTGCCTTATCGTTACCAGCATGGGGTAAGTCTTGAAACCCCAGACAAATTTCAGGAGGGTAAGGTTATCAATGAAAGGCTGAATTATAAAAAAAAACCCTGCTGTGGTTATAATCAGTGATTTCTCCAAAGGTAGAAGGAAAATATTTCTTTCAAAACAAAAAAAAGAGCCTAAACCATGTCTCTATTTCCACAGTGACTCAGGATGCATCCGTTTGTTCTGTTTAGAGGGGAATAGATGCACCGCATGGCTTTGTGTGTCTGTCTGATCTCTGCTGGTAGAAGAAGCTCTTGCTACGGGGTCATGACCCTCCCACGTAGCGGCAGAGGTGTGGTGGATGTAAACTGCAGACAGAATAGTGCGGAGCACAATGCCTGTTCTTTCATCACAGCGCCTAATGCAACCAGGTAGAAACACCTGCTACTCGGAGCTTTCATCTCGTCGGCCTGAGTGATGTGGCAGAACGTTTTTGAGTCTGTCGCATGGAGCCTATTGTGAAAATATGTGAAGCACAGCATATTTAAATTTAAATGTTGACGTGTTTTGGGTTTCATAAACGAGTGCAATGCTTTTGGAGAGTGAGCAGGCAGCTGAAGAGACCCAGTTTGAGTTGCTTTGTTTTGTTAAAATCCTATCAGGTCTGACACTCTGACTGTCTTTATCCCCAGTAACCCTTGACCCAAACCCACCTATCGATTCTTCTTCTGTCTCTTCTTATCTGTTTATCTGACCTACACTTGGTTTGAGTCTCTGCAGAAAATGAAAATAGAACCATCATGGATACATAAAAAAAAAAAAAGATTATAAATTCAATTTTGCATTCATGGGATTTTGCCTACAATGTTCAGTGAGCAAACTTCCATTAGTAATTTAATCATCAGCAGTGATGGCTGCTGTTGTTTTCCCTTTAGTTTGGTCCTTTTGCAGTTTAGCCGGTGCCTGCGAGTTAAGGAGTGAAGCAAAGCTGACACAATAGAGGATGAATGTGTCCATAAAAGTGATCCCGACCTTTTCTGTGTTTTTAAAGGTCATCCTCTGACTGGAAAAAAGAAAAAAAGCTCATCATAAATGTGGATTTTAGATAAATCTAACATGTTCCTATGCACCTCACGTCACGACGGCACAGAGCAAAAATGTCCTTGAAGCAAATTGTGTGTCTAATTAGAGGATAGAAGAAGAAAGGCCAAAAGTTAGAAATGGAAGCTCTTCTTGATTCTTTGTGCGTGTGTATCTGTCAGTGTTGAACTTACCATAAATTATTATGAAAATGTTCCAGCTATCCCGACATATTGCTTTTTTTTTTTTTTTTTATCTCTTAAGGCTTTTTATCTCTTCAGATTGCTTATTTTTTGACAGCAGGCTGCATCATAATCAGTTTTCTTTGTAAGGATCAGAACAGTTTATTGCATTTTTGGGTGGAACTATGTAATACATCCGTCTGTTTCATACTCTTGACATGCTGAAGAGGGAAAGTATTGGGTGCTTTTGAAAAAGTGACAAGCTGAGTAAAGCCACATGTATCAGTTTTGAATCCAGTCTTCATGGTAACCAGCTGTGGTGCTGGTAACTCGGTGGAGGTTATCTCAGCTAGTTTCATTTCTACACTGTTTTAAGCATTCACCACAGTATTAGGATCATTTTCAAAGCATTGTTAATTGGATGGAAGATTGTCCTCTGAAATCCAAATGGTTCAACAAATTATATCTAGAGATGCTGCTAATGGCTGCTTATGAGAACAAAAGAAACGGTAATCTTATACTTGCAGGTTTTACATGCTAAGTGTGCACCCCTACACAGCTCCAATGGTGGTCGTGCTGTTCAAGCATTCCTATACTATTCTGTGCTTTTCCAAAAGGTCAGCTCAACCGGCTAAGTTGCATCCTTAGCGATTTGTCATTTAGTCCCCTCCTCCCCCACAATAAGCTGCCCACCATCATCCATACATCATTTAACCCTGTGAGACCCAAAGCTATATTACTACTTCTCTAGTTTAAAGAAAAAAAAATGACAATTGCTGACTTTTTCTCTTGTCTCTTTTTATTCAAACGTGGAGCGTGAACATTACTCTTAAGTCTTGGGAGGCCATTGGATGGAAAATTTGCATAAACGTTTCTTCCACAGGGTCACACAATACCACAACTTGAAAAAAACCTAAGCGGTGCAAGATGTCTTTGACTCCCTGTACCAGATTAATCAAAAAAGAAAGTAAAACGTCAGTTTCAAATGTTTTGGGTGACCATTACAATGTCCAAAGCATGTGTACATATGGCATTTTTGAGCAACATAATGAACAAAATGCTAAATAATTTTACACTACATTAACTGTCATGTTTTCATAAAACCTTACAAAACCCCTCCAAAAATCTGAAAACATCTTATTTTCATCTCCAAAGTACTTTTACAAAACCATCTACAAGGTCGTCTACACCTTCCAGGGACTTTTTCTCCTTCACAAACAAGAAAACTCTCTGCCAAAGCAGATGAAGCAAAACATTTAAGTTATAAAATGTTTTTCTGGAGGCCTCTTCAAATATGTGTGCATCCATATAAGTACTTAGCAACCTCGTACTCTGCAGGGAAATAATGCAGAATAATTTGTAGTTACCCAGTAAAGGGAACGTCCTTTTGTGTATTCGGCTGAAACGAGCAGCAGCAATGCTCTGCTTTGAAAGCCACTTGCTTGTATTTCATGTGCTGTGCTGTACTTTGTCTGGTGCAGCACTTAGATTTATTCATCAATGAGTGATATATATATAAATCATCAAATAAGCATCATTAGGGTCATTTTGTAGTGGAACAAAGCCATGTAGATGTTTCATGAAAACAGAGGAACTGCAAATCTTTCCTGTAACGACCTAAAACGCCACCGTCAGCCCTAAAGCTTTAGATTGCAGACTGATGGTTTGAAACCTTGCAAAAACAAACACAGGGTTAGATATTACCAATGAGTAAAACATAAATTAAGCATTTGCATCTATGGCTGCTGCTTATTATTTTGACATCAGGTCAAATGGTTTCCTGTGATTGTTTGATTACCGAGTTAGTCTCTATTGACGACTGTCCTGCACATCTTGTTCTCCTAGTCTTCTTCTTCAGTGCAGTAATATCACAAACTGAAGTTTCTGCTTTCTTGTCATTTTGTTTTGAGTAATCGCCATGAAAACTGCAAAGCAGACGACACAACAGAGAAGAAAAACAAGACCTTTTAAATCAAAACATTATGTTTGTGCAGCGTCTAAAAGCTTCAAAGAGTTTCACCACTGGCCTGGCAAAGCAGCTGGCACAAGCAGATACACGCCAATACAAAGCACAGAGAGAGCTGATCCGATATGATGCCATGTGCACACTGTGCACAATTTGATACAAGCAGATCAATTAAAAATTGACTTAATGTCATCAATACACCTGTAGAGGCCCGTCGTGGAAAGCACCAAGCCTGAGTGATTCCCATGGAAGCGCAGTGATGGACAAGAAACTGCTGAGACGTTTGTCAGATTCTGTTTTTAAGCAGGCCTACACAGAGCATCCTTAAAGTTCAAGCATTTGAGCAGAGGCGTCTAATGCACAGAGCCATGTGCGTTCTCATTCACATGCGCCGTCCTTTTGTGTATTCGTGAGTTTATGTTTAAATCCAGGGAAGGAGGAAGTTTCCCCCAAGAGACGGAGGAAGGCTGAGCAAATGGAAGAAAATCGAATGCGGGTTCAAAGTGCTCATTCACCAAGATGTGACAGATTCTGTCTCCCTCGCTCTCTCATTTTCTATCACCCCCTGGGCCGTGTCCGTAAAAATTTAAAGGACCGTGTCAGATCATAATAAGGGACTCTCCTCATCAGCACAGCTGTGAGTGGGCTGCTCACTGCTGCTCCTTGGAGACGCAGCAGACAGAACGCCTCTACATCACCTTTTATGTGCGCTTCACGTACATCTGGAGGCAGAATACACAGGCACCAAACTTCCACCCCGGTGACATCATTATTTGAGAACTTCAGAGAGGCACCGGTGAATCAGCGCCACACTTGACTCGTCATTTTACTGGTGGTTTCGGCTCGGCGCTCGCGCACAAGGTGATAAATCCGATAGCGCGACTGGATCCACCCACAGCTCTAGTCATCCATACAGTACTCGGCATGTGATTGGTGTTTACCCACAGTCACGATGCGAAGCGGAGACAAAGGTGCACCGTGACTTTTGTTTTTCCTTAATTTGTTTTTTTTTTTTCCTGACTCCTTCTGGTTTTCAGCATATTTGAAAGCATCTGTTTGTTGCCTTCAGTTTCTGTTTAATGTACAGAAACCGTTAATGTTCCAAGCAGATCTAGCAGTTTCTGAGTTTTATAGTTTCCAGGAATTCCTGCAAAATATGCAATGATGAGTGCTTTCTTGTTTAAAATATGCAATGAAAAATTGAGCTGCTGCTTTCCTAGGAGATGTCGATGATGCACGGCTTTCTTTCAGATCTTTTGGCGATCGATCATCGTCAGAGAGGGAGCAACACCTTTTACATCTCTTGATGCCTAAGCCGGAGGAGGAGTTGCTTTTGAAATTACTGTGACACCTTGGGTCGGTAATGTCTCGTTCAGTTCAAAATACTCAATTTAGGCAGAAGAAATGCTCAAAATCCTTTTTTAATATAGATAAAAAAATGATCAGTTGTGGAACTCATACCCAGGATTGGCAACAAACTATAGCAAAACTACATAGTTTTGGAATACTGTACTTCACCAAAAATGTTTTTTAAACACCCCAGAACTGTTAATTTGTTCTCCAGAGGTTGCCATGTCAACAGGTCAAAAGTGAAATCACCCCTTCAGTCGGTGAAGATGAGTTGTGGTTTAAAATCTTTAACCAACAGTGTAAAAATGTATTGTGTAGTTTATGTTTTTTGGTGGGTGTTATCTATGTTCCTGTGTACGTCTGAAAAAGTCTAAAGAAAGGAAAATTTAGTAGTTCAAAATAATGAACAACTGAATTAAATTATATATGTGGTGTGAGCCTTTTGTGATGTTGTTTTTTCCAGAATTTCTCAGAATACGTAACTTCCCCAGAAGTTGGTGTTAAGCTATGAATAAATGCATGAGTATGAAACACTTTGTTTATTTCACATTGGCTACAAAATGGCTTGTTGCAAAGCAAATCAGCAAACCAACCTGGAACAATTTGAAAACATTCCAAGGCTTGGCAACAAAACACAGACCTATACTGGTTATAGAAATTTTTCAGTATTTGTATTAACTTTGCACAAAAAAAAGGTACGTTTTAGCATTAACCGTGATTCCTATTCAAAAAAAAAGTTTCATTTTACATTAAATAAGTGAAAATATTTTTAGTTTCAAGGTCAGTATTTTATGGCTTTATCAAACTAATTTTGCTGATTTTAGCTCCAGTTTATGGGTATATGAATATGTATTGTAAAGAAGCACAAATACCTTATAGCAATATATATTGATGACTCCCAGTGATAAACCTTTGCATTTCAATAGGTCGTCATACAACCTTCAGTCGCTGTATATATGATGCTTTATAATACCATGCAGTCATAATGTGCTCGTTCTTGTGAGTCTTGTGTTTTGGTTTTCTGTAATATGATATGAGGAGAGAACTGAGTTTATTGTGCAATGGTCTTTCTTTAATAGCACTTTTACCTTTACTTTATAAGCTTGTGAATATGTACGTGAATGGGTGAATGACTGATTGTAATGTGAAGTGCTTTGGGGTCCTCTGGACTTGATAAAGCGCCATACAAGTACAGGCCTATAACCATAACGCAGAAGCTAAGAAGGCTGTCTCCGCTGTAAAAAGGGCAGATCTGAAACCAATCATTAGCATTTTAATTTGTCAAAAAGAAATTACATATATTTATTATTATTATTGTGTGTTTTTCTTAACACTTCCTTTTGCCTTGGAAAAAAAAACACCCAGAGAGACGACTAGAAAGACTAACTTGTAAATGAGTTGGATGTAGCTACCAGGTGCCGTTGAAGCTGTTGGGTTTTTGAAGGAGGAATTACTAGCTTTAGGTTCAGCTATGAAATCTGCGTCCTTATTTATTCCCATTGTAAACAACAGTTAACCAAGCTCTGGTTGTGCAGTTATGCTGCAGAAAAACCTGGATGATTCATTGGACTCATTTTTAGTTTCACCACTCTCAATGTCCACACATTTATATGCTATTATTGCAAGTTAATAACCTTATTTGTCTCTTAGCAACAGTTTGGGTTTTATTTCACCCGTTGCTTTTTAATTTATGTCTGTTCCTCCAGAGTTTTGTGCGTGTGTGTGATTTTGTCCTTTGCTGTCTCCATCTCTGGATAGTTGTCCTGCTACCTACACAGTCTGAATATTAGTCTTTGTGCATGATTAAGTGAATTTGTTATTTCAGACGTATGTTTCCCCCTATTTTTTTAACTAGAGATTCATATAATCTTGTCTTGAACGACAGCGATTCTGTATTGTGGACGTGGATCAGCTTTCTTTCAGTGCCATTGTATTCAATAAAGTTGTCCCCTTTGTTACCAAAAATCCATATCAGATGTACAGCTTCCAAAAATGTCGAACCATTGATCATGATGGAAAGCATAAGATCCTAGAAGCAAGTGAGCTTGCTGAAGAGGTTTGCTACACCTTAGAGATGAGGTGACAGAGGTATCTCTAAATAGAGCCTCTGTTTGTCTGCATTTTAAGGAGTCAGACGAGGTGATTTATGAGGACAAGATCCTCAGGAGACACTTTTGACTGGGATCTTATTCGAGGGGAGACCCAGAACTTACTGGAGAGACTATATGTCCCCTCTGGTGTGGAAAGATCAAACCTGTGACAAGCTGTAGAATGTTGTTGGGAATGGCAACCAGTTGATTTCCCTCCTGGAACTGTGGCTATTATGACCCGATCTCAAACAAAGGCAGCACAATACATGACTAAAGAACTTGATGAACTGTTCGCCATCTTCTCTAAACACCACAGCAACCAATCAGCCTATACATCACTCATGAAAAATACTCTTAGATGATTAGATCCTGCCTCAGGTGAGCCCTGACCTGAATGAAGCAGTTCGACCCTTTCTGGTTCAGACCCATAAGCTCAGATTTAGAGGATCTGACTCCCATGCTGGTTGAAAACTGCTGCAGCACGAGCTGAAGGTTGTGGCTAAAGACAGCGAAAAGAATCACTTCACCTTGAGGTTCCCAAACGAGACAATCCCCAAGACTCCAATTCCTTTTTTTACAAAACACTGGATATTCTTTTAAACTTTGAGCTGATATTTTAACCACTTTTGGACAGCTGTTGTGGAATTTCCTCAAGCTGCCTCTGGTCTTAATGCATATAATCACTTTGCAGTCTTCTAGCTATCAGAGAGTGAACAACATTTGCTTGTGATTTTATAGCAGTGGCAATAAATCTGAAAAATGTATGTCTGTAATTTTGCTAACTTGTATCACATCATACATTTAGACCCACTGTATGAGCTATGTTTATTTTAAAAACCTCAACTTAAAACAAGCAACCACCTCAATGGGCTTCATCAACTATAATGGCTAAAAATCTATAATTAGTGCACCAGAAACAAGTCTTGAGGCTGTTGTCTTCATTTTGTCTTTGTTTTGTTCCTGTTGCTGCCAAGGGCTTTTGTCCAAGTTGCCGTCACTTGCTGAAAGACTGCAGGGTGATGACAATGTTTTGGAAGCGCACTTTCGTGACAAGCATTAAGTTTTAATTAACCCTTGGTGGATTATTCACAGCTTCACCAATAATAAATGAAAGCAAGTGTCTTGTGGTTTTGAGCTAGTGGCTGGATTCCTTGTGTCTGACGGGGCTCGAATGAAGGCGCGGTGACTCAGCGCGTCGTGAGGAGCAAAGTCTTATTTTGACCAGCTGAGTCATGCGGGCTGAACGCAGACATCGAGGTAAAAAAAATGGCGTCCCTTGTTTACTTGCCGACATGATGGATCTGAGATCGGAACCAGGGCAACGCCGGGGCCTTCGACAGGGCAGCTTGTTTTGGTGTATATAAGCTCTCCTCATTCAGAGGAAACTGTTCTGAGGTGCTGAGGAGAAAAATCAATCAGCCGTTGTCTGCCCGCAGCAGGCCTTCATGCTGAGGACGTGGGTGTCGCTGTGAAGTGCTCATTCCCGCCCACTAACGCATGTATCAACTTGACTCATTCTTATTACACCCGTCTCTTTTGCCGTGTCTGCAGTGTAACCGAGGGAAAAAAAGAAAGAAAGAAAAAAGCTTGATGCAATGCAAATGAGCTGAAATATCTTGCCTGGGATCTGCATACATTTCCACACTCCTCCCCTGCTCTTACCAGGCTTTATGTGCACATGTGTCCTGCATATCAATGATCATGCAGAAACACAACAGTTTTGTTTTGTTGTTGTTTTTGTTCTGTGTTTATTTTGCTGCAGAGATGTGCTTTCTGACTGTCCATGCAGCCGTCAAGCTCACGCTGAATTATCACACAGAGACAAGATGCATGCATACACACGTCATGTATTTCTTTTCTCTTTTTTTATTTCCTTCTGGAGCTTTACAGCTGTCAGCCTCTCCACCGACTGATCAATCAGTTCTCGACTGTTGAAAAATTTATTTTGTTATTTAAGATCGCCTTTTTGCTCTCCTTCCTCCTCATTGTGGAGGCACTACAGGCGTGCAGAAGGAGAGAAAGAGAAGGATAGGGAAAGAAGAAAAAGAGAGGCCAGGGGAAACTAAGACGGGGGAAAAAAGGGAACAGAAGAGGTGACATTCAGCAGCGGGAGAAAAAAGTAAAGAGAAGAATTGATGGGAGAGAGGCCTGACTGTCTCGGATGGAGAGAGGGAAAGAAGGTCGATGGGATGAGGCTCCTTCGCTCGGCAAATTGCCGCTCAGCTAGTCGCTGGTATTTTCCAATAATTTGCAGCCTCGGGGGAGGGCGAGATCGTTAGTGATTGTAGTAGAGAGATATGAGAGGGGAAAGATATTGCTGTGGACTTTTCTCTGGATTTTAGTGTGAGATCCATAAAGAGGGAGCGGAAAGGAGAAGGAGCCAGGGTCAGCGTTATGAGCTGACCATGACTGAGGATGGCCGATGATCTGGCGTCTCCCGTGCAGTTAATACGCTTCCGTAAATGACACTTGGCAGGATAATTATCATCTCTCTTGGAAATCAGCTAAGAGGATTTTTTATTAGGTGTGTGGTTTTCCTACTGGGCATGTTTCCTTGTGACCCAACCTTGTACATGCATAAGTTAATGTATGGATGGACAGACAGACAGTAGTTTCATATTTCGTTTTTGATATATATGTACTCATTTTATCAGGAAACTTGAAACGGCCCCCAAAAAAGTATAAAACTTTGCCATAAACCAGTAAATATGTCAGAAATGTAATTAGTTTCTACTGTCATTTGTATGGAGTTCCCTTCGCTGAGCAGAAGCAAACACCTAAGCTTCATTTTCTATTTTAAAATATAAGTAAAAGCAACACATGTGGCATGCCTATTTAGAGAAATAAAGCAACCCCTTTAAATTGCAATTATGCTATTGTAATTACTTCAGTAATTACAGCAATTATTTCCTTAAAGTTCCGCTGCGCCTTCAAAGACTTGGCTCAAAGCAGCATTATTTTAGCACTAGAAGGGACATTAAATTATCTTTTGCTTTTAATGAGGTGGAAAAATTGGGACATGGTGAATGCGAAAGCCTTCCAGGCCAGGCTATAAATATGCAGCTCCGTCATTCTCATTTCGGAGCGGTGCACCTGTTGACAGCCTGTTTCTCTCTCTTACTACTGCGGGTGGAACAAATTGAAACAATGCTGTCTGCTCTCCAGGTTAGACTGCACTTCGTCCACTTTAGCTCGCTCCAAGCTAAGTGATGCTCTTAACCTTAATTTGTTCACTTCTAAATAATTTCTCCTCCCACTAAATACACTTTCATAGATTTCTGCCCAGGCATTAATAAAATAGAAAACCTACTCCTTGATCTACTTAAGAAAAGGTGATTGTTGTGTATCTGAATAGCAACTCAAGCTGTTTTCTACCGTACCACAACGCAGAACTCATTGCTGTCCAAAGAAAGTTGACATGTTTCCGTCCCACTTGTGAGCAATGTGGCGATACTGTGGCCATAGTGGGTTCTGTCCCCGCTGAGACTAAGAGATGGTGTCCAGAGAGTGACGGAGTGTCCATCTGCTCAAATTCATCCAACATGTTGACAGGCGGCTCACTCTGTGACTGGTGCACGTCTGTTTGAGGACAGATGCCTGCAGTGCTTCACAAAGAGATGAATGTCAGCTGATATGTAGGTCAACTCGAAGGGAGCGAGCATGTCAGAGCGATGTGTGAGCGATTACGTTCATGTGACAGATTATTTATCTCAGCTTGTGTTGGACCAATCTGCATTTGTGTCAACAAATGTTTATTCATCGACGCAGGTTACCTAGAGTTCGCAGTATCTCGTACAAGTGGTCAAGACAATTTAACTTTTTGAATTTTGTGTTGTGTAACATGTATTTTAACGTTTTTAAAAAAATTTTTATTATGATTATTATTGACCAATTCAAAGTAGTGCATCGTGTTGTGAAAGATTACATTTTCAGGTGTGACATGCGTTTATATCCTGCCACACTCCAGCAGCAGTACTTTGTTAGTGCTTTGTTTCATTTAAGTTACAGCTAATTCAGTTTGGATGAAGAGGAACTGTGCCGTCAGTCCTCAAGTCCTGACCACAGACAGATTTGGACTTTGGGTCGTGTAGCACATAAATATGCTTGGATGAAAAACCTTCTACTGTAGATTTGGATATATGTTCAAGGTTGTCGTAGAAGGTGAACTTCCTCCTCTCCAGTCATTTGCAGCCTCTGACAAGGTTTTCTTCCAGAATTGCCTCAGTTTTAGCTCCGTTAGTCTTCCAATCAGCCTTAGCCAGTTTCACGATCCCTGGTGAAGACAAGCATCCCAACACCATGATGCTGCCACCCCCATGATGTAGTGTACCGTAAGATGTGTTAGTGCGATTTCCATGAGCTCATCAAAACACCATCAAAAAAATCTGTTGCATTATCTTTCTGGTTTGTGAAAAACCAAAGGCCAGACCTCTTATGGCTTTCTTTCCACAACTGCTTTCTTCTTCTCATTCAGTCATAAAAAACAACATCTAAGGGCCATGTCACAAAAAAGTGTGGTAGTTGTCTACTTAAAATATGTATGCCAACAAAGTGACAATTAATATAATTTAATAGATGTTAATAAAGAATGTCAACAATTCCTGAGGTGGAAGTGTATGGCAATTACACCCCACTAGTTCCCATTACAGAATACAGTTTGTGTTTGTGACTGTCTGGAAAACTTCGGAGGATCCTTCTGTGTGTGTACACTCAGACTTCGCTGTGGGAACACGCAAACTGTCCGTTCTCTCCACATGCTCACAGCACAGGTACAACACACACACACACACACCCGTGTTCAAAAATCTCTCTGCAAACAAGGACATAAAAATGAGCCCCGAGATGTGCGAGCAGCTGAGCTGACTGCAGCACATCGGTGCAAATCCCTAATGTGTGCTTGCGTGTTTTGTCACCCCGAGCCTGACTCAGCCCTCCGCCTCACTGCACCTGGATGCAACTCACAAAACTAAATCTCAACTCATTTCTTCAGTGGAAAATGTAATCAGCTCACATCATGGGGTTACTCTCTCCTGGAAAATTTGTTTTACTGTCTCATAGATATCTGCAGACCTGGAATGACGGTGGGATTTTAATAGCTGTAACTTTGCTGGAGCAGAATAAATGTACTAGTCCACAGTGTGGGTGTGTGTGTGTGTGTGGGTGTGTGTGTGTGTGTGTGTGTGGTCATGTCTGCACAGCTTGATATCTTCTTGTTTGTTGTGATGCTTGCGTTATGCTGTGTTTTCTGGCGGAGGCCTGAGCCGCTCTCGTTACAGGCGGGATGGCGTGCTACTGAGACATATGGTACCGACAGAGGAAGTGAACGCTGCCATGCCCTTGAACATAACAGAAAATCTCTTCCTTATTGCCTTCTTTCTTTATCCCCTCTTCTCATGTCATCTGTTGCCCATCTGTGACCACCTCTCACCTTTATTTTTTCTGTGCTTTCTGTTATTTGAACACATCCAACCAATGTGTTCAAATAACCAAAACGAGATATTTGAGTTCTTTTAAGATGTCATGACAGTTTCTTGCAAACAAACGGTGCTCTCCTTAAAGTCTGGACTTGGTTGTAGTGTCCTGCTGCTGAGCTTCTGACTTTTGACCAATGACCACGTGAGGCTTAGCCCTCATTAAGCCCATCTTCTCTGTACAAGCCGATTATTATTACTGCCATTAGTCAAGTCACAGCTGGACGTTTGACCAAACAAACACCTTTTTCCATGTTTCCTTTTTGCTCTGTGGTGAGGCACCAAAACGATGCATCTCAGAAAATGAGAGGGAAAAAAACAAACACTAAATAGTTGGGATTTAAAAATAGGGTCAAAAACAGTATTTTCAATGCAGAAATATGACCTTATGAGCTACACAGATAGTTGTTTAAAGCTGTAGTATGTAACTTTTTAAAAATATGTTTTTTACACATTTGTTAAAACTGTCACCATGTCATGACAAATAATATGAGATGGATAATTTGTGAAAAGATTGAAATCGTCCACCTCCTTCCAGTTATCCTGCTGCCATCTGCAGAAATTCACTGCTCAAGGTCAAAAGCAAGCAATAAGAGCCAGGACGAAGGTCAGTCCCGCTCGTTTATGCATCACTTAATATGCGAATGGCGAAAAAATAACTTACAGTTCCAGGAAAACTGTCTACCCCCGTCTTTGGTGGCCATGCTAACAAACCTTAGCATACAAGGAAGGCTCCATTGCAGTGAACTAGCCATAACGTAGCAGAGAGAAAGAGGGAGGGTGAGAGCAGCATGTACACAAGATTGATTGACAGCGCTAAGACTCTCCTCCAGGCTCTGATTGGTTCTTTCTGACAGAGCGGTGGACTGGACTTCATGCTGCCTGAAGTCCTGAGTCTGTGATGATTTGGGTAGCTTTCGTTTGTTGCCGTTTGTCCACTGTGTTTTATTAAATACAAAGTTGTCATAAAAAAATAAAACTCGAAAGTTGGTGCAGGGATCCAAAAACAGTTTTACAGTGGAGTTCCTTCAAATACTCACAGGCAGGCCTACATAGTATCCCTCCTTTGCTTGTGCCAAGTAATAGTCAAATTAACTGAGGGAAGAACTTTGGGATTTTGTATGGCTGTAAATCAAAATTGTGAGAAAAACATGCTTCAAAAATATCCCTCTGTGTACATTGATCTTTCACCAGTGGGATGTGTCAATCTCTCTTGCTTTTTCACTCGTTCTGTTTAGTCAACAAGCCGCCACCTCACCTGTCTGCTCCATTTGCTTTCTGTTTACCAATAACTTGTTATTCATCTTCCCAACAACTCTAACTGGATGATCTCCTGTTCTTCCAGCTGTCACTTTGGTCGACTGCCTGCATCCTATCAGGCATCATGTTTCCGCCACCATTATCCGTTTTCCTCTCCCCGCCTGTCATTTTTAACAGCAGGGTGATTGACTTGACTCTCGGCGTGGACGTTGTCCGCGTGCCGCTGCCGGATGACAGGATGACACATTTCCGTTGGTCCCGCTGTATGATATTTTTGTCGCGTTGTTCTGTCTTGCCGCAAGATCAGTTTCTTTCCTCCGTTGTGCAGAGGTGATTGCAGTCATCACTCATGAGCATCCGCCGAGTTTTCATCATCTGATCATACTTGGTGCCTTTGCCCCTTGTGGGATTGCGGAAGCGTTCAACAGAAAAATCAAGAGCACAGCAGGGATCCCCCAAACATCTTTAGGTCGACCTCGGCTGGGTCAGGATGTGGCTGGGATGTCAAATATAAATGGTGTCATTGGGCGCAGAAGGGAATAGTCACAGAGGTCAGGATTATTAGTCTTTATGGATTATCGGACTGAAATAATCCAAAGCGTTAGAAGACGGTAATTAAGGGTCAAAGTTGGGATAAATCTGTATATTAACTGCCTGGGTGCAGAGGATGCATGAAGTTCAAAATATGCTTAGATTTATTTCTAATCTGAGTGTATGTTTTTTTTCTATCAACATTACTATCTGTTGCTACGTCTACCACTAACCCTAACTCAACGAGACAGTCATATTTTTCCAGGCACAAGACTTGCCCTAATTGTACAGCTCATAAATATTAGTATTTGGCAATAAAAATAAAGGACTGTTTGTGATGTTTTTATCGAATGCTTCCCTGCACGAGAGTGCTGCTGCTTACTTGTGTAAATTTTGACAGAGAAAGCCTGTTACCACAGTACACTACACAGAAGTGCTGTGCGGCTTTAAGTTCTTATAAATCGTTCTCTGACTAATTCCTGGCATTGAACCCTTTCTCCTAGATTTAGCTTCTCTTTGGCTCTTAACTGAATTCTGAAGGTTTAGTATTCCAGTACAGCACCCACCGACAATCCCTCTGAGAAGCTGATACAATATCATGCAATGATTTTTATGCAAAAAGACACTCATGTTTAAAAATTAGGACAACCCATAATTTATTTTCTGCCATTATTAGAAAATTTTCAGTGTAATGCCTATGCTTCCTTTAATCACCTCTGAAAAAAAGTGATGGTGTTATTTAGCTCTACCTCTCTTTACCTCTCACATTAGTCCTCAGATTTACCACATTTTGGGTTATATTGAAAAGTCCAGTTCTGGTTCAGCTTTGATTTTTTTATTTATTTTCTTCAAGCATACTCTAATATATGTATGCATGAGATTTCTTTCTTATTTAAGGGTCTAAATTTTACTTCACCAGGCAACAATCAAAAGCTTAGTCATTTACAAAACTCCTATCTTCTATCTAACAACAGAACAGCTGTATAAAAATAAGTAGATTATAATAAATTTTTTGGCTCCTTGGCTTAAAAAGAGGTTCTAAGACGCTGAGCCTGAAGTATAATTTTTTTTTTTCCAAATACATCCAGTCCTCCTTTCCAGACACAACAAAACTCCTTTTGGTTACTGATACCTGGAGTTAGTGGGTAAAGTATTGAAAAGCTGAAAGCAGAAAAATAAAATATGAAGCTTAGTGACGGAGAATCAGAGTATTGAATGACTCTCCGTGTCAGTGAGTCCATTTATACACAATTGGGCAAAAAAAGTAGTCAACATTTATTATCCTAACATCACTGCAGATACTTTATGATCTTTAAAGACCAAGCAGCTGAAATTGAGGATGAAGGTAGCTCAGCCATGGAAATATGGTGAGAAGCTCCATTATCCAGGGTGAGCTCAGAGAACAGCCACTGCATCTGATTAGGACGCCTCCTGGGAGCCTCTCTTAGTACGTTTTCCTGGGTGAACTTCATGGCAGACCCAGAATGTACTGGAGAGACTAAATTTACCTTTGGGGCTGGAAACATCTTGGAAATCTGCAGAATGAGCTGCAGCGTTTTGCTGGGGAAAAGACTTGGATCTGGTTGACCTGCTGGTAGCAATTTTGACCACCATAACAGAAGAACAGACTTTAAGATATATTTCCTAGCTTTTGTTGCATAAATGGTTATTAATTGTTTATCACAGTGATAGTCATGAGTATACCATGTCTTAACTTTTAAAGCTGAAGAAATGAAAACAAGGCAGACGACATATTGTTCTGTACCCTTATGTCATCCAAACAATCTTGGTAATCATAACTATCTTCATTCAATTGTCTTAAATATGTTCAACTTTTTGAACACAACTATTTTCCCCTCTACTATACTCTTGCTGTCTTAGCTCAGAGTATAAATCACACACTCACATTGCAATCCTACACTGACACATCAAAGTAAATAAGAGTGTTGGCATCTATTAAAGGCAAAATAACAAGGCAGAATTTGACATTTTGTTATAAACTTGTAATTAATTCGACTGTACTTAACTCTATAGTTAGATAATTCAGGATAAGAACATGGAGGTTCACCGGTTTAGTTTTAAGAAAAGTGACATGCACCAATGCTTCCAAAATCAATTATTAGTGTCATCTTGATCTCAGTTTATTTTGAAAAATTAAAAGCAAACCTGTACCTACTAACAAAAGCTCAGGTTTTACCAAAAATATCATATTTGTAATTGAATATAATCAGTGGAATATATGCTGCTGTTTTCAAGCTGATTTTCCCTCTACTAATCATTTCGCTGGAACGTTTTACATTTTAACAGCAGGTTATCTCACTTCACTTCCACCATCAATTCATGTATAAATACTTAAAAGAAATTTTGAGGCCTCCCCTAGTGGCTTGTCATCTCACTGCAGCACGTCAGTCTTTGCGTTTCATAACCTGTTAAGGAGATTAGTGGCTGTCACAGTATCCAAATGCAGGAATACTGATAAGAGGAAGTTGATGTCTCAAGGAATTCCTCCATCACTGAGATCGGGATGGCATATGATTTACACTCTCTACCCACTTACTGTCACATTATGCAGTCTTTTCGAGCCATGTTTTTAAACACTTTCAGTTTTCTTCCTCATCAATATGGGTGAAGGCCTCTCTCTTCTGCTAATGGTGGAGCAGTTTGTGCAGTAATATGCTGTTTTCATCCTGCCCACCCAGCCGTGAGAGTGCGGTCTTTGATTCAGACGACACTCATGATCCATATCAATTACAGCTCCTCAATTAGCACAAAACACACGCGCTCTTTCAAAGACGCAAACTTCTCTTCGCCACCCGTGCTTCAAACGTCGAAGGACTGAAGCATAAACAGCAACACTGGATCTTAAAGTGCTGCAATTGGAGAATGCTGACTGTGCAGAAAGGGGAAGACTTCAGGGAGGAGACGAGGCAGTTTAGGTAGATTCTGCATTCGGCATTGTTGCATATGATCAATTTGGGCCCAGAAAATACTGTTTTCACCACCAGCCACTAGAAGAAAACAAGCCTCTGACCAGGTGCTCCAAAACGTTCTAGATCGGCGTTGAGCCGCTCACTTTCTGAGCTAATGAGCAGCGAACGGTTCCCGATACACATGTAGCCAGCAGAGTTCAGACTGTTAAAACCAGTTCAAGTGACTGTTTTAATAATGAATAGTTGAGTCAGGTTGAACTAATCTCTTTAATAGGTATTTCCTTCCCTTTCATGCCTCTGAATTGAATAAAAATCACCCTGAAAATGCTCTGAATGTCCAGTTTTGTTAGCGGTTGGTGGCAGCTAAGTGAAACACGGATAAAGGCAAAAGTATTTAAAACATATATCTCCTGCAAGAGGAAAGTGTGGTTGTTCATAAACAAATCATTATTTACAGTGCTTTGGACTTAAAAGATTGTTTAAACAGTAAAACGTTAGATTCTTTGCGTTCCCTTAAGCTCCCATTCTTGTTCCAATTACTAAGGAGAATTAAAAAACAGTTCTCTGAAATGAATACTGATTTCTAATTCAGTCAAACTTAACAAAGCATTACTTCCTCTACATAACAAGAGTTCTGTCTACGTAACAAGCTTGACAATTAGTCTAACAAATCTTAATTGATTTAGAGCTAATTTGTCTCCCCAACAAAACTCTTCAATACAATCCTGGCTCTCTAAGCATAAGTCCTCATACTGAACTGTGACGTTGTTGCATTACTTTGTTCGATTTTTTTCTATTTTTTACGGTTCGTCATTTTAGTTTCACCATTCGTTGAGTGTTACTAGCATGGCGAGTTTGTATTTAATGCATAATTTGTTTTCTTTTGTTAATTTGACAGAAACGTCTGTATTTGTCCCATACATGTGCAGCATCTTGCCGTTCAGATAACGCTAGAGCTGGACGATTATTTTAAAACCTATAAGCCTTATAAAGCAGGTATTTGTAAATGATAACTAAGACTGGACTATTTGGCTATTTAGTCGATATTGGAGTGGTGCCCTGACTAAGTAATTTTGATCCAAATTACTAGTTTTATTAATAATCATCCTAAGCAACTTTTCATAGTTATTGATAGCAAAATCTGGACTCCTATCACACATAATGGTGGTGACTGCATCATGCTGTGGGGACGCATGTATTCAGCAGGAAAAGCTTCTGACATTGAAAACTTTAAGGAGGTTAGATACAGATTAATCCTAGAATAGATTTTTATTTATAAAACTTGTAGAAAGCCATGGAAAATCTTCTTTCCACTTCACAGTTTTGCACTACTTTGTATTGAAATATTGCATAATATTCAAATATGTTTGGTGGTGATGTGACAAAATGTCAAAAAGTTTAATGCACATGTCTCAAGACTCCGCATCTCTAGTTTTAAAACCACCAGTTGAGGGAGGGGGTGGGGGGTGTTGTCACCTATGTTTGCAAGTCTGTGTCTTGATACATGTCTGTGCAACTCTTCTTCTCATAACTGCAATTTCTTTCAGTCTCACAGCTGAATTGAATTTATAGGCCGATTCCAACTTGAATGCCAGGTGTGTGCATGTGCGTGTGTGTAGGCCAGGCCTCTGTTGCTCTCAGTGAGGAGGCATGCGACGTTTCTTTGTCAAACCTCTGACAGATCCCCCCAGCAGATTGTAATGGTTCGAGGCAGAACATGCTTTGACTGTCCTCCCTCCCAGAGTCGGCTTCTCTGAGCTGTTTGGATCCAGCTCTGCAGTCACCGTTCTGTATGAACAGACTTTGTGCTCCTCGTCAGGTGTTTCATCTAAGATCAAAAGAAACTGGAGCTTCGGACTAAAGCTGGTTTTCTTTGTTTCAATAATTATGTGCATAATTTAGGCAAATATAAATATTTAAATTAGTTTTTTGTATCTCTTGTCAAAGCACCAGTTGACTGCTTCCATTGTTTGTATTGTCCTTTTTTTACTACATGGTGCAATTTACAGGCTCTTTTTTTTGTCCTTCTGTCAAATACCTACTTTCTAAGAAACTTAGTAATACTATACCTCTGATGTCGAGACCTGACATTAAACATGTTGCATGGTAAAATATTATAAGTCACAAAATAGGAAGAAGAGCAACACAGTCAGTGACTGAGAGATAATGTATGACTGGAACTGGAAGTTGCTTTTATTTTATTATAAGGAACTGTAAGTTTCTTTGTAATAGTTTTAATCTTTGAGTGACTAAAACTTCAAAGGTGAGTTGTTATTTCTCAAATGACCTGTGTGGCATCTCTGTGGTCATTATTTTGATAGTTAATACTTTACATGGCCAAAAGTATGAGCATTCATCCCTGAGAGCATTGATGAAGTCAGGCACTGACGTTGGATTTGGGAATCTGGCTCATAAATGTCTGTACTTCCATTCATCTAAAAAACCACAATCGCTTTGAGGTCTATGCCAGCCCTCCACACAACTTTCACTCATCCATGACCTTCTCAACCTGGCTTTGTACAGCATTACATGGTCATGTTGAGACTGGAAGGGACTATCTCCAAGCTGTTTCCTTAAAATAACCATCAGGATATTGTCCAAATCTTTTTTTGCATGCTGGAGTCTTAGGAGTTTCTTTTACCAAAAATAATGAGCAAAGCACAACTCCAGAAAAACTATCATGGTGTCACATCCACCAAACTTTAGACGTGACACAGTTCTGAGATGCAACTCTAATTTTGCCTAATCTAGATTGATCCTTTTCATTACCATTTTTGTCTCTTCAGAGAACATTTGTTGAGTATTTTGAGTTTTGAGGTTTTTTTACACCAGTGTATCTGAATGCTGCAGCTCAGCCAGGTGTTGGCCAGAAGGCTGCGGTTGTTAACCTTGCAGACAGCTAAAGTCACAGCTAAACACTTGCACCGGTACGTGCTGTCTGTGCTTGGCCTATCGCTGCAGTCGTTTCAGACCAGTTTCACTCCAATATTCAACAGTGAAATCTTCAGTAGCAAGGTAATTCTGCAAATTGACTTTCTGCACATCATTATAAGGATACTAATTAATCGACTTTCTAAATTTCACCCATTCTTCCACAAATTTGCCTGGGTGTTTTATTTTTATGCTTCTATTGTTATGGAAAGGCCCGAAACTCCTGAATTCAGTGATCTGAGTCTGTCAAAATCTAAATCAATAGGTGCAAGGTGACATAGGACCTACATCGATGGTTTACACCAAATGTACATGCTAACAAAAAGAAAACTCTATATGCACAAAGTCAATTGTGCAACTCGATGTTCCTCTGTTAAATTTTAGAAAATCTATTGAAGCAAAGGCTGAAAGGTTTACAGCTCGAGTACGAAAACAGCAGGAGTCCCAGGAGTGAGCTGCTGTTGGCGTGTCTTCCCCTTTCTGTTCCCAGGAAAGTTTCTGTTTCTTTCTTACTTTTATCCTCTTGGTGCAGTCAAAATCTGCCTCCACCAACCAAACCTTCTAGAGGCCTGATATGGTGTTGCTGCATGAAGATCAAGACTAGCCTCGAACACACACGTTCACGCCCACACACACACACACACACATATTTAAGGCCTCTCACCACCCACAAACATCCTGGAGAGTGCTGACAGTGTTGAAAAAACATATGGATTAAAAGGATGAATAACTAAATATTTTTTGTAAAGATGTAAAAGAGGGATTGATTTTAGATTTTTTTTTTTTAATTATATAAGAACTCTATTCCTGAAAGGATCTGGCCTCATTCTGTTTATTCAGGAGGTCAGAAATGGGATCTTATTTCTCATCAGTTCAACTGATTGTAGATTCTGCTGTAAAGCTTTTAGGTTTGAATCAGTACCTCTCATTATAAGCTGTAAATGCCAGAGTCAAAGTTTCTCACTACAAATCCTCTCAGTTCAGTCTGAATTTTTTATTATTTTTTTCTCCAGCACACTTCTCATCTCTCTTGCAGCAGTCCACAGTCTAAGAAATTAATTTACACCACCAGAATAATTTCCTCCTTTTGCCTTCTGCGTGCAAGCATATCTTCCTCTGGTGTTTCTGCTTTTTAATCCCCCTGACTGCCCGACTATATCATCTATGACTTCCTGCGCTCTTTCACTTCCCATGTGTGTGTGTAAACGAGCATTTGTCCTTGCTAATCCTTGCAGGATTAACAGGCTGTGTGTTGTTGTTACTTGTATCCGCAGCAGGAGGAAGGCAACAAGATGATAGCTGGAGGGGTTATAATAAGATGTGACAGCCTCTTGAGGGCTACCTAGCAGGTGTGATACAGAAATAGTCCCCACATGTTGTTGTTGTTCTTTGTTGTGTAGCAAATTATCAGTTTTAAAATATATTTTTGTTTAACCCAGCTAATCTTACTATCATTGCATGAATCGCACCTTCCCATTGTCTAATCATATAACTTTGAAAGTCATAAAAAGATATCCTTTTTTTTTATGTGCATCTATGATGGTTTACCAAAAAAAGTGGAAGTAGCTCAAATTGACACAATCAATTTCTGCTCATTGTTGAATTAAATTGCAGAAATTATATCAATCAATCAATCAATAACATTTTATTACTTTATTTTATTTTATTTAAAGGAAGTCAGTGTTTCCGCTTTCTACAAGACAGATAATTCCACTTCTACAAAACTGTTTATTTTTCTGCAGAAATTAGGTTAAAGATTTTATATGTAAAATGTCTTTTTGACCTTTAAATATTAAGAAAGATTGTTTTTGACAGTGTTGATAGGATTTTTATGACCTATACATAATTTGATGAGGACCTCCAGAGATTTTCTCACAAGACCGGCCCTATCTCAGAAATATGCGGCTCATTTGTGGCCAATGATGCTACCAAGTCACTTTCTTTATTTAAATCAAAAACTGAGATAAAAAAAAAAATGACATGCTAGGAAAAAGTTGCTGCAGGTTTTAACAGACATCCAACTTGAGGGGGGAAAAAGCTAAGTGTTGTAACCACACTCCTTGCAGCGATCAGTCCTGGTTGGCCTAGTTATTTTTAAGCAGGTGTTTCAGAGAATAAAACACCTTTTGATTTTGACATAATGAGCTTTCACCACGGAAACCTAAATTGATAAATTATGGAAAATATTAACAGAAAGAAAATAAAATGGTTTAACTTCCTTTTTTATATCTTTTAAAATCCAGAAGCTACAGGTGGATTCAAACTAAGCAATGCAACAAAACCTTAAATGACAAACCTGACTATTTGGAACGGTTCATTTCTTTGGGACAGAGGCTTAATTTTAGCTAATCTAAGGGTTTATTAAGTAAATAACATAATTGAACGCCTAAAACTCAAGCATTGTCTCACACTATGATTCTCTGAAACCCTCGGCAACAACCTTTACAGATAAGCAGTGCAGAAACAGTGCTGAATTTTAATATTCAGTTGTTTGTGGGAATCTTCCTCTAATTTATATGGAATTTGTCAGTGCCCTGCATAAATCACAGCTGCAGTTATGGCTCTCATTATTACTCAGTTTCATCTCTTTATCTTTCCTTATCTGCTTCATGTAGGAGGAGCTCTCTAGAGCTCAATGGTTTCCTTTCACTTCTGAGCTCAGAAATCCTCAGCCTCTCATAAGACATGTGTCCTTTGCCTAACCTCTCACGCCTGCTTTACTTCTATATATTCAAGAGTGATTCAAAAACACACACCCACACAATCCACTTGTATCTTTTCTGAAGCACCAGTGGCAAGAATCTGCTCTCAGACATAAATTGTCATACATTTAAGAAAGACTTTCTGTGCATGGATGATAATGAATTGTTGCCATTTGCTGGTTTAATAACGCAGATATATAATGATGGAGGATGTATTTGTGATCTTTAATGAAGATTAATTAGGAACACTGAAGGAGAATACTTTTAATAGATATGAACATAAGGTGCAGCTTTAAAAAGTAACAGAAACTTGTTTACCCAGGATTCCACCAGCAAAGTGCAAATGGCTTTACCGAAATCAGCAATTTAATCAAAGCGACGCAATAAAGTCAAGAGTCATAGGCTGGTTCTGCTCTTTCATTATTATTGCTGCTCTGGATGCCATACATGTTGGCAGTGGATTAGGAGACTAAGTTGTCCATTAATCACTGCACTTGTGGGTCCAGTCACAACATCTCCAAATTGCTCTAAGATGCTTTATTTCCATCTGTGTTGAAGACAGCTAAGTTTTAGATCTGCATCAGCCATCCATTGTCTATGTCGGCTTATCTTTGCAGGATCATGGAAGGGTTGGAGTCTATTTTCAGTTTTCTTTGGGGAAGTTGGAGTACCTTGGCAGAGTTAGCATTTGCTGGTAAATGAGCCCCTGACTGCAGGAAAACTCCAGTTTCACTTTGGGTGCATGTCACAAACTGCAACTGAAACTAGGAATTAAGGTTAGTCTGATTAAGGTGGCAGACAGGCATTGCAGGGATAATGTATTACGATACATCCAAATAAATACATCCACTCATTGGTATTGCAAAACAACAGATGCTGCTTTCAAATATAAAATATTACATATTTACAATGTTTGCTGAAAAGTTCAGAGATACTTGATTTATAATTTCAAGATTTAAGATCATGGAATAACAATTACAATTAAGATCTATTGATCTGTGACGGAACAATAAGTGACAAAACAGACTAAAGGGATATAAGTAAGCAGATATTTTTGCACTTAGTCACAGAATCTTTAATTGGCACCAGCATCCGTGTGTAATGATGGTCCTGATTTTGTTTAATCGTTGGAACCAGAAGTTATTGACAAGTAGATCAGATGTGGGCCACATGCTGATTTGAATGTATTTGTCTTATCTGACCACACCCTTTTATTATTTACAGTACAATCATAAAACATGAACAATAGGGGGCGCTCAACAGCGTTGATCCACAGCAGAACAGATCACAGTGTCATAGCAAACTGTTTTAGAACATTTTCGGGAAAAACATTTCTCTGATGTATTATATTAAATCAACTTTAAATACAGTGCTTGAAAGAATAAGGTATTGGTGCACGTAGTTACCTTACCATTAATGTCTATGTGTTCATGTTTTGGGTAAAAATGGCATCACGACATCTACACATTTGATTCTATATTTTCATCAAAAGATGATGAACCCTAGTGTGTGTAGAAAACCAACACAAATATGACAAACTAAAAGCAAAAATAAATCAGTTGAACCTCATTTACAGAATGATTACACGATTTACAGAAATGATCCGATAAAGGAGGCAAGACATACAGTTTTGAGCCATTTTTTGGTACACACACCTCACATATTGGTGAGCATAATTGTTCTAGTTGTTTAGAGCAAGGAAGAAAAAACAGCCTGAGAGTCCTAAAGTTTTGTCACAGAATGAGGTCTGCAGCACACAGTTGTAATCACCTCGTATCTCAGCCAATAACCACTCAGCAGAGACGCTGCCAATTTTACAAAACAAAGAGCCACCAACTGTTCATTATGTAAAGAGTGACTTGGTGCCATGTTTTCTGTCATTTCCTTTCAGTTTGGTGTTTTAAATTAAAGTTCTCAAGGTTCACAGCCTCTCTAACTCAACCAATCAGTAATGAAGTATTTGTATAGTTTCCTCATTGTGCCTTTTCCAATTTGAGATTTCTTCTTCCGGATTCAGGCGACAGTTTTAACTTATGATGAGCGTCTAATGGCAATCACTTTTAGAGTATGTGAGAGTTGTCCTTCAGTCCTGGCTCGACGACCATTTCTAACATACAGCAGCAGGTTGTTAATTAGTTCAGCACACTATACACTCCATCATTAGAATTGCTAATATCTCCCTGTGAAAGAAGCAACCCCACACAGTTCAACAGTTGATCGGCAGATGGACAGAATTCTATTGCCACGTTTCTTGTGTTGTTGACCACCCAAAATGCATTCGGGGCAGCAGCAGCAGCAGTGAGCTGATCAAGCATATTCAGAGGACGTGTTATTTGTCTCCACTATAGATGCTTAAACTTCTGATAAATATTTTTAGCATTTTGGTTTGACACGAGGAGAACCGATAGCCAAGACGCCGGCCCCGTCATGAATAGGAGGCCCACTTTCACTACCGCCCACATGTCCTTTAACAGTTTCAGCTTTAAATGTTGAGAATATGAGAAAAACACCTACACTTTCGACCTAACAGAGGTCCACAGCAGAAAATCGTTTAAAAAACCCCTAAAGGATAACACTTGCTTTCATCAATTTTACATACTTGAAACCAAATATTTAAGCATGTTGTATAAAAAGTCGTGGTCAGTCAGGATTGCCACATATATTTCTATTAAGAAAGTGGTAGAATAACAAAAAGAGTGTGTTTTAGAGTTAGTTTCTTGAAGTTTAGACATTGACTTGCACTACCTTGCTTGGGAAAGCCTAGAAAAAAGTGGAATAAGTAATTCACAAGAATTTAGATAATTGGAGGTACATAGATGTACAGCTCTGGTCAATTTAACCCTAGTAAATAGCAACAGGCCCACCTCAATCATCTCATCAAACTGCCTGGATCTAATGACATACCAGATGGTTTTCCTTCCACTGAGTCCTGATAATTAGCTGTAGTATCAAGCCAGTTTTCTCAGAGATCAGCCTTTTTTTGGTTCCTGTGTCTCATCTTTTGTTTTTATCTGTTTTTACCACTGACACCATAGTGAGTGCTCAGAAAGAAACTCCAAAACAAACCGTTCAGGAAATTGTCTGAACTCCTTCCAGAATGACACATTACCAGATCTGTGCAGAACTTCATGACATGCAGTGAAGGCAATTTTGCCAGTCCATTCAAATGTGTTGGACCAAGGATGTATCTAATAGTTGTTGAACTATTAGATCCAAGTCTTGAGAATTGGACTTGGAAACTCTTAGTTTAGTTGGATTTAATGTTAGATATTGACAGCAAGATATTGCTATACTATACTACTGTATATCTTGTATAGTATGTGTAAATATCTGGTTTCAGCTGCATATTACAAAGGTTTATTTGGTTGTAATCTGTATTTCCAAGTCAAGTTCAACTTCTGTTTGAAGTTTTAGTGACATAATTTGGTGTATTCCTTAAAAAAAGGGATTTTATCTCAAGGGACTTCCTGGTAAAATAACGGTTAAATTAAATAGTGCAAGGCAACACATATGATTGTTTGATTATTTCCTGAGTCATTTTTCACCGAAAACAAGTTTCTTTTTGTGTTTTTCAGCTTAATTCTGTTGTAAATCCACAGATTCTGTGTGATATGTGTGCACAAAATACACTGGCTTAGTTGAGTGAGGTTCGAGGATTTTTGAAAATCACTATCCCCGACTGAACTGGATTAAAGTTGTTTGTGATAACATTGTTTGGAGACAGAAGATCTCTCCTCTTTTTGGTCTCCCTTCACACAGAGAAACATGAATTATCTCTGTCATCTGTTCGTGGTGAAGTAAGCTTTTGTCACCAACACGTCCTTTGTTTTCCGATTCCTGGCAGTCAGTGACGGGCTTGCATGAGCTGCAGTGCTTTAGTCACTGAGCTGTGCCGTCATCGAGACACCTGCCATGGCGACTTGACTGACCAACTCCTGCTGGGTCAGCATGAGGCCTGAGTCCTGCACCATGTGGGAAAAAAGAGCACAGGCACAGTGGGGGGAAATGATGATTACTGCCTGATAAAAAGGGTTATTTACAGCGAATTGCAAAATGCTCAATGGCTTTTTTAGAGCCAGAGGTCTCCTACAGCCTTTAACAAATTTTCTTTGTGTTCTACGCTGTATTTGCACAATCTATCTTCTCATCGGCTTCTCTCTTTCTCCTAAAGAAAACACGGTGTTTTCTGTGTTGACCAAATAGTTTTTGTCTCATTTGGCCCAAGAACTTTCTTTCACAGGTTTGTGTTACTTACAGGACTTCTGGTAAACTGAATACATGACTTCTTATGCCTTTTCTTTCAACAATTGCTAGTTTTTCCAAAATTCAATTAATACCAAAATCCAATGGCTATTCTATCAACACGTATTTCCAGCAAAGCTATGGATGTAGGCATTTGGCTCCTTGAGTGATTATTGGTCTTCTTTCCCATTCAGTAAATTTAACTGGACAACCATGTAATGTTGGGTTTGAACATGAGATTTCTACAAGTGGAATGCATTCACTAACAATGTGAGCTTTGGAAGCAATTTGTTTCACTGGATTTTAAATTTAGGAGTTTCGCTCAAAAGTCGATGAACACAAATGCCGACCTTGTGTATTTTTATTTTTGAGAGAAAAAAAAATTGAAAGCCATACATTGTTCTCCTTTTGCTTCATAGCTTTGCACCATTTTATATCAATCTATCACTTAAAATCCTGATGAAATTAGGTTTAGGGTTATAACATAACAAAAATGCTTCTTAAAGGCATTGTAACTATTTGTGAAATCTGAATAAAAGTGGAAAGCGGAATAAATATGTAAAAAAAAAAAACGGCACAAAGCTATGGAAACATGCATCTACACATGCTTTATTCCTCTCCAACAGAGAAGGACTGAAGTTCGTCCCACAGTAATTTGGCTGCCATGGCGCCTTGGCAAAGATTTCAGGGTACTGGTTTCATCTAGAACTTATTGCAGAGAGGAACCTCTGAAATTCCTTGAATTTATCATTGCAGTCTGAGGCAAGTATTCTCTATTCTAAGCCAGCGTCTTCATCTGTATATTTATCAAGTCATCCATTATTTGTTTCAGAGCTCTAGTTATGAAACTGCTCCTTCAAGCAATAAAAAACAAACAGAGAAATTGACAAGCACTGAGCAGAAAGCCGGCACAACTAAGGAAAATCAATGCTGTCATGGAGACAGGAGCTCAGACCTCTCTCTGTGCTCTCTCTCGCTCCGTATTAATTCCTCCGTTGTAATTACTAACCCCTCCTTTCAATTCACATCGGCCATCCTGCCCCTGCCCTGCAGCCGCCCACCAGCTGCTATCGGGCAGAATACACCCACAGGACATTCCTCAGTTCCTTGGCTTCCCTTTAGAGATTGGTGCAGGGCCTCGGGTTATCAGGTTGCTCTTTTCCCTGAGCAGGAGACAATCGGGGGTCCCATCTGCACAGGCTTACATTTAGAGATGGGTTGTAATGTTCTGACTTTACTTCAGCTAAACTCATCAGTTTCATCTCTCCGCTGTTTTTGCTTACCTTTAAAAAAAAATCTGATTATATTTTTTTCAATAGGATTATTTAGAATGTTTTGACTAGAGATGCAGAGAGAACAAATGATGACTGAAATTCGATAATTATCCTAAATAGCTGAAAACTCAAAAATCCGATCTTTTGTCACTCAGTGAACACACCATGTCAAGGTACTAACAGGTTTCATCTATAATCAATTTGGAAATGTTAGCTGTCATTATAAAAGCTGAGTCCTAAACGCCATCCTACAACCAGTTTGCTTCCCCATCACATCTTTTCCCAGCATGCAATAGATTGAACCAGGTGTCAGAAACATTTCTGAGCATCGGCCCACATTGACATGCTCATTATGCAGTTGTTGCACATTCGGCAAATCCCCTGTCCCACTAAATCCTACAGATTCTCCATTCGAAATCTTTCTCAGCACTCTTCTACATCCTGACTCCAAGACAGGATAAGGCTCGTCAATAAATAAATAACATTATGTATCGCGATAGACGATACATAATATCAGTGGATAATCTGTCAGATAGAATATTCAGTAATTTCATTGGACTACAATCCAGAACCACACAGCATGTAGGCATCTCTTAACAACCAGCTAAGAAAAGTTGGTGGCATCAACTAACTCACTCACTGTTTGGTTACCTAGCAACGACCTGTTGACTAGCTTGCACAGCGGCAGTTTTAGGCATCATGCCTCAAACTGCTTAAAAGTAAAAAACAACAGAGTGAAGTGAAAACTGTGGATAAAACAGGAAAGTTCACATCACCAGTTTGACAGTATTTCTTACATTTAAAACAAAAAAAACCTAGTCAATAATTATTAATATCGACTGAGATGAGACTCTTGTCTCTACAATTTTCAGCAATATCATCCAGCACAAAGACGTTATTTATCTATGTTTTTCACACCAAACTCTGAACCACCTTCTTG
Organism: Xiphophorus couchianus; assembly: GCF_001444195.1. NCBI lineage: Eukaryota > Metazoa > Chordata > Actinopteri > Cyprinodontiformes > Poeciliidae > Xiphophorus > Xiphophorus couchianus. The sequence goes on along the minus strand of NC_040243.1, from coordinate 16,262,360 downwards.
AACTTTCAGCGAAAGTCACTTATGCAGCCAGGCAACGTGCCATTGTCTAGTAATGCTAATTGTAGCCTCAGGATTTTTAGCCAGTTGCACCCAGAGTCATTTTTCTGCTACTAGTGGAACATCTGCTTCAGTTGAAGAATCAGACATTGCGTACTGTGTGACTTTGTTTTAATGAATGGTTGTTTGAGCTACTGCAGCTGTTTCATCACACTGAGTGGGTCCACCCATTCACCTCTGACTCCAACAGGGCATTTTTGTGCAAACAGCCGCAATTAACTGGATATTTTTGTTTGCAAACCCCAGCAGATGCTCAGTTTGAGCTAGTCATCTTCACATGCCCGAACATGTGAAGATGTTCACATGTTTCACAAGTTTCTGCCTTATTTTTCTAAGACAGGAACTTGAATAGTTTAAAACTCTGTTGATAGGTATTATTTTAAAAAATAAAAATAAAAAAAACAGAAACAAATTTCTGATCCATTTTATTTGTTGATGAAGATGTTCCTGGCAGACTAGACACACATCCATCCCTCTTGGTGTTTCAAGCACAATCAATTACTCCAATACGACTAAATGTCAGTATCCCTGTAAGCCGTTTTCAACGTTCTGCACCGCTTCACCTTTCAAACTTTGTCAGCTCCTTCTCCACCTGCACCCCCTCCTACACGTGATCTCTTCTTTCTGTCTCCTTCCCTGGGGGACAGCATCAAGAGCATCGCCTGTCTCCTTTTCAATGCCTTTCTGGGGCTCCAGGTGTGTGCTGGCTCTTCCTTGCCCTGCAGTCATTGATTTTTCCCCCCCCTCCTTTTATGTATAAATTTAACTCACCTCTTTTTTATCTTTTCTCTGAGGAATATGGTGCAGAAGACATTATGGTCATCTTTTTAAGTGGAGGAGTCCAGATGAAGGGTTTTATATGCTCTTGAAAGCTGTTTATTGTCGTTTATCTTTCAACTTTTATATTAAGTGACGCTCAGATATTGGTTTACATTTATTTGAATAGACTCAGGTTGAAGAGGTTTATAATTGAAGTCAGAGCAGAAAATCCTTTCAGTCAGCGGTGAGGATAGAATAATTTTCCCCTGACAAAGTTTTTACTTTTAGAAATTCAGCTGTTTAAGCTGTTAAGAGTTGAGCTAAAGTTGAAGGCTTTTCACTGATTGGTTTGGTTAGCTTGACCTTCTGCTAATTAGTTTACTCAATTTCTGATTCTGGTTCAGGAAATGCAGAGCTAAAGCACAAAATACAGCTCTGGAAAAAATGTAGACACCACTGCAAGGGAACCCCACCGAAAACCTCACGGTTATTCCACCAAATATTGATTTCTGAACTCTTCCTGAGTTAAAACATTAGTATTGTTGTTTCTAAGTGAACTTGTATTCTTTGAATTATTTGAGATCTGAAAGCACTACATCTTTTTTGTTATTTTGACCATTTCTCATTTTCTGCAATAAATACTAAATTTTTGCTTGGAGTTTCAGAGACATGATGTCAGCAGTTCATAGAATAAAAGAATAATCATTTTACTCAAACATATACTGTACCTATAAAGAGTAAAATCGGAGAAGCTGATCATTTTAAGTGCTCTCAGTATTTGCTTTTTCCAGAACTGTACATGGTCCACTTCATCAACATGTAATCCTTCTATACACAGGTTGAAAAATCATAGTATCGAGGGTGCAATCTTCAATTTGATTTGAGAAATTATTCCTGAAATTAGAGATCTCAAACACTCTTAGTATTATGAGAATAAATTTGATATATTTTCATTTCTTCCTCATCCAGACTTTAAAAAGTCAAGTTGCAATTTAAAACCTATATTTCTCACTAACAATAAATCAGAATAAAATGGTTTTAACTCTGCTTATATTATCAACATATTTGCATTTGCTGTATGCAAAAATAATGACAAATTAAAATTTTAGTCTTTATAACAAATATATTGCGTGTCTTTACTATGGTTTGCTGGATTTTTGGCTCATTCCTTCTGACAAAACTGATGTAACTGTGTCGGGTTGTAGGCCGTCTTGTTCAGCTCTGCCCAGAAATTATCCATGGTACCGAGTCACTCCAAAACATTGACCCTGTTGTCTTGAAACTTCTTTGCAGCTTTAATGGTGGTGTAATAAGGTTATTGTGCGTTCAAAGTTATTTGTGCTGATTCTCTTTGTGGATTCGCATCAGTGGAATTTATCTTTGTGGGATTGTTGGGTCACACTATTGGGACCAGTGTTTGTTTTACTATCGTTTATTCTCTAATATATATTTTTTCTTCTCTCTCTCTCAAAAGAATAAAATGGACTTTTCAAAAATGTTTCAATTTGGAATTATGTTACTGCAATCAAAAGTGAAACCTCATCATAGCTTTATAAACGTCTCTCCCCAGGGGCAAAGCTAAATGTTTACTCATTTATTATAGGAATCCAGGATGGAAAACGTCAATATATGAGTGAATGTAGCTTGAAATTATTGTGACTTTGTGTAAAACCTCAGAGGTCTCAAGGACTTTGACACAACCAGAGCATTTAACACTGCTGTGTTTTATTTATTATTGTAAATTAGCAGTAAGTATAAGGTTCAAAACTCTGCCGCATAAAACACATCATCAAGTCATAGTTTTTATCTTCAATCAGTTAAACAGTTCGCAGCCAATTCTGCTTCTCTGATGTTGCGGCTCTCTGGGAATTTTTTTTTTTTTTTTCTGGAGGCTGGTGCAGTCGAAGATGGTGAAGACTGGGAATGAAGGGATTATGATGAACTTCCCCCATATGCCCAAGACAAAGACAAGCATTTCTAAGTAGCAAATCAAATTATGCAGCCAAATTGTGTTTTGAGGTCTAAGTCTCTGAAGACTGCCAACATAACAAAGAGACAAGGAGCTTGAGGGTCTTATACACTTCAAACTCTGGCCGAAACGAAGTCTTCACCTATGATGTCTTAAAGATGGCGGTCATTGTTGCAAAGTTTCCATATGGCCAGTAAAATAACAAAATAATTTAAAACTCATGAGTCGACAGATCTAACTACCAAGAGGAATCGCTGAGTGATTTGTGATAATTGACTCCTGAAATGGGGAGCAGAAAAGTTTAGATTGCCATAAAGGTTATTTGGACAGAGTAATTTTCAACCTTTTCTCACAGAGACATTTAGGAGATTGGATTTAATGAGCATTTAACAGGGGAGTTCCTGTGAAAGTTCCTCGTGAACTTCGGACTTTACTTGGAAAAACGCCGGCGCTCCTCTGGGCCTTGTGGAAAGCCTGGTACAGAAGGTGCTGGGTGTCTCTCAGGATCGGCTCTGCAATATTGATGAAATACATTTTTACTTTTCACCTCTCTCTTGAAAATAAAAGTGTTTTAATTCAAACTTTCAGACTTTCTCCACTTCAAGTGTCGTTTTTCAACTTATCCTGTTAATCTTTTAAAAAAACACACATATCTGAGCTTCCCTAAAAACTGCTTTAAAATGATACCATTTATGTAGTTTTCCACATTTAAACACCGATCTCATGAATTCAGTCAAATATGAAAATCAATAACACTGAATATATAATAATTATAAATATATTATCAATATTCAAATCAAGTAGCCTTTTTTTTACTTAACAAAAATACATAAATTGGAATTTTAAAGCAAACATTAAAGAGTAAGTTGGGTTTTCAGTGAGTGATGTTTATATTTTATATAAGGAGCTTGGCCTTTTTATGCTACATAAAGTAGCTACACATTAAATATGCCTGCACTGGTGTATATCCTCAGGATAGCAGCTGTTTCTCACGTGTGCTTGTGTTTTGTTTCCTTTTTTGAACACCCACTTATGAGTACAACTACATAGCATTAAGCTATTTAAAAGTAGCAGCTTCAGAGTCTCTAAAAATACACGCCTTGAAAATGTGACATAAGCATAATACGACCATTACACACACATGTACGCATACAGTTCTGGCTGAGCAGCCAAGATAAGCCAGAGGATTAAAAGAGCACTAAAATGTCTCTGATGCGGAGGACAGACAGTTATATAACACGTGGAAATGCTGACCAAGAGGTCCAGCTCAGTGTGTGTCCGTTTATGAACGCGTCTGCCTCAATGCGTCTCCGGCATCGCATCTGTTTGACGCTTATCTGTTTGCCTATGAAGCTCGATCATAAAAAATGCAAAGAAAAAAATGATTTCAAGTTCCTGCCGCAGTGCGAGTATTAAATTTGTGGCTGTAACACGGTGCGTTTTATTTATTTATTTTTTTTTTCTTTTAGTGTGCAGCAGTTTTGCGCATGCAAATTTAATAACCCAACTCTCCTGTTGTCTTTGCTGCCTGGATGAATTGATTCCTTACAGCAGTGGAGTCTGTAAAAGTCTGCAGCACGGCGTTTCTGCAGGGTGAACTCCCCCTGCAGGTCAAAGTCTGCCCTGTGGAGGAAAGAGCTTTCAGCCTTTCATATACCGCTCCTGTCAGAGGAGGGTTTTGTAACAGAGGGGCTAAGGAAAGTTGAGGGAGATTCTATAAAGATGTGACACATATCCGCCACAGGTCATGAGAAGTATGGAAGTTAAAGTAAAAAGAAGAAGACCCGGACTTCAGCTGAGACACGTCAGGCTCTCTGCCTACCAGTTGTTTGCCATTTTAACCTGAGTTTCATACGTTTTCTGCATGTGAAATTGTGTTCAAGCATTGTTACTTTACTCTATGTTACTTATTTTATGTGCTGTTATTGTATATTTTATCAACTAAACTGCAAATAGAATAAGTCTTTAAGTAATAATGAAGATTTCAAGGGGGAGTCCTTTACTGTGTTTGTATCATTTGCAGAAATTATTTTGTAAATGCTGCTCAGTTGGAGGCACATCTGTGGACGTATTTGAGGGCAGCACCTGAAAACATGCTGCTTCCTTTTGTGACAGCATGGCTAAATGAAAATAAACCACCAAAATATCAGACAATTTTAACCTCCACAAGCCTAATTTATTCTCTGGTATGATCTCCAGGTACCTGAAGGTTCCATGTTCATCCATTCATCAATTCAGCTTTAATGTCACTCAAGAGGAAAACAGTTCTAAGTACCAAAGATGGACATGTTTAGGTTTCTTCACTCCAGAACAAAACCAAAACACCCTATGAAGATTTTAACTGAAGGTGATGAAAAGGTACGATCTACAGTGAGTCCCGTACTAACTTTTACATAAACACCTTCCTCAACTGAGAACCCCAACTATGAAGTATCACAGTGCCATCATCATTTTATGGTGTCATGAGGAAAAAACACAAAATAACAAAGTCTCAAGACACAAGTCAGGAAGTTTAACCATGGGCACAAATGGGTCTTTTGCATACTGACTCTAAAATTTGTTGAAAAGTGGCTCAAGAGCAACAATGTTAGCAGCTCGCAGTGGACAATGGTTTAATATTAGTCTTGTAAGCAGCTTGTCAACCAGACTCAGATACACATTTTCTAATGGGAGAAATGGGTCAAAATCCATCAAAACTATCATGCAAAGCTCATGGAGTTTGACCCAAGTTATTTGGTTTGAAACGTCATTCTACCAAATGTTAAGTAAATGTAGGAAAACTGTTAAATATACAGTACAACTGTTATGCAGTTTATGCAAATATCTGGTTTCAACTGTATATTCACTGCTTTCACGGTAACATCAGCTTTGTTACCCACACAGATTTTCTAAAACCAACTCAGAACAGGATATACAGTATTTCCACAGATACAAAACAAACCTGAGCAGCTCTTGTTAAGTGGAGGCTTCGTCATGGCAACAAATCGTAAAGAGACACCTTGTACTCCGCTTAGGAATAAACTGTCTTCTTTTGCACAGTACAATCTGCTGCTGCTGTTACGGTGTAATCGAATTGTTAAACACTTGGACTTCAACAATTTCCCCTCAGGGTTTTTTTTCCCCTCCAACAGCCAGAATAATGAGGAGTCTTTTTGCCTGCTGTTATTTAGGGAATCTGGTCTGATCTGGGCTCACCAGGATCCAGCCCCTATGCTAAACCAGCACAGAAAACTAGAGCTGTACTTATACCCCTGGCGTCTGCTACCCATTGATAAATTATACCATCCATTTTGGGCAAACTTTACCAACTGCGTCGTCATCAGCAGCACTGTGTTTAATACTGTAGCAGCCTTCCTTTTATAAATTTCCCATGTTTCCTTTCAGCTGTTTTAATTTAATGAATGACTCTGCTCTTTTTCCTCAAAGCACCTGCTCCCCATCCCCGCCGCCTACTCAGTTCGACCCACTTCCTCTCCCTCCCTCCTCATCCCATGTGCTCGCCTTGCACGTTCCCACCTGCATCCATAATCCACTGCATGAGTCCACACCCTGTGTCCTGATTTCACACAATCCTCCCCTGACTGACAACTCAAATTTTAATCATCCATTATCAGTGCTTAGCTAAGCCTCAATGCCGGAGGCCAACGACATTGGCCTCCGCAACGCTCGAGGTCACTTCCTGTTCCTGTGTGCTCTGTATTCGAATCTGAACGGCAAGGTTACACGATGTTTTGTTATCCGTGGGGACGTGCAGGTAAAATGCTCCACGCTACATTTTTGTTATAGTCGTCCCCAATTGCTTGTCGTATTTTTATCTGCCTCTTTCTTTGTCAAATGACACTTTCTTTATGCGATTACTCTCATAAAAACCCAGCATGCAGCATTCAGTGTTCTTAAATTGATCGATCTGTCAGCCATCTCCGTCATGACGCACCAAAGAGTAAATGTTTTAATAACCAGTGTGCTCGCTGTGCTTTATGTTAATGGCCGTCCTCACACAGAGCTCGAGGAGCAACTTTAGAGCTGTGCAAAACGACGCCTGTAGTTTATTCCTTTATTCTTGAAAGATTTAAGATGACATCTTGTGCTATAATGAAATGTGATGGATGCACCGAGTGACACATTGAGAAATCAACTTTTTTAAATTCTTTTAAAAAACGCACACACATCTAGTTTATTTTTAAGTACTGCAGCATCATGGTTATGATTTACTTTCTCCACATTTGTCCGTAATAAAATGCAATAATCATTTAACTGTCCATCAGCTGTGAAATTCAGTGTATCAATGCAATAATAGCTTCATTTCAGGTCTTTACAGTAGTGGTTCTCGAAGTTAGGATTAGCGCCTCACTATAAAGGACAACATAATCATATTTATGCACTAAATGTTAGAAGAGATTATAAAAAGATGACTCACAAAGATAGTACATCATAAACACTCTGTCTGCTACTCTGGAGGACACACAGCACAGAGCAATTACCAGACAATGCTACTGGAATGACACCATTTGATGTAAAATTTATGTTTCTGAGCTGCTGCAAATTATGGCAATCTGAGACAAAGTGATGAGATAAAACATTGCCTAATTTTACTGGTTCCCATAGCAACTCAGGATGAGCAAATGGAGGACTTATCAGGACCATAAGAAGTCTGGTTGTGGTTGTGTCAGGGGTCTCAAACATCCAATAGGGTCAGTCTCCTGCAACTTATAGCTGTGTCTCTCCTTCAATAGATCCAAAACAAATACTTAGGTCGTTATAGCAGGATTCTGAAGAATCTTAATCAATCAATCGAGTTTATTTGTGTAGCACATTTCAGCAACAAGGCAGTGTTCAAAGTGCTTTACATCATTAAAACACAAAAATACAAAGTCATAGAACACACAGTCAGCAATTGAATCATCACATTTTGTCAAGTGCCGTCGTTACACATCAGAATGTGTATTAATGTTTCATTTAGAATGCTTCAAAAGCAACTCTGAACAGGTGGATTTTTAGTCTAGATTTGAGGAAACTCAACGTTCCTTTTCATCAGTCAGGGTACCGGTTTAATTAAAGCGTTCTGGTAATTTATAGACAAGTTTGTGGGTGAGTTTCATTGGCAACATCAATCATTTCTCCACATCCATAAACGAAACGTTGGCAACTTAAGCACTGATAACTTTAGCTACATTTGGCCTTTGGCACCTGGTGTGGGTTTAATCTATCAATACGTCTAATTAAATGCTTTTGTTGCTTATTTTCTCTGATAATCGTATATGTATCACCGATGCATCTCCACCATGATTGGCCATTGGTACGTTTTGTAATGGCACCGTAAAACCTTTAGATAAAAGCTGTATGTTAACTGTTGATGCTGTTTATTCCCTGAATTTAGCATGACTAAATTTTGATGCTAAACTTCCACTGTTGTTATCAAAGAATCTTGATAGTTCAGCTTCCAATTTTCCTAAGATACTGGAGAATATTTGCGTGTGTACACTCCCTTGGTCACTTATTCTTCCAATAATGAATTAGTAAGGTGATTTCCTTGCTGATTATTGTGGTTTGGTACGCACAGAGTTTAAATCTTGTGGTACGCTTTGTGGCGGCTGTACGGACAACTGAGCAGAAAGTTCTGCATGGAAGAAAAACAGGAGATCTTGAATGAGTTTTCATTTGCTTTTCTTATGTTGTTGTCAAACTCCTGGTTAGAAAATATTAACCAAGTCTCTCATCGTCAAATGTTGCCCACTGCTGTGGATCAGGAGCTTTATTTGTCAGGAAGCTTTTTAATCCTCACAGTAAAACCTGTTCTTTGTTTTGTCTCTGGCTACAAAATATGTTTCTCCCTTGGCATGTAGCTGAAACTAAATCCTCTTTGTGCAGTATGCTTCCATTATAAGAGCTTAAATTACAAATCAGGTGCAGCCAATTAGGCATGATGAAAGCATTACAAATGACAGATTGAAAACAGGATCATAAAATGACTTTTTAGAGGCAGTTTGCCACAGAAAAATGCTCTTTTTTTTACTTCTTTATTGCACCTCAAGTAAAGCAATCAACCAACAGATCCCTTGAGTACTATTAATGACTCATTGAGCAAACAGATGCAAAAGCATTTGCGACTGTACAATGCTGTGACATAAAACTCACTTTAATTCACTCCTATTACATTACTTATTCGTTGTTTTAACCCAGAAAACTGAAGTGCACAAAGCACATTCAGGATCTGTGGCACGTATTGGATTTAAAGATGCAGTCTGAGTACTTTTCTAATAGGGTGGTGGTGTAAAAGTGTGAAGCAAATTGGGTTAATAAATTAATAGTTTGAGCTTTGGACATCTTAAGAATTAAATTCAGTTCAATTCAGTTTGTCTATATTGCACCAATTCATATCAAGACACTTAAAAAAAAGAAAATAACCTCAATCCAACCCATTCTAAATCATCCTAGATTACTGTAAACCTACTGAAGTGGCACCATGAACCTAAACAGACAGCAGACGTCAACAACACCTGTATTAGTCATGTACTCCACATGTTTGGTTTTTATGGAAGCGTTTTAAGAAAGGCGTTTAAAAAACAGCAAGAAATGTGTAAAATTGTAGTTTGCTGCAAGTTGTATGGGAGACACATCTGGAAGTCTTTTGATCTACATGCAGAAAACCAACTGCACATCGTACTGCTGGAAGCATCTAGCTGTGGTCATCCATTGGTTATGCAGAAACAAAGTGACTCCACCCACATTTTTCATGAATGTGGGTGAAGCTAAATTTAGGGTATGAGAAGAAAACATGTTAGAGGCTGAAACATACTTGAAACTGGGTTGAGGGTTTACCATTCTTATGTTCTTCAGTGGCCAAGGCAAGTGCAGACATAAATCTAATTGAAAGTCTTTGACAGAACATAAAAAATTATGATAACAGATATCCTATAAGAATGACCTTGAGCTATTATATGAGGAAAATTTGCTCAAAAGCCACATTTTCAGATTTTTATCTCTAAAACAATAAATTGAAGGGGAGTGGTGAATGGATGGTCTACCCTTTAGTGTATAAAAAAAATAATTTTGAAAAATATATCAAAATGAAGTCTCTATAGTTTTGCAAAAAAAAAAAACAACAAAAAGATGGTTGGGAACTACATTTCGGTAGAAAATCTTCTTTGCTTGTAAGTGGACATTTAAAAAGTGACTGATAGTCCATTTTAAGTTTTGGTTGTAACAAAAACATGTTGCATGTATACTTAATGGCAAAACGAGAAACAACTTACCCTCAGCAGTGAGTCTCATAATCAAACTGCACAAGAGACATGACCTGGAACTATCACTGTCCTCTCGGCTGGATGTGGGGCAGTGTCTGGGATTTATCGGTTCAATTTAATTTAGCTTTCATTCATTACGGCTTATCCTCTGAAATGTGACTGTTAATAGATAGTCTGTGGTCATCGGCACATGGAGCAGCGCTGGGAATTTGAGGTCAATAAGCCGGAGACGCACACTGTGTGCCAACAGATCCGACACAACATTGTAAATGAAAACATTGTGTGATGCAACAGGAGTGATTGTGCTCTAACCGCTTACCTTCTCTTTGAACTCCCGGAAGCAAACTAGCACCACTTCAGTGTCCGTGTTTTAATACTGAATAAACATTTATGTAGAAACATTTCCAGTGCTACAGTCTATAACCTTGACTATTATACGGAGCGCATCACAAAAAAGTGTCTGAGTCTGTCTGAGGGCGGAAGCGGCTCATTTGTACAAGAATTGAAATATCAAGTAGAAACACATTTATTCTAAAAAGAAGGTTGAGCAATAGGGTCGTTCCACTAAAGAAAGAAGTTATATTTTTAATTCTGAGAGAACATTCCCAAGGCCCTTCACAAATGCAAAGCCCATACACTTCAAAGCTGGCTTGGTGCCTTGTTGAACAGAGTAAAGACCCCTGAGTCACTGCATTTTCTTACTGTTCATACGTGCCTTGAATACAGCAGAGACTGAGACATATTGCAGAAAAAAAACTCAGAGGGGTTTTTTTTTGTTCATCACATGTACCTTTAACATCTTTGAACGTATAAATTAATAATGGCATAAGATTTAGCTCCTTGTTGTGTCCTCTCTGACACCACCTCTTTCTTTTGGGTCCGTCTTCCTCCCCTTGTGTATAGTTTTTAAAAATCGCCAACCGACGGCTTCAATAATTCACAGCAATGTTTCTAAAGTTCAGCAGATAAATCTGCTCTCTCAATAAAGCTTTCCTGTTTTTTTTAGACTTGTTTTTTGTTTCTTTTTCTGCAGCAAATGAACATCAGTAAATGGAAAAACTTTTTTTTTTTTGGAGCAAAAAGAAAATCAGTTTATGAAGGAACAAGAATTTTGTAAAGTTACAAAAACTGGAATCACTCTTTCAATAAAATTAGTAGACTTGCACGCCTTTGTGTTGGAAACATGTTTTCTCTTTGTTGGGTAAATTGTATTATTAGTATTATCAAATATTTGTTGTTATCTGAGCAATGCCTCTTACAGTTAGAGCCTGTTTCTATTTATTTATTCACTTTTGTATCTATCTTACCATCCCCCCAGTTGAGACATGCAAAACCGCCATGGCTCAACATTACAGCCCACCTATACAAATTTGTCGGCAAGATAGGCTTATTTGCAGGTCACTTATAGATTTGATCTTCTATTTTTGCTCCAGTTTTAATCCAAAGAACTTTTCCGTTTTCAGGACTTAATTGTTGCATGTCTTTTAGGATCTTATGTCATATGTTTGATTCTTCTACCATATGTAAGACCTTTATTTGCCCCTCCGCTGCTGCTTTTTTTTTTTTTTTTTTCCATCTTATCAGCGAAGGCGTTCCCTAGAGACGCTTTATCTGTCCCTGTGGTGTGTGCGGCACATTTACAGATTGCTAGTTGTTTTGGTAGCTGCACGGTAAGATAGATACAAAAGTGAATAAATAAATAGAAACAGGCTCTAACTGTAAGAGGCATTGCTCAGATAACAACAAATATTTGATAATACTAATAATACAATTTACCCAACACTCTTTTTTTTTTTAGTAAATTGAGTTTGCAATTGGCCTTTGAAACGTGCTCTATAAGTAAAAGTGATGTAACTTCTCTCCTCCATGGGCTGCCACCTTATCGTGGTGGAGGGGTTTGAGTGCCCCAATGATCCTAGGAGCTATGCTGTCTGGGGCTTCATGCCCCTGGTAGGGTCACCCAAGGCAGACAGGTCCTAGGTGAGGGACCAGACAAAGTGCAGCCCGAAGACCCCAATGATGAAGGAAAACCTTGGACTTGGTGTTCCCTCGCCCGGACGCGGGTCACCGGGGCCCCACTCTGGAGCCAGGCCTGGAGGGGGGGCACGATGGCGAGCGTCTGGTGGCCGGGCTTTTACCCATGGAGCCCGGCCGGGCTCAGCCCGAAGAGGAAACATGGGCCCCCCTCCCATGGGCCCACCACCCGTGGGAGGGGCCAAAGGGGTCGGGTGCACTGTGTGATGGGTGGCGGCCAAGGGAGGGGACCCTGGCGGTCCGATCCTCGGTTGCAGAAACTGGCTCTTGGGACGTGGAATGTCACCTCTCTGGTGGGGAAGGAGCCGGAGCTAGTGCGTGAGGTCGAGAGGTTCCGGCTAGAAATAGTCGGTCTCACCTCGACGCATGGCTCTGGTTCTGGAACCAGTCTCCTTGAGAGGGGCTGGACATACTTCCACTCTGGAGTTGCCCAGGGAGAGAGACGTCGGGCAGGAGTGGGCATACTTGTTGCTCCCCATCTCGGCGCCTGTACGTTGGGGTTTACCCCGGTGAACGAGAGGGTAGCATCCCTCCACCTACGGGTGGGGGGACGGGTTCTGACTGTCGTTTGTGCTTACGGGCCGAACGACAGTTCAGATTACCCACCCTTTTTGGAGTCCTTAGAGGGGGTACTGGAGAGTGCTCCTCCTGGGGACTCCCTTGTTCTGCTGGGGGACTTCAACGCTCACGTGGGCAACGACAGTGAGACCTGGAGGGGCGTGGTTGGGAGGAACGGCCCACCCGACCTGAACTCGAGCGGTGTTCTGTTGCTGGACTTCTGTGCTCGCCATGGATTGTCCATAACGAACACCACGTTCAAGCATAAGGGTGTCCATATGTGCACTTGGCACCAGGACACCCTAGGCCGCAGTTCGATGATCGACTTTGTCATCGTTTCATCGGATCTGCGGCCATATGTCTTGGACACTCGGGTGAAGAGAGGTGCGGAGCTGTCCACTGACCACTACCTGGTGGTGAGTTGGCTCCGGTGGTGGGGGTGAAAGCCGGTCAGACCTGGCAGGCCCAAACGTGTTGTGAGGGTCTGCTGGGAACGTCTGGCGGAATCCCCTGTGAGACGGAGCTTTAACTCCCATCTCCGGCAAAACTTCGAACACGTCCCGGGGGAGGTGGGGGACATGGAGTCTGAGTGGACCGTGTTCCGTGCCTCCATTGTCGAGGCGGCCGATCGGAGCTGTGGCCGCAAGGTTGTCGGTGCCTGTCGCGGCGGCAACCCTCGAACCCGTTGGTGGACACCTCCGGTGAGGGATGCCGTCAGGCTGAAGAAGGAGTCCTATCGAGCCTTTTTGGCCTGTGGGACTCCGGAAGCAGCTGATGGGTACCGGCGGGCGAAGCGGCATGCGGCTCGGGCGGTTGCTGAGGCAAAAACTCGGGCGTGGGAGGAGTTTGGAGAGGCCATGGAGAAAGACTTCCGCACGGCTTCGAGGCGATTCTGGTCCACCATCCGGCGTCTCAGGGGGGGGAAGCGGTGCAGCACCAACACTGTTTATAGTGGGGATGGTGTGCTGCTGACCTCTACTCGGGACGTTGTGGGCCGGTGGGCAGAGTACTTCGAAGACCTCCTCAATCCCACCAACATGCCTTCCACTGAGGAAGCAGAGCCTGGGGACTCTGGGTTGGGCTCTCCAATCTCTGGGGACGAGGTCACCGAGGTGGTTAAAAAGCTCCTCGGTGGCAAGGCCCCGGGGGTGGATGAGATCCGCCCGGAGTTCCTTAAGGCTCTGGATGTTGTAGGGTTGTGTTGGTTGACGCGACTCTGCAATATCGCATGGACATCGGGGGCAGTTCCCCTGGATTGGCAGACTGGGGTGGTGGTCCCCCTGTTCAAAAAGGGGGACCGGAGGGTGTGCTCCAATTATAGAGGGGTCACACTCTTAAGCCTCCCTGGCAAGGTCTATTCAGGGGTCCTGGAGAGGAGGGTCCGTCGGATAGTCGAACCTCGGATTCAGGAAGAGCAGTGTGGTTTTCGTCCTGGTCATGGAACACTGGACCAGCTCTACACCCTCAGCAGGGTCCTGGAGGGTGCATGGGAGTTCGCCCAACCAGTCTACATGTGTTTTGTGGACTTGGAGAAGGCGTTCGACCGTGTCCCTCGGGGAGCCCTGTGGGGGGTTCTCCGGGAGTATGGGGTACCGGGCCCTTTGATACGGGCTGTCAGGTCCCTGTATGACCGGTGTCAGAGTCTGGTCCGCATTGCCGGCAGTAAGTCGGGCTCGTTTCCGGTGAGAGTTGGACTCCGCCAGGGCTGCCCTTTGTCACCGATTCTGTTCATCACTTTCATGGACAGAATTTCTAGGCGCAGCCAAGGTGTTGAGGGGATCCGATTTGGTGGCCTTAGGATCTCATCTCTGCTTTTCGCAGACGATGTGGTCCTTTTGGCTTCATCAGATCGTGATCTGCAGCTCTCGCTGGATCGGTTCGCAGCCGAGTGTGAAGCGGCCGGGATGGGGATCAGTGCCTCCAAATCCGAGGCCATGGTCTTGAGCCGGAAAAGGGTAGAGTGCCTTCTCCGGGTCAGGGGGGGTGTCCTGCCCCAAGTGGAGGAGTTTAAGTATCTCGGGATCTTGTTCACGAATGGGGGAAGAAGGGAGCGGGAGATCGACAGGCGGATTGGCGCAGCGTCTGCTGTCAAGCGGGCGCTGTACCGGTCCGTCGTGGTGAAGAGAGAGCTGAGCCAAAAAGCGAAGCTCTCGATTTACCGGTCGATCTACGTTCCCACCCTCATCTATGGTCATGAGCTTTGGGTCATGACCGAAAGAACGAGATCGCGGATACAAGCGGCCGAAATGGGTTTTCTCCGTAGGGTGGCTGGGCTCTCCCTTAGAGATAGGGTGAGAAGCTCAGTCATCCGGGAGGGACTCAGAGTAGAGCCGCTGCTCCTTCACATCAAGAGGAGCCAGTTGAGGTGGCTTGGGCATCTGGTCAGGATGCCTCCTGGACGCCTCCCTGGTGAGGTGTTCCGGGCACGTCCCACCGGGAGGAGGCCCCGGGGAAGACCCAGGACACGCTGGAGGGACTATGTCTCTCGGCTGGCCTGGGAACGCCTCGGGATTCCCCCGGAGGAGCTAGAAGAAGTGGCTGGGGAGAGGGAAGTCTGGGCCTCCCTTCTGAAGCTGCTACCCCCGCGACCCGACCTCGGATAAGCGGAAGAAGATGGATGGATGGATGGATGGATGTAACTTCTCTCCAAAGAAAACATTGATGTTTTTTTTATTGTGTCAAGATCACAACATATGACCGGAGAATATTGCAAGTGAAAGAACAATGTTCGATTTTCTTGTGATAAAATTACAAGAAATTATACCTAGCCGGGACATTTTGTACTTTACAAGTGCACCTCCTATTTCTTAGTTAAAACAAAATAGAAACTTTCAGCTCAAAACATGTCAAGATGATGCTGCAACATCTTTGTGGTTGCAGTTCTTTTTCAAGCTTTGTCGGAGTATCTGGGGGCTTTTAATTACTAATCAACAATTTCCTGTTTCCCTTGGGTCCGTGACAAACAGGCCTATTTCTTTAAGCCACATTTATCTTACCAGTATAAACAGTGAGGAGGAAGGTACGGAAATTAAAATCTCACAACCTCATTGTTGGAGAAACGCTGCACAGAGTGGCATCTTGTTGTCACTAAGTCTCCATGACAACCACTGGGCTTCATTAAAGGACAACCAATAATTTTAGTTATAATGTTTAGTCGTTTTCTTGTGGCTACACAGCTGTTCAGTTCCAATCGCTTGACTTCCCTTCACACTGTGAGTGAAAATGCTTTTGCTTTCACTATTAAGCGTAGCCCTTGATCATTGCCACAAATAAAAATAAAGGTGCACATGAATATTTTCAGCTGTAATTTTGTTAAAAGCAGGTGGCATGATGCATTCCTGTTGCTCACATAGTGTTAAAATGACCAGCATGGGTTACAGTATACAGTTGGTATTGGTGCCCTGCATGCTGGAATAGTAAAACATCTGAACCCCTACAGTATAGCAACTCTGCCTCCTGTCAGAGTGACAAAAAAAAAGTAGTGCAGCTCACACTGGTGCTGATGCTGCAGATGAGAGCCTCAGGTTTTTTTTCCTAGAGAGAGAGGAGGGAGAGAAGGAGAGAGTGAGGGAGAGAGGGAGCAGGGCCATGAAGAAATGGAAGAACGCATAAACATGGAATTAAAAATAAACCCGCAACCTCTGGGGTGCAACCACCCACCATCTCCTTTGCTTTTCCATCTGCTTACACCTCCAGTGAACTTTGGAATTTTTCCTGTTGCTTGTTATTACCGTCGTCTTTGTTACATCCGCTCTGGACCTGAATGCAGCAGGCAGCTGTTGAGGTCAGGGATGTTGCTGCCTCTGTTGACCCGCCTTCTGCTCACGCACACAAATGCGTCTTACTTGACTATAACGCACTACATTGTGATTATGTGATGCGTCTGCTTGTTTATTGATGCTACTAAAAGATTTTCTACGCACCCAAAGACGCATGGCCCTGTTGGGGCCAGCATCAAACATCTGCCCCATTTAACACAGCCGTCACTGTATCATATTTTCCGTGCTCTGCTTTGCTTTAACCAATAAACACAACCTCAGATGCCACTATAAGCCTACAGGTGGCTACAGACAACTTAATGCACATGTAGACCTGCACAGCTTTGACTCCTTGTTGGCAAATTGATGCGTTCTGTGCAGATGATGTGTTGTTTAAACAGCAGGAGTTTTCCTCAATTAGTTCAGTGTTTCACCACCTCTGAAGCTATAAGTATGTTGACATGAGTGGCAACAAAAACACTGTGAAGAAAACCTCGAAAATATGAAATGGCACGCATGGTGACAAATTGTGCCAAAAAACATTTTTGAAAATTTGCCAGGACTTTTCTCAACCTCTGTAAATCTTCAGTGCCTCTCTTATTTTTTGCACTACAACTTCAAACTTTCAATGGATATTTTTTTTGTCCATTTTCTGATGTATGCCACACTCATTTATTCACAGTAACATGGCGTCTCTGGAGTCTTACCTTTAATGTGGTACCAGAACTATTGCTCACAAAGGAACTGCAAACCTTGCAAACCAGTACCTAAGATATATTCAAAACATTTGGCATGTTATTTTCGAGCAGATCTCTCAAAAAGAGGAGATAACTTTTTATGTGATACCTAAAATTTTCTAATGGATTCAGGTTGACAGTCTAATTGATTACATTGACATTATAGATAGATAGATAGATAGATAGATAGATAGATAGATAGATAGATAGATAGATAGATAGATAGATAGATAGATAGATAGATAGATAGATAGATAGATAGATAGATAGATAGATAGATAGATAGATAGATAGATAGATAGATAGATAGATATTTCAGTGCAATGTCAGTTTTTGCTGAATCCTCAGTCTCTTAAAGTTTTGTTGGTGAGTTTAGCCATTATGCAGCTTTTACTGTCAGAACTGCACAATGTTTTTCAGGTGGGTGTTTCATGAAACAAAATAGTGGTTAAAGGGATAAGAAGCTGCATTTGGTCAGGAAAGTTTTCCGACAGACCTGCTGGTAAACTTGACAACAAGCCAATTTGGATGTCTTGGAGCAGTAAAAGAGCTCCAACAAGAGACGGCGCTCCCCAGATGGACAGGGCATCGCTCCGCTGTGCAATATAATGATTTTGCTTGAAGAATCAGAAGAATAGCCTGTTCTGTGTGTTCACTTTGAGAGAGATTTTGAAAGTTACTGCCATACATCTTGAGACGTCAGTAGTTCTTTAAATGAGTCACTGGTAGAGCTGGCCTTTCCACTCTTTTACTTTTTATCCCTTCTGAAATAGTTTTCAGTATTTGCTTCTTGGAGACACAAAAGCAGCACCATAATAATGAGGCCCCAACATTTTAGTTGCCAAACTTTAGCCTTGAATTTTAGACAATTTTATTAACCGAGGCAATATGAATTACATATTTTTATAATCATACTGGTCTCATGATTATTACCAGCATTCGCTGATGCTCTTGTAATTGAGCCTTCGAGCTCTGCAGCACTCTGCAAGAAATGATTATTAGAATTGTGCTGAAGAGAGAGCAGAATATTGCTTCGATAAAAGCCAAAAACACAAGATCGCAAATGAACACACAGATTTAAGGTGGGGGCAGGGGGGAGGGTGGGACTACAACTTCTTAGTCTAGCTCGTTGGCTCAGCTCTGCGGAAACAAATTGGCTGATTTGGCTCAACTGCAATTAAAATAAAACATTAACACAGTTTGAATTATTGGTAACTAATCTTCCTTTCAGCGGTGAAATGTTGTTGCTTATTCACCCGACAGTTACACAGATACAAAGAATTTAGACAGCAGCAGAAAGAGGTTGGTTTTTTTTTTTTTTTCTTCCAATAAATCTCAAGGCAGAAAAACACTCTTTATTCAATTTAAAAGCACATCTTACTCTTCTGCTGAATAGCAAGTGCAAATTGATTTTTACTACTTCTTTAGACATTCCTGGGCTTCTAAAGCATTTTTTTCTCTACCCTGATGATGCAGTGATGCAGATATTTGAAATTCAGCTGACTGTGAACCATTTTTACTAAACTCAACAAAATACTTCCACTGCTTATTTTCGGTTTTCTCCCCTTATATTAAATAGTGTAAATCAAATATAACTAATTGCTCAAAGGACCTTCTGGTCTAAATTATATGAATACTCTTTATCAAAACCTAATTAGCTTTCTCCAAACAATAAAAACAAAACAAAAGCGCAAAACGGGAGACACAGCAATGTTGTGAAAGTAATCACAGAGAGTTACACATCCAGTTTAATCATCTCTTTGAATCATTCAAGCTCAGGCTGCAAAGCCAGCAGCTTTAAATGCAAAAACTTCCTTCATGACAGGAGGCAAAAAAAAAAAGCTCCAGATTAACATAAGCAATAATCTCTCTGTAATGAACTCAACTATAATATCTGCAGCTAAAGAGACATGTTCATCTGATCACCATTCCGTATAAGCAAACTGAGTCCTTTGCTTGTTTTTTGTTGCGCTTCTCTGTTTGGAGCTCAGTTCTGTTAATTAAGGGAATATTCCTGGGATATTAATGTCAAATGCAGGATTCTCTGCAGTTACTGGCACCCCCGGTGAAGACGCATAAAAGGGCCTTCGTATAAATTCATATTTTACTGCGGTGCTGTCTCAGCCTGGAAATCTTGTTTTTATGGTGGAAAAATATGTTCCTGCAGTTAAACTATGGGCACCGCCAGTTACTGGTTTGTCTGACAATCTTTATGAAACAAAAAGTAATTGAAAATGTTTAATTTATATCTCACATAGCAGTCTGCATTAAATTGCAAATATTTCGTGTAAGGGCAATAATTCAAGTTAGAAGCAGCTCTACTGTGGCCAAAAGGGTCTCAATGAGGCTCCTTTGAGTCTTACTGGAGGATGTTAGGAGAGAGAAGTGAACAAATCCCCAAAGGTCGCTGTTAGAAATCTGGGTGAGTCAACATGTTTCCATAGCAACCATTTATTTTAGGAGTTTTTAGAATTTTTTTAACACATCTTTGCCAGAACTTGCTAATAATTGTGGAGGGTATTTCTTTACCACAAGAGGCAGGGAGGTGTTTGTAATTCTGGTTGTCACTCGGTTTGGTTTCTTAGGATGCATTTTTATCGACGTCACCTGAGCACTGCTACAGCAAGACACAAGATGGCAGTCCTTAAAATAAACTTGACAAAACCGTTAAAATGCAGATGTTTGTGAAGTAAAAGATTATCCACATCCACCTGCTTTGTGGACCTTGTGTCTGTTTTAATTCGAGTTAAACCTGGGCTGTGATTGGAAGGGGATGCATTTGCTCACTCCTCTCTAAGAACAAACTTTGAAAGACGTCAGAGCGAACCGACTGAGCGACGCAGCACATTAAACTATTAAAGTATTTCCTTCCAGGGCTTAAAGGCTCAAGATGGCCGCCTCAGACTCATGAAGCAGACATGAAGGTGATACAAAATACGGAGCAAGTCGTTCCATATAAAGATGGACCACATTTCTCTGGATCGAACAACCTCAGAAGTCAAGTCGGATTTCAACATACAAGGATAAACTACTTGGAGATTCATCCATGCGTTTCCATCTCAACCTTACAGTCGTGCGACTGGGATCTCTGTCCTGTCTTTGGTGGTTGTGCATAGCAGAGAGATGATTCTTCACTTAACGTGGTTTAGTTTTCACCGCAGCGCCACGTTTCCTCGGCCCGTCTGATTTACTCTGCGTGATTAAATTTTACAGCAGCCCCATCTTCTCTCCTCGGTTGACCCACGAAACAAACCAGCCTGAGAGCTCAATCCATTAACGTCGCTCAATCCAACAAATGTCTTCTGACAGTCCCACAGATAGGCTTTAAAAATGTAATTGTTATTAAGGTGCACCATTATATTATTTGCTCCAGGTGTGCAGCTGTAATTTGTCTGATCGGGTCACTGGAAAAACTCAGAGATGTTAGGTTTCTTCATTTAAAGGCTTAAAATATTCAAGGGCTTCACCACTTAGAGCCGCTCAGCTTTTCATTAGTGTCAGTGGAGAACTTTAACGTCAGATAATAAAACACCTTGAAGCTTCACCCATTCTTTTAAAATTACAGTTTTTAAGACTGGAAACCTCAGTGGAAGCTTTGCTTTGGACAAAGTAAACAACCTTCTCCAGAATGAGTTTTTTCTCATTGTTCTCTAGTAAGTTTTTTTGTTTGTTTGTATTTTTTTAACTCCACACTTGTCTAGTAAAATGGACGCTCATTTATTTTCGGTCATTTATTTTGACACGTTTAGAAACTCTTAATTCATCTGAAGTAAATGTATTCCCATCTGGCTCTTTGGGGGCCCTCTGAGCGACCATTTGTTCAGACTGGATTGTGTTCTTTAATAACAAATGGATCGGCGGGTAAAGACCGGAGGCTGGTGGCCTACCGGAGCTCCCGGTGATAAATGAGTCCTGACAGCGTTATTGAAGGATATATTGTCTTCTAGGGCGCTGGAGAGTATTGTCAGGGAATGATTAAAGGGATGATACCACAGAGATTGGTACTGCACACAGATCTGCCATAATGCTACTTCAGAGGAAGGCCAAAGTTGGGATGTTAAGGAAAACTCAAAGTTCGGAATGTGTTATGCTCTTTAAAGCAATATTAGGTCTCTTTTTCTGACACTTATGTGCAAATAAGCCCAAATATTTTAAACATTCAGAGCTTATTGCATCCTTTGGGGAAACTACGTCTTTCTGCAGTTAGTTGACAGAAGTGACAAAAAGCAGCCTTTTTCTCTGAAGTGAAGAGTGTCACAAACACTGGGAGTGAACCGTATGAACCGTATTTTTAGTTCTTGCATATAGTTGTACTAATAAGTAACACAGAGAGGTTCTGTCATCTAAATACTTAAACTTCAATGCTTGGCTTGAAAGTTGGGAAGTGTTAGTAATCTGTAAATGGGTTTTTGCTTGGCACAGACACTCACCAATCACTTCAGACAGTTTGTATGTATTTCTTTTTTCTTATATAAATGCAACATTTTGAAGATGTGCTGCTTATTTACAAAAAGCAGCAATGAGAGATGAGCGTGTTGTTCATGTCCCAGTGTTTTACAGAGTCTGACGTTTCTTTTTCAGTGATGCACTCTTGGGACAGTTCACCAGTCCATCCCTGGGCCACACAGAGACACGCAGCCATGTATGCCTAAAGGCAATTTAAAGAGTCCAGTTAACCTTACAGTCATGATTTTTTTTTTGGCAGTGTGAAGACAAAAATACCCAGAAAAGACACACATATAGTAGTCACCCAAAGCAATTTTCTCTACTCATATTTTTATATTTCTCTCCTTTAATTGTATTAAATGTTTCTATATTTTTATGCATTTTTAAAATTAATTAATTGCATTTTTAAAATAAATGTTCAATTTAGAAATCTGTGTTTCAGAAGCTCTTGAAATGTCACATGTATTTTACTACTTTAAAAAAAATAATAATTATAATATCCCATATTTAAATACTCTAACTCTTATTTTAGGGGGAAAATCAACAAAAAAAAAGTAATGAGCTCAAATGACAGAGTTAAGTCATATCACTGTCTTTGGTAGAGGATTTTTTTTCCAGACTCAATGAATAAGAACTTTAAATACCCATGAATCCAGTGTTGTCCCATGACGGACTGGCCACTGGTCCGTGGTTTCCTGCTTCACAGTACGCCATGAACTGTTACAGCATTGCAGTTCACCACTATACTGTATTACAAAAACAAAAAACTTGACTTACCTCCACCAGCCTTCCTGTCTACAACATCTACTGGAGTTCAATCTAAAACACGGGGGAAGTACAAACCAAACACTCTCTGCTACCTGCCCTGCCCGTCATCGTCCTCCACCACCATCTCAAGGTCCACTAACGCAAACATAAGTCACCTGCTGCAATATTTCAAGAGCTGAACTAATTCTCCTCTCCCTCTGACCAAACCCTGTTGACTGAACTCTTTTTTTTTTTTGCTCATTGATGAATTTTACCACAAAAAATCATGTTAAACACACCTATGTCCATAATTGGTTCATGCATTAGTCCATCCATGTCAAATTATTCCAAATAGAATTCATATGTCACTTTTGCATAGGGCTGCAAAATCCAAAAACTGTGGTCATTTGAGATATTTCTTTAAAATGTAACTTTTATTTACTTTACAGCAGCAAAAAAAATCGTTTCTTGCAATCTCTGCTTTTCTATCTTTCAAGTCTGAGGGTCCTAGTTGCATTTGTAGCCATTTAGGTTAGCATGTCTTTAATATCTCCTCTTTTTTCCAAACTATTTATCCAACGATTTATTGTTCAGTGTTATCTCAGGTTAAATTCTCAGTTTAAAATCATGAAACTATTTTAGAAGTCTTAAGTGAAAATGCTATGCAGCTTCTTTTTACAAATATGTTTGTTGATTTTTTTTCCCCCGAGCTCATGACATGACAGCAGATTTTTCTGACATCGGCAACATTCTGACTGCGCAAAACAGCAGCGGCAAGTTTCCCTCCATGAAGGCTAACTTCACTGAAACGGCTCCACGAGCTGAAGACACTTTAAGTTTGGCCAAAACTTTAACAAATTTGGATCTCATTAAAATGACTAAAAACCTTTCCCCACTGAATTGTAGAGTATATCTAATACCTTTCCTTTTGTGGCTAAATGAAAATAATGCAAATAAACAACTTTTATTTTAATTTATTAAGTACGCTATGATTTTTATGCGCTAAAAACAACACTGTAAAAGAAACAAAACTTTGTTTTTTTCTTACAGGGACATTGTGTCCTACAGAACGGACAAACATCAGGTGTTCCTGTTAATCCAGGGGCTGCAGAAGAAGAGAAGAGCAGATCCAGTAGTGACCAATGATTAGGATCTGTGTTCACTGTGATGTTATTCACCAACAATAATGTAGCTTATTAGCATGGTGTTACATAAAGCCCTAAAGATAAAATATACACTTCCAACTGTTGTGACTTATAAAGCAACAGTTTTACCGGTTGTACTCCGTGTTTTTCTTTCTTGCTAAAACTCTGACATGATAAACGTTGGAGGATGGTTTTGTGCGGAGGATCGGTTTAGCATGATGCGCTCTGATTGTGTCTTAATGTGACTTTTACTACGAGACTTTATGGAGTTCCAGTTGTGTCCAGTAATAGCGGAGTAGGCTCTATCTTGGTAGAATTATATTCCTACATTTCCAATTATTTACCATCATTTGTAATAAAGTGATGCCAACACCACAAATTCAGCAGTGATGAATCTGTTCTAGTCATCTTAAAGATGGAAAGAGTCAATGTTGTGCTGATTCTGAGTAACTGAATTACTTTTTTTTTTATTTTTCCATGCCAGAGTTCAGTCAGTGAGGTTATTCATTTTGTGGCAGGCCTAGTCTCAGAAAGAAATGAAAACAAAGAAGGAAGACTGCAAATGTACATGTTGGTTCCACAGGTTTCCCCTGAAAATCCCCATAAAATCAATCATTACAGAGTAAAAGTCATTTGAAGAGGGAGAAGCATATAAACAAGTCAAGTCAATGACGAGTCAATGACATGATGCAATCTGCATTTTTAACTCGGATAACTTAACTTTTTTTTGTGACTTGTATTATTCATTTAAATTGCTGCACTATATAATAAGTAGCATAGAAATGACTTTGTTTTGGTAAATTGTCTTGAGATTACCTATTGTAAATTAGTGTTATACAAATCAACTGAATTGCATTTAGAAATGTGACTGGACTTACGAGAAATTATACAGTGTTTTATAGGTTGATGAAAGCAAAGATTGGTATGTTTTTCTGCAGAGCCATCCTCTCAGCAGCAGTGCAGCTGCTGTGCCACAAGTGATGCAGACAGAGAACGCTCTCCACCCCACAGCCATAATAGCTGCTAACCTTAACAGGTTCATTTACTGTTACCCAACATGATGTAGCATTTAAGGTAACATTAGCTTTTGTTTAATTGGGACAAAAAAGCTAAGCTAAACTTACTCAATGGATTGAGTTAATGTAATGCTAACATACCGCAACATGGTAACCAACGAATTTAAGCTAACATTAGATTAAATTTTTTTACCTAAAACCTAAACCACCCGTATTTAATGGGTTAAGTCGTGTTAACCAACACGCTAGCGTAAGCCAACATAATATTAATATTTAAGCTAACAGCTTTCTTTTTGACTAATGTTAGCTCATACACTCTTGTTACTGCAGTATGGGTTAAAAGTTGTTACTCTCTTTAATACTGAAATGCTTCAATATATATTATACTTTACCTTTGTAGCATGATCATGCACTTAAACTCAAATATTTATGCAAATTACAGCAGTAGCGTTCAGCACTCACTACATTTTCAAAGGAAATGCAAGTGATCATGTGACTTTGTAAGGAATTAATCAAACATATATCTATGTGTAGAGATTAAATTAGTTTCAACTTTAAAAAAAGATAGTGATCTTTAATAGAAAACAGCCACAGGAGAAAATAGAAAAATTATACAACTACGACAAGCTACACACCAAATTATTGGAGAGAATAATCACACATACTTTGTACAATCAAGCACAATCAATGAAGGAAAGTATGTATATTCTTTTTAGATCTTTTTTAATACAGTAAATTTCAAAGTGCAAAACAATTACCGTAATGAAAATCTACAAAGAGTGCACAACAGCACATTTTATTTTGGATTAAAAATGTGCTAAAGTAAACGTCCTTCACCCCACTCATTTTTTCCATACAGAATAATACAAATCAATACTTCAAATTTATATTGTACATCTCTAAGTATCCAAATGTTAAGATCCAAATGATCACATTTAACAAATTACAAACTTAAACCATTTTCCCACTTTATAAACAAGAAAGCCCTCCAGTTTTCATCTAAATGACTTTTATAATGAAACTCAACATAGGACAAATATGGAAAATAGTTCTACGGCTTTTCACCAGTGTGAATCATCATGTGCTTAGTCAAATGCTGTTTTTGACTAAAACTTTTTCCACAGTTCCCACATAAAAACGGCTTTTCACCTGTGTGAATCATCATGTGCCGAGATAAATCCTGTTTTTGACTAAAACTTTTTCCACAGTTCCCACATGAAAACGGCTTTTCACCTGTGTGAATCATCATGTGCTTAGTCAAATGCTGTTTTTGACTAAAACCTTTTCCACAGTTCCCACATGAAAACGGCTTTTCACCAGTGTGAATTATCATGTGCCGAGATAAATCCTGTTTTTGACTAAAACTTTTTCCACAGTTCCCACATGAAAACGGCTTTTCACCAGTGTGAATCATCATGTGCCGAGTTAAATTCTGTTTTCGACTAAAACTTTTTCCACAGTTCCCACATGAAAACGGCTTTTCACCAGTGTGAATCATCGTGTGCTGATTTAAATTATACTTTTGACTAAAACTTTGTCCACAGTTCCCACATGAAAACGGCTTTTCACCAGTGTGAATCATCATGTGCTTAGTTAAATTATACTTTTGACTAAAACTTTTTCCACAGTTCCCACATGAAAACGGCTTTTCACCAGTGTGAATAATCATGTGTTGAGTTAAATTGTGTTTATGACTAAAACTTTTTCCACAGTTCCCACATGAAAACAGCTTTTCACCAGTGTGAATCATCATGTGTTGAGTTAAATTGTGTTTATGACTAAAACTTTTTCCACAGTTCACACATGAAAACGGCTTTTCACCAGTGTGAATCATCATGTGCTGAGTTAAAGTCTGTTTTTGACTAAAACTTTTTCCACAGTTCCCACATGAAAACGGCTTTTCACCTGTGTGAATCATCATGTGCCGAGATAAATCCTGTTTTTGACTAAAACTTTTTCCACAGTTCCCACATGAAAACGGCTTTTCACCAGTGTGAATCATCATGTGCTGATTTAAATTATACTTTTGACTAAAACTTTGTCCACAGTTCCCACATGAAAACGGCTTTTCACCAGTGTGAATCATCATGTGCCGAGATAAATCCTGTTTTTGACTAAAACTTTTTCCACAGTTCCCACATGAAAACGGCTTTTCACCAGTGTGAAACATCGTGTGCTGATTTAAATTATACTTTTGACTAAAACTTTGTCCACAGTTCCCACATGAAAACGGCTTTTCACCAGTGTGAATAATCATGTGCCGAGTTAAATCCTGTTTTCGACTAAAACGTTTTCCACAGTTCCCACATGAAAACAGCTTTTCACCAGTGTGAATCATCATGTGTTGAGTTAAATTCTGTTTATGACTAAAACTTTTTCCACAGTTCACACATGAAAACGGCTTTTCACCAGTGTGAATCATCATGTGCTGAGTTAAAGTCTGTTTTTGACTAAAACTTTTTCCACAGTTCCCACATGAAAACGGCTTTTCACCAGTGTGAATCATCATGTGTTGAGTTAAATTGTGTTTATGACTAAAACTTTTTCCACAGTTCACACATGAAAACGGCTTTTCACCAGTGTGAATCATCATGTGTTGAGTTAAATTCTGTTTATGACTAAAACTTTTTCCACAGTTCACACATGAAAACGGCTTTTCACCAGTGTGAATCATCATGTGCCGAGTTAAATCCTGTTTTCGACTAAAACGTTTTCCACAGTTCCCACATGAAAACAGCTTTTCACCAGTGTGAATCATCATGTGTTGAGTTAAATTCTGTTTATGACTAAAACTTTTTCCACAGTTCACACATGAAAACGGCTTTTCACCTGTGTGAATCATCATGTGCTTAGTCAAATGCTGTTTTTGACTAAAACTTTTTCCACAGTTCCCACATGAAAACGGCTTTTCACCTGTGTGAATCATCATGTGCCGAGATAAATCCTGTTTTTGACTAAAACTTTTTCCACAGTTCCCACATGAAAACGGCTTTTCACCAGTGTGAATTCTAATATGATCATTGAGAGCATGTTTGGCAGTGAAACTTTTTTCACAAATGACACATGAGAAAGGTTTGCTTCTTTCCTGATTTTTCTTCTGAGCTTCAGCAGCTTCCTGGAAGTTGACTTGGTGTGTTTGCTCATAAACAGTAGACCCCATGAAGGTATCAGTCTCCTGTTTTGATGCAACCTGGTCTTCACTCTGACTGCAGTAAACTTCTTTCCCTTCCACTCTCATCTGCTGATGTTTTAGATCCTCCTGCTCTTCTTTTCTCTGTTGATCATCTGGCTCTTCCTGTTCTTGTTTCCCCTGCAGAGGTTCTAACTCCTCCTGGTCCAGAGTGGAGCTCCTCTCCAGGTCACATAGCTTCTTATAAACGTTATGTCGTTGGCGATCTAGAGAAGAAAACAGAAAAAAGAGGAATTGTTAACTTTATTTATTGAAGTAAATGAGAGAAGACTTTCATTTAATCCCAAATTTCTAATTGGAAATTTTTAATTAAGTGCAAGTTATAATTATTTCTGTTATTTAGGAATTATTACATTTTATGTTGGTTATGTTAGTTAAATGTCAGTTTTATATTCAGGATTTATTGTTGCCAGTGGGAAACTACGTAAACTAATTTACACTAATCTAATCTATTTATACATACAAAAAAAATAAAAATAATAGCATGCATAACCTATAATAACGAGGCATGATTACAAATGTCTTTAGACTCGTTTTAGATGGCTGATCAGCGCAGAGTGCAGGATTTTATTTTTTTTTTTAAAGATATTTTTAAATGCCACATCATGCAGATGGCTTTGTCTTTATGTGCCAAAGTCAGGTGAAAATTTGTTATTATGCACAAATGTACATCCTGGAGAAACTTCTGCCTGTTTCACCAGACCAAGCACGACACTTGGTCTTGCTTGGTCTGTAGTAAGACGATCATCTTTAGTAAGATCTTACTAAAAGATGACAACATCTTTTAGTAATTCATTGCACTGAACATAGGCCATACTTTGTGGAAAGGGTCACAAAGTATGGCCCTTTACAGAGTGGGAACTCTCAACTGATGGAGTGACAGTGATGTAGAAGACATAGGATACATGCAGTACATAGTGAATATTCATCCATTATGTACTGTATTTATTTAGCCTTCATATCTTTTTTTAATCTGTCTCCCTTTCTCTTTCAATTTTTATCAGCTGTATCTTTCTAAATATCAGAAAGATGATTTTGTGAGGAGACAGTAAAAGGGCCTTTAATTTAAAAATAAATAGCTAAACATGTTTGCAACCTTTCAAATAAAATAACCATGTTTATTAATACACTCTAAACAATAATGATGCAAACAAAAATGCTGAGTAATCATGTTAGTCTAAGAACCTAATATTTCCAATCTTTGAAGTCTATTTCTGTATGCAAAATCAATCTACTCAAGTAAGTACTATGGCATATTAGGATCAGTGTAGACCAGGGGTGTCAAACTCATTTTCATTTTGGGCCTACCGCAGTGAAGTTAGTTTCAAGTTGGATATTCGAGCTCCGCGGAGTAAGCGGCGTTTAGCTCAAGGTTGATCCGATTTATGAACGTTACTGTCGGCCAGCGGTTCTCTATCGCTCCCGGCCGCAGCGCCCGAAGGTTCACTTAGGGACTATCAACAAATTACCGAACCAAACATTCCTATCAAAGAAATGTTAATAAATGCCTTGAATTGTAACCAACTAACTAATTGTCATTGCTAATTCATGCTTTTACATGAGCCAAAATAGCACCTATAAAGTTTTAAAGTCATATACAATATTTTCAATAATTTTAATATTAAATAATATAATGTTTTCTTCAATAGCTTCCAGGTCATGTGACCTAATGACTCTAAATCACTTTGAAACAATTACAATAGTCTCTATAGATGAGGCACAGACATTTGATTTCCATTTTTAGCCATTTTCCATTTTTTATTAATTTTTTTTGTCAAAAATGAGGGTTTTTCTTCAATAGCTTCCAGGTCATGTGACCTAATGACTCAAAATCACTTTGAAATAATTACAATAGTCTCTATAGATGAGGCACAGACATTTGATTTCCATTTTTGATTAATTTTCCATTTTTTATTAATTTGTTTTGTCAAAATTGAGGGTTTTTATTCAATAGCTTCCAGGTCATGTGACCTAATGGCTCAAAATCACTTTGAAATAATTACAATAGTCTCTATAGATGAGGCACAGACATTTGATTTCCATTTTTAGCCATTTTCCATTTTTTATTAATTTTTTTTGTCAAAAATGAGGGTTTTTCTTCAATAGCTTCCAGGTCATGTGACCTAATGACGCAAAATCACTTTGAAATAATTATAATAGTCTCTATAGATGAGGCACAGTCATTTGTTTTCCATTTTTGATTAATTTTCCATTTTTTATTAATTTTTTACGTCAAAATTGACTAAAATTTACTTTTAGTAAGAAGAACATCCCTAAACCATTTGACAGCGAAATCTCTTTTATTGTGAAACGGCTTGGTTCGGTGACACACCGTAAAAAAGAATGGAGATTCAGACCAGCAAAATACTTAAAAAGAGGTAAGATAGCCAAAGCTGTAGCAGATGGTGTCAGTAAATACTACTATTCAAAGTTGAGGCAGACACCAATCCAAGAAATCACAGCGGGGAACATTACGAAAAGCCTCAGTAAAGATGTTTTAAGAAAAATTTCATCAGAATTAAAGAAGAGTACAAGACTCCATGATGACATAATACTTGAGCTCGTGTTAACACAAAAACTGATTAAAGAAACAAGCATTAATTCAAACTCCAAGGGATATTTCCAACAACTTCACATTGACCCTTTTGCAGTGCATTTACAAACAGACACTGGATTACAGATATTGGCCCACCATCTAAGAAATTCATCACCTGTTACCCCCCACCTTGATGCCACAGGGAGTGTTGTACAAAAAATACCTGGTCAGGAAAAAAAAATTCTGTATTATGCTATGGTTTTGCCAGGGATGGGCAAGGACAAACCTCCTTTGCCCATAACTGAGCTACTGACCAACAGCCATACTGTTCCTTCCATTTCACACTGGTTGATGGAATTCAACAGAAAACTGACCCACACTACCAAAATCAAAATAGCACAGATAGAAACTGACTACAGCTGGGCTCTCATTAATAGTGTGCTACTAGCCTTTAACAAGGAGGATATTTCACAGTACCTACATAGAGCGTTTGAGATTGTGCATGAACATAAAGTTGTAATGAAAAACTTCACAGTATTGCACTTGTGCTCTGCCCATATTATGAAGGCTGTTACACAAGCTTTTGGGAAAAAGACCCGTGATCGAGGCTTAAAAGAGTATGCAAGCTATTGTTTTGCATCCCTTTTAAACTGCAATAACCTCCAACTTGCCATGGAGGTGTTTTACAACATGTGTGTACTATTTGATGCAAAACATTGCAACCCCTTAGTACAAACAAGTCAAGCATACCTCAACAGCTGTATCTCCAACAACAAGTCAGAGAAAGATGAAGATGGCCAGCATACAGCAGAAGCACAACACAGCAAAAGTGACAAAAGCAACAGCATTATTGCTAACTCACCATTTACAAAGACTTTCCAAGTTTTACGGGACCAAGCTCAGGTTGACATTCTGTCCGAGGAATCAGAGATCACAGAAAATCATTACTGCTGTCCTGGTATAGTTGATGTGCTTGTGAAGAACTACATGGGAATCATCCCACTGTGGAGCGGAATGTTACTTGGCGACTTAACACGGTACAAAACACCCACATCTGCTGCAACAAATAAAACAAGCAAATCAAGAGAAACAAACTGCCATGTGGAGCTGTGGTTTGGCTTGGTAAAAAAGAACATCTTGGCCAAAAAAAAGTACCTCAGACCAGCAGACTTCATCACAAAATTGTATACATCTTTACAAGGTCGGTATGTTGAACATGTTATGCAGCATGGTCTGCCAGACAAACTTCTGGACAAAACTGTCAGAGTTTTGACTAAACCGGCGGATGATCCCAAAGAAAAATGGAACAAGAGGGAAAGTTCTGCTGGTCAGACAAAGACCAAATCCAAGTATTTCAATCCCCCAAAGACATTACCCAATCCCAGAACTTCCAAAGGCACAAACAAACAAATCACCAAAGCTGATGATGATGATAATAATAAAGAATCACAGGTAAGGTTTCACCTACCTTTGAGGCTCTGTTGCAGTTCCACATAAAGAATTAGTTTGTTAAAAACAATGAAATTATCTGATAAAATTTTTTGGTAATATTCATTTCTGAAATTTCATTAGAAGTAAACAAGTAATAATAGCCTGCATTTCACAATTTCATAATGTGGTTAACATGGGATAACATAATTGACATCTATGTATTGCAGTCTGGTATAGATTTTGTCTTTATTATGGCTGGCTGTTAGCATAAAGTATTATTTAAATTTTGTAAAATATACATTTTTATTGTATTATTTTCAAATGTTTTGATTTTTTTTTCTTTGTATATCTGATTTGCAGTTAACCTTGCTTTGGAAAAAGAGTGACACAGAAGTTGTAGTAGCAGTTGTTCCGTCACAGATTAAAGGTCGGAGCATTGTGATTCATCATTCTGACTTGTGCACTCTTCGACCATATCAGTGGTTGACAGGGGAGGTATGTGTTTGTTTCAGTCATTTATAAAACATCTTCATTTTCAATATTAATACAAACCAATTTTGAGATTTGTATGAGAAGACTTTTGGATGCATGTTTAATATGTGGAAATGCTGATATTCCTTGTGCAGATCATTGAAAGCCTTCTGCATGTGGCTGCCCATGCATTGGGAGTCATGGACACCTTCTACATCCTGAATCACTACTCAGCTGGTGTGATTTTGTTCGGGGACAGAACTGAGCTTCCTAGACAAAGTTTACCAAAGGTAATGGATTTCTTTGTTGCTATATTATGTCATTATAAGATGAATGAACAGAACTTTCACAGTTACACATCATTTACACAGAGCTACAAAATTGACAACAAAATTACTTCTAACATGAAATCATATGTAATGTGTTTTTGGCAAATATGTGTGCTTGTTGATAAAAAGAAGAACAAGATTTAGTTTTTTGAAAAGGTTTGAATTAAAAGCTGGGTTGGTTTTAAAAGAGTCTTCTGAAAGAATTGCCATGTTTTACTGACTACTTGGCTGTTTTAAACATTGAAACACTTGACAAAATTAATGTAATTGTTCACTGCCATGCAAGTTCCAAATATAAGTGTCATATATATGGTTATCCATGCAAATGAAGAGCTGAACATGGCAGTAAGGCTGGACAACTTCTTTAGAAAACATTACATAATTAATTCCACATTTTAAAAAAAATTCTGTACTAGACACTACATATAGGATTTCAGAGTAATGTAAATGTCAATCATTTAATAAAGTAGAAGTAAGAATCTTGATCTAGTTGCACCCACATTAATCTTGGCTAAGTAATTTCATTTGATATCTTGTATGTGTCCTACTAACTAACATCAACATCACTGCAAGCTTTACACCATCCCACAGCAGCCTGTACAGGGCAATATTTAACACCTTAATTCTTGTAAAACAGTGTATTGATTATTTTATCATTTTTAAAACACCTTGTCATTGAAAAGAAAAATTTTAAGTAAAAGTAAATACTGACATGTGGGAAAAGATTAATTGCGAGACATGTGCTTAAAGTTTTTCTTTATGTTAACATTTAAATTTTGAACATTTTTAAATGCCATTTCAGGTAAACTTTGACAACTATGAAGCAGTTCTGTCATTTGTCCTTGTGAACAACAATCACTGGAAGTTGCTGGTTTGTACTTTTTTGTCTATAATAAATATTTTTTCATTTTATGGTTTGGATAGAGCATGACATATTCACATTAGTTTTAATGAAATTTTTCTTTGTTATGCCCCTTTCCTTTGTTGATCTGTTTTAGTACATCAATGCAGAAGCCAGAACTGTGTTCCTAATAGATCCTGCACAAGTATCATCTGAGCTTGTGGACTCCCAAAAGGCAGCTAAAAGAATACAGTAAATAAAGCTCTAATAAATTTTTAAAATGTATTAAAAATTAATAAATTTGCAAAGTGACCACATAGAGATTGAGTTAAAAATCTTAATGTATGTGACATTCAGATTTAAGAATACATTATGGAAATATATTATCCTTAATATTTTTTACAAATATATTGTGTAAAAAATATTTACATTAATTTAAATATTTATGTAAATATTAATTTCAATAAACTTAACATTGTTGTTGTTAATAGAAACTGATAAGAGGAAAGCGTGAGTTGTCTTATGAGTGTAATTACAGAATACAATTGCTCTTACACAAATCATTTTGTTTGTTATCCAGAGAATACTTCAAAATGAGAAGGACATGCCATGGAAAAACAGACTGGGTTGGGATCCAATGGAAAGGGGGGACAATGCGCCACCCTATTCAACAAGACGGAAGCAGCTGTGGAGTTATTGTAGTCAAAGTAAATTAACAAGTTCATGTTTTTTGTTATACAAGTGTGGACACTGTGTAATTATTATAGAGAAAAGTTGTCTATCATCAAATACAGTCTCTATGGTTAGTTAAAATGGGCTTTCGGAATTGTGGAAAGAGTGTGTATTCACTTGGAGGAATACAGACTCCCCCAACAGTAGCCCATAACTGGGGTCAGTGCAACATGCCACACAGTATTTGTAATTACACTTCTTCCATCATCTTCTAAATGTTGAAACATTTAGATGTTTCACTACAGGTATCTGTACTAACAAACATACCTGTTTTAGTATGTGTGGATACACTATATATGTCCACATGAATGTTTAAGTCTGATGCATTATAATGCAATAAAAAAAGTCTTTAAAAACTTTTTTTCTTTAGATGGCAAAAGCTTGGATGGAAGCCTTCCCTCTGATGCCAGATGTAGATTTTGACACAACAAAAAAGGCAATGAAAAGTGAAAGAAGAACTCTCGCTCTTCAAATCCTTGATGCATCAGGTATACCATATGTGCATGTCTTTCATTTCGACTTACAATACATAAACATACACACATATATATTTTAGAATCTCCCCATCTCTTTCATTACTGAACCAGTCTCGACTGGTGAATTTAAGGTTTTTTATTTTATTTGATTAAGATCAACCACCATCATCAAAGTCACCACAATAACCTCAATAAATGTGAAAACTAAAACATATACAAACATTGGAATACAAAACATGAACTTACAATAAAGATAACAAAACTAAACAGATCTCGCTGCTTTCGCTGGGGAACACTAAGTTTTGATTTCTTTGTGACAAGCACATCTTGACAGTTCGATTAATTCACTGTTTCAATGACTCTGTCAACTTAGATAGGGTCTGCCCTCATTAGCTCCTGCAGCCCGTGAGGTCAATAAAAACATAAAAACATTACAAAATGCAAATTCCATTTAACAAAATATAAACCACCAACAGTGCCAATCCAAACAGACAAAAATACCTAAACGATATGCAACCTTGATAATTTAGAGAAGTTACTTTACAAATGTATTTTAAGTAATCTCCAAGTATTAATAATTTTAAATGAATTTTCTGAAATAATTAGCTATTTTGTTTTATACATATATATATATATATAGATATAGATATAGATATATATATATATATATATACATATATATATATATATATATATATCTTGTTTGAATATGCTGTATATTATGCTGTATATTTCTTCTTGATTACAGTATTCGATGACCACTGTTGGTGTGCGATGTGCGCTGCATACTAAGCCCCGGGGTCTGGCCCTGGAATGACAGACTGGGTGAGAAATCAAGAGTTGTCAATGTAAATTTCAGAAGTAGACACAGGAAATAACTCTTGGGAGCCATGAAATGTTTTATATAACAAATGACAAGCAAGTAAACACCAAACTGTGTGACAGGAGATGAGTAAGTTCAGTACTGCTAAACATGTATATTTTCTTGTATTTGTGAACAGATCCAGTGTGACAACTGTGACCGATGGTACCATGCCCTGTGCATGAATATGAAGAGCACAGAATTTCAAAAGAAAAAAAAAGGCAGTTGGAAATGTGTATTGTGTAGTTAATCTTGAAACTAGAAACTGTGTTCATTATTGTTCGAAATACTTTTTGAAAATATCTGTGGAAAATGAAAATGTAATATGTTTGTTTGGCATTGATGCTATGTGTGATGTATAAAGTGTACTTGAATGATTTCAAAGAGATTTGAAGTCATTTTATGACGTAATCTGAAAGCTATTAAGCAACAATCTTAAACTTTAAGGAAAATATTCCTAAGAATTATAAAATAAAAACATAAAACATAAATGACTGTGCCTCATCTATAGAGACTATTATAATTATTTCAAAGTGATTTAGAGTCATTAGGTCACATGACCTGGAAGCTATTGAAGAAAAACCCTCATTTTTGACAAGAAAAATTAATAAAAAATGGAAAATTAATCAAAAATGGAAAACAAATGACTGTGCCTTATCTATAGAGACTATTGTAATTATTTCAAAGTGATTTTGAGTCATTAGGTCACATGACCTGGAAGCTATTGAAGAAAAACCCTCAATTTTGACGTAAAAAATTAATAAAAAATGGAAAATGGCTAAAAATGGAAATCAAATGTCTGTGCCTCATCTATAGAGACTATTGTAATTGTTTCAAAGTGATTTTGAGTCATTAGGTCACATGACCTGGAAGCTATTGAAGAAAAACCCTCAATTTTGACAAGAAAAATTAATACAAAATGGAAAATTAATCAAAAATGGAAAACAAATGACTGTGCCTTATCTATAAAGACTATTATAATTATTTCAAAGTGATTTTGAGTCATTAGGTCACATGACCTGGAAGCTATTGAATAAAAACCCTCATTTTTGACAAAAAAAATTAATAAAAAATGGAAAATGGCTAAAAATGGAAATCAAATGTCTGTGCCTCATCTATAGAGACTATTGTAATTATTTCAAAGTGATTTTGAGTCATTAGGTCACATGACCTGGAAGCTATTGAAGAAAAACCCTCATTTTTGACAAAAAAAATTAATAAAAAATGGAAAATGGCTAAAAATGGAAATCAAATGTCTGTGCCTCATCTATAGAGACTATTGTAATTATTTCAAAGTGATTTTGAGTCATTAGGTCACATGACCTGGAAGCTATTGAAGAAAAACCCTCATTTTTGACAAAAAAAATTAATAAAAAATGGAAAATTAATCAAAAATGGAAAACAAATGACTGTGCCTTATCTATAGAGACTATTATAATTATTTCAAAGTGATTTTGAGTCATTAGGTCACATGACCTGGAAGCTATTGAATAAAAACCCTCATTTTTGACAAAAAAAATTAATAAAAAATGGAAAATGGCTAAAAATGGAAATCAAATGTCTGTGCCTCATCTATAGAGACTATTGTAATTATTTCAAAGTGATTTAGAGTCATTAGGTCACATGACCTGGAAGCTATTGAAGAAAACATTATATTATTTAATATTAAAATTATTGAAAATATTGTATATGACTTTAAAATTTTATAGATGCTATTTTGGCTCATGTAAAAGCATGAATTAGCAATGACAATTAGTTAGTTGGTTACAATTCAAGGCATTTATTAACATTTCTTTGATAGGAATGTTTGGTTCGGTAATTTGTTGATAGTCCCTAAGTGAACCTTCGGGCGCTGCGGCCGGGAGCGATAGAGAACCGCTGGCCGACAGTAACGTTCATAAATCGGATCAACCTTGAGCTAAACGCCGCTTACTCCGCGGAGCTCGAATATCGAATATCCAACTTGAAACTAACTTCACTGCGGTTTTGGGCCTTATTAAAAATCTGAATGTTCTTAAAGGGCCGGTTGTGTCAGGATCTATTGAATACACCCATTAGACTGTTAAAATATCAATAAACATCTGTTTGTTTATCAGTTGGTTCCGCACAGGTGCAAAAACGGCGAGAGTATCTTCGCGCTCGTGTTGAGTTTAAAGGCGGCTCGGAAAAAACATGTTAACGGTTTAAAAATTATAAATGCTGAAAAAGGTCCGGGGGACAGAGGGCACAGACATGGGAAGAGCGGGAGTCCCTAAAATAATAGAACCACTACGAGGTAAAGAAAGAAAGAGAGAAAGAAGAAAAGAAAAGAAAAACTTGCTAACAGCGGAGTTAGCAGCACGGCTAACTCCGCTGGTTGCCATGCTTACGTTAGTCTTCTTATGAATAACGGATGCATGCGGGGATAAAATTATCAATATATATCTTCAGTAGAAGACCTTTTAAAGAACATATGTACAAGATATTTTACTTATAGTTGATTATTAAAGTATTTTATTGACTTGCTCTTGTAGAGGCAAAACGTAAAGATGCCTGGTCATGTGACGATTCGCCGTAGCTAGATGAAACTGATATAACTTAAGAGTAGACAACCCATTATATTATTTTAAAACTTTAACAGGGACCCAAAATGTCAAAGCAACATTTTTAGATTCCGAAAGTTAGAAAAAATGTCTGGCCACAATCGTTGCCGGCGAGACGGAACACCAAACGTTGGTGTTTCCTACCTATTCGGTGTAAGATGATCTGGGGAGTCCGGGAAAAAGCCAGCAGTCTGCGCTGATCGTCCATCTCTTCCTCCGACTCGACGGTTATTTCGTTAAACTCTGTGAATGTTTCTTCCGCAGCACTGAACCACTTGTTCATGAACTTGTTTAAGCTGGACCGAAGAAAAGTTTAAACATTCGTACGTTAAACAAAACAGACCACGTGCCCTCCGTCTTCTTCCTCTACAATGGCTTCTTCTTCTTCGATTTTTTTTGGCGGTTGGCAAAGCTACGGAAGCCCGTTTCCGCCACTCTGTTAAATAAAATAAAAATAAATTATCTCATTATAATGAGATAATATCTCATTATTTTGAGATAGTATCTAATAATTTTGAGATAGTATCTAATTATTTTGAGATACTATCTCATTATAATGAGATTATTTTTATTTTTTTAACAGAGTGGCGGAAACGGGCTTCCATAGCTTTGCCAACCGCCAAAAAAAATCGAAGAAGAAGAAGCCATTGTAGAGGAAGAAGACGGAGGGCACGTGGTCTGTTTTGTTTAACGTACGAATGTTTAAACTTTTCTTCGGTCCAGCTTAAACAAGTTCATGAACAAGTGGTTCAGTGCTGCGGAAGAAACATTCACAGAGTTTAACGAAATAACCGTCGAGTCGGAGGAAGAGATGGACGATCAGCGCAGACTGCTGGCTTTTTCCCGGACTCCCCAGATCATCTTACACCGAATAGGTAGGAAACACCAACGTTTGGTGTTCCGTCTCGCCGGCAACGATTGTGGCCAGACATTTTTTTCTAACTTTCGGAATCTAAAAATGTTGCTTTGACATTTTGGGTCCCTGTTAAAGTTTTAAAATAATATAATGGGTTGTCTACTCTTAATTTATATCAATTTCATCTAGCTACGAATCGTCACATGACCAGGCATCTTTACGTTTTGCCTCTGCAAGAGCAAGTCAATAAAATACTTTAATAATCAACTATAAGTAAAATATCTTGTACATATGTTCTTTAAAAGGTCTTCTACTGAAGATATATATTGATAATTTTATCCCCGCATGCATCCGTTATTCATAAGAAGACTAACGTAAGCATGGCAACCAGCGGAGTTAGCCGTGCTGCTAACTCCGCTGTTAGCAAGTTTTTCTTTTCTTTTCTTCTTTCTCTCTTTCTTTCTTTACCTCGTAGTGGTTCTATTATTTTAGGGACTCCCGCTCTTCCCATGTCTGTGCCCTCTGTCCCCCGGACCTTTTTCAGCATTTATAATTTTTAAACCGTTAACATGTTTTTTCCGAGCCGCCTTTAAACTCAACACGAGCGCGAAGATACTCTCGCCGTTTTTGCACCTGTGCGGAACCAACTGATAAACAAACAGATGTTTATTGATATTTTAACAGTCTAATGGGTTTTATCAATAGATCCTGACACAACCGGCCCTTTAAGAACATTCAGATTTTTAATAAGGCCCAAAATGAAAATGAGTTTGACACCCCTGGTCTACACTGATCCTAATATGCCATAGTACTTACTTGAGTAGATTGATTTTGCATACAGAAATAGACTTCAAAGATTGGAAATATTAGGTTCTTAGACTAACATGATTACTCAGCATTTTGTTTGCATCATTATTGTTTAGAGTGTATTAATAAACATGGTTATTTTATTTGAAAGGTTGCAAACATGTTTAGCTATTTATTTTTAAATTAAAGGCCCTTTTACTGTCTCCTCACAAAATCATCTTTCTGATATTTAGAAAGATACAGCTGATAAAAATTGAAAGAGAAAGGGAGACAGATTAAAAAAAGATATGAAGGCTAAATAAATACAGTACATAATGGATGAATATTCACTATGTACTGCATGTATCCTATGTCTTCTACATCACTGTCACTCCATCAGTTGAGAGTTCCCACTCTGTAAAGGGCCATACTTTGTGACCCTTTCCACAAAGTATGGCCTATGTTCAGTGCAATGAATTACTAAAAGATGTTGTCATCTTTTAGTAAGATCTTACTAAAGATGATCGTCTTACTACAGACCAAGCAAGACCAAGTGTCGTGCTTGGTCTGGTGAAACAGGCAGAAGTTTCTCCAGGATGTACATTTGTGCATAATAACAAATTTTCACCTGACTTTGGCACATAAAGACAAAGCCATCTGCATGATGTGGCATTTAAAAAAATCTTTAAAAAAAAAAAAGAAATCCTGCACTCTGCGCTGATCAGCCATCTAAAACGAGTCTAAAGACATTTGTAATCATGCCTCGTTATTATAGGTTATGCATGTTACTATTTTTAGTTTTTTTGTATTCATAAATAGATTGGATTATTGTAAATTAGTTTACGTAGTTTCCCACTGGCAACAATAAATCCTGAATATAAAACTGACATTTAACTAACATAACCAACATAAAATGTAATAATTCCTAAATAACAGAAATAATTATAACTTGCACTTAATTAAAAATTTTCAATTAGAAATTTGGGATTAAATGAAAGTCTTCTCTCATTTACTTCAATAAATAAAGTTAACAATTCCTCTTTTTTCTGTTTTCTTCTCTAGATCGCCAACGACATAACGTTTATAAGAAGCTATGTGACCTGGAGAGGAGCTCCACTCTGGACCAGGAGGAGTTAGAACCTCTGCAGGGGAAACAAGAACAGGAAGAGCCAGATGATCAACAGAGAAAAGAAGAGCAGGAGGATCTAAAACATCAGCAGATGAGAGTGGAAGGGAAAGAAGTTTACTGCAGTCAGAGTGAAGAACAGGTTGCATCAAAACAGGAGACTGATACCTTCATGGGGTCTACTGTTTATGAGCAAACACACCAAGTCAACTTCCAGGAAGCTGCTGAAGCTCAGAAGAAAAATCAGGAAAGAAGCAAACCTTTCTCATGTGTCATTTGTGAAAAAAGTTTCACTGCCAAACATGCTCTCAATGATCATATTAGAATTCACACTGGTGAAAAGCCGTTTTCATGTGGGAACTGTGGACAAAGTTTTAGTCAAAAACCGAATTTAACTCAGCACATGATGATTCACACCGGTGAAAAGCCGTTTTCATGTGGGAACTGTGGAAAAAGTTTTAGTCAAAAACAGACTTTAACTCAGCACATGATGATTCACACAGGTGAAAAGCCGTTTTCATGTGTGAACTGTGGAAAAAGTTTTAGTCATAAACAGAATTTAACTCAACACATAATGATTCACACTGGTGAAAAGCTGTTTTCATGTGGGAAGTGTGGAAAACGTTTTAGTCGAAAACAGGATTTAACTCGGCACATCATTATTCACACTGGTGAAAAGCCGTTTTCATGTGGGAACTGTGGAAAAAGTTTTAGTCAAAAGTATAATTTAACTAAGCACATGATGATTCACACTGGTGAAAAGCCGTTTTCATGTGGGAACTGTGGACAAAGTTTTAGTCAAAAGTATAATTTAAATCAGCACATGATGATTCACACAGGTGAAAAGCCGTTTTCATGTGGGAACTGTGGACAAAGTTTTAGTCGACAGCAGAATTTAACTCGGCACATGATGATTCACACTGGTGAAAAGCCGTAGAACTATTTTCCATATTTGTCCTATGTTGAGTTTCATTCTAAAAGTCATTTAGATGAAAACTGGAGGGCTTTCTTGTTTATAAAGTGGGAAAATGGTTTAAGTTTGTAATTTGTTAAATGTGATCATTTGGATCTTGACATTTGGATACTTAGAGATGTACAATATAAATTTGAAGTATTGATTTGTATTATTCTGTATGGAAAAAATGAGTGGGGTGAAGGACGTTTACTTTAGCACATTTTTAATCCAAAATAAAATGTGCTGTTGTGCACTCTTTGTAGATTTTCATTACGGTAATTGTTTTGCACTTTGAAATTTACTGTATTAAAAAAGATCTAAAAAGAATATACATACTTTCCTTCATTGATTGTGCTTGATTGTACAAAGTATGTGTGATTATTCTCTCCAATAATTTGGTGTGTAGCTTGTCGTAGTTGTATAATTTTTCTATTTTCTCCTGTGGCTGTTTTCTATTAAAGATCACTATCTTTTTTTAAAGTTGAAACTAATTTAATCTCTACACATAGATATATGTTTGATTAATTCCTTACAAAGTCACATGATCACTTGCATTTCCTTTGAAAATGTAGTGAGTGCTGAACGCTACTGCTGTAATTTGCATAAATATTTGAGTTTAAGTGCATGATCATGCTACAAAGGTAAAGTATAATATATATTGAAGCATTTCAGTATTAAAGAGAGTAACAACTTTTAACCCATACTGCAGTAACAAGAGTGTATGAGCTAACATTAGTCAAAAAGAAAGCTGTTAGCTTAAATATTAATATTATGTTGGCTTACGCTAGCGTGTTGGTTAACACGACTTAACCCATTAAATACGGGTGGTTTAGGTTTTAGGTAAAAAAATTTAATCTAATGTTAGCTTAAATTCGTTGGTTACCATGTTGCGGTATGTTAGCATAACATTAACTCAATCCATTGAGTAAGTTTAGCTTAGCTTTTTTGTCCCAATTAAACAAAAGCTAATGTTACCTTAAATGCTACATCATGTTGGGTAACAGTAAATGAACCTGTTAAGGTTAGCAGCTATTATGGCTGTGGGGTGGAGAGCGTTCTCTGTATAGGGGGCGTGAGGGATGAGTTGAGGGGGTCGGAAGTGTTGACAGGTTTGTCTTAAAAGCAAAATGAGATTGAAAGCGATGCTGTCATTTGTTTCAAATTATATTAACCAGTCTTATTTTTAGCTGTCAACAAGCTTTTCAGATACATTAAGATACCTTTGTCCATTACAGGAAATGTAATACCATCTGTAAACTATTTTCATGCATTTATTATTCTTGAGTGTACAAAGAATGTGTGATTATTGTCTTCAATAATTTGGTGTCTCCCATCTTAATTGTATAATTTTTCTCA
Source organism: Xiphophorus couchianus (assembly GCF_001444195.1). Classification (NCBI taxonomy): domain Eukaryota; kingdom Metazoa; phylum Chordata; class Actinopteri; order Cyprinodontiformes; family Poeciliidae; genus Xiphophorus; species Xiphophorus couchianus. The sequence continues at coordinate 16,219,361 of NC_040243.1, read as the reverse complement.
TTTCTGATGCTGTCTTCTTTTAAAGATTCTTTTATAGATATATGTTTAAAGTCTTAGAAAGTAACATGAACAATTGCATTTTCTATAAAAGTGGAAGTGTCTTTAACAAGTAGCTTCTTAACTGTTTGTTAAAAGGGCACATGTTGCATTCATCGAAAGCTCTTGCTGAAATTTGAGTTCAATTGGAGAACAGTTACTGAAAAGTAATGAGTAGAATCAGCAGGAGAAATGAAATAGTCTGCGAATTTGGTGACAGAAAATTAACCATTTAAGCTGAATAATTGGAGTATTATTGAATAATAAAAATCTACAACTGTGTTGTAATTAATATTTTGTCTGGTAAAAATGTTTATTCATAAACAAAGAGAGCTAAAATAATCCTCAGTTTTTAAAATTTTTAAAAATCTGAATTCCAATGGTATTGGGAATCTCTGAAATATATTGAAACATGGATACCTGACTGAAATATTAATGGAATTGCTCATTGATGCATGTTAGAACCAAAATAATCGTCCACTTGTAGTTTTATTTAATATATTTTATATCACTTATGCTTTTGTGTTCCCATTTCTAAGTTTGTCTCTGGAAGCCCTCTGTAGATTTGCACTATTGTAAATTGCCATACTCTTTTTTTTTTTTTGCATGCAGCACATGCATATTCTGAACCATTCCAACCAGTTTGCGTTCATGTGTGCAGTGCAGCATGATCAATACAAGAACCTCATTGACTTTGCTATCTGTGTTAGAAATAAAATCTTTTCCGGTTTATCTTCTTTGTGTGAATTTAAAGCACCATCTTAAGGTGCTTCTAGATTTAGCGGAACTTTAATGAGTCTGAACAACAAAGCTGTGCATCAAAGAACCTTTAACGTTGTACTCAAAAGAAAAAAAAACCCAACAAAACAAATTACATCCACATCACAGTACAGAAAAAGTTGAGTTTCAAATTTAAGAACAAGTGAAATAAATGTCTTCTTTTTGACCCCCTAACCTGAAATGTCTCCATGTTATTGAGACAATTTATCACTGTCATCCAAAAACACTGCAGACGCCAAGCGCCACATGGCCTACTTCTCCAGGTTGCCATTTTCCTCTCACCCTCCTTTCTTGCTTCCTTTCTGCCTTCTCGCATTTTCACCCCCCAGCTTTCAGAGGATCATTAATGCAGTTCTTGTCTGTACGATCCACACAGCATGGGGAATTTATTAGCAGTGGTCACATATTGGTTGCATTAATAATTAGTCACTGCAGAGCCATTCGGGTCCTAATTACGGTCAGCGTCCGCTTTAAAGGTGATCCATCGTTGAGTCACATGTATATCACACATGTAAATTCAGCCAAACATGTCAATGTTGCATTACTGCAGCACATCATTAGGTGAATTTTTCTCTGTCATTCCCTGTACCCAGCTGAGGCCACTCAATTCAGCTGTAATGAATGTGTTCAGCTGGAGGAGCTGCAAAAGTGAATTTTATTTCATATTATTTCACTCAGCCATCCTATTAAAATGACTGGATAAAAAACACACCAATCAGAGTTGGATTCATTAAAATTAATTTCTCGGTAATTCTACAGTAAAGTCCAAAATTCCTCGTACCCCTGACAGATTTAGGGTTAAGTCACTGAGGCAATGTGGTGTGGATAAAACCTCAAAGCATCACTGAAAACTTGCAGAAAGTTGCTCAGTAACTATAAGGGTTTGTTAGGTTTTATTTTCTATGTGCCATCTGTTTTATTTAAAAAAGTAAAAACAAACACACAGCCATTATATTTGTAAAAATTAACAACTTTTCTATAGTTTTATTTTCTATTCAGCGACGCCTGTCTCATTTTCAATCCCAAACAAACTTCTTGGTTGTGTAAAATAGATGTAAATCTAAAGGGGTATGAGGAATTTTGGAAATAATTGTAAACATAAAGCTACAGCTAGCTTCAATGTTGCCAATAATAAAAAAGATATAGAGTTATTCTTTTTTGGAAGTTTAAGAGGTTTTTTCTAGAAGTTAAACAGAATACACTTGTTGATCACATCCTTACCACCAACTGGACGTATGTTTCAGACTCTTTTGTTTCCAAAGACCAGAAGATTTGCATATAATGGCAAAAAAAAAAACTAAATAATTTGAAGATGCTTCTTTGTAATATGTAAAACCTTTCAATAATCAGTTACTGTATAAAATTAGGATTTGTAGATGGGGAGAAGGAGAATCAGACACAACAAGATAAAAATCTTGATGCGTGGTTATGTAACTTCGTCAACTGGCCCTTAAAATCTTGTCTGGCCAGCACGAAGCTGAACGGAAGTGTTTTAACGTAAACTAATTAAAAACTATTGTGAGTTGTGAACAACAGACAGTCTTGTCTACAATATGCCTGTGCAGTCTGTGTGATTTGAGTGCAAAAACAATTAAGACCGCAAACACAAAAAAGAACAAAGTTGGAAAAACTGCTGCGTATAGTTGGAAGTGTGGAAGCAGAAAAAAAAAAGATTTCCTCACATTTGTTCACAAGATGCAGCAATGAATATTAAAGACTGACAATCTCAGTGTTGTCAGTAATTTGACTAGTTATGTGAAAGATAAAAAAGGCAAAAAGCATTTCTTGCTTAAATTAGTTTTACAGTTCAAGAATGTAATTTTATAGTCAAGTTCAGTCATTATTTTTAAAACACTATAGAACGCGTGTCAAACTCAAGGCATGTGGGCCAAACCTGGTCCGCCGTAGCTTTTTATGTGGCCATCTAGAGTTTATTCGAAACACTAAGTGTGCTTACATATTATGTTATCCATCAAATCAATGCAGTTTTTATGCCAAATTATATCAATCAGCCCCTCCATTTTCTTGAGAATTATTGTAAAAATTTAAGAAAAATCAACAAATCCCTGCACTTTTCTGAACTAATTACTGGGAGCTTATTCCAGATTTTTCTCAAAAATTGTCAAAAACATTTAGCGTCATAAATAAGTGCAAATATCGCAGATATTTCCAAAATATTACCACAAACACTTTGATTTTTATTGCAAAAAAATCACAAAAAGAATCACAAAATCCTGAAGGGACTGAAAAGATCTTCAATATTATTTCATTTTAAGAATTCGTTAATATCATAACAGTTTGTGAATAGGTTTTATCAATACATTCTGGTGTAACTGACCATTTAAGAACCTTCACAATCTTTATTTGGCCCAACACAAAAATGAGTTTGACACCCCTGCTATAGAAGTTAACTTGGGTTATTGTCAGAGGTGGGTAAAGTATCCAACAGTTGTACTAAATTAAGAATAGCACTTCTTTAACACATTTTTGCCCAAGCAAATGTATGCACTGTTCAACCAAGAAGTTGCTTGAGTAAAATAGTAATTAATAAAAAGGCTACTCAAGTACTAAAAAACCGATCAGAACGCCTGATTTTAATATTTACAACCAATGTCATCAGACAGACAATAAATAAAGTTGTGTGGAAAGTGTGGTATTTTAAAGACTGATATGAAACAATGAATACCAGTGACATAAGGCTGCATGGTGACACAGTCAGTAGCCATGTTGCCTAGCAGCAAGAAGGTCATGGGTTTGAATCCTGGCCTGGAGTCTTTCTACATGGAATGTGAATGTTCTCCATGTGCAAGTATGGGATCTCCCTGGGTACTCTGACTTCCTCTGAAAGTCCAAAACCATGACTGTTAGGTTAAATGGTCTCTCTAATATGCCCTTAGGTGTGAGTGTGTTTTTAGAGTTGTCATGTGTCTGAACTGCCCTGCATCAAATTTCCTGATCTCCCTATGCACACGTTTTTCTACTAAAAGTTGTTTTTGCATATATTGACATTTATTTTTACATGCTGGTATTGTCATATGTGCCTGTCTTTGGTAAGTACAATAAAAGAGGAAAGTTTGGTATCATTTCTCCGTCAGGAAATGCTACTCACCCGACTGCAGTCCACCCTGCGCTCTACAGTGGATAATAGAAAAAAGATGAATTATTTAAAGCATGGTTCCAAATTTTTTATGAAAAACACCATAGCACTTTCTGTTTGCTTTCCTTTTTCTTCTCTCATCTTTTATTCCTCATCTTGAATGCAACCGACTGTTTACAGGCTGTAAATAATTTACACAAAGGATTAACCGTGTTTGTGTGCTGCATGTGATACATCTCTTATGGGAGTTTCCGCGTGTGCAAATGTGTGATGATGCACAGCCTGTCGGTAGCCGTTGATCCATCCTGCGGTAAAAGAGAGAATGTGAAAATCCCGCCTGCTTGGCATTTACCAATGCGAGTTTGTGTTTGCTTGCCGCTAAACTATTCGCCACGTTAAAAATTTCAGTCGTGCAGAGGGTCGACATTTGTTCAGCTCTGGTCCTTATTACGCCTGTGCTTGTTTCTGCTCTCGAACGCTTGTGCTCGCGCGTTTGCTTTTGTGTGGGCCGTGCGTGGTGGGATCATAAAGCTGCTGATAGGGCTTTGTGTGCTGGTGAGCACATTATCATCAGCTGGCCTTAGACTTTTACTGCCTGCCACACCTCTCTGCAGCTCACTGGTGTTTTATGGGCGCTGCTAACACATTTACGGCAGCACAGGCGGTGCAGGATAAGAGCCGAGGTGCTAAGATGTAAATTATAGACTGCAGGCTGCAGTGAAGCCACTGCAATGGCCACAAAGCTGGTTGGTCGTGATTCCCTAGGCGGAGTGGGACTCATGAGGTGGAAGAAAAAGAATCACTTGCGGAACTCCAGCATTATCTCCTGGGTTGGTGGATCATTTTTGCAAATCTATTATGAGGATAAAATAATGTTGCAGGAGACTGAGCTTCACGTTTATTTGAACTGAAGGGTCCTTCTGATTACCAAGGTTTCCAGTTTAACTGACGACAGTCAAAGCTGAGTCAATTAATCAGGACTCTGGAGAACCTGACTGCAGGCTGAGGAGGTGATTCGGCCGTTTGATTCAGAATTGGACCAGAGACACATATAAAAGTTGCAGGACACAGGCCCACTGGAGTTAAAGACCTCTGATTGAAAGTGGATAGTAATTTCTTACCTTTACTCATGTAACTCCCTGAAAATAGAAACATTTACTTTTAGGAGTAATTATTTTTCATCGCACCTTTACTTTACTAAGATCATTTTGAGGCACTTGAAAAGGGTTGTTGGAAAACTTTACTGAATGAAGAATAACAATGTTTTCATAAATAAATCCACCAGACCTACAGTTTACGTTAAAGAGAGACTTGATCGTGCACAATCAGATTTTCAATCTGCTGACGTATTCAGAAGCCAGGTGAATGAATACGCAGTAATCAGTAAACATGTATGGACTGCTGATTGTAATGCACACCGTAAGTTTGTTGAAAACATTTGAGTTGGAAAAATGTTTCTCCTGCCTGACTTTGTGTTGTTGTAATCGTGTCATTTATTTATGCATCCTCTTTTCTTTTTACTTTAGCTTTTAAATACCAAGAGTTGCGCACTATATTTATAGTTTTTTTTTATGTACAGATGTTATTGTCAAACAGTTATTCAGAAATTAAGTTTTGAAACATTTTTTTTTTTTAAACTTATGCTTGTAATTTCTTGAATGGTTGCTTTTACTTGAATAAAAATATGTTGAAGTATAGCACCTCTTACGCAAGTGCAGTTTGCACTCCTCAACTTTGACATGAAAGTTGAGGAGATTAAATATAACATAGATTAAACGTAACAGTTTAATCCAGCATTAAACCACGTTATGTTTTGCGGGTTTCAGGTTGAACCAAAATGCAAGATTAATATATTACATATCTTTAGTAAAACAATAACTGACAGAGTGAGAAACAGCAGAGAAAAAAAACTGGACTTGTCACAGAAGGAGCTAATGTAGAATAATGAAACCAGAGAGCTGTGTATGCTCTGAGGAAGGAGTGGTGAATGGATTCAGGTGAGGAAATCAGGTAATTGGCAGCATCTGAAAAAGGGAACAAACAGGGAGACTGAGGGAAGGAAGGTGAATAATAAACACAGAGAGGCCGAACCAGGGAAGAAAACAAATCAATGGGGAAAAGAATAACACTAGACAAAGAGAATAAGATCTGAAAGCACAGAAAATATAAACAACAAAAAACACAATGAATGAACATATAGGGAAAGTCCTTTAAAGTAATACTAATGAACTGAATATGGCTGAGTAATAATAGAGGAGCACAAACAGAAATGACACCCAAAGTTACTAACACTGAGACGTTCATAAAACTGTGATGTAAAAAAATTTTCACATGTCAAATTATAGCCACAAACCTTTTCGGTATCAATCGAAGATTAACCTAGAGACGCATGGTTACTCTGGAGGAGCTACAGAGGTCAACAGCTCACATCAACTCCTGCTTGGCGATTTGCCAAAATCAGATAGAAACGATTCCTTTTTAGCGGCGACTTTTAAGCTTGAAAGCAAACTTGCCAACTTACTTTATTTAAAGGCAACTATTTCGAGCCTGGAGAGGTATCACTATAAACACACCATCCCCCACAGTGTAACACGGCAGTAGTGACATCATCGTGTTTTTCTTCAGCAAGGACAAGGAAGCCGGTCCGAGTTGGTGGAAAGCTAAATGCAGGACAACCCCGGAAAAAAAAACAAACATTTGAGGTTTACTTTAGAGCAAGATGGTGACCCTAAAGGCCAGAAAACAATAAGATGGTTCACCTCATACGTGCTACCAACGGCCCTGTCAAAGTTCAGATCCAGTGCACCCATAGGAAAATTTTGAGGTTAGTTTTTTGAAATTATCTACTCCATCCAACATGTGAATAATTTTTCTTAAACAATCGTCCACATTGTGGAAGCCCTTCGTTAGGTGGAGATTGATTGACAATCAGCAGGTCTGCGGTGGTGAATTTGCAGAGCTGAGCTGAACTCCTGCTGATGGTTCTGTGGGGCAGGAAGACAGGATTTCTATTATCGCTGTGAATGATGACACATTTTCACTCATCAGGCAGCCGCTCCTCCAGTACGAAAAAGGTGCACCTTTAGGCTACACAGCTCTATCTCATAAATACGCTTCTTATGGGAGGAAGATCGACTTTCACCGGGAAATAAACCACTATCACCTGCGAGAAGTAGAAAATTGGTGCATTTGTTTTCTTCACCAACAAGTAAAAAGACATTTGGACTGCTTTGTAACAGCTTTTCCTGAAGCTGGCAGGAGGCTGACTCCTGACACAGATTGGGATTTGTTAACCAAAAGAAAACCCTGATGCTTTTGATTCTGTCATGTGCTTGTTTTGTTCGTTTTATTTCAGAGATTTTCTTCTTTATTGAAAAGCAACGGGTGAGTTTTCACAGGCATTTGAACAAATTGTTCTTTTACCCACAAAATGCAAACGGATTACACATGGACGGCAAAAGGACAGAAGTCAGCTCTGTCTATGCACGGTCTGATCTGACAGGGCCAGGCTGTAGAGCCTTGTAGTAATTTATAGCATGTTTAGAGAGTTGTTTGTGTTTCTAGTCAAACGTCTGCACAGAATTCATTATGCTCAGGCCTTTCCTGACATATGGTACTTTGTTATGGTGTGTAAATGTCAAGTGTGAATAATAAACACACTCACAGCAAAAAAGCCCTTGAGCATCAACAGTCATAATAGAGCACTGGCTGTATTTTATTATAGAAAACTAACAGTATATGTTTTTATTGTCCTTTTGTTTGTTTTCTTTTACACTTTTTGGGTCTTAAGAGCTCCTGTGCCATCATCCCCGATGTCAGTTAAAGACGTCCGGCCTGGCTAACACCTGAGTCCAGCAACGAGGCAATGGAGAGACATGAGAGGAGGAAAGTATGAAACAAAAGTACTTTTTTTTAAAACTCCTATTTCGTTTTATTGTCAATTTTCCCAGAGTTGACGAAGCCTAATATGCAAACAAACTGGAGTAAAACTCTACCCAAAACCTCTTAACCCGTATCCTGTTTTCTGCTTCATGCTCCTTTGTTCAAACCCTAGAGAATCATAAAAATGTCACAGTATTTCCATCATATACTGATTTTTTTTTGTTTGTTTGTTGTTGGGGGGTTTTTTTTAGAACAAAGTGGCTTAACATCCTGCACTGGCACTTATTTTTAGTAAAAAAAACAAAAACAAATTAAAAGACCGTTTCATTTTTTGTTTTGTTTTTTCCTAACTTCAAAAATACTACTCTTACTGCTCAGTGCAAAACATTTTTCTTAAACCACCCACACTCAACAAGTGTAACAACAACTAATGGTAGCATTTTTAAATTCAGCAAGGTCGGATTTTTAATTTCTAATCCTTCCAGTTGCCAAAATGCTACTGTCTGCACATCAGCCTCTGTTATCTTTGGGATTTTAAGATAGTTTCACCTGAATGAGGCGAATCACACATGGGAAGTGATGGTAGCTGCACTTTTTTCATGGTGTAAAGCATTTTGAACTGCCTTCTTGCTGAAATGTGCTAATAAATTTAACTTGACTCGAAAAAGAGCAGAGAAAGTTATTGAGGAGAACATGCTAAGGATGGTAATGATGGCATCTGTTGTTGACAAAAGCAATGTCATTTACCATTACATGGTACTCAAAGAAACCAGAGGAAATTGATTATATTGACACGTTTTTAGCTAAGCTTTTGTACCATAAAATTCCAAATATTATTTCTATTACTTTTAAACTTACCTATTTTTTCCCAATTTGTTAATTGTAATTTCTGACCTACAAAGTTTTATGGAATAATCAAAAAGTATCAAAGATAAATGAGGTTTTTGTTTATCTCTTATTGCTTTGTTATGCATTACCATTATATTTTTCTTATTCAAAAATATCTAAAAACGTTTTTTTGGGGGTTTTTTTCCCCCTACCGCTCAAGTCATTATTATGCACAGGTTGCTCCTCTGAAACTGCAAACACCAAGTTAAGACACCATCTGTTGAGGATATTGGAGCCTTTAGCAGCTAAACACCAGGACTGAGCTAAATGAAGAGTAAATATCCAACTTAGATTTATCACAGTAGCAGAAATGGCGAGCGTTAGATCGAAGCAAGGCAAAACGCCATGCTCTGCTGTTTCCTTTCAGCACGGCAAAAACGCAGACATCATCGGGCTTTTCATAGGATACAACGGATCGTTCGTCACGTTAAACATTTTTCGTTTGACATGAGAAAGAAAAAGCAAACACTATGTGTTTTTTTCATTAGCTTTTCATTCTGGTTTTACTCGTTTTGCATCTTGGTAACGATGACATGAGCGAAGCCACGCGTGTTTAGAGAACGTCTGCAAGAAGAGCCTGTTGAAATAAACTCCAAACTCAGAGAGATGCGGGAAAACATCTCCGTTCAATTCAATTCAGGGTGATCTCATTTTGATCTCCAACCTGCATCCAGCTAACCATAGAGCTGACTCATAAATCACACGTGACACCTGTCACAGAGGTGATCCCTGGGTCTGGTGTGACCGCAGCACTGATCTGTGAATCAGAGGGCCAGCTTTCATCGGACGCCATTCCGCGTGGAAATCCCAGCGGTGGTGCAGGAGGATGTGTGTGCTATCAGAGATCTGAGGTCTGTCATGTATCACCTCTTATCTAGCTGCTGTGTTTCTGTCCGCATGTGCCTGTCTATCACCTTGCCACCCCGTGTCAGCGTCTATCTTGTCTTTTTTTTATTTTCTTTTTGTGCTTAAAAAGGCTTTGAACCTGCTGGAGCAGAGTTCCCTTTGAGTTCCTTTTCAGGACTTGGTTGGGGATCAAGACTGTATTATTTATTATATTATATTTAACTGTATTGTGTTTTTCATGTCATCAAACATGTTTTTTTGTCTTTTACGAAACTGACATTGTGCCATTTTAAGTTTTTTTGTATTTCCTACATGGATTCGCCATTACGTGCGAAGCAACAGCATAATTTTACACTTAAAGCTCGGGACAAATGTTTTTTGACAAAAAAAAAATTTCAAAACAATTTTAATATGTGTTTAAATTTGTAGTCACTGCAAAAGTATTATTGCAATCAGGACATGGTATTAACACCAAAAGGTCACTAAAATCAAAATGTCAGCATTATAGTTTAAGCATTGAAAGTGTGTTTCAGTGCTTGTGTTCATGAAAACAAAACAAAAAAAACAACCTGGCTATTTCCATCATGTTTTTTTGTTTGTTTGTTTTTGTTTTTTCGGTGCTAGAAATCAATAAACACGATGTCCAGACAAGTTGGGCATCGTAGACATTTTATTGACCACATCTGAAGGTGTTGCTCAGCCATTAGAGACCCATTGAGTTCAAACTTCCTATGTGTTTTTTGTCGTTTTTATCTTTTAATGAAACAATGCTAGTTATTTAGAATCCCATTGAAATAACTACTGTCTCACCTCCGATAGTGATTTGCCGCCATTTTAATATGCTCTTTATAAAAAGATAGCTTGTTCATTTTTGGATCTGTAACTAGTTCTCACCACGTAATAAGAACCTCTGGCGAAGCAGAGGCCTAGACTAACACAAGGCTGCTGCAGAGTTCAGCATCACCTGCTCTGCGGGTGAAGAAAGCTGGGAACAGGTGTGACACTACCAGATTTGTTGCTCCCACTAATTGAGACAGCATCTGTTACCATGGCGCAACGCAGCTGGCACTGCTCAGCTCACAACAACACCTCAACCTCTGGTCAATTGGCAGCCGTGTTTCCTGAAAAGGCAGATTGACAAAAATATTATCGGAAATTGGTTCCTCCCAAGAGCCTCAACTATAACTTTTTGTTTGTTTGTTTGTTTGCTTTGACACTTCAGGCGGAGGTTTCCATCATTTTCTACAGCTTTACAAAATTCTGTTTAGCTTTTCACTAAAAATCAGATTGCTGAGATGATATTTTGCCACCTATGAATCCAGAAATGACTTTCCAAGGGCTTAAACATTGTGGTGGACAGAACTATGACTCAGACTATGACTCAGTAGGGTGTAAATAGGGCTATGTGTTGAATATACCTTGTGTAACACTGACACTGTAATGGGATCCTTCTGTCTACTTGAATCCTAACCAATGACCTTCAGTCTTTCTGATTTAAATCTGTCCAGAATTATGCACATATTGTGCCATTTTCATGCTCGTCATAAAACTGTTGAATGCTTTATTTTTTTTAAGTCATCATGCATAAGTGAGATATTGTCAAGTATATCTGTGGGATCGGATGACCTGTACTGTTTTAGCAGCAGGTGCAGTAACTCTTGATCAGGTTTGTTGTTTCGCATCTTTCAAAAACTCTGCAGTGAAACATTGCTTTTCGAAATCTCTTCTTCTCGTCACTGTTAAGCAGACATGCTTTTAGGTGGAAGCAAGTCTTGGGTAGAAATGTGGCAATGTGGGGCAAAGAGCTCATTCAGAAAGCCCTAGCTGAAGGGCAACTGTAAATAAAACCCACAGGAATTAATACCTCATCAGAGCTGCACGTGAGCAAGAGGAAGACAATCTGTGACGCACAGAGAGAGAGAGGGATTGAAAATGAACAAATCAGCAAAGTGAAGGAGGAGGAAGAGGAGTATTTGCGTCACACAGCTGGGATTTTATTATTCTTTTTTTTTGTGTGGCATCTTCAGGATGAAGGCCACTGCTGGATTTTTTTTCATAATTCACTTCTTTGCCAAGTGAATTATGCCTAGCGAAGACAAAGTGTAGTCAGCGAACGGTATATCACCTGGAAACTTGCATCCATATGAAATACAGGGGTCTCTGCGGCTATACAACACTCATGAAGCATGGCTTTTAAATGAGTTCTTTCATTTTCTTTTTTTGACAAACAAGAGATGGGACGGTAGTAATGTTGTTACCTGAAATTGTGGAGAAAGAAATCTGTTTATTACTATTTCTTCTTGAGAAACTTGCCAGCCATAATGCTGAATTTACTGATCTCTCTTTTCTATTTGTTTTCTTACAAATCATCAAATTAAAAGCCTTGTCGAGCCACACTGTTTTTGCTGTTAATCTAATTAATATTCAGAGATTATTAAGCATGTGCCATATATGTATTACTCTTTCAACTAAATACATCCCCATAGCAAGACGCTGTCACTTTGCTTGTTTATTTTTACAAAAATTTTAAAAAACATTCAAAAGGAAAAGAAACATTTTATCTGGGAGACATAATATGTGCCTTGATTTATGTAAATGAACTACACTAGTAGCAGATAAACCCTGCTCCGAGCAAGGCTATAATACCTCAGCTTAAATTTGTTAAATTTGAACGCGCTGGATATTTTAGCATCTTATTGAGAGTTGCTGAAAGGAGACAAACTGCATAATCAGTTCAACTTCAGCACAAGTTTCAGTGCTTCACGGTTAAGACTGCAGCTCATTAACTACATGTGGAAAGTGGAATGTTTCCAAGCCAAAATGAGATGCGTGCAGCTTAAAAAGCACATCACGTAGTCTGACATTAGCCGGCATGAATGTGAGCATCGCAGCTGATGAGGCTAAGCAGTCCTGGCCTCTCACTTATTAACTGCATCATTTCATTGAATGTCATCATCTTCTCTGCAAACATCAGAAATCGACACCCGTCTTTTTCTTACATTAATAATTTGATCGTTTTGTTTATGAAATACATTTGTGTGTCTATATACACTGCTCAAAAAAATAAAGGGAACACTTATACAACACAATATAACTCCAAGTAAATCAAACTTCTGTGAAATCAAACTGTCCACTTAGGAAGCAACACTGATTGACAATCAATTTCACCTGCTGTTGTACAGAACAAAGTATTCAATGAGAATATTTCTTTCATTCAGATCTAGGATGTGTTATTTGAGTGTTCCCTTTATTTTTTTGAGCAGTATATGTATATATATATATATATATATATACATTGCCTGATGAGGATGAGATTCTGCTTTCAGGGATTAACCTGAATTTATTTATTTTTCTGTGACTATTCAACCTGCAGCTCTAATCCCCTCCCTGCTCACAACCATCTGTCCACTGTCGCCCCCACCCATGTCTCTTTTGTGCTTCCTTGTCTCACTTTCATACCAAACATTATTGAACAGAGCAGATAAAGAGGGCGATCAGTCGTACCTTTACTCAGGGAAGTCTGAAAGCACAGGCCACAGCTTGACGTTTCACCTAAGGTGAAGCTGTGAACCTGCCGAGGCGACGGACCAAGAGCTCAACAGTAAATGTCAAATGAAGTGCTGAGAAGGTATTCAGTCTGGTAGCCTATTAACTTTCCTTCTAATTACATGGATATGTTGTAAAGACTCATGACTCATGTCTGCATAGCGACAGGAAAGAAGGTCATTATCTGAAGCAGTGGATGCCAACTTATATAAAGATCTGCACTGTTCTGTCTCTAACTAAATACACATTTTGTCATGTATGAGACTCTTAAATCTCCAAATGAAACCTGAAACGTCTGTTTCTACACTAAGGACATTATCCCCTAAAATTTTGACTCACATGGCCTTAACTCTCCACCATCTGTTGCATGTGCCAGCTGCTCCCTCTCGTCATCTTATCCAGAAAGCAAATAGCGCTAATGATGGGATGGTGAACGAAAGACCCATCAGAATTCACAAGTAAGAACAATTTGCACTTTTGAGCATCAGACTTCAGTTGTCTTCCCCTTACAACTTATGTAATATGAAAGGATGGCCGCAGGGTCCAGATTTTTATAAGAACTCCAAGTACTGTGAACAAAATCCAAATTCCTATGAAATGTATTAAAAAAAGATGCAACATCGGGTGAGGAATAAATTAGGACACACCCATGTTTATTCCAATTTAAATGGCTATCAGGAGCACATGATTACAACATCATTACTAAGCATTTTGAAGGAGGTTGGAACTGTTTTAATATCAGACATTTAGTTTGATGTGCGTCTGTCTCTTGAAGTAGGAAGGAACACCACGGGTAAATCCAAAGGAGTCTCTGAGGTCTTTAGAAGAAAGATTTTAGCAGCACATGAATCTGGTTAGGTATTTAATCAGTCTACACAAAATAATGCAATATTAATTTCATAAATATTAGCTGGCACACTGCCCTGCAAATGCCTAGTAAGTACTTAGACAAACTCAGAATACCTGGTGCTGTAAGTATTAAAGTTGCACCTCGGGTCAGTTGTTGGGATTGTTTCCTCACAGAAAGAAAATCCTAAATGCAAATCTAGAACCTGGGCTTGTTCTGCTTGGAGTTTGCATGTTCTCGCTATGCATTATTGTAAAATTATTTTTATTTTTGCTATAAAATTTCTCTTAGGTGTGAACGCGTGTGCATGGTTGTGTGTCTGTATTGTTTAGTGATGGGCTGGCAACTTCCCCAAGGTGCACCCCATCTCTTGCTCAATGGCAGCAGCCTCGTCTCGCCACCTTCCCAAATCTGCAAGGAGAAACAGGTACAGACAACAGATGGATGGATAAATATCCATCCATCACAAATTCTCTCCTAAGTGCATGCACAGACAAGTAATGACTAATCTTCTGTCATTCTGTCAACTCTTTTACCCTTCCTGTAGCTTGTAAGCTGACAAATATGGAGAGCTGTTTCTACTAATTGCATGTACAACACCTAAAATGTGGAAAATTTGTGTCGGTGCAAAGAGGCACTACTTGCTTGGTAGCACAGATTAAGGTTTTAATTTTACTTTGCAAGCCCTTTGTAAGTTAGACCAGAGTCCCAACGTCACATCATGTGCAAAGCAGCAGGATTAACCTCAAATGTTTCCTCCATACAGGCTGAGTAGTAAAGTCTTTGATCAAACACCACACTTTCTACTCCTAAGTCACTTTTATGTTTGACAGCTTTTTATTCCAAACTCACATTTCTGCAAGAAGACAAACAGAAAATAAAAAAAGAAACAGCATTTCCAGACAGTAGCATCAACCATTTCAAAGCAGATTGCACATAGTCGTCATTGGGTGTAACTTTCTTTTCATGGAACCAGACTCAAAGTAGATATTTACACTTGCACTCTTTGTTTATCCTGGAAAGATGTTCAGAAATCTCTCTGTTGTAGTCAGGCAGGAATGCCAAACGCTTTGAACTCAGCCTCTTGGAGACTTTAGCTGTCATCCGACTGAAGCATGAGTCTGAGCTGTTTTTCACTCCTGTGAATTCATGAGAAATGTGACAGCTTGCATGCACTCCAATATGTAAAGCGACTGAGCAGCTTGGTCTTTCACTGAGACCCACATAAAGAAAACTTATTGCAATACAAGCAAAAGTACTAATATGCTTTGAAGATCAAAAAAAGATAATGTCATGTGACAAAACGATCTGATAGGATGGCCACTTATTGTCTTTTTCTCTGCCATGTTGCATATTACAGGAGATGGTTTCCCCAGCAGAATAAACATTTGCCAAAATATATTCATATACAGTAAATTTACATGCAAATCAGTGCTACTTTTTCAAATATGCATCGCTAGAGGCCATGAGAGAGTGTGCATACAGTGAGGCTCTGAAGGGTCTCTTGTCAACAGGCTTTTGATCGCACATCCATCATCTCCCCTGAGAGTGTCAAATTAGCAATAAGCGAAACAGGTGGCCTGCCAGCAGATGCCAAGGAGCTAACAGCAGAGAAAATTGAGGTCACGTTTGTTTAATCACCTCAAGCATAGCAGGGATTTGACTTTTTTTTTCCCCCATTTGATTCAGGAGAAACAGTTGTGTAGGAGTGTGGCAATGTTGATGCGTTTGGTGTCTTCAAAATTTGATCTTCAACTTTTAGGCTCAGTGTTGCCGTTTGCTAAAGTCTCCTGGATGAGTGACAAAACTTGTACTTCTCTTAGATCTCTTTTGTTTTTTTTTGGTAAATTAACTGCATTACTGATTGTTTGTATTCTGATCACACATCTTTGGATAAACATGCATATACGTATATGGTTGGGATATTTTTTTTATTTGCAGAAATACATATATATCAGATTAAAATGTGGGCACATTGCTTCAGTGCAGAGAGACAATATTAGCTTGGTATCTGTTTTAGAACCAGATATTGCTTTTCTGCAGTTTGAGAACGAAATTGACCCACTAACTCTGATTTCACGCTATATGCATATACTATAGCAAAGGGGGTTTACCCCTCCCCACTGTAAATAGAAGCAACTTGGTTTATTTTGAATTCACCTACATTTTTGTTAATGATAAGAGATTAAAGTGAAGTAAAGGTAAGGCAAAGAGGTGGACCGCACACTCTTTTGCAATATGTACATGTCTAGGTAATGAGGTGATGAGGAAACGCTGTGATGAAACTCTACTGCTGAGAATCTTCTCTTCCTGATTTTTTCAAGCATGTAAATTGAATCCAATAATCGCCTCAGGCAGCAAACAAGATAATTCAGTCAGTAATTTGTGGAAGATAACGTCGAGGTCAGAGTAGTCCTTCCATTCATTTGCATTTACTTTGGTGCACTTCTCGTCTTTTCAGTCGCAACAACCAAGTGTTTTCTCGCCGTCACATTTTTCTTACTTCCTGTCAGACTGAGATATTCGGAGAAAAAAAAAGTCTAAATCACATAGCTGAACTGGGATTTCGCTCCACGAAGCGCTCAAGGGCTCTCATTACCTTCCGATCTTGCAGTATTAGAGTTTCCGTTGTGACTTCAGCTGCAGAATATGGTAATCCAAATACATAATGTTCTAATGCAAGTTCATAGATGCCTTCTCGTAAGGACCGGCTGAGAACAGCAACCATTACCAAGAAACAGAGATGTAACTCAAGCAGAATCGTTTTTTGGTTTTTGGTTTTTTAAAAGAGGACTCCAGAAGTGGGAGAAAGAAAAGGCATGGCCCAGATCAGATTGTTCTGGAGGATATAAAGGAGAATCATCATAAAAATATATTGATTTACCCAAACGTATCCGCTGAGGAGCTGCAAGATAGTAACCATTGTTTTTACAGCTGCAAATCTTTTATCCTAATGCATGCCTCTCCCTGCTTTTGCACTTAACAAAAGAACATTCTTGGCCATTTGTGTTTGTGAAATAACTCCGGCTCAGCCAGACTGGATGGAGATAGTCATTAGTTTTGAGGTCTTGCCTTGGATTTAGAGCTGGGCTTTAACTGGGCCATTCCAGAAACAGCAATGCAACGATTCAGAGTCGCTGTCCTGCTAGAAGGTGAACCTACCTTAGGGTTTCCTCCAGGGTTACCCCATGCTCCATCCAACTACATCCTCTCTCTCTTGACCCTGTAAAAGAATAACATCGCCAGATTTTTAAACTGCCAGCAACTTGTTTCACAGTGTGGACAGTGTGTTCAGGCTGAAACATAGTGTTATCATTCCCAATGAACAGTTTGCATGTAGACTAAAAGAAGTATGTTCCTGCTGCTGTTTGCTGTATAGTCTACATGGTTGGTGAAACACTTTAAATTTGTGTTTTTATTGATTCCTTTCAAATAATAATGTCTGTCTTCTTCCCAGTTTTCTTTTGAAGTGAGATTGTCATGATCTGTGTTTTTCCTTGTTTATTTAGAGTTTTCTGTGTCGTTAAGTCTCTTCGTTGTCCTGTCCTCCCCTTGATTGTTCCCAGGTGTGTCTCGTCTCTGTGATTACCCTCCCGTGTATTTAACTCCACCTGTGTTCCTTGTTCCTCGTCGGGTCCTCGTCTATGTCTAGTCAGTTCGTCGTCAGTGTTTCCTTGTGCCTGCTGTTCGTTGTTTTGACTGGCTTTCCGTAATTAAAACATCATATTCATCATACCTGGGTCCGCTGCATCTGCCTCACCACTCTCACCACCCGCATTTCCTGACAGAAGGACCCGACCAGACCGAACGGTGAGGCTCGCTATTATGGACCCAGCTGGAGTGAGGTTCCCTCCGAAAAAGCAGAGCGGACCGAGGCGGAGATCCAGCAGGGAGGACAGGGAGCTAGCTGAAGCTCTCGCCGACCTGCAGCGGGAGCTTTTCCGGGGAACAAGGCTGGTGTTAGCACCCCCCGGGTACGGCCCCCGTCGATTTCTTCGTCCGGGAAGCCAGCGACCTGAGCCGCCGGTGGAACCGGCCCCTCGTCGCTTTCCGGGAACACCTCCTCCGCCGTCTACCCGGAGACAGCGACGTGAGCCGCCGGTGGACCCGGCCCCTCGTCGCTTTCCGGAAGCACCTCCTCCGCTGCGAGCTCGGAGACAGCGATGGGAGCCGCCGAGGGACCCGGCCCCTCGTCGCCTTCCGGAGCTGTCGCCCCCGCAGCCGGTTCCAAGGCTTCGCTGCGGCTCGCCCCCGCAGCCGTTTCCAAGGCTTCGCTGCGGCTCGCCCCCGGAGCCCGTTCCGAGGCTTCGCTGCGGCTCGCAGCCGCTTCCGAGGCTTCGCTGCGGCTCGCCCCCGCAGCCGTTTCCAAGGCTTCGCTGCGGCTCGCCCCCGGAGCCCGTTCAGAGGCTTCGCTGCGGTTCGCCCCCGCAGCCGGGACCGAGGCTCCGCTCCGGCTCACCTCCAGCCGGCGCACCCGAGGCAGAATCAGCCGGCGTTCCAGCCGGCGCACCGGAGGCAGAATCAGCCGGCGTTCCAGCCGGCGCACCGGAGGCAGAATCAGCCGGCGTTCCAGCCGGCGCACCGGAGGCAGAATCAGCCGGCGTTCCAGCCGGCGCACCCGAGGCCGAATCAGCCGGCGCACCCGAGGCCGAATCAGCCGGCGCACCCGAGGCCGAATCAGCCGGCGCACCCGAGGCCGAATCAGCCGGCGTTCCAGCCGGCGCACCCGAGGCCGAATCAGCCGGCGTTCCAGCCGGCGCACCCGAGGCCGAATCAGCCGGCGTTCCCGCCGAGACCCCGACTCCCGAGACTCTCTACGTTCCCTCCGAGACCCCGACTCCCGAGACCCCCTGTGTTCCGACCGAGACCCCCTGTGTTCCAACCGAGACCCTCTACGTTCCTTCCGGGACCCCGACTCCCGAGACCCTCTGCGTTCCTCCTGAGACCCTGACCCTCTGTGTTCCTCCTGAGACCCCGACTCCCTGTGTTCCTCCAGAGACTCCCTGCGTTCCTCCCGAGACCCCGACTCCCGAGACCCCCAGTGTTCCGACCGAGACTCCCTGCGTTCCTACCGAGACTCCCTGCGTTCCTACCGAGACTCCCTGCGTTCCACCCGAGACCCTGACCTCCAGCGTTCCACCCGAGACCCTGACCTCCAGCGTTCCACCCGAGACCCTGACCTCCAGCGTTCCACCCGAGACCCTGACCTCCAGCGTTCCACCCGAGACTCTGACCTCCAGCGTTCCACCCGAGACCCTGACCTCCAGCGTTCCTCCAGAGACCCTGACCTCCTGCGCTCCCTCCGAGACCCTGACCTCCTGCGCTCCCTCCGAGACCCAGACAGTCTGCGTTCCTTCAGAGACCCAGACAGTCTGCGTTCCTTCAGAGACCCAGACAGTCTGCGTTCCTTCAGAGACCCAGACAGTCTGCGTTCCTTCAGAGACCCAGACCCTCTGCGTTCCTTCAGAGACCCAGACCCTCTGCGTTCCTTCAGAGACCCAGACCCCCTACGATCCTCCTGAGACCCCGACCTTCTGCGTTCCCTCCGAGACCCCGACCTTCTGTGTTCCCACTGAGACCCCCTGTGCTCCACCAGAGACCCTGCCTCGGGGGGCTCGTCGTCGCCGTCTGTGGGCGGCCCCCGGGACTCCCCGTTGCCACCTCCGGCGCCGCGGGCGACGGCCGCTAGACCGCCTCTGTGGTTCCCGCCTCCAGCGCCGCGGGCGACCGCCGGACCGCCTCTGTGGTTCCCGCCTCCAGCGCCGCGGGCGACCGCCGGACCGCCTCCGTGGTTCCCGCCGCCGCGGACGACCGCCGGACCGCCTCCGTGGTTCCCGCCGCCGCGGACGACCGCCGGACCACCTCCGTGGTTCCCGCCGCCGCGGACGACCGCCGGACCACCTCAGTGGTTCCCGCCTCCTTTGCCTCCGCCCACCCTGTGGGTAGTTTTTTTTTGTTGTTTATGGACTCTTGGCCCTTCTTGTTTTTCCGCCCACGATGGTGGGTTGTTTTTTGTTAGTTTGGACTCTGGCCCGCCGTCCGGCACCCCTCCACCCACCCTTGTTGGGTTTTTTGGTTTTTTTTTCCTTGGGCGTCTGGTAGCCGCCCTTGAGGGGGGGGTACTGTCATGATCTGTGTTTTTCCTTGTTTATTTAGAGTTTTCTGTGTCGTTAAGTCTCTTCGTTGTCCTGTCCTCCCCTTGATTGTTCCCAGGTGTGTCTCGTCTCTGTGATTACCCTCCCGTGTATTTAACTCCACCTGTGTTCCTTGTTCCTCGTCGGGTCCTCGTCTATGTCTAGTCAGTTCGTCGTCAGTGTTTCCTTGTGCCTGCTGTTCGTTGTTTTGACTGGCTTTCCGTAATTAAAACATCATATTCATCATACCTGGGTCCGCTGCATCTGCCTCACCACTCTCACCACCCGCATTTCCTGACAGAGATAAATAGGCATAGAAAAAGAGGGAATAGTTGTTCTGTTCACCTGAGCCAGCA
Source organism: Xiphophorus couchianus (assembly GCF_001444195.1). Taxonomy (NCBI): domain Eukaryota; kingdom Metazoa; phylum Chordata; class Actinopteri; order Cyprinodontiformes; family Poeciliidae; genus Xiphophorus; species Xiphophorus couchianus. Next base: position 16,198,949 of record NC_040243.1, on the reverse strand, counting down.
TACTTTTACAGCTCCTCTGAAGTTATAACAGGTTCTCTGATGATTAACGCTCTCTCTACTTAGGGAGTTTGAACTGGGAATTAAGGGGTAACCAGTAGTTTTACACAGGTAGGCTTATTTACTAATTAGGTGAAGACAGTTGGTTGCACAACAGTTTACTTAAGAGCACAAGAACGAAGGAGGCGGCTTATAAAAAAAATAAACTTTGTGAAAGTCATCCCTTCTTGTTCAGCTTTACAATCACGTCCTGGTCATGTTTATTTGTATGGCACATTTCAGAAACAAGTCAGTTAAGAATGCTTTACCTCATAAAAACATCACACAGTCAACTAAGTAATGAGCGATAAAACAGCAAAATCATCAATACTTTGTGATGTGCTGTGATCTGCTATTACATAAGAATCCATATATATATATGTATATATATAAGAAAATACAGCAGCACAAATATGCTGCTGTCTTTGTTTTTTAATGGGATTCAGCCCCACAGATATAAGCTGTGAAGCTCAAGCTGTCTTCTCTGAGCCATTAGAGGTTTCCCTGCATTTTGTTGCAGCATGAGAGTGGAGCAGAACAGAGGTTTCTGCTGGCACAGCACTGCTGGATGTGAAGAGTCATGATTTAGTCAAGAGTCTCCTCATATCCCAAGGACATGTTCATGTTCAAAAGGCTGTTCTCCCTCAGGCTCGTGAACCCTACCCACGAGCCCCTTCTGCCCCGACTTCTTTCATGTGTGCGCATTGTTATTTTGCTGGCGCCATGTCAAATAGATTTGCTGCTTTAATTTATTGAAGACAATAACTGTAGAAATTGTCATTAAAATAGTATTTGCAACTTTTGGCTGTGAGCAGAGAAAGTGGGGGAAATTCTTGTGTTGTTGACCCTTCCGGAGATAATTTGTACAGGAGACGTGACCTTTGCTGTTACATGACCGGAGGAATCATCGAGGAACATAGCGTTGTTTAGATTTACATTTACAGACATTTAGAACTCGGAGCATGCACGAGCCTAACCATGCCTGCAGTGCTGCATGGCGAGGAGCCACAACAGCTGAGTTAGTTCCTCTGCCGAGTGCCGAGGAGAGCTTACATATTCTGCACACAAATGGGCTGGAAGCCCGCAAGCAGCAAAAAAGAGTCGTTGTCAGCCAGAGAGGAGCACACACAAAGTCACTGGAACAGGATCAGAAATGCCTGACTACTTGTTTATACCTCTTTCTTAACTTATCATAATTTCTCACTGCACCGTTATAATTTTTATGTGATTGGGAAATCGGCCCAACCATGCAAAACAACTTGAGGGCAGAGAAGGCCCTTCGTGACAGCAGCATCTTCTATCAATGCGTCATGTGTAGATTTTTATTTTATTTGGATTTCATGGTTCAGACCATGAAATCTTCATAGTCTTCCACAGTTTTCAGCACAATCTTACTGTAGCATTTAAATCCAGAATTCCCTGAAGTGTAACTTTGTTAACATTTGTATTTTAAATACTTTTTCACATTTTGTCCATTTGAACAAGCAAATTAAGTTTTATTGGAATTTGATATAATATATCAACACAGAATTGCGTGGCTGTGAAGTCTTTATTTGATATTTGTAAATAAAAAGTTGCATGGATTTGTATTCAAACCAAACTTTTCACTGCATTTACAGCTGCAAGTGTTTTGGCTGTATGTCTCCAGTAGTAAATGTTATTGCCCTCTTCCTAACTTCATCCATCTTTCCGTCAAATCTGATGGGAAGTTCAGGAATAGCATCCCTGCAGCATGATTCTTCCACTGCTGTGCTTCACAGTCAGAATGCTGATGTTGTTTCTGTCCACTAAACCAGAAGCTCAGACCGGATCACCTTCTCCCACATGTTTGCTGGGCTTCCTACAAAAATTTTGGCAACTACTAAAGGCACAACTTCTGGTTTTCTCTTTAATTATACTGTAGATGGAGAGACAGATTCTCAGAAAGCCTATGCTGAGCTCCAGAACTGATGCTCAAACAAATTATAAAAAATTATTTTTTTTAAAACTTGCTCGTTTTCACTCACAAAAAGTATGCTAGTGTGCTTAATCAGAATCATAAACAGCTCGAGTTTTCACAATTTTGAAAAGCAACCCCCCTTTGCTTCTTCAATCCCATCCGACCTCTGTGCTGGAGAGACTTTGAGACGAGCAAGAGGACAGGAAGTCCCTGTGGGCTCGGACTCAAAAGACTCACATAAATCCCATCATCTGCCTTGCCGATGGGCACAGTTCAGGTGTTTTCACACTGAGGTTTTATCAAGTGATGACTGAAGATCCGTTGCTCCAGTGTCAGCTTAGGCACACACTGAAGCAAAATGAGGAGTGAGAGAAGAGCCTTTTCCAAACTACTATGCTTTAGAGGTGCGAGACGGGGTTTTACGAAAGCCATAAAGGCTCTGACAAATGACATTGCACCTAAAGTTTCTTCTTATATACAGTCACTGGAATCTACTTTCTAATAAGAACATGAAAGGCAGAGTAAAGTTAGTTTTTGGGTGGAACTCTTGTTGGGGTTTTCCCAGAGGACGCTGCATGTAACTGCATGTTGGATTGTTGCCTCTCTTCGTGAGGATATTTCATGCTTCCCTGCAGTGGACTGACCAAAGCCTGTTCAGGTGCGTGCCAGAATACTCTTCTACCTTTTGAAATCGTCCCTAAGACAAAATCACTGGGGATTTTTTCTGCTGTGGTATCAACAACACAATTCTTCTGTTTCTTCCTAGCGGAAACCAGTGGGAGTCTCGGTGAGAGGGGAAACTTGGAAAACTCAGGTCTCTTCTTCAGTCTTGCTTTGCACACTTCACCACATGCATTTTGACATTCTCCTCATAGGAAAACACAGGGCTGCTTGCAGATTTTTCTCACATACCTGGATGTTCCTCTTTTCAAAGTAAAAGGGGAATTAGAGCTCTGACAGCCCACAGAGGAACTGAACTACACAAGACTCGGGCTCCAAAGCAAAGGAAAGATAAATGTGAGGGAAGCTACTGTAAGGGAGCAACATTTTTAATGAGTTTCCAGAAAGATTTTTTTTAATCAAGAGATTGTGTTTCTCCACATAAGGTACTTTCATAACTTTCATTTTTTTAATTAAGGGTTCAAAAATAAAACGATTGAAGATTTAAAAGTCTTTCTTCAAATCCAAAAACGTTACATATGGTGAGATTACTATGACTTTAAGCAAACTGGGAAACCCCAGAAACTTTGTAACATCAAGATGATTGGCTGTGCCAAGTTTATCTGTTAAAATATTAGGTAAAAGTATCCACCTTATTCCTCAATCCCATGATGCTTTGCATGACGTTCCCTGTCGTTTTTGAAAGATCACAAGGATGACCAGAAAAAAGATGAATTGTGATCGTAAACCAGTTCTTCAGTAAAATGAGTCTTGTACTGATATGGGCTGAACGGCCACCCAGAAGGGAAGAAGCCTCTGCTCAGGGGGAAAAAACTCAATATTTGGAGTCTGATTAAGCAAAAGTTTTAATTTTTGTTCAGTAGTTGTGACATTTGCATTTTGAGCTATATTGAAATGCTAACCAGCCAAGCAAAAATAGCCTGAAACACTATAGGTAAAGTTAACAGGTATGAGATGTTTAGTTTGTATATTTATGTTAAATTGAAAATGGAAAGGGACAAACTAAGTTGGATGTTATATAATTGCATGTGTATATCATATAGGTGCAAACTGGTAAATTGGCTTAGACTAAAATACATACTTTACTTCACTTTAATCTTTATTTTTTCTGTTCACACACTGTTACTTTTACAACCGTCCAATTTTGCAGGTATTTGTTGTAGAAATTTGAAGATTTGAAGAAACGTTTATCACTCAGGGTGTTTGTGTAACTCGTTGTGTTCAGATTGCAGCCTCATGTTGTTTTTCTTTAAATGTGCATTCTGCTCTCCCATCACATTTTCTCCTAATTTGACTCACAGTCATTCATCTGGTTTTGTGCTGCACCTTAGTGAAAGTTCATACTGTGTGATTTAAATGTAAGGGTTGTTCACAGAAGCATGGCAAATATTGGGTATCAATTTTCTTATCTCGTTGAAGGGATACATCAACATTGAAGAAAAAAAACAATAAGTACTCCAGCCTGTTTGAGGTTAATCGTATTAGAAGATGATCGGCAGTGTCTACTAGAGGAAAGTCGGGATTGTAGTGCAGATTCAGGAAGAGATATCAGACTCACAGCTGAACAAAGTGGCATGGTTAGGATTTTTTAAGGCCCAGACAGCTCGGGGGACCTGCTATGGGGTTGCTGAGCCTTGTTCTTTGGAAGGAAAGCACTTATTATTAATAATTCAGGACCGGCTCCACTTTATTATCAGAGGAGGTGCTTTGTCCTCTCATCGAGCGAGAGCTTAAACCCTCAGTCTTTACACTGGATCTCAGATTAGGAATCAGAGGCACAGGATGTTATTATGAGTTGCCGACACTTTAGCAGGTGTCAGTCTGGTTCTTGAAGTCTTCTGTTTGCTGCCCAGTTTTCTAATTATGTGGCGTAACTGGTAAGTTCCTAAAGAATACAGAGAGAAAGAATGGTCCTTGAATGTAATAAATCTATTTATTTCTTAATTTTCTTCTTGAGTGTAATAGCGCCTAAATAAATAAAAAAAAACAGTAATGTTGCTTTTCTCGTAAAAAAAGAAAAACAACAGATGTCTTGTTTTGTTTATATCGATGTGTTTGTAAAATTGGAAGGCAATGAAAATGATTTTTCATTAGTTTTTTTGTCTTAATTTTTGTTAGTTTTAAAATGTCAATATTATCTTACTGCCCTGCGACAGACTGGCGACCTGTCCAGGGTGAACCCCGCCTCTCGCCCCGAACGTTAGCTGGAGATCGACACCAGCACCTCCGACCCCTCTAAGGACAAGGGGGTTAGAAAATGGATGGAATATTATCTTAAATAAAACAGCTTGGAGGAAAACTATGAAGAGCCAACTAAAACAACAATACTGCAGTTCCTCATTAAATAACTTTAACTTGACAATCATTATCATGGCTTTTCAGTTTGACCCTAACTTCTGATCGGTTCTGATTGATCCGTGTAAGGACCGCCTCCTGAAATGCTGGGTGAGGCTGAAAAGAAATTCATACAGTGATGAAAAGCATTAATGTAAAATAATTAAACACTGGTGAAACACATGTACTACTGAGTACAGATTTTCATTAATAATTTATATATATTATGAATTAATAAATAAAAAAATCTTATTATACATATCCAATTTAAGAAGATTTCCAGGTGTTGCTTAATTGTTATTGTTTTTTTTATACACAGTTTGTTTTCATGGGATCAGCTGGATGAAGCTACTTATGCATTCTTCAAATTTTTCACTGCCATGCTTGTTGTTCTGTCTTAATAATTGCTATTTATAAAGCTAGAGTACTCTGTCTTCTGCATATCAAACGTGAGACTATTTTACATGTAGTGGGCTTCCACTGAAAGGGGGGAATATTAGGGAATACTTCCTAACCGGAATGGTTACCTTATCTCATGCAGTAATTTGCAACTTCACAGTCAGAAGACGATAGAAACATTTCCGGAAGATGAACTCTCGGTTTATCTTCTCCTATTCCTTTCTGTCTTATTAATATCACAGATAAATCCGTAATAACTTTAATAAAACTCTATCTGACTCCCAACTGAATTAGAGGCACATGAGAGCAGTATGCCTGAAATTATTCTTACCACTGTGAGATTTAAGTTCAGTAATCTTTATAGGTTTGAAGAAATCATTTAATTTTACCAACATGTTTCTTGGGACTGGGAGTAACACTCATGTTCAGCATTCAGTCAGAGTCCAGACATGAATCGAAGAGAAAATCTATGGAGGGAGCTAAAGATTTCTTGGTTCAATAAAAATTATGTTAAATCTGAAACTGCCTCGGGTTTGAATAAATTAAGTCTTATCTGCATTTTCTGTATATTTATTGGTTTAAAAGTATAAAACTCTACTAGCTTAGCATTTTCCCCCTCAAGATACAATCCATCCATCCAATGACTTCTGATTATCTGAAGGCAGGTTGCACAGGATAGAAAGCCAGTATGCATTTGTTTACCAGTAAGCTCTATGGGCTGACTCATTTCATATTTACTATTTATGGAAGATTAAAAACTTTTAATACATTTAAAGCACCATTTCCCTTATTTCTATTTTTGTTTAGCTTTTCTGATTTGAATAATCAGACGTTTTCTTTGCTAAAGGGAGTTTTCTAGTGTGCAGAACACAGAGAATTCCTCACATAAATTCCTTATGTTAACAAGAGAACATTTATTTACAGCAGGTACAATCTTTCCAGTAGCGATAACACCTAAAACCCTCAAAACCAAAGCTGTCAACCAATCTTCCCTTCCTCATACACACGTCCAGCCAGTCTGTCAGCCAGGTAGAGCTTGCTGACAGTAAAAGGGTTAGAATGAAACAACCTTGAGGTGTTAGGAGTTAGCTTACATGAGAGGGTATTTAGATATGTCTATGTGATAAATCATGTCGCCTTTCTTGTTCGGCGTTGTGTTTTTAATCCAATCAGTGGGAATTAATCTTCAAAAAATTGTTTCTACTTCGGAGAGAGGTTGGTATAGATTTAAGGCTAATTGCATCACTGGATACAGGTTCAGTAAATGAAGAATGATGGAATAAAATCACATGGCTGATTTAAAAACTATCAGGGTAATAAAATGATGATCAGGGAGTTTCCTCATGAATCCATTTGTCGTTATCATTTCGTTAAACACATAAATTTTAAGAATTAACATTTTCTGTTGATATTAATGCTGGTGTACCTCAAGGCCCTGCATTCGGCCATCTTAATTTTCCCTTGTGTCATAATAACGTCCCTGCAATTTGTCCATCTCACATTTTCTCATACTTATCAGATGTACATTTAGGATATTGTGTATTTGCACATAGTTTAAGATCTCAGACTGGTTAGATGTTGAATGTGTACTTCTTAATGTCGATAAAGCTGTCTGCAGATATTTTTTAAGGACTATAGACAGAGATCTGGAATTAGTAATGTCGTCGGGAAAAACACTGCTATTTATACTGGATTGTAAACACATAGGTGAAATAGTAGATTTACAATCTGCCTTAAAGTACATGTTCAGAAAGTAGCGAATATATTTAATTTTTATAGATTTTTGTAGATGTACACGAATGCCATGATTATGCCACATACACATTTCTGACAAAATAATGAGAACACAACGGCAAACAGTAGAAAAATTGTACAGTATGAGCAGGCTTTAAAAATATTAAGCAAAAAGTCAAAGTCTTCATCATTACAGAGATTTAACTATATTAAATATTTATGCTCGGGGAAAAAACAATTAAATATTCAGATATTTCACTAGTGAATAAAATATCGCAATATGTAGTTCTTCTGCTGCTGAACAATTTCCTTAAACAAATTTTGACTTTTTCATGTAATGAACTGCCAGGCGTTGCTGATTGAAATAACCCACAATAACAAAATCTGACACCTTTAGATGGGGGCTACAAGTCCTTCTTGATATGTTCTACTACTTTCAATGTAGTTTTAAACAGTTTGATGAATTTGTCAATTATTTAGCTCTTAATTTCTTGCTTATTCTCAGGTGTCTATAGAAGATTTTTGTGTCCTTGGTAAATTCTTGCCTTAATAATTATTATTTTTTGTCTGTTGCAGAATTCATTTGTTTACATCTATTTGAATTCATCTTTTGGGGTTGAGTGGAGAGACAGACGGAGAGAGAGAGAGAGAGAGAGCAGCTCAAAACTACGCCCGATCATAAATTCACTTAAAAGCTGGGATGGTTTTAAATATTCACAGTGGGACCTTCAAGTGCATAAAATCTGATTCCAAATTTCTATTCAGCTGTCAAGTTTAATTTTTACTCCCACAAAGAATGTTGATAGCTACAGTATATCTCCGTATAAAAAGAGTCATAATATTTCTATTATTAATTAGACAGAATTGAATTTCATTTTAATAGCTCCACCTAGCACTATCTGTGTGTATGCATTACACTGACAAGAACCTTTAGTGAACAGACATGCTGGAGTTCTGCGACTTACAAGATGTATGTTTAACCTAGAGTTTGTAACATTTGTAAAAAATATGTTTTTTTTTACATATTTGTTGAAACTGTTACCATCTCAGAACGGTAAAGTATGAGACAGATGATCGGTGAAAAAAAATCAAGTTCTTTTCCCAGTGCCAATTACAGAAATCCACAGCTTGGTCACAAACAACCAATCAGAGCCATAATGAGGGTCTTAGCGCTGGCAGTCAAGCTGGTGTATGTGCTGCTCATACCCTCCCCCTTGATCTCTGCTACGCTGCACCTTCTCTCCATCAGTAGAGCTAGCCACGACTGCCCAGGCTAGTTAGCATGGCCACCGATGATGGCGAGTGAACAGATTTCCTGTAAAGGTAAGTTGTTTTTCCGCCAATAGCACATTGAGCAGCATGTAACCGAGAATGATTGACAGCATTGATGATTGACTCCTCCTGGCTCTGACTGGCTGTTATTGACAGAGAGCAGAGCATTTTTAGAGATTGCAATAATAGCTCAGGAAAGGGGTGGAGGAGCTTGATTTTTTTTTATATATTATTTGTCTGTCACGACATAAATATGTAAAAAAAAAAAAAAGAAAAGAAAAAAGACACTTTTTATAAAAGTTACATGCTTTAATGTCATAAATGGAGGCCTGTGACACTGTTTGTTGTTTGTTTCTACAGTAGGTGAGATGATGGCAACAAAACAAGCAACGACTCAATGTCTCTCTCTATCTCAGTAAACCAGAATACATATGGTGCTGTCAGTTATTTATATGTCAACATATAAATAATAAGCATATGCCGTATACATAAGCATATTCCATGGATATAACTATTTTCAGTTTAAGTTGCTTTGAGCTGATAGAATTTATATGTCAACCTGAACTATGTACTATATGAAAGGCAAATATTCCACAATTTCACTGAACTTCAATAAATAAATTCCAAACAAATGATCTCTGTCAACCAAAAAGCCTCCTGAAATTATCTCTAATAGGAAAAAAAATATATAATCTGGAAGATTGGAGTGTGAACCACACATTCTGTTCAAAGATATCAATTTCATCAAACAAGCTGAAAATACCGTGGTTATAAATACATGATATTAAAAAAGCAGCATGATGACACTACAGTGCTTTATGGAAAACAACAAGGGAAGTGCCAATCTTTTGAAACAATGAGATTTTATTCACGCTAATTGGAAGTTTTCGCAGCATGTCCTCTCCTGGATGGTCTTCAGTGCCATCCGTAGTCTTTGGTGCAGACCAGATCTGAGCTGCATGTGAAGGACTTTCCACTTTACTTTAGTTGAAAGAACCTTACTGACGGCTCTTCCTCTGGGATGCTCTGGGGAAGTCCGTGTGGGTTAAGAGAATAATCTCTTTTTTCACTGAAAGGATTATGCTTTTGATTTGGTATGCAAAGAGTGTCTTTTTTCAGTCTTAACATTTCTCCCTTGCTTTTTTTGTAACCCCCATTGAAGTAGGAACATAAAAAAACACTTAACAGAGGAATGCCTAGAGGTGTCACATACAAGTCTGGGGACTAATAATAGAAAATAATTGGTACAGTTGTTTTGACATATGTCATCTAAATCTGGTGTGTTGTCCCCTTAAATTATAGAGGTTATTTCTATGCACTTTGCCCTTTAAGTACATTGTTTTTCAGGATTTGAGAGATGAATGTCATATGAACTTGAACTAAAAAAGGCATTTGTTTTTGTATAATTTCTGATCTAAAATAAATCACAATTTCTTCCAACTGTTGCAGTCGGGCTTAGCAAAACATTGGTCAACACAAGAGATGAAAAAAAAAAGTAGAGCTAAGATAGTGGAGCTTTTTAAAAATCAGTTTAAATAACTGCTCATTTATACTTGTACATTTAAATATTCACTCATAAAGCAACAAAGTGGTCTTCCTTTAGCGTCAGGTAGCACAAAAAATCCATGAGACGTTTATCTTAAAATGTTGTTTACATTCAGCGTATAAGCAGTGAAGCTCCATCTCTTAATAAAGAAGTGGTTAAGAGTGAATTATACCATATGGTCCCAACAGAGCTCTTCGCTCTCAGACTGAAGGTTTATTGGCGATTCCTAAAGTTTCTATAAGTGGATGAAATGTTGTAGTTATCTTTACCGCTCTTCCGGGTTTTATCCATAAGGCAGACACATTTTCTACTTTTAATAGGCTTAACATTTTCTTTTTTGATAAAGGCAATTATTAGAAGTTATACTGAACTATCAATATACAGTAGTTGTGCTGCTTCAGGCTGTATGAGAACTTGTTCACCCACTTTTCCAGACTAATTTACTCTTACTCTTCTCCATTTATGTGTGATTTCTCTTCTTTTTGTAACTCCTCTTTATAGAGTGCGATTTGCCCAGCTCTTCTGTGCTTACATGTAATTCTTTCCTAGAAGGGCCATAAACTGAGCTATTGCACACATTAACGTTCTGCTCCCTCAGTTTGTTGTCCTTGCACAGCAGACACGATTAGCCCTTTGATTCTGTCTTTAACTCTGTATCTCTCCTGGACAAAAGCCATTCAATGAGCTATTACTGCCATTAAGCTATCCATATCTTCACCCCTGACAAAATGCTTGTGTGCTTAGCCCTGAACACAGATGTTGCCTCTTTTAACTTTGTGTACTCTTTGTTTTTCTTTCCTGTAGAAAACGCGCCTGCCTCTGTGATTCTGTGCTGCTCAACCGGACCCTGGTTCCGCTGGATGTTTCTTTCTCATATATAAGCGTGGTTCCTCTCATCAGTCTGGATGAGGGATTCCTGCAAAGCTAAAAGTTTAATGCGATCTATTCGACTTCCATAGCTGACTTATCATCAATTGACTTTAAATGAGGAAATGAGGTTTGATTTATAATAATTTGAAGTTGGACTTCATAAAACTTAGATCTGAGTCTGATTATAGTGCTGGATTGGAGTTGATTGTATTGAACTGGAATCATCTGAATTGAAATTAGACTGGATTCCATATGACTGGGTGTGAGCTGGCATTGTATAAATGAACGGAGTTGAACTGTTTCACAGTTTTCAAGTCACGTTTCTGATGTTTTTATGTCACTGTGACATGATGGCGTCAGAAACATTGATGTAGTAAGATGCAACCATGATCGGATTACATGTAATATATGCAGAGTGGACATGAATAAACAAATGAAGAACATAAATGGGAAATTAGTGTTTAGCAGATGAATAAGTTTGGACACCAGTAATGTTCTGTCGCTCTATTTAAGTAACAAGGTCTTTTTTTTTCTTCAATGAAAAATAACATCAACGAAAATGCATGCAGAGCACATGAGCCCTGAACCCATTACAAACTCTAGGCCTTTTATTTAACATGTAATGTATTCAGATGCTGGCTGTAGGGAAATGGTTAATAAATAAATAAATCAAAACTCAAAAAGTACTGATCAGACCACACCACTACTCTGCAACTACAGCTGCCACTCACACTTTCCATCTAAGGTAGGATCAAGAAATATAAAAATGGAGGGATCTGAAGGGGGGATGCACCCCACACACCTGCAGCCCGGCCTTAGTCATCATCTCACTCTTTGATTCTCTGCCACGTGAAGCAGGTTCGCCCTTTTCCAGCGGTGGTCCCTATTAAACCGGTGAAATCAAAGGAATCCACTCTCATCTTTTCACTGTGAACACGTAGACAGCCTCCTCCTCATTACTGCAGCCGTTTCTCTGGTTACACTTTTATTATATGAAATGTTTGACTAGACAAAAACCCAGCTGTCATTTAACAAACTGTTTCCAAGTGCGGCCAGATCCAAAGCACCAAGGTCATTCTGCGCTTATTCTCTGCTGCAATTTTTCCCCTGGCGAATGTTTCTGCCGGAGAGGAAACAACAAGGTGGAATGTGTCTTTGTAAACAGAGGACACGTCACAATAGCTGGAGTTGTTGAACAGCTAAATTGAATACCAACTTTTATGTGCAGACAAAACATTGCCCAGATCTTTAGGTCATGTACTTTAAAATAAAAAGTGTTTCAACAAGATTGTGTTGTCAGTTTCATGGTCTTCTCTGTAACAGTTTTGTTTACGGAACAAGGTCAAAGAAAGGGTAAGAGTTGTCTCCCTTTCATTTTTTTTTTATTTTTTATTTCTAAGACAGGAAAAATCTTTGCTCAACCCAGACTGAGCCGGCAAAGAAGGGATGCAGCTCATGTTACCTTATTGCTTCCTTTCAGTGGGCTTGTAAAGTCAACTTGCATAGGACATTGTACGCATATTAATTACACCGTACAGTCCATTTTTATCTTGATGAACCTCTATTATGAATTGTCTTAAAGATTTAGTTTGGAACACAATACCTTCTCATATGAGGCTATTTTGTTTCAGTCTAAAAGGATTGAATGTAATAAATATTCTCTGTGTTTGTTACTAGAGAATGGCATGATGTTTAATCAAATTCAGGCTCATTCGCATTGACAACACTTCAACACATTTTACCAAAAGTTGAAATCGGTTGTAAAATAATTGCTCTGCCTCTTGGCTTGTGGTAAATGATAAGTAGTTCTATATCGACTCTCCTAAGACGAAGGTTAAATTGAAAATAAACTCAAAACGAAACGTTTTATCAGAGCTCAACCAAAATCTATACTGACCTGTAAGCCATGTATATTAAGTAGATCATTTCCAGATTCCCTCTTGATGCAAGCGTATATAATCACCGCTATATAAATTTTGGTCAAATAATAAACAGTTGGAAAGATGTGGTCTGATCCCACTTTAAAAATATAATACAAACTTATAACATTTTGAGCATTTTGTGCAATTATTGGCTTTACATGTGCCATATGGGTTTTCACTCAGGGCGCTGCAATCTGAGGGGTTCACATTTAGCACCTTTTGTAGTAATTATTTACTTTTGATAACAAATAGCAGACTTTTACTGGTATAAACGTCCACTTTAGATTGAGGCAGGCAGGAAAAACACTATAAATCTGTTCCATATTGACTTGACGACGCATTAAAGTACATCATGAGCTAGGAGTTGTTTTCAGTTTCCTGCAGAAAACATTTTAAAATATTTGTTAATGTGGGTTGCTATTTCACTCATTTACCTTAAAGCAGCTTTGAGAATCTGTAACAGCATCAGCAAAATGCAAACTTATTGGCAGAGACAGACAGCTATCGCCTTTATAGTCTTAGATAAACTGTTGTTTCAACTGAACTCAATCAGGCTTGTGTGGTTGCTAAAACACTCCGAATAGAAAGAAAAACAAGGAGACAGACTTCTCTACATAAACAGTGGTCGTTTGTAAATTGCCATCTACTGTCTGGCGGATGAAAACAGCCAGGTTATTATAGAAATAATATGTATCGAGGGGAGCGATTTCAACAAATGAAATGCGGAAAAGAGTGTGTTTTGACACATGTGCAGGTCTGTGCTGTGACTCAGAAAAACAGTGGGTGAAAAATGGATTTCAATTATCTGACAGACATCTATTATTTATGCTAGCCTATAAGCATCAGGGTGGGTTTTGTGTTGCACCTAAAGGATTCATAAGGAATGTTCTAGAGGACATAACCTGCAAAATGACCAGTGGAATAAATTATTCTACGTCAGACTCACGGTTCTGCTTCAAAGCTCAACGCCCACAGAAACTGGGACCTTTCCAGGTCTCACTGAGGAGAAAAGAAGAAACGAGGCATGTCTGGTGTTGTTTAGCTTTGTATATTTACGCCTTATTAATAGCAATTGTTTGTAAAGGCCAGATTTAATGAATGCTTTGCCTCCTTGAACGTGATAAGCTGCTTCTGGCTCCCTGAGCAGAACAACAAATGTTCACAATTACCAATGAGTTTTCAGGTCATTGTTATTTCAGGTCTCTAGGAAAGAAGGTGCAGTGGAGTGAGAACACAAAAAATGATTTAAAATCAATCTCAAAGCCACTGGAAGAGTGTGCAGTGTTTTTAGCAGCGATCTGCTGTCTTACACGGGAAGCAGCATCTGCATAAATATCAGATAAGCATCCTTTACTTTCATCCTGTCTGCTAAATTCAGCTCCAGGAGTTTACAGATGAGTATCTAACGAAGCCTGTCTCTCAGACTGATGGAGCTGAAACAGAACATGTTGGCCGCAGTTAAAAACGCTCCGTTTAGAGAAAACGGGGGTTGGAGTTTCTTTTTTTTTTAAAAGCTGCAGTGAGGCATTTATATAAAATAAAATGGATCCAGTAAATACTGGAACAGATGAGCAGGCAAGCTTCAGCAGCAACATAATGATTGAAAACATATCCAGATGGTTACTACTCTGCCTTAAATATTTGCAGAAGAACATCAAAACTGGCCTCTTGGTTAGATTCAAGATTTGAGTTTTAAGAGAGGAACTGGAGAGGACAAGATTATCTGTCTTTCTTCCATTTGGTTTGTTGTTATGATAGTTTTAGTCTTTTTTGGGTTTTGGTTTGTAGATCCTTTTAAGTTAAACTCAAACTGTGTTAAGTAGTCTCACCCTCAGTTTCTTCCTGCCACAGCTGTTCCACATCCACTAACTAACTCATCACATTCCTTTGTCATTTTCCATTTGTCTCAGTTTTTAAACTGAGTTCATTTTTTATAATTAAAGCTCTTCCTTTCATCTTTCTTCCTCTTCCTTCATTTGAGTTTGACTGAAACTAAAATCGCCATTTATAGAAACACTAAAAATATAACCTTAAACCATTCAGTAAACATACAAAGATCAACCAGTTTGTGATCAAATCAAAACTAGTTGCAGATATCAAAAAGACAGAGCAGAACGTGCCAAAAAAATACCATAAATGAAGACAAAAATCGTAAAACATGAAGAAGATACTGAAACTGCTCATCAAAAACTTAGGTTGAACAATAAAATAAAATAAAAAAATAATAAATATTTAACTATAAGTTAAAAAAACCCCTGAAAAGAATCACTTTAAAATCAAAATAAACTCTCAGCTGGCCCTCAGCTGTGCAACAGTCTTGTAGGGTTGGTATCCTGCATAGTTTAGTTCTTTATATGGTACAACAGACAACGTCAGGTGACAACAACTATTTAGATTCAGTTTTAATTCTCAGGTTTAAGTAGATATTTCACCTTGGTCTCAAATTCTCACAGTGCACAGATAATAAATACATAAACTTTAGAAGAAATTAGAATAACAAAGAACAATGTGTGAAAATCAATTTGCATATCTAATATACAATGGCAACATTTAATGATTAAAAAGTGTGGGACCTAAGATTGAGCCTTGTGGAACACCATAGTTTAACACTCCACTGAACAGTTTTATATATTTATAAAAAATTTCGGACCCTGAGACACGAGCTGAACAGCTTGAGGACGGCTGCAGAAGTTTCAACATGTCTGAGTCGTCCATGTTCACACTGATCGAGTAACAGCCTATCTGGTGACTTCATCTCATCGCTATGCAGAATCCTGTTGACTTCAGCAAAGGACCTCATGTAAGAAGATTTTAACCAAATCTATTCTGAAAAAACTAAGATTGCAGTATTGTTTTCGGGATGCTGATTTGACAAGATCATTCTGCACTTCCAAATCACATAGGAATATCACAAAACATGTTATGTGACGATGCATGTTTGCGTATGCACTACAGTCTCACTGTTTCTCCACTTTTCAAGCACTGGCTGCCTGAACGCTTTCTTGTGTCAGCCTCTTGAGATCGGAGCTCTCAGAATAGCCCTGCATGACGGATCGTGAGGATTCTCTCTGTCTTCTCTCATCGCTATGCAGAATCCCGTAGACTTTAGTGTGTCAGCACTTAGCTCTAAGAATAACTCAGCACCCATGCCAGAATGCATGAGAGGAGTTTCCTTGTCACTAAAGTCCATACCACCTATTTGCCTGCTTTCTTTTTCCTTGTCCCATTTGGTGTGTTCCTTTGTACTCCATTCTGATTAGGTTATATTTAAAGGGAAATGTGTTTGGAAGATTATTAAAACAATCACCAAACTGATCTGAAGGGATTTCTTGGACTCAAAATGTCAGGGAAGTTGCATTGTAAATTGCCCCGTCTTTGAAAGAAAAGAAAATGCAGCTGCACGTTGTTTAGATTTTGGTCAGTGAGTGTCACTCCTTTCTCACTACTTATGTCTGTTAGTCAATTTGTTGAAACACAGTTCAGTGATTAGCTGTACCATTCACATCTTAAATGTGTGTGTTAATCTGGGATGATACCACAGTACCAAAGGTTCCGGTGACCAAAAAGTGGACCATTTGGACAAGTTGTCTCCTGTGCTGATTTGTTCTTCTTAGGTCTCCGTAATAACTCCTGAGAATCACACACCATGGGATTCTCCCACCTAAACAATTTCAAATTAGGTTCGAGGTTATTCAGCAGGGTGGTTCTAATTTTAGTTTATCAAAAGCAGAAAGGAACAGTGGGAATGTTGAGGAAACCTTGGGTTCATGTTTTTGGGTTCATGATTCCTGTCTACAAGCCTCTGGCCTGCAGGTCTGGACTGAGGAGGCCTCCTCTGCACTTCAGGACTGCTTTGAGCATACAGACTGGAGTGTGTTCAGGGACGGCGCAGACTTGGAGGAATACTCATCGTCCGTTCTGTCCTATGTTCAGTTCTACACCGACGCTGTCCTCCCTGTTAAGACCATAAAAGTGTTTCCAAACCAGAAACCATGGCTGGACAGCACAGTACGGGCCCTGCTGAAAGCCCGGGATGCTGCCTACAGGTCTGGAGACAGGTTGGCTTATAGCAGGGCCCGGTCGGAACTGAAAAAAGGTATTAAGCAGGCCAAGCTCCAGTACAAACAGCAGATTGAGGAACATTTCATCAACAACAACCCCCGAAGCATGTGGAGAGGCATAAGAACCATGACGGACTACAAACACAGCACTCAGCTGACCAGCCGCGACCCCACCCTGCCTGACACCTTAAACAGTTTCTTTGCCCGCTTTGACACGGCGGGCAGCAGAGAAGCCGTACATCTACCCCAACTGGAAGAGCAGCACCAGCCCCTCGTCTTACAGAAGCATCAGGTGACGTCCACCCTGAGGAGGATCAACACCCACAAAGCTCCAGGACCGGACAAGGTGTCAGGCCAGACGCTGAAAACCTGCGCCGAACAGCTGGCAGGAGTGTTTCTGGACATTTTCAATCTGTCCCTGCAGCTTGCCACGGTTCCTGAGTGTCTCAAGTCTTCCACCATCATCCCTGTACCGAAGAAGAGGTCCATCACCAGCCTGAACGATTACCGGCCCGTCGCTCTGACCCCGGTGATCATGAAGTGCTTTGAGAGGATTCTTCTGAGGTACATCAGAGACTTCATCCCCGCAAACCTGGACAGCCTTCAGTTCGCCTACAGAGCGAACCGGTCAACAGAGGATGCTGTCTCCATCACTCTGCACACAGCCCTGACCCATCTGCAGCATCCCAACACCTACGTCAGGATGCTATTTGTAGACTTCAGCTCAGCATTTAATACCGTCATCCCAGACAAGCTGGTGCTGAAGCTACTCGAGGTGGGGCTGCCCGCTTCACTGTGCCACTGGATCAGAGACTTCCTCACCAACAGGCCTCAGGTGGTGAGAATAAGTGGCTCAACATCGTCCCCACTGGTCCTCAACACAGGCACGCCGCAGGGCTGTGTGCTCAGCCCAGCTCTCTTCACCCTGTTTACACACGACTGCGTGGCCATCCACCCCACCAACACAGTCGTGAAGTACGCGGACGACACAACAGTAGTGGGTCTCATTTCAGACAACAACGAGACCCACTACAGAGAGGAGATTCTGCAGCTCACTCAGTGGTGTTCAGCCAACAACTTGGTGCTGAACACAGGGAAGACCAAGGAGGTCATTGTGGATTACAGAAGGTCCAGGAGGACGGCTCACACTCCCCTTCTCATAGATGGAGAAGTGGTGGAACGTGTGGACAACATCAAGTTCCTGGGCCTCCGCATCACTTCTGACCTCTCCTGGAACACAAACACCTCCCACCTGGTGAAGAAAGCACAACAAAGGCTCTTCTTCCTCAGGAAACTGAGACGGGCTGGACTTTCCTCACGGCTGCTCGTGAACTTTTACAGGGCGATGATCGAGAGCATCCTCTGCCTCAACATGACTGTGTGGTATGGTAGCTGCACAGCATTGGAGAGGAAACAACTGACACGGGTGGTGAGAACAGCACAAGGCATTGTGGGATGCCCCCTCCCAGACCTGGACTCCATTTACACAGACCGGGTCAAGAAGAGAGCTGGATCCATAGCCATGGATTCCAGCCACCCGGGCCACAGACTGTTTGTGCCGCTGCCATCAGGCAAGCGGTACAGGAATATATGGATTACAACAAATAGACTGAGAAACAGTTTCTTCCCCACAGTCGTCAGAGCCATTACTCCCTGCCGCCCCCCCCGCCCACACATATCATAACCTCGCAGTCACACATACATATCCCCCACCTCCACACAGCCATATTGTTCTGCACTTTGCACTGTCACATTATCTGTACTTTGCCATAATTGGACCTGCTGCTACTTCTTTGGTGTGGTTGAGTGCCTTTAGTTAATTTAGTTGTATATATTGTTATTATTATTATTGTGTGTTTGCTTATTTATACTGTATATATTTGACCTTTTGCACGGGAACTGCAATGGAAATTTCGTTGAATTCTGTTCAATGACAATAAATGCTATCTATCTATTATTGGGGGCTCCAGCAGCAGCAGAACAACAGGCCCTGTGGAGCTTTTGGACATTCGGCACACCCTGGATCCAAGTGATGTAGATAGGCTTTAAAACCAGCTAAGCTGTCATGCGCACGTCCCTCAGTTCTCACCGCTAATGTTCTGCAGTATGGAACAGTGAGCATGACTCTTCTCTGCATCCCTTCTTTGTTATTCAGTGGCCCTTGGTGGTGGAGAAAAACCTGGGGTGTTTTGGCCTGTTTTTACCCCTGGAACCCTGAGGGATGCAGGCAGCCTGTCACAGCCAAGCCTTCCACTTAATATATTATTGATTTAGCTTATAAAAGTGAGGTAAAAGTCAAAGAACCAAGAGTGGGAGTAAGTTAATCATGAGTATTTGGCAAAGAATAGTTATATATTGCAAAAACAAGAAAAAAAGACCCAATATTTTTAACTAGAGTTGTAAACCACAGTGACAATGACAGATGAGCTCAGAAACAGAACGTGAAATAAAGAGTGATGGGAGTTTGCATGGGATGCTGTGTAGAGCAGGTGGCCTCAAAGCGTTGCCTTGTAACAACAAGCTCCCTGCTTCCTGCAGGCTGTTGTGCCACAGGCAGAAATATCTCCATGTCACAGCACATCATCCGGGACCTTTCACTCATTCGGAGAGTCACAGAGGAGAGAGGTTTCTTTAAGGTCAAAATGTGGAGAAGTTGGTCGAAAAACAACTAGCTATGAATTTGGTCTTATATCTGGTCGCTTTCGCTCTTGCTTAATTAATTCAATGAATTTAACTGACTAACCCAAAATCATCTTTTTTTTCTTTGCAGGTAAACTGTCTAAATTGTTTCTTAAGGGTGCTGTCTTCATGTAAATTTGTTCAATTCTGCAATATTTTTGCCAAAACCAGAACTTAGTGCTGCCCTCTTTGGGTCGAATGGTGGCTACTACAGTTAAAGTTTCCCGTTGGTTGCAACAGCATGTTGATGTCTACGTCACTGCCCCCGGGTCGCGTCTAAAACCATCTCACTCAGACTCACCAGGAGTTTGAATAGCAAGCATTTGCGAGCATCGATTGACAGCATTTCTTGGTTTTGCCCGCGTGATTCGTGTGCGACGTGGACACAGAGTGGAGTGGGTTTCCTCTGCTCTAACTGCAGCCCGTTTGCTGCAGGATGACTGGAAATATGTCAGGGATTAATATATTGATGTCTTGATGCTTAGGAAGAGAGAGTGGCCAATGGCAGCAGTTGCTTCTCACTCTGAGGACAATCATTGCAGAGGATTGTGTGCTTTCACTCATTTTCGCCATAGACATCTCCTATAAAACTTAAAAGCTACCAGTTGCGTTTTTGAAAAAAAAAGTCATAACATGGGTCTGACAAGTCTCTAAATGTTGTGACAAAGTGACATGTTGGCAACAAGTCTTTCCCTCATCCTGACTCCCTCTGCTCATCGTTGTCTCTTGGCCCTGCCCAATTGGGTGGAGTTTTTCACAATTTTACTGGGGCTAGGGGACTTCTTATGCTTTCACAGGGGTTTCGTTACACTTTAAAAGCTACATTTTATTCCCAGCCTCAATTTTTATTTTTATTTTTTTAAATTTTTTGCCAAGCATATCCTAAAGGCTAATTTTCTGCATAGGTTTTTACTCAGTGAAAATTTGCTAATTGTGCAGTGCAGTACAATGTAATATATTCATTTTGACACAGTGTCCATCTGCTTCCCCCCTCTAAAGCAATGGTTGACCCTACTGATACCATTAGCTATGTGTGCCTTTTGTTTTTCATGAAAGGTACCAGTGGTTAGTGCCTCTGTGTTTAACTGTCTCGTTTCTGGATGAAGCAATAACTATATGCACCAATTGTTTTTCTGTTCTACATAAAGTACGCCCAAGTCCTAATTTCTAAGGTAAATACATCAAAACCTGTCTTTGGTTTGTGCTTTTTTTTAAAAAATAGTGAAATTTCTAAAGGTATGTGGATTTCAAGGCTTACATGTTGACATATTTTTGAGTATGCGGCAGTGTTTGTCTCTGTCATTTTAATTGGAGTCAGGTTTGAATACCTGCTTTACTTCGTTAAATCCAGACCTTCACAACATATTGGAGTTGAAATGTTTTGTGGCACAAGCCTATTAAATTAGATTTCTTAAAGAAAAGTTGATGCTCATAAGGTAAAGAATCTACAAAACTACCTTTGAATAATCTGAACCGCAGCAGTTCAAGGAAATACAAACAAGCAGAAGACATTTAAAATCATTGTTATCATGCTGGGGGGTGACAACCACACCACTGCTTCCAGAAGTTATTCTTTTCTCAAAATAAAAAAAATAAATAACAAGGTAGGAAACATATGAATCACATTACTCGCAGTGGCTTAGCTAAAGGCTTGTAGCTCCGTATTAGAAAAAGATGAAACAAAATATCCCCGCAAGGAGACCAATAACAATGTACTGATTTACAAAATGGTCAATGCTGTTTATAGAATTAGCCTGCAAAGTATTATTGTGATGAGTCAAAATGATGTGGAAAAAAAGCAATCCCCAGCAAATGAGTCATTGATTAAAGCAGCAGCTTTCACCACACAGGTTCTTTCATCAAATACTGGATGCAGAAATAAAAACTTAAACTTGTTTACCGAGTCAAATGCCCGATCTTATCCCAGTGAAGCAATTCTTACCAATATTTCAATTAACTGAAATTATTTGTCTTGTACCACTAGTTTGTTGTAAGATATTTATTTGAGAGGCAAAATAGTTTCAGTAGTGGGTGAAATTAATATATATTTTTGTGTGTGTGTGCAAGATCTTAGTTGGAAAACAGAGAAAATGACTGGAAGCATAATGGAGAAGTTAGGGAAAGAGCAAGCAGTTTGCCATCACATTTCATCTGCCAGTCTTCAGCGCCTTCTAGTGGTCATACTGAGGGATTGCATACTACTGCAAAGCACTGCATTAAGAAACCAGGCCTTCAAAAACTAAAGACACCGTCCTCTCTCTGTATTAACTTATTAGTACGGAAGAGTTTTGCTAATTTCACTTTTTACTCTCAGATGAGGTGTTGTACTGCAGGAGCGACTGATGCATTTGAAATAAATAAACGGCATCATGTGGAAACAACACATTTGGAAATACCAACGAAAGGTCCCACAACATCAGGTCTTGGAGATGAACAATGACCCTAAGCATACCAGCAAATTAGTTACAAGGTGAAGCAAACAAAACATTTAACCCAGGTCAATGAAATGTAAAGGAAATACACATAAAGTTTGTTTCTCTCACTTTTCTGGCATTTACTTATTTAAATAATGGTCACAAACCTAAAAGCTTAGTCTGATTTAATGTCCTGCAGTGGCTTTGTGTGCAAGCATACGGCTTCAGCAACATGTGAGGAATGGTAGAAAAAAAAGATGTAACCAGTCTCTGTTTTTTCTTGCAAAATGTATTAACAGCTGGGTTTACTGTTTTCAGATCTTGCTGGGTCAGAGCCGGGTTCGACCCTTTGAGATTGACTGATTTGTTTTGAGGGACCAACTTTACCTCATAGACTGCAGCAGCTTCCAGGGAAAGATGCGACTACCAAATGATGCATTGATTCGAGAGGTGTTTAATAAAATATGTTGTTCTTTTACAGGACATGCAATTGGTGCAAATGATTGCAGATTCCTTTCTAGGATGGGCCGCCCCCTTTTGACATCAGGAAGCCGCTGTGGGATCAAACAGAAAACAGGAATGTAGCTGAAACACTCTGTGAGTGTGCGTGCGCGGGGGCGGGCGTGTGTGTGTGTGTGTGTGCTGTCGAAGTTACCATGCAAGCTAACAATGTTTGACAACAGAGGAGGAAATCCAAATGTGTGAACTCCACTAATCCTGGTACATGTGACAGTACCAGTATTCGTTTTTTTAAGATACAAAACCTTTTTTTTTTTTAAATGTACACTTTTTTTTAAATTAACTACCTTTCTATTATTTTGAGTGTAAAAGACTGAAGGTATGTATAAAGGATCATGTGTAGAAACTCTAGCTGTAACATAGCAATCTTAGGATGAGGCTCTCTTTATGAAAGTGTTACAGCAAGTGTCAAGAATTTAAAAAAATAATGCTCCCAATTACTTTGCGCCCTTTAAAAATGTTCGTTATCTTTTGTTTGCATTCTTTGCTGAGCAGCCACTGTAGATCAGTTTTGTTGTGCAATGGGGGAAAACATAAGCTGTAAGTTTTTCTTGTTAAAATCAGGATTTCCTTATAGTCATCCTAATTAGAGTCAGTCATGGGAAAACAAGACCCTGCTTCAGATTTTAGGTTTCCACCAGGCATTTTGGACTTTTTTAGTCACAGAAACACATAGGCATACTGTAAATATTAGTGAACTTGATTTCTGAACAGATTTCAAACAAATCCTTTGGCATTCACAGCAACCTCTAACCAGATCAACATTTTTTTTGATTTAACAGGGTTAATTTACTCTCCAGAGGACTGATATCGGAAGTCATGTTGCACATATTTCCTCTTGAAAATATCTCAAATATTCTCAATTTCATAATTTATTTTATTTAATTTAGACTCCATTCACCTAATTTTGTTTGCCTGGGACTGATTGATTGTTATTGATTAAACATTTTCTCCATCAGTCCTTCTATTGTCTTCTGCTTGACCCATGTCACGTTGCTGGGGCAACAGGTCCTGGAGGGAAACCTAGACATCCTTTTGTTTGGCTTTTCTCTCCAGCTTATTCCTTCAGGCCAGAAAGGCTATGTAGTCCCTCTAGTATAATTTGAAACTGCCCCTGGGTTTCCTCCCAGTGACCAGAGAACATGTAGAATGAAAATACACTGTTTGTTTCATTGCTTAGTTTTTTGTTTGTTTGTTTTTTTTGTTGTTGTTTTTTTAACTAATTCAGGTCAAATTGGAAAATCATTATGTACAGTGGTGTGAAAAGGTATCCAGCACTTTACTTTGTCTACTGAAGTGTTTTTAGATAATTAAACATGCTCACTGTGATCCTCTGTAATCACAATTAGTCATAATTAGAAATGACCACAACATTTCCTCTTTAGATTGGGACACAATTTGGATTGTTGGTTTGTTTGAATTATTTTTCTTTTATATGTCCTTCTCCATGTTGTTAGACAAATTTGAGGTTAGTTTGCAAACTCTACAATATATAACATAAAAAAAACGTTTGGTATAAGCTGGTATATTGTTATACCAGCGTTATACAGTATGACACAACTTATACTTCAGGTGTTGTTTCTCCAGGAAACAAGTGTTATGACAGAACTTTGTTTTATTTCAGTCAATCTATCAATTTTATTTATGAGTCACCCTCTATGCTGGAAGCACATGTGTGGGGTGGCTTTAGGGAGATTGTTTTTTCTGAACTCAGTTTGAACCGTTCATGGTCACAGCAAATTCCAGAGTTGTGTGTCATTGCTCATTTTCTATATTTAATAAAATGATAACTAAAATGCATTTTGATTTGTTCTTGATTGACTCAGTGTTTCACTTTAGGTAAGATTTAACTATTTCCTTAACACAAGCCTCCTGTGCCGAGACAAAACCGAGTAGGATATGAGTTCAGCGGGTTGGCGGGTTCATCTTTTTGTTCTCTTCTCTCTTAACAACTAAAGAAAACAGCAAAGTAATGCTGGGTTCCTGAGGAAGCAGCGTACGCTTCTGGGCAGTCAACGCTGATAAGACAAGCCACACGCCTGCAGTGCCAACGCCCCCACAGACAGTCTTCGTCTTCTACGCACTCCACTTCTCCCACTGCAAGGTCCTCCTCCGTCCCTTCCAGTGTCCCTCTGTCTCTTCTTCTGCTCACAGGAGTTGAATTTTGATCTCACAGCAGCGAACCACCTTCACTCAGGATGGGCTCCAGACCCCCTGGACTGCTGCTGCTTCTCTGCAGCCTCCTCCTCATCTGTAAGAATCCACTGCTGTGTTTCTTTATGGATAAAGAATAACGCATAATTTAAACAAAATTCCTGGATTCTCACTTTTCTGTTCTACTTCCTCTCGTTTCCTTTTTACCGAATACAGTGAAGTGTGCCAGAGGAGAGTCATGTAAGTAATGCTTTTTGTGTGTGTTTAAAAAGCGTTTTTATGGCATTTTCAATCCATACAAACAATTTTTATATATTAAGTGTAAGATTTCAAAAATCTTTCACATCATTTTAAATTAAAAAGAACAAAAATAACGTGTAGAACTAAATTTGTTCACATTTTATCCTGTCAAAGCTTTTCTTAACATTTAGTTTTCTTAGTAAATCTCCGTCACACCCTCTTCCTTCCCGAAGTTCTTTGTATCAAGTGTTGCGCGCGCATTAAAAACACAAGCAATAGCTTTCTTACACAGATTTTCAAAGATAAATAAATAAAAAATGTATCTAACATTATTTCAATTCAGTAGAAGAAGGAGCTTCATTAAAGGGAGTTGTAAAATTTACAGCAGAATGTTTTTTAGACATGGCCTTAAAATCTTTTTCCTCACTGTCTGAAGTTAAATCAGACCAAACTTTGAATGCTTTAAGTGAGTTAGAATCACCAAAATGATTTCAATTTACTACAGGCTACAATAATGAAAGAGAAAATATGTCAGTGATTAATATATTAATGTCTTCAAAATCTTCCTGAGGCATAGTTAGGCTTGCTCTTTTATCAAGTTTGTTCTGAAGTCAGGCTAATCGCCTTCAGGAAACTTAATTTCCCTGAAAAGTATTTCAGCCATATAGTTTTCAAAACATCTGTTTAGTTTGTTTGTTTCTGCTGAGCTTAATTATGATGTTAACCTACTTATGCTAAAAGTTAGTTTTCTATCTCTAACCAATGTAAAAATATTACTTCAATAACTAATAGTAGAGTGCCCAACTTATAACTATGTGTTAAAGTAATAGTTACTGAGACAGCTTGTTTCTGGAAAACCTCAGTTGATGAATAAAAGTGGATGCTGGTAGCAGCACTTCTCAGGGAGACATGGGACCAAACACTGTTTCCTTCCTCCCACTTGTTGTGTTTGTTGCATCAGTCATTCTTCCTTCTTGTTTCTGACTGTTTACCTCTACTGTTTTTTTTTCTTGCCTCTGTGCACCTCTACGGGATCCACAGCATACATTATAGATACTGTTAGTCTCTCAATCCTGCCTGACAATGTTCAGAGTGGAACCAAGGTGACGATTCATTGCGACACACGCATCAGTTCCAGCAACATTTCTCATCTGGAATACCTTTTCAAGTTTATGCGGGATGGCGTCGAAATCCACACAGCCAACACCACAAAAGACTCTACTTACTATGAGATCAACCCAGCCAGGGCAGTCGACTCAGGAAATTACCAGTGCCAAGTCTCTGTGAAGAACAAGCGCAAGGTCAGCAACACCAAGATGATTGATGTCAAAGGTATGTTTGCACAACACTACACAAGGGTTGTACATTTCTGAGTTAAAGCGACACATCATCTGCATATAGTCTAATTTTATGGGTTCTGCAGCTCTTATTAATTCTGTGAACTATTCTGTTTTGAGGGATTAATCCCAAAAATTAGCTAAGATAAGAGGGAGACAGCATTGGATGCAGGTTCTGCATAAGTCCATCCTGGTCCAGGTTCATAATATGTGAAGTCATATAGATTATTTAGACACCATACATCCATTAACATAAAATTGTGGGTTATTTTCCAAATAAGAATGGGCAAAGCATTTTTCTTTAGATGTCAAAAGTTTGTACGACATTCCCAATGACCTGAAGATGTGATTTTTATGAAAGGCATCTATACAAAGTATTGACTCAAGGAGGATGAATAGAAATGCATGCCACATGTGTGACTTTTGCAAGGTCTGTGTGTATGTTTCAAGTGATTTTCACTGTCTCTGTGGGCTTCCTCCCTTCAGGCCTACAAACTCCCATTCTTCATCTTAATAATTCAACACCCTATGAAAGTGAGGAGTTCAAAGTCACCTGCAGTGCTCCAGACGAGAAAGGAGGTCTTACATTCAACTTTTACAAAACATTTAGAGGTGGACAGCCTCAGCGGATAAAGAAGCAACAAAGCACTAATAACTTTCTAGAGACCACTCTGACACTCAGCCACATAGGGGACTGCTTTCTGTCCTGTGACTACGAGATCAGTTTGGTCTCAGGTCCCACAAGCTCTAACATCAGCAATGAGATTCAAGTGAAAGTCAAAGGTATTTATATGAAGTCGTTGTTTTCCACTAGACACAAATGCTAAAAGAGAAAATGAGTGTGCCTTACATTTTTAATTTATGCTTTACAGAGCTCAACATCATCCCGGACATGACTATATTACCCAATGATATCTATGAACCAGATATAGTAGAAGTGACCTGTAAAGTAAAGATTCATTTAGCAGACATTGAAATATTCCTTGTAAAGGACCGGACTGTTCTCAGTAGAACCACAGGTAAAACTCTCATTCATCGATTTAGTCCGAAACCGACAGACTCTGGAGAGCTTGTTTGCAAGGCAGAGTGGAGAAACGTCCAAAAAGAAAACTATAAAACCATCAAAGTCAAAGGCAAGTCAAAGTGTCCTCTTTACTAAATGCCTGATGTAGAACCAGATAAATTGTTGCTGCAACTAAACTACTGTATATACGATGACAATTTCTATATGGTTCATGAATTTTGTTCTCTATATCCAACAGAGGTATTTTCAAAGCCCCAGCTGTATTTGGAGCCCGTGGACCTGTTTGAAGGAGAACGATTCACACTTAACTGTTCAGTCAAGGTTTTTTTTCCTGAGATGATTGGTAAACCTTTGAAATACCGCCTTTACAAAGATGGTACCGAATTGACCAGTTCAACTACATATATTGCTGTTGCACACCCTAATCGTAATGGAAACTACTCCTGTAAAGTTGAGGGCAATCGTATTTCAACCTCTTTTCGTAAGGAGAGCGAAGCAGTTATTGTTAAAGCTAAAGGTAAGTCCTCTGATGTATGCAGTTTTAA
Organism: Xiphophorus couchianus; assembly: GCF_001444195.1. Classification (NCBI taxonomy): domain Eukaryota; kingdom Metazoa; phylum Chordata; class Actinopteri; order Cyprinodontiformes; family Poeciliidae; genus Xiphophorus; species Xiphophorus couchianus. The sequence goes on along the minus strand of NC_040243.1, from coordinate 16,171,243 downwards.
TCAATTCAGCGATTCTCACATACTAACAGCATTTACCAGAGATCAAAGCGCAGATCAAAGCCCTTTAGATGCCCCAAATTATTGGCAGATTTAAATTTAAAGTAAAGGTTTTAATTTTAACAAAATTTTTCTTTAACATTAAAATTTTGGAGTGGCCCATCCAGAGGGCTAACTTTAATCCGATAGAGAATCTGTGAAGTCAGCTAAAGATTATGGTAAAGGAAAGACTGGAAAGATTTCAAGTTTATTACCAAACATAAATTGTCAAAGTACCATGTGAAAATTTACAAAAAGCTGGTCAGCAATTGTTAAAAGGCATTGAAGGTACTGAATGATTTAATTCTAGTCAAGGTTTTGTCTTCTTACATCTGGAAAGATAGAGATAATTCTAGATGCATTTTTTAAAATGAAAATAAAATAAATAAAAGCAGATTTCTTTCAGAACCAGGTTGCTTTTTCATAGTTTTAATAACATTTGAGGAAAGTATTTTTAATTTCAGCAAAACAAACTTTCTGGCTGAGTAAAAATGATCTTATTTCTAGATTTGCCGTCCAATATATTAACCTGAACTGTAACGTCACTGAATTAACATTACAGGACTACCAAAACAGTGGAAACCAGATTTTGTGCTTTGCTAGTGAAACTTAGATGGTTTATAAATTCAATATACAACCGGCTGATATATTTCAGTATATTAGTGTATTGTGCTGAGTATGAATTACCGCTAGTGAAAACCCCAAATTCGGTCTATCAGATTTTCTGCTTGGTCTATTTCTGTTGTACTTGCAGCACAATCAAGCAGATTGGGTTTATAGTCATACCATAAACAGAAATTAGTACTACTGCCAGTGTGAGCATGTACCAAGTCCTGCTGGAAAGCAAAATCAGCATTTCCATAAACCTGTCAGCACAAGAAGAAGACACAAAGTGCTATAAAGTTTTCTGGTTGTCCAGACTTTGAACTTGATAAAGCACAGTGAGATGAGATGACTCCTCAAATCATGACTGACTGTTGAAACAAAAACTGAACCTCAAGCAATTTGGATTGTGTCCCTTTCCAATCTTCCTCCTAACATTTGGGACCAATTAGCAGTAGCCCAGTCATTTTTCTTGTTTTTAACACACTTTTGACTGTGTTCAGGAGCTGCTTAACAAAAGTAATGTAGCAATTGTAGCTCGGGTCCCGGTGACTCTTGAAGCACTGACTCCAGTTCATGTCCACTAAATCTCCATCAAACTACTGGATGGACTCAACTGAGTTATTGTATATGAAACAAAACAGCTCAGGTTTTAATCTATTAAACTGATAATGTATTTTTACCACTACCAGATAAATAGACAGTGCAAACAAAGTTTGATTCAAACAGTTAATGAACTGTCTTTCATTCTTTCCTTTGTCTTGTTGTTCTTCCCAGTTCCTGTTTCAGATCCTGTGCTGAGTGTGGTCGGGGGCAAAATATTTATAGGCAAGAGATTTCAACTGATCTGTCACAGTCACACAGGCACTTTTCCCATCAATTACACCCTTTTTACACACAATGGGAAGAAGATGAGCAGGGAGGTGAGCAGACCTGAGGACCGGGCTACCTTTGACATACCTCCAATTTACAAGATCTCCGATTTAAAAACATTTCTATGCCATGCAAGTAATAATCCACGTACACCTTCTAAAATAGCTTTAGGGCAGCATCTACTGAAGTCAACCAATATTATTGGTAAGTTGTATGCAGTAATATTATAAATGTTGCTTTTTCAAATTGCTCTTAGAACATGTGAATTTCTAACACTTGTTCTGTTGCTCAGAGCCCATCTCAAAACCAGAGCTGACCATTCATCCCAGCCAGGACATCACTGAGGGACAAAGTATAAAACTCGTCTGCTCTGTACAGACAGGCAGTCGACCCATCAACTTCACATGGTACCACCAAGAGTCCAATGGAGCACTGGCTTCCCTCTCAACCAATAAACTAGAAGAATACCACAGCATATCTAACGCCAATAAAAAACACTCTGGGAAATACTACTGCACGAGCACAAACCCAGCTGATGAATCCAAATGGAGTGAATCTGTCACAATCGAAGGTGGGTTACAACAAGTTAGCACAGTGTGCAAATTCATGTAACTATGAGTGAACTGTCTTTCAGTAAATGATTATGGAAAAAATGTCTTCCACAGTGAAAATGGCAGGGTGGAAGAAAGCACTTATCATTGTCTTCTGCTTCGTACTTCTCCTCATCCTCTTCCTTGTGATTGCCTTAAAAACACGGCTTTTTCATTTTAAGAGGAAAAGAAAGGCTAACTTGTCAGTGTAAGTGGTATTTGCTAATGGACTTATTCAAAGATAAAGGGCATACTTCATTATTTCTACATTTATTTGTGGACTTCTGACTCTCAATGGTTATAATTTATATTTCCATGTCCAAAATTGAGAACTGTGTAAGAAAGTCTTAAAAGAATGAAACCATGCAGGTACAAGGCAAGTGAAAATACAACTGAGAAATGTTATATAAGGCACACCTAGTTCAGATATCAATCTGTTACACCATGGAAAAGAAAACAACTTGGAAATTTAATTCACTTTAAGCCAAGAATATGAAGTAACTAGTTTTTGCATTTGAGAGAAACCACCCGGTTCACCTACTCAGTATTTTAGTTATTGTGCTCACACTACCATTGTTTATGTTCCACTGAGATGGTACATAACTTTGACTCTATTCATTTTAGAAAGGACTTCTTCATCAGTTTTCTGTTTAAAACAGCTTCAGTCAACACCTTGTCATTAATAAATGGTAGTACTGTTTCAAGAAGCCCTCCCTCCAAAATGTGACAGAGGAGTGTGTCACAGCGCTTATCTGCTTTTATTCATGTTAGTACCGTTAAGATTTGAACGTTTTGTTGCACTAAGCTATGATAAAATATGCTCGCTAAGGTCATTACATGTCTAAAACGCCCTCTGTTCATTGTGCTTTGTCTCAACCCAACCCCAGGAAGTCAGTCAGCACCAAAGTAGAGCGACTGAGTCTCACACAAGCTGAGGTCATTGATGCAAATGGTAACATTGGTCATCCATCAAAGCAATGCAGTGGAATGCAGGATACTGGAGTGATAAGAAGGTTTTATTAATTAACACTGCTGATGTTTTTGTCTACCCTGTGCAGCCACCCCAACCATGATGGGAAAAAGTGTTTGGAGTGACCAGGTCTCAGGTTCTGGTGGGTATGGTGCGTCAACGGCTGTCATCTAAACATGTGGAATTGAGAATGCTATTTTAGAGAAAATTAACTTTAACCAAACTGTTGTGCAGAGTCGGATGACCAGAACAGCAGCATGTTACCAGAAAAAAAGGCTGAACCTGAATATACTGAAGTTCAAATAAAAGATGCAGACCCAACCAGAGGTGAGAGATTGCATCCATGCGAAAAGAAAAACAGACGTAAATTTATGCAGCAATATTCTTTTAAAAGTCTAATATTTTGTTTCACGTTAGCTCCGGCGAAGCAGGGCACGGACAACATCTACAGCGAAGTCCGCAACTCCCAGCAAGGTATGGCAGTCATCGCTCGCTTTAGTGAAATCCTTCTCAGCAAATCAGTGAACAGAAAACTTTTTGACATTAAGGAGAGAGAGAAAAAAAACAGGAAACAGGATCAACCGAGACTGTGGACATTTCATTGTTAGTGAAAGAATGACCCATTAAAAACAGTAGGCTCAGTCTCCAGGTGGCCACTTCCTGCTTTCGTCAGAGGGAACTTCCTGTTCAAGCAATGCACACAAACAGTTTGCGCTCTCATTCAAACTTAGTGACCAACCGTTTAATTGTTTGATGCCAAGGAGACTACTGCTGCCCATTGTCTAGTAATGGGGTTGCTTTGCTGAATCGGTGTCTTTTGCTGAAATTAAAGCGGAAACACTATTTCTGTACACCATAAAACCTGCCTGTGTTTGAAAGCTGTGTAAGCGGCTACAATGCATTTTAAATCATCCTGAGAAGCTCCTTGTTTCCTGAAACCACTGTGCTGCTTGTGGAAATTATTATTACCAAGTAAGTCCTCCTCCATATCCTTCTGCTTTTGTTTCCTGAGAATGTCCTTTGGCTTTGTTTTGCAGGTGTCCCAGAGGTGCCTGATGGTGTAAGTAACATTTGGTATTAGTCATGCATGCACACCCAAACACATGCATGAAGTTTTTTTGTTTTTTGTTTTTTTGTTCTTTTGATCCAGAGTCTTTGCAGTAATTTTCAGCTACATTAGACAATCTAAGAGAAAGAAGTTATTAAACAAAATTTTCAGATGACACATTGGTGGTCTTCGGAAGTGTAGAAAGGTGAGGCTGTGATAAATCACTTTACTCACGTTTTGTATGTGACAATGTGTTCTTCACAAATAAGCTGAAAAAGAAACACGTGTTAGAAGGACTCCCCCCCCCCAAAAAAAAATAAAGCTGCAATAACCTGACTGTGTGAATATTTATGCCCTTAAATTAATACTTCGTTGAATCATCTTCTGATAATGTTTTAGCATTCAGCATTCTCTTGTCAATTGTCTCTTTCGGGTGACTCAACACATTTTCTGTTAGATTTAGTTTTGAACTCTGGCTGTGCCACTCCCAAACTTCACTTTTCCTCTGCTGAAGCTATTTGTTTATTGATCCGTGGACTCAAAGGGGAAGCTGAGAAATATAACCCCACCTTCACATTTCTAGAAAAGGCCCAGAATGTTTGGACCCAAAACTACCTGGTGGTTAGAACAGTTTACAGTTTCATCAACCTACAACAAAAGTCCTAGTTCCATCAGAAGACCCAGAGCATTAACCCGCCACCACCATACTTCATAGTAGCCGTGGTGTTGTTTGGCATTGGAATCAGCCTTTTGGGTGCCTGCTAAAGCACAATCTGTCTTGTCTTTTTATCAGTAATGGAGAAATGTCCAGTCTCATCAACATTATAAGGCGTCAGGTGAACTTAAATTCGGATTTATCAGAATCTCTGTAACTGATGACAGAAACAAGGCCAAGACGAAATGATTTTTGCGATTTTTAAAATTCTAGTATTTTTTCTCTTCAACAGGTTGTTTTTGATTGTAGATATGTCAAATTTAGTGTGAAGTAGTTTTTTTATACCACAAAAATGTGGAATTTTAACAAAAGTTCATAGATTTTTGAAAGCCAGTGTTTGTTTTTATAATTTATGTCTTCTTTCAGTTCTCTGGCATTTAATTGGATCTATTTTACTTCACTAACAGTGATATGTAATTTAAACTTCTGATTGCCACAAACGCCAAAGCATGCTCCTCTGTTTAACGCTGGAAGATGCATTGTTTCTCACATTTCCGCAAGCTCATTTCCTCCAAGCTTATCTTTACATTCCTCTTTTCAAAGTCTTTTCTCTTGGCAAAAAGAGTTCAGAAGAGTTACAGGACAAAAAAATTCAGCATTTAGGACTTTTTTCCTTCATCTTTCCATAAAACTCATCTTGGTATTGCTTCTGCCTTACAGTTAAAAAATACGCCCTCAGCCTTCTAATCCTTAGCTATGTTTTGCAAGGAATATAACAATTTTCATCTGTTATTATTGCTGTTATTTAGTTCTGTTTGTTGACTTGTTTCTGATCCCTGTTAAACACAATTTGTTTAAGAATCGCTGAGATTTCTTTTACTTTCATTCTTCTTAATCTAAGTGTTGTGTTTCAACAGAAACCAGTGGAATACGCACAGCTGAATCATGACGCAAATCACCAACCTGACAACAGTCGGGTCGTCGATCAGAGCCTGAAGCGTGAAAACATAACTGATTCTGAAAATAACACTGATGTTTACACTGGTGACCCGGAGGAAGGAACCTGTGACCCTGCGCCTGACTGTTGATGAGCCAACAAACGTATTTGTTCCTCTTTTCACCCATCATGTTATTGCAGCTGATGTTTTTTGTTTTAACTAGAAGAAACTGAAACCTGTAACATTGCACAATTATAGTCTTGTATTATTGCTGAATTCTGTTAAAAGGTTCCTCTTTTTGATCACATGAATAAAATGTTTTGCTATTAAGTGTCATGTTCTGTTTTTAGTAAGGGAGACACAGCACGTGTCTCTTTAAACCACAAAGACTAAAACTTAAATGAGACTATTAAGTCTCATTTTCTACCATTTTAGATTTTCTTTCAAGCAAAATGCTTCAGATCATCCAAATATGTAATATCAGCAGTGGATAACTTGTTGTCTTTAAATGGTCATTTTATTTCTTAAGAAAAGCTATCTAGACTACAGCCTAAAACCTGAAACCTGGTTGTGTCATCCTTTGCGGTAACAATAGCCGTCAAGCGTTTGTGATGACGATCATGAACCTCACACGTGATCGTCATCGTCATGCGAAGGGATTTTGGTTCATTCTTTTTGGAAGAAGCCTTTTAACCCTTTCATGCATGGATTATGGTCCTTTATGTCAGGATGTTTTTCCAAAGTATTTTTTTGATTTTCTTAAGGCATAAAACAAAAAGGTGGGAAAAAAGATTTGGTTAAAAAAAAAGTTTTTCTAGGATATTTTTTCTAGTTGATGAATTGTAATTTTCTCCAAATACAATGTTGTTATTTGGAAAAGACATCAGTAGTATTAGTTTTTAGGGGTTAGTTGTCACAATATTTTTTTTTTCCCTGCAAGAGTCCTCTACAGTAGAAGGAGGGACGGGTTGTCCAGCACGCTTTTTTGTCTGTCTGCCATATTGGATTTAACAAAAAAATAATTTTTTTTTGCACTTGCAGTGGATCGCTAGTGATGTTGGTTTCTGAAAACCTGTCCATGTTGTATGCCAAATGTGGCGGGACACACTGTACATTTTAATAAGGTCTCTGGGATCAACAAGATGTTTTAAGGAAACATGAGAAGAGATGGGCCTTTGTGTTTATTTTGATCAGCTGGCCTTGAACCTTTCTAATGAAGTCTCTTTCTTACTGTTGAACCCTGAGCCTACTGAGGCCTGCGTTGATCTAGGTGTCGTTTCAGAATGGTTTGTTACCTTCTCGAGTCTGTGGAGAAACTTGGGTGGTCGACTACTTTCGGGATTTTCTCCATTTGTTGTATGATGGCACTTACTGTGGTTTTAGATTGATAAATATCAACAAAATTAATTCTCATCTGCTCTTCAATTTCCTTAGATGAGTTTGCATAATGTGTTGTTTACCCTACTTCTTGTTGTAAGACAGGTTCTATTTAAATGGGTTCTTGATTCTACAGTTCAGGCAGATATTATGTTTGGGTGTGGCTGGCTAGATTGAATAAAAAATGTGACCGATTACCGGTTAATTCATAACTTAATGAGGGGGGCAATTGTAGTTTTACACAGAGAAAACTACAATTGCCTTTTATTTCACTTAATTTCACTTAATAAAAGAATTTATTATTTGAAATCTGCATTTGTATTTACTCCTGTTATCATTGTCTGATATTGAAATTTATTTGATGATCTGAAACACAGGAAAACAGAAAAAACCTTGACTGAGATTCTGCAATGATCATTCACACCACTAGAGGGCATATGAGAGGCAGATCTTGAGTGGAAACTATATCTTCTGGCTGTGATCATCTTTAATATGATTAAGTCTGTCACTACAACCACTTTATCAGGGGATCCGTTTCATTTTCCATTATCTAAGCATAAACTAAATGACATAACACTCATTCAGGTCAAAGCCAATGAGATTCGGGTCAATCCCACTGGATCAGAAGATCCTATGAGGACTGCTGGCAGAATTTAAAGGCTAAAGTGCAGTTAGGTTGAATTATAATTGTGATACCTAGAAAGAAAACGCCTATCCCAAAAGATTTGTTAGTACCATGATGTCGCAAAGTATTCAGAATTGACTGTATATGTTGCTAAATGTGGTGATTAGATAAACGCTATTCCTTCAAGAAAAGGAAAACCGAGGATGAGTTAGTTTGCTCTCATCTATTGACCAACACTAAAAAACCAATTAAGAAGACTTTACACAGAGCTCAAAGACCTAGCAAAACGTAACTTTGTGTTGTCTCAGAACCAAATTTTAAGCATGTACAGTGCAGATAATATATCATGCAGAAGTGTAACAATATATATATATATATATATATACCACGCCAGACAAGACCCAAGGTGTAGGTTGTGCAAGGAGGCCCCTGAGACAGTCCAGCACATAACAGCAGGGTGCAAGATACTGGCAGGGAAAGCGTACATGGAACGACATAACCAAGTTGCAGGCATAGTGTACAGAAACATCTGTGCAGAATATGGACTGGAAACCCCGAGATCAAAGTGGGAAACACCCCCAAAGGTGACGGAGAACGCCAGAGCTAAGATCCTGTGGGACTTCCAGATCCAGACAGACAAAATGGTAATGGCGAACCAACCAGACATTGTCGTAGTGGATAAACAACAGAGGAAAGCCGTTGTGGTAGATGTGGCAATACCAAGCGACTGCAACATCAGGAAAAAGGAGCACGAGAAACTAGAGAAATACCAGGGCCTCAGGGAGGAACTGGAGAGGGCCTGGAAGGTGAAGACCACAGTGGTGCCTGTGGTCATCGGGGCCCTCGGGGCAGTCACCCCCAAACTGGACCAATGGCTACAACAGATCCCAGGAACAACATCAGACATCTCAGTCCAGAAATGTGCAATCCTTGGCACAGCCAAGATACTGCGCAGAACCCTCAAGCTCCCAGGCCTCTGATAGAGGACCCGAGCTCAGAGGATAAGAACCACCCGCGGTGGGTGAGAAGGGAATTTTTTTTTTTTATTCCTTTATTTAACCAGGTAAACCCCGTTGAGATCTAGATCTCATTTTCAAGAGGGACCTGAGCAAAAAATTTGCAATACATAGCAACCTGGTTACAAGATAAAAACAATATAAAACCTCCATCTTTGTTAAATGCCAGACACATTCTCCATCTGCACTCTATATATCTAATGATGGTGCTTTGATGAAATAATGTTTTCAGTCATTAAAACTTATTTGAAGAATTATGAAAATGGGCTTTTCTGTCACTCCTAAATGTTTTAGTCAAGAATCAAAAAGTTAATGAAAAACGAACCTGTTGAAAAAGCAGTTAAGAGGTTTATGGAGCAATTATTTTCACAAGGTTTATTTGGATAACTCCTTTCCCTTAACAATTAAAATCATCTTACATATTCTGCCCTTTGCATTTATGTACATTATCTTTGCCTATAGTTTTAGGATTATCTAAGTCTTTAAATCGGTAAGGAAGCAAATACTTTTCTAGATAATAAAACTTTCTTTACAGTGTAAAATAGCATTAGTAGTTTTGTTTATTTCTTTGAAGCACATTAGACCTTTCAAACAAGCTTAAAGACTTTAGTTAGTTCTCACTAAGTGCTGCAGAGCGTCTGGATTATGGGAGTCTCCTTTTTGACAGGAAGCTCTTACAGAGTCTCAACAACAGATCAAATGTCTGTGAAAATCTGCAACACTCTACACCGGTGTAAACAAGGGCACTTCCACTAACTCACAAGCTGCTGTGATTTGTTCATTAGCATGTTATGATCTGTATAGAAGAGAGGTCATCTCTCTTTCTAAATGTGAATTTATTCTAATTACAGCAGTTCAAAGACGTGCCAGGTTTGTACTCTTCCTTGATCTCAGAACTTTATTTACCGAATGTGAACTGGCGTCCATGCGTATGTGGTAACAGAGAGTTTTACAATATTTCTTGAGTGCGTACCATACCCTCGAACTTCAAACAGCTAGTCCATGCAATAATAAGCGTCCTTCTTGCCTGTATGACATTCACAGAGGTGCCAAAATGAAAACACACAGGTGTAATGAAGACATAACTGTACCTCATTCCACTCATGTTTTATTCGTCACATTACTTAGCCAGAAGACTGGACTTGACAGCAGGGAACAGTATATTCTGAACATCAAGTGCACAGTAATTGATACTGTGTTATGTAAATTTTAGGCGCATGAGTGGAACAGTACCATTAGAAAGCTGCTGGAGTGAAATTAAACTTCAGGAAAAGAGTTTGCATTGGTGAACTAATGTACTAAAGATGCAAAACACATAATTAGCTGTGCTTGGAGGTATTGACTTGGGTTTGCTGCATTGCTCAGGGTCAACCCAGACACTGTACACTCTGCCCAAGGATGACTGCTGGTATGGTCTGGAGATGATGGATCTGGTACTGTTGTGTACCGTAGTTATAATATATGAGGTCAGGTGTCCTGGCAGGATTTAATATGCAAGGCATGACCCAGAGCCCATATACTTTTCACATGATTACCAAAGCGTATTGTGTCAACAAGTATGATTTAAAAACAAAGGTGGCTTGACTTTGCTTACATATGTCGGGGTTAAATAAATTCATCAAGGAGTCAGAGTGAAGTTCTCTGCTCACCCTCCTTCACTGCCGCACATACTCTGTCTCTGTCATGACCATGTAATCAGATCCAGCCCCTTCTGGATCTGGAGCACGACTCTTCAACTGTCATTGGCTGTTGTGCTAAAATTAGCATAATGGCCCCTGGGAAATGCATTCTGGGAATAAATTGCCTTCAGCTTTGGCCTTATAGAGCTGGTGCCTTTCCTGATTTTCAGTTGCAGCGGTGAGGTCATTAATGTCTCGCTTCGGCAACTGAATATTTACAGTCATTTGCGCACAGCCAAATCCTCCTGCTTAATGTGGCTTTATAGAGGCGACAATTATCACTGAAATTAACCACCACAAAGTGTCTTATATTTTATTAGAGTAATGCCTTTCTCTAATAAAGGCATATGATACTGCATGTCCGGCTGTGGTAATAAATCATAGCCACATGGTTGCACCAGTTACGTCACACAACGTGATTGAGCACATGTTTCACTCACCTTTAAGGGAGGCAGATGACAGAGCAAATCTTTCGTTACAAGAAACGCATTTATAAATTTGTCCTAATAAACACAAAGAATGGAAAGAAAGAATTTTGAAGATAAATCATTTAAAGTTTTATTTTTTTTTTTGTTTGTTTGTTTCTTCTACATAAGACTGTAGTCACACTGTTTCTTATCTTACCATGTATGTATGTTGGTGTACCAAATGAATTTCAGGACTTCAGGAAATTAAACATATTTTTTTGAACATCAAGTCCTGTCATGTCTACGAAGTATCTGTCTCATTCATACATGAGACAGATACGGTCAAATTCAATAAATTAAAATACATATTCAGATTGGGCCTGATTGTCAGATTACAAGTACTTTTTGAAAATAACACCCTTAAAGCAGATTTTAAACATACTTTTCACTAAACCCAGATTTCCGTGCTACATGTGTGTATTTTCTACTGGTCTGGTGTGATATTCAAATTTGAAATGTCAGGTTTTCATTACCTGTATGTGGAAAATCATCTCAATTAACAGAAATAAAAGCTCTCAAACATCTGTCTTTCAAACATCTGTCTGGGTGTAATTAATGTTTCACTTAATGATAAAGTTACTGAAGTAAATTAGCTTTTCAGTAATAAGTCTGTTCTCCATCTATATTGAGATGAAGTATACAAATTTTACAAGGGATGAAGCAACTTAGATTCTGCAATGTTGTGGCCCCTCTTTCTGGCACTTTTCCACTCAAAGCACCTTTACTCCAGAGCCACATCCAGAACATTCACACATTGGTAGACATCACAGGCTAAAGTGCCTTGTCTGAAGCCCCATCGGTACACAGAGGTTGGTCTCAAAACTACAACTTTCTGATTACAACACAGCGACTCTTCCCACTGAGCTCCAGTCGCTCCAGTAATGAGATGTAACAAAATAGGTCCGACTCCCCTGACATGCCAGCAACTCCAAGCATTCACCGTACCAAGATGAGTTTTCATTAGTTCATACAGAGCGTCTGCACAGTCCAGCATGTGCCAGTTCCTTCCAGTGACATTTGTGTGTCATTTATATATGGTGCCTATGTAAGGTGTGTAAAATACAGCATGAAATACACAGAAATGTTCTGCTGGAGAATTACTTACCTTAAGTCCATGCATCTTGTTATAGCACAAGCGGATATACAACATTATGACAAGGTGGGTACTGTTAAATGCATTGATGAAGTCAAGTGGTTAAAAGTTTTAGATAACATGCTCATTGACTGGATATAGCTACAAAAAAAATAATAAGTTAGTAATCCAAGCAATCAAGAATTATAGCACTAATCAAAACAATTGATACAATTTCTGCTGCTTATCTTGACCGGATAAGCAGCAAAGATTGGCAAAATAAATAAAAAACTAAATTGATCTTTTTGTTTTGTTTCATGCACAACTGAGTAGAAAAAAAATAAAGAAACAAAGCCATGATTTGTGCTGGAAAGCTTTTTCTGAGGTGGAATCAGGTGAAATATGAGTTAAAGCCATTCACACAGCATGCACATGTCCAAGGCACTGTCTGCTTTGAACTGGGTGCATAATCTATATTGATGAAAGAGATCAAATTTATATGATATTTTGCTGCAGGCAACAAAACGGCCTAAGTCATTCAGTTGTGTGATACAGAATTGCCCTTCATTTGATATGTAAAGGAGACATTACGTCCGTCCACCTGTTTGATGTCCTCGATCGTTAATTGTTTAAGCCTCAATGAATCCTGAAAATTAATTCTCACAACCTTGTTCCAACCAGGTTGAACAGGAGAGAGAAGTTCAGCGGACACATGGCAACTTTATTACTGAAACACCCATTGTGCAACAACAGATTAAAAAATTATGCAAACTTTTAACCTCTGTTCTCCTTCTCCACGGATGTGGAGTCCAGCTAAAGTAACCCTATTCCCGCACAATCAGCCGCTCCAAGTGCCTCTGGTCTCATTGTACCCCGGACAGCTGCAGCTTTGTGTATGAAGAGCTTTGCACCCCCTCTCATGAGACAATTTATTCACAGCTGTACTGCGAGCGATTTAATTTTGGATGACACAGGTCACTGGAAAATATAAGGAGAAGCAAAATTCAGCTTAAATCCAGTGTACAGAAATCTGCAGCAGGTTGAATTTTTTTTTCTTTTTTAAATCTGCAAAGGCTTATGCCTACAGGCAGATGAACTGACCAAGATTATAAAGTCATGAAAAGGTGTCTGTTAATAGCAGGCAGAGCATAATTTACCATCAGACAAAAATAATCTAAGTAAATGCAAAAAGCAACTGTTTGAAGAAAAACCTCCAAATATGGACCCTGGAGGCATTTTAATCAGATGTCCAAACCACTTCAACTAACTTATTTTCATGCGAGGAAGCAGCAGCTTGGATGACAGAGTTTCTAAAAGGCTCATTTGAGTCATTTGGTTTTTTTTGATCAACTACAAGCTGAGGGTCAGAAGGTAGACAGCCTGGTAAAATGAGAGCTTTGCTTTTTGCCTCAGTGGTTTTAATTTCTAGGAAAATGCTACAACCAGTGGAGGAAAAAAAAACTTTGTTGTAGAGTCAGACAGAAATAAAACTGAGGCTGCCAGGAATCTGGTCATGAGTTCAACAGAAGATCTCTAGCAAATACCTAGAAATCACATTATATATATTGTAATCTAAACCACCAACAAAGTGGTTGCCAGAGACTTTTTTTTATAGGAGGCTGTTGCGTTTCGCTTTGAATTTCCCATAATGGAATTTCCTCTATTGAAGCACTCATCACGGTGTCCCCTCTTTCCCACTAACCCACATGGGATTACTGCGTCCAGATTTAGATGCCAACTCCCTCATTTCTGCCCTCTGCGCATGCCGTAACCTGAAACTTGTCGACCTGAGCGAGTGTCCTCCAGTGGGCCATTCAGGTCCAGACCCAGACTAATCCCCACTATGCTTATAGCGGTCCAGGTGTGCTCATGTGTTGACTGACCTGAGCCACAGCACTGCTCCGGATGTTACATGTAACTAGAAAAGCAGAGAGGTTTCGGAGAAGACGATGGTAATGTATTAATTGAATTGGGAGTGGGAGGTGGTCTTTCTTGCAAGATCTATCAGTTTAAGATGACAAATACAAGAGCTGTCCCATTGCCTTGTAATATATATATATATATATATATATATATATATATAAAAGCATTGAGCAAGAAGTCACACTGACCTTTAAAAGCACAGACTGGATTTTTCACAGCTCATATTTTTGGAAGTTAAAGTCCCAACTCTTACTTCCATCAATAATCTCAGCAGAGCTTTAAAGAATCCATAGCTGGATTTTCTGCAGATAGATTAACTTCACTTAAGGATCATTGTTACAAAATTTGTCTTATCCTTGGCTCTTCCTCCATTCTCTCTGTCCTTCTTCTCTGCCTGAAAAACAGAGCAAAAAGATACAGAGGAATTCCTGAATATCAGTAAAAGTGGGGAAATCAATATATTTTAAATATAAGTGCATTTAGACTCTCAGAATTGGAGAGTCTAAATGCACTTTAGACTCTCCAATTTGAATATTTAGAATGTGGCTATTTTATTCAAGGACATACAACTTGTACAATGTTTTTTTTTTTCAAACTGTAATCTGTAGCTCTTAATACTTGTAAATAAATTGTATGTCCAAATTGAATAAATACTTTAAGAAATTGCAAAACAAGGGGTTTCACAAGGCAACCAGAATGCAATCAAAACTGAGGAAGAACTCCAAACAGCAACAAAAATGTCTTTGGTTTAAATTTGAGTTCATAAAGGGAAGGTATAGAAGGTGTTTTATCCAGTGAGCAGAAGGAAGGCCACAAAAAAGCTATTAAAAAAAGATTCTGCAATTAAGTCAAAGTGGCAAATGACTGCTTGTCACCAACATTTTGTTCAAAACATTAAACTCACAGCATCATTGAAGTTAGTTTTTAGTTATTTCTGCTCTGTGAATTACCAGCACTGCTGCTCTGCTGCTCACGGGTGTCAGCAGCGCTCTCATTTTTTCCAAACAACTTTCCACCACGATACTTTATATTAGCAAAGGCATCCAGTGGTTTTGCAACTCTCACTTTTCTCCACATAAACAGTTCTTGTTTCATTTAAAGGTTTAACTAAACTGGAGTAATATACATGTTAAATAGATATTTTTAGACCACCACCACGTAAGAAACTAGTTCCAAAATAAAAATTTGTTTTTCGCTAAAAAGGTCACTTCAGCCGAGCATTTTCTTACATCAGTAACTTTTTGCTTGCAAACAACACCTACTACCACCTAGGGTCTGGCAATGATTAATTTAATTTGTGAAGACATGTTTTACAGCCTCTCACAGGCTTCAAGACAGACCAATTTTTATAGACTCTTATTTTATAAATACTGATCTCCTTTAAAGAGAGTGAATAACTCTATTGTCAATTATTTATGTTTCCTTTTTTTTGCATTTTTAAGTTTAAAATATCATTTGACCTCAAATGTTTGTTTGTTTGTTTGTTTTTAAGGACTTAGGGTAATTTAATTGTCCCTATTCGTATCAACTATCACTTCACCAATTACATTATTTGCTCTTTGGCTTTTTAATGTGCCTGCATTGGAATGCATTTTTATTTCATACTTCATGTTAAAACTGTTAAAGAGGATCAGGGCACAACATATTACTAACAATGTTAGCATACTTGCTCAGGATACATGTGAAACAGTTTAATCTGCCAAAGACAAGGGTTGACATGTGGGCTTCCATGGACTAATCATAAAACGTACAACAAACAAGTTAAATAAGGAAGGTATGAAACATGCATATCGAACGTTGTTGCCTCAGTGGTGTGTGTTCGCTTGCATATGACTGTCCCTGTTTTTGAAATGTTGTGTGCACAATGACCCCGTTGAAGGCAAGAAGCCAAAATAGCTTCTTTTAATAACAGGGCCTATAAAAAGGGCTCAAAAACAAATATTAATGTAGTCAATAAAAACCAACCCTGTACCTAAATGGTACATGACAAACCTGGTGCCAGTATGTAAAGGAGACATTTTTGATATTCGAATTTTAGTCACTCTGCTTGTTTAGAACTTTGTCAGATTGGCAATTTGACAAACCATAACGCTGGCTCTAAAGGACAACATGGTCAGAAGGGGGTGTAGTCTGACTCTATGTTTAGCTAGAAGTGGCAATGTGTGAGACTTTCACTCTGGTATGTGACAAACAAACATTCCCGACAAGCAGAAGTTTGCATTTCTTTTGGTGAGCGCATCGCTGCCAAGTGCCATTGGAGACTCTGAAAGGTGCGTCAGGAATACCTGGGCATTGCCAAATAAGACACTGTACAACAGAACAGCTGCCTCAAGAACTTGCCCCACCAAAAGGTCCAGTGTCAGCCCACTTCATCTTGTTTTTTCACCAGTCCTCAAGGTGAAAAAGCATTAGGCTGCAGCTACACAAAGATAGCATACTTGATTGTGAAGTGGATCATATTAAATCCACATTTCTCTACAACATTTTGGAAAACATTTTGGTTGTAGATACTTTTGTAATCATCAACAAAAAAACAACAACATATCTATTAAAAAGAGATGCAAATAATGAAAAATCTGCTTTCACATGAATGTATGCTCTGGAACTAATATAAACTAATACTTTTTTTTCATTTCTGCACTTAATATCAGTTCTAGCATTTAGTTTCTTAGGGGACATACCAGCCATCAGTGATAGAAAATTATCATAGCTGTTAATACAGCTCAACTGTCCTAGTAGTTTTCACACTTACAGCGTAAAGATTGGAGCACTTTGCACATCTTACATGCAGTATGAGGGCAACTTAATTTTCCTCTGTTGTTAAAAGGACAGATTTACAAATTACATTGTGCAGTATTAAGCTATACACAAATTCATTGCGGCAGTACACCACAGGAAAGCAAATACAATTTTTACTGCAACTTTAAAACCTCTCCCCTGATTTCTAACAACAGTTTCTCACCACGCTACGTTCAAATTCACCCAAATCCTCTTTCTTTCTAATTTTGATGCCTGGATTGAACCTCATGTTGTTTACAGGTCAAATAGTTCCAACATGAAATGTCCTCAGAATATTGCTACAAGATGCCCAAGTCACGTCACTGATACTTAAACCACAGTTTGAGAAGATGTAAAACATGTCTTGTTTCTTGACCTCAGGTCACAGTGTGTAACCATGTCAAACAACATGTCACTTTTAGATCATGTGTTGTTGTTGTTTACTACTGTACAGCTGTTCTGCAATCTGTTTTTTGATCATTCTGTTCTTCTGTTTATCATGCATAAACAAAATAAGTCAGTATTACTCCTTGCATAGTGTAGCAGATGTTAATTATAGTTGTTTATATCAGCACTCTAAGTCTGTTTGGCTCAGGAAAAACTAAGTGAACTTTGTGGCTGTCAACATTTTTATGATCTAGGGGCGGTTACAGTGTCGGTGGGCATGTGACCAAAGTGGGTGGAGCCTGCCATGGGTCACTCATTTCTAAGCTGAGGTCATTGGATTTTAAGCCCTAAAATAGCACTACAGAGCATATATAGGGATGCAGCCCCAGTTGCTCCAGTAGACCACAGTTCTGTGCAAGAGTCGGCATACTGTTTGACAAATTCTGATTAAAAGAGGCGAAATGAACCTTCGACTAGAGGACATACAACGCTAAAAAAAGAAGAAGAACATAGACTTTGAAGATTTGAAAACTTTTGGTATTATTTATTAGGGGGAAAAAGGACGCATCGTAAAGGATACCGCTAATTCCTTGGATTGTTTTGCCTTCTGGGTTTTCCCATTTCCCTCCTTTTGATCTAGAAAGGAGGTGCGACATCTGCAAAGATGAAGTACAACTACCCAACACCGGTGTCCACCTACACACGAAGTTCACAGTACACACCAGTGTACCACTCACCTTCCTACTGCAGCCCCTCGCATTACACGCCGACATCCACGTATGCCGCTGTATCAAAGTACAGCCCAACGACACAGAGTAGCACTTATTACTCCCCGTCACTTTACACGTCCACCTACAAAGCTGCATCGACGTACGTCCCTTCATACAGCAAGGTTTCAAGGTATACCTCAACACGTCGCACTCAAGCAAAGGAAAGCCCTGCACCTGTAATACCGGTGGCACCTGCAAAGAGGACTGTGCACTTCCCCAACGACATCATCTTCCAGGACATCGTCAGGCGAGGGGATCTGGATCAAATCGGACGCTTCATGAGAGCAAGGAAGGTCCGCGTGGACACACTGTTCCACTCTGGTGAGCGAAGTCTTTTTCTATTCCCTTGGCAGGTGCTCATCTACTGCTCTGGTCTTGGAAATGATATTTATTAGCAGAAGAGCGACGTGTATATCTAAATGCATGGGATTGATTTTTGCATATGTGCAGGTATGGCTGCTCTGCATGAAGCCGTGCTATCGGGAAACCTGGAGGTGGTGAAGCTCCTGATTAAATACGGCGCTGATGTCCACCAGAGAGACGAGGACGGCTGGACACCACTGCACATGGCCTGCAGTGACGGCTACCCAGAAATTGCCAGGTAGTGTCCTTACATTCCCATGTCAACTACTAGGATGTGCAACAATTAAATCTTCCTTAGATTAAATTCCTCCGAGGCGAGAAACTCATTGCTTATTTCTGCTTTTACACGGAATTTACAGAAACAAGGCCACACAGACAGCTACTCAAATCTATAAATGCATTTAGAAAGTTCTCAAAAATCTCTGTTTGATTTTTGCAACACTGTTTTTCTGCTCTTTTTAGGTATCTCCTGTCAATGGGAGCAAGCACAGAAGCGGAGAATGAAAGCGGAGAAAAGCCTGCAGACCTCATTGACCCAGACTGCAAAGATCTGGCTAAACTGTTTGAGACAGGCTGTGTGTGAGAACAAGTGGACCCGAGGGAGAGAAAAGGCTTAAATGTCGTAAAAATAAAATGAGTAGCAACACCAATGAAGCATTTTTCTGCGGCTTGTGCAATACCTCTGATCTTGGAAAGCAACATTTTGTGCAAATCGTCTCTGAAGGTTATTCAGTTTTTTTAAAATGTCATCTTATACAACACAAACCTTATTGCAGTTGAGTATTTTCTCTTAGGTCATTGTAAAACTATGACATATTTTTGAATAACTCTCATATCAGAGCTGTAAATAAGATTGTGTGGCTGTCCGTTATGTGATTCAGTACGTGTCCTTCAACCTGAATCTTTTTCCTGTAAATTCTAATTCAAAATTAATAATGTGTTTATGTTTGGAGAAATGCTGAGTTTTTCTGTTACAATCTTTCGTCACTTGTGTCTGTGCTATGTTTCTATATAACTTGATGCAGGCTGTAAACTGTGTGCTCTCAAGTCATGGCTAAATCTACACAAGAATCTGGACTGATAAAGTGTTTTGTACAACGTTGTGCATCCTCACTGCTGGGCAGAAAGAGGATCAATCAGATTGGTACAACCTACTTGTATGTTGTTCAGAAAGCTTAAAAGTGCAAGTCTTGTTTTGTGAAAGCTCTTGCACCTCCACAGCCTTTTGACAAATGTATTTCACTGTTATTTGTTGTAAAAAGACAGAAAATTTGAAGTCTTATAAATTTCAGTACAATTATTATTTTTGTACTTTTGATAAATAAAGGACTTTTTACAAATAAAAGGTTGTAGCAGTTTTATTATGGAAAGCAACAATGAACCTCAAAAAAAAAAAAAAAAATGAAGCAATAAAATCCTAGTTGATGGTCCAGTTGCTGGCTCTCCAAATTGTCCTTGGGAAGGACCGAAAACCTCAGAGTGGATTTCAAGAAACATGAGATGGTCAGAGTATAACAAAAGCACTACGTGTGAACGACTGTATGAATATGTCTGTCATTGTACAACACAGAGTAGTCAACAGTTTTAGTGAAAAGGATATGAAAACAAATTAAGTTTGCATAACATTTCTTTTTTTACATTTTATGTCCTGTAAAGGAAACGGAGGTATGATAATGTAAAGAAATAATTTTAAAAAATCTTTTAAAATAAAAAACATTATGTGAAGAATAAGAATAAGAACAATTTTGTTTTTAAGTTTGTACTTGGTTTATTTATTATTGTTTTTTTAAAAGAATTTTATTAGTTGTTTTGAAAGTCTTTCTTATCTCTTCCGCGTCTCTTCCCGGAAGTGATTGGTTGGCATTGGCAACGATTTTTAGCCACATCTTTCGGCGTGCTAAGTCTTTGTATAAAGAAATAAAAGAAAGAAATCAACGAAGGTTTGTTGTTTACCTTAACGCTTATTTAAAGGACAGCATGAACGTTTTGTTATGGCGAGTAATAACTCAGACATATTAGCTGGAACAAGCTAACAATGTAAATCGCCAACTAGCTAGCTGCAAGGCTACTGTTAGCTTGGTAAAATGACTATGTTTGAAATGTTTTGGTTGCACCCCATATGATAAAAGCATGGCGTATGTCAGAAAACAGTATTAGTTACGTTTAGTTTTGTCAAAATTTTGTGATAATTTCTCTGTTACCAACAGCTAACTTCATTGAAGCTACTCGAGTCAAAACGTAAACAAAAGCTTATTTTTTAGCTAACCCCTTACGTTGCAGACGTGTTGTTCAGTATAGATTTAAATAAAACACTCCACTCTGTTAGCCACTAAATACTTCTGCTGTGTAACGGGGTATCGTGCCTTAATTATATAATCTAATTTATTTGAAATGATTAGCTAGCAAGGAGCTGTTAACTCTGGCTGCAAGGTAGTATACCTGTCGGATTTGATCAAAATAAATTGCTTGTATTGTATGTAAAATTAAAATGAATGTCCAGTTACAATGGTTCTGTTGGGCTTTAAGTTTAGGACTTCGAGTTGTTGCATCCCTCTAAATCCACTCACTACAGAGGAGCAAGGAGCGAGTACAGACTGCAAACAGAATGACCAGGTCTGCAAAACGTTATGGTAGTAGTCAAGTGCTTGATAGTCAGCTGTACTTAAAGAGTAGCTTGCTGCGTAGTTGCTGATTTTATTCTGTGTATATGTGTGAAGCTCATCTGCTCCCAGGATGGTGAATAGTTACAAGAGGACCTCAAGCCCCAGATCTCCGACTAACAGTGGGGAGCTGTTTACTCCAGCACATGAGGAGAATGTGCGCTTTATACATGATAGTGAGTACTGTGTTCTACAATTTTGTATCAAAATTATATATATATATATATTTTTTTTTTCATCTTGGGACTAAAGTTGAATCGTATTGTCTGAGAAAAGTCTTGGTCGGACCTTCTTGCAACATATTGGAATTTACAAAAATATCTTCTAGAAGTAAAGCCCCTGTTGAAATTTTAAATGTTTTAATCTGTATTTTTCCTTTCAGCATCTTTATTTTTTACAGGCTGATATGTTGATGTTGATTCAACATCCTAAAAATACTTTAAAAAGGCTGCAAACTATTACAAACTAGCCAAATAGACATGTTTTTCTTTGTTGTTCCAGTTTAACCAATAGCTGTTTTGCAGTAAAGATAATTTGGAAAATGTTTCTAAATTTTGTGTTCAGTGAACTATGAAACAGAACTTATTTCACAAATGTTGAGTTACTGCTCCTATATGCAGATCTGTTTTCTATGTCCTTGTGTCCAGTTCTTCTTGCTAAGAGGTAGCTGAGCTGTTGTCCATACAATATTTTTTTCCAACTTTTGGACTCAAGATTGTCACAGAAGTAAATTGATATTATGTCTGGTGACCACTTTCTGCTTTGATTTCTCCAAATGATTGGGCTCCTTATTCTTAAAGGATTCATTGACACAATGGTTTCTGTTTTCTTTGCTTTCTACCAAGTTTTGGGTGTTCTTTGAATAGAAACATGGTGGGCCTTTCAACCTTGTGGTTGAAATAAATAGATGTCTTTGTTATGTCATACTTATATCCTAAAAAAACAGAAGATAATTGTTTTTTTTAGGATATAAGTATCCTAATTAGACTTCTAATTAGTCTATCTAGACTAGTCTGATCAACCTAAAAAACATATATTTATTTTAAATGGATGGTTGGGGGATACCAATAATTGTGCCTCCGGGGATTTTGTTAAAATGATCTAATAACATAGGTTTATTTTCCCTAATGAATAAATGTAGTCAATTTTAATATTTCAGTGTGTGATCATACCTCTCTAGTAAAGACTAATTTTATACATCTCTGCCAAGGATGCAACTAAATATGGCGAGTATGATATAAAATGAACTTTCTTCTGACCATCTTACAGTGTGTCCTTGTAAGTGGCTCCTTTGTGTAACAAATATGATCCTGTTCTCTTTATGTTTTTTCCTCCCAGCCTGGCAGTGTGTGCTCCGAGATATCAGATCAACACAAAATAGTGAGCGCAATGACCGTGGACCACAGGAGTATGTGGAGAAAAACCCAAATCCTAACCTACATTGTAAGTTAACAGAATAAATTTTATTCTAAATGCATTTTATATTAAAATATACTTTTTAATGTCATTCTAAATGGATTAAACCAGTCGACTGCTGTAACAACCTCTCTTTCCTGTTTGGTTTTCCAGCTTTCACACCAGTGGACCTGAGTGACCTAAAAAAGCGCAACACACAGGACTCCAAGAAGTCTTAGTTTTTTCTGTCATGTTCCTGTTACTTTTATTTTTCTTTTCGTCCATTATCCTCAAGAACTTTTCGTTTCTCTGCCCTCTGACAGCCAGAAACTTGACCCTGTTGGCAAGTCTAACACAGACTACAAATCTCATTTGTATACAATGGACCATAGCAACCTATTTGGTTTTTTTTTCTTTCTGTTGACAATGACTTAAAAAAAAA
The DNA here is from genome assembly GCF_001444195.1 of Xiphophorus couchianus. NCBI lineage: Eukaryota > Metazoa > Chordata > Actinopteri > Cyprinodontiformes > Poeciliidae > Xiphophorus > Xiphophorus couchianus. Next base: position 16,148,576 of record NC_040243.1, on the reverse strand, counting down.
AAAACGGGGTTCCAAGGGGAACAGATTCTCCCTTCTCATCTTTTCAGGTATCAAAGTGTTCATATTGATGCTTGTGGTGTGGATGAGACTGCTCCGGGGGGGTTCATCAAAATTTGCTGACAACTGTTGCTGAAGCACCGAGTGAAGCCCAACAGGACACAAAGACTGAAGTCTTAAACAATAGTAAAACTACTTAGATATGTTTGGAAGAAATTGTAATGGGGATCACTTCGTTTCTGTTTCATTCCGGAAAATAGATTGATAAATTGTGAAACGACCACATTTGAAAACATGTTATGGGCAAGTACTGGAAGGCAAAATACAATGTAGAAGGCCAACCTTTTGATTAAATCATCCCTTGCCCTTGGTGGATTTAATTTTACAGCCCTTAGTTAACCCCTCTGCTCAAAGCCTTGAAACAAAAATGTTGAATAAAAGACTTTTACAGTAGCTTTGTATCTATTGATCCTACATACATAATGATAACTTGTAGTCCCACATCACTGAATTACATGAACTCTAGATCACTTCCTAATGATAAAACAAATATTGTGTTGAATTTTCCAGTAATGCTTAGGTGGCCATTTTTTATTGTAAATTTAAATTTGGATTACATGAAGGTGAGGTTAAGAATTAAAGATTTAATTTTGTTTGTAGGACATCTGTAATTTCAAGCCTAATGATATATATATTAGCAAGATTTCACCGATCTATTTACCTTTTGTTGAAGATGTAACAAAAGGTGTTCAATTTGGCTTATTAAGTGTAAAAATGGCAACTTTCCTTACTGAGCCTTACTGAGTCTTCAAAAGACTCAGACCTTTTTGCATGAATGAAAAAGGTCTCCCACAAAAGTATAAGCTCATTTTGTAAAGCAATAACCGCAAACAGTATTTTATTGAGATTTTCGCACAGACAATGAACTGGAAGGTATGTGCAGTGACCGGCTTCTCTGTGTTTTTTATGGAAGTGGTGTATTACGGATTGTGTGTTGTAGTTTTCTTCCACATGAAGTGTTTCGTATGCTGGTCAAAACGTAGTTTATATCCCATTTAACATGACTTCTGGTATCTCATGTCTTATGGTTTTCTTTCAATAATGGCCTGTTTATCACTTTTCCCATAGAGTCAGGTGCTTGGCTAAATGCACTTAACCAGACAGAAGAGGGCGCGTTTTCCCTTTACGTTGATGTACGTGTTGACGTCGGAATACACGTGTTACGTAATGAGGCTGTTTCTATTGTGTGGCGGTTAGCTTATTGTGTGTTCAGTCGACGGTGCAGTGCTGTGAAAGGGCAGGGAGAGGGACCAACAGAGCCTAGGGTGTACATTTTATATTTTCCTCACAGTTTAGTATTATTTGGGAAGAGTAATGGCCGATAAAATGGATATGTCTCTAGATGAGATTATCAAGCAGAACAGGCAGCAGAGAGGTGGAGGCCGGGGAGGAAGAGGCCGCGGCCGAGGCGGCCGTGTGGGCCTAGGCGGCGGCCGAGGCGGAGGCCCTGGGCGACTTGGAGGCGGCGGCGGTGGAGGATTTGGAGGCCGAGGCGGCGGATCCGGCCCCATGAGGAATCGACAGAACCTGAACCGCGCTAGAGGCAGGCCGACGCCTTACAGCAGGGTATGAGAATGTTAGAGGAATAAGCAGTCAAAGGAAAAAAAAAACCTTCGACACAGCTGAAAATTCCCGGTTAACATCCTTCAGTTTGCTTCTAGCTAATCCTCTTGGCAGCTTGCTAAGTCAAGCGAAAAATGAAAGCTAGCCGCCGAGTTCTCCCTCATGGCGAAGCTCTGTAGTTTTGCGGTTAAGCATGAATGGAAGTTGTTTGTGTAACGCGTCCCTTCTCCCACAAGCCAAATGGTTTTACACCACTTTCCAAGAAGAGCGAATGGCTAGGCCTCAACGGCGCCATTTTGAATCCACTACCCGAAATTTAAAGCCAGACGTTGGAGGCGATAACTGCTCCCCAGCTTGCATTGGAAAGAAGGAAACCACATCATCGAGAATGCTGACCCTCAGATGAGTTTTTCCTACTAATGGGAGCACCGTGATTCTCCCTATTCGTCGACCAGGCGGCCTTCTGTTCTGGGAGTGGCTGGCGGGTTTATCGAGGCCTGTTTTGAAGGTTTTTCAACCACTCTCGTTGGCTGTTATGGATGTAAAAGTGGACTTTAACACCCTGATAAATTCCATATAAGGCAATTCTCCATCCTTTGGCTATTAAAGAGTGCCTCGGAAAAAAAAAAGCCCAAACAAAGCCCCAGTCAAAATGGCGTGGTCTCAAAATGGACGCTCGCATAATCCACGCTAGTAAAAGAAGGGCCCGGGGCCCTTTTCTATATATTTTTTTGTCAACAATATGGACATTATCCACATTCACGAGACAACAAAGAACTCTCCGGTGGTCGAGGACGGGCTGTTCAGCGCTGGAGGCGGCTGCTTCAGATGGAGACCCCGGTGTATCAACGGAGCCTCTCTGGAGGGCCTTTTGAAGGAGGCGCAGATGGCACCACAACAATGGGAACTTCTGGTAGCTAGTATGGGCAGTTTTTCAGGTTTAGTGTACAGTTTTTTTTTTTTGTTGTTTTTTTTTTTGTTTTGGGGCTATGAAGTTCACTTTGCACTATTTTTACTTTGACTTTGGGCAGTCAGTTTATGGAAATTTTGTAATGTTTCTAAGGATCAGTTCAGGTCTGTCCTATAAATGTAATTCTCCACTATATCCCCTTGCTTTCAATGAGCTATCTTGTCTGTTTGAACTGATTCACTTGCTTGTAGTGATGGGGTGGGCAGGGAACGTTTTGGGGACCAACCCCTCCTACATTAAGGGAACTGACAACCCTGGCCTTGTTGGAAGTGGAGCCCCTGCTTGCCCCAACACCCAGACGTGTGGACTCTGTGATTGACAGAGAGGCAAGGGGATCCTGAAGTCAGCAGGTGCGTTCTCTTTCGTCTGTTGCAGCCTAAACAGCTCCCCGACAAGTGGCAGCACGACATGTTCGACACCGGCTTCGGAGGCTTTAATGGTACTGCTGGTGGTGGCGGAGGTGCTGGTGTGGAAACTGGAGGGAAGCTCCTAGTCTCCAATCTGGACTTTGGTGTTTCAGATGCAGACATTCAGGTACATTACACTTTGTTGCGGTCCTTGGTTGCCTATGCTTTCTGTTGTCCAACGGATAAAAATTAACTTTTTTTTAAATTCTTCTTTTAGGAACTTTTTGCTGAATTTGGGACTCTGAAGAAGGCTGCCGTTCATTACGACCGCTCAGGAAGAAGCCTGGGAACAGCTGATGTCCATTTTGAGAGGAGAGCAGATGCACTGAAGGCCATGAAGCAGTATAATGGCATCCCACTTGATGGTACGATTCAGATCAAAGCATTATATGTTTATAATATGGGTTAGAGGTAGAGTTGGAACTAAAAAGGGTTCCTGCGGGGTCTTAAAATCATAGTAATAGGCTTTAGTATGACCAGAATTTAAGTGTGTTGTCAAGATCTTAAATTATTCTGCTTCTTTACTCTTTCTGCAAATGTGCTGGTTGTTTTCCTTTTTGACCTGCATTTATAGCTGTAGAATTTGGGTTGACTCTGTGTTAAAACTATCCATTGAAAAACAATAAGTTAAAGGGAATTTTTGGCCAGAAATTCAGCTTTTTTTTGTTTTGTGGTTTTTTTCCTCAAACCTACAAAATGCATTGATGTTTTTTATGTATGGTGTTCTATTTGTCTTTTTAGGGCGACCAATGAACATTCAACTCGTCACGTCACAGATTGACACACAGAGGCGGCCTATGCAGGGGTGAGTTAGGGTTGCTTCCAATGATTAAGAAGACTGGTCAATTCACCGCTTGGTCATTTCTTATGTTGCCATTATAACTTGTTCTACTTTGATTTTTAACCAAGGCATTTTGTTCCTATGAACTTGCATTATTATTCATCATTTTGTGTGTGCGTGTTCTGTATTTGATGGTAAATTTCTCAGTATTTTTGCATGGTTCTGGTTAGGGCTGAAACGCTTAACAGTGTATGGATTATTGAAGTAATTTTTAAATTAACTGGAGAATACAGGCTCTAAAGGCCATTTGCTGAAAAATAACACAGAGGAATAATTAAGCTGAAACTGTACAAAAATATATATCAATTTTGGATTCAGGATAAAAATAAAACTGTAGAAATGTGCTACTCAAAACTCAGTTGGCATAGTTTTAGCTTCATCTGGTGTGAACGAAAAATCTCATATTAAACAACTTTTTCTATCAATTCATTAACCAAGTGATGGAAAAATAATGAACATATTAGCGTATGTTGTACTGATAAGGCTAGCAGCAAGTGCTTAGCATTTCATATGTTAATGTTGAAAGTTTTTTTTTTTGTTTTTCTTTTAGCTGGAGATGTTTAGCTACAAATGATGAAGCGTACATTAAAGAAATGCTGTATTTATGTGCTAAATGTTTTCTTATTTAAAAAAGTTTAGATGTTTATGTATTTTACTGTATGTCTAAGTTTGGTTGAATGAACTTAGCCAAATTTAATCTTGTTCAAATTTGATCAATTGTTCAAATTTAATGAACAATTGATCACTTAATTAATTACTTGCAGCTCCAGCTCTGATCAGCATTAAAAACACTTGTCTCATAAATTTATTTATTTTTTTTTTTAGAAAATATGGATACATTAGATTATTTTATCCTTTTTTGTTAATTTTATTTCAGGCTGGTTGTAGTTGGGGGCATGAACAGAAATCGCACCTTTGGCATGCAAAGAGGTCGAGGTGGCCGTGGTTCAGCTTTCTTCAGAGGGAGAGGACGGGGTGGCCGAGGTGGCGGAAGCAAACCGCTTTCAGCAGAGGAGCTTGATGCACAATTAGACGCCTACAACGCCAGGGTACGTTCAGCTGACAATCTATAAGTAGCTTTCATTTATTAATGTTTTACACCTGTCTTGATGATTTTTTTTGTTTTATTTTTTTTACCAGATGGACACCAGTTAAGAGATGACGTTCTTCTTAGTTGTCCTCCCTTCCTTTCTGTGCAGAAGAGGGTGTTTGTTACAAATGTCCAGAATATTTTACACACGCTTGTCTTCTGATGTGATTTGAAAGTGTTCCAGCCTCTTCTTTTAAATACTCCAAAGTGTTTTTTACCTGTTTGTTTTTTGGGTTTATTATTTTTTTTTTTTTTGATGGAAAAAAAAATGGTTTTGACTGTAGGTTTTTGAACTGGGGTATCCCAGCTCCCCTCTGCCCTGTAGTTAATGAAACTTGTAATAAAACCTGCAGTGTATATTAACCAAAAAGTCTTGGATTTATGTATCTATGAATTTGTAATGTCTGTTTTGTTGCATATAATGTTCCACCATATGTTGTGAAAAAATTCCTCATCGCTGGTAGTTTGACAGTGTTTTAAGTATATGCATTTGGTGTTCGATTATGCGAAATGTAAAGTTAATCTTTTGGGATGCTTGTAGAAATATTTTTACTTGTTGGGCTGATTAACTGACCCGAGAATTCTGCCATGCCAGAACACAACCACTAGGTGTCGTCTGCTATTAAGATTTTCCCGCCCTAGTATGTCCTCTGTTGGACTGGCACCACTTCTGAGTCCATATATGGAGACGTACAAGAAACGCATTGGTGCAAATGGTGTTTAGGTTAAAATGGACTTAATTGTGACATGAACAGTAAGGACTCGACTTTCTAAAACTCAGAATTGTCAGTGATAGTTTCCGGAAACATTTCCTTTAAAGGTTTGCAATAAATACTTCCGGTGGGATTTTCAGGATTAAAGTAAATCTCCAATTGGGAAGAAAACACGCATCACAAGTTTTTATCAAATCCCTAAAATATTTTAATATTTTTTGGGTGCGTTCAAACACTTCTGCATACCTAAATCTATGCTAAAAAAGAAGGCAGAAGAGCAATATTTGTTTAAAAATAAACATCTCTAGTGTTTCCATAATTTAGAATGTAAATCTCCCCTCAAATCAACGAGTAATTTGGTCCAGTCATTGCCAGTTACTGGAATTTAAGTTGTACAGCGTTTTTATATATATATATATAATTCAAAACATTTGTTGCTGCATTATAGGAAACATTTGCTTTATTTTTTTTCTGGATTATATAAATATGAGCAAACACTGTGCTCGGTTCTAAATCCTAATAGGGACAATTAGTGTTCTATGTATAGGGGGTTATCAGAACTTGTGGGTTGTGTTTTACAATACATGTGCCTCACAAGTTTTTCCCTTTCTTTTGGTAAATAAACTTGATAACATGCTGTTTCTTTGCTTTTGTTTAATCGATGTTAAATTCAAGTAAAGGTTCGGCATTTAGAATATGCCTGTGGCTGTTTTTGATAAAGACAATATGGCAGACCGCCCAGGGTCCAAGACGAGTCATGAGTTGCGCAACCAATTTTCTACTGGTTATATTTATGTCTAGTTGACCATAAAGAAACTGGTGTCTGATTTAAATTCAGTTCAACTTTATCACGCTTATCCTACTTATTCAAATGAAAGGACTCCCAAGAGGTGCAATTCATTCAACAAGCACACTGCTTCTGGCACGTAAGATGTTCAGGCTTGTTTTTATACATGAATAAAATACATCAAAGCTGTGAGTTTCGTGAATATTATAAGATGTGGCAAAAATCGTCTAATTGTAAGTTTAGACGTGTGATTCTTTATAGGTTCATCGCATTGTTTCATAAAATATAGTTTGTAGGTAAACATTTACAGTGGGAGATTTTCTTCTCGTTCTTCTTGTTTGCATGCTTTTATTTTGAAGGAGAGTATGCGGAAGTGGCAGTGAGCGGTCTCTTGTTCAGATTTTCCTCCGCCGCGGAGCTTCACTCTCATTCACAGGAGACTGGCCCAGCCAACCACAAGTGAAACGGTAAGACTAGACACGAGGACACTTTTATTGACTTAATTTAATGCGAACAACACTTAGCTGCTATTGCGAAATCTGTAATTAGTTTTGCTTCGGGACAGAATTATAATTTTGTTATTTTAATATTTTTGAACGGAACTAGTTATTTGCCAAAACGCAAGTTTCCATCGAAAGAATTGCAGTTTTTCGTCTCAAATTAAATTGACTTTGCGTTAGCATCGGTGTTTCAAACTGTTGTTATGAAGTTTATTAGTGAGTCATTAAGTTATTCGCCCTGAACGAGGAACGTAGACGGTTGCCAGTTGTGAATTTCCGGGTGTAGGCGGTTAGGTAAGTGTGCCCTCTGAATACAATAAACTTATAATATAGCGCATGCATTAACCAATGCAAGGTCAAAAGTGTAAATAAAGTGACTAAATTGGTTTACTTTAAGAAAGAAATGGATGTGTGACGCCCTGGACATGCATCTGGCTTTATGAAGAACATTTGAACTCACTTCCTGGTAATCAGCCTTGTTTAAATTTGATTCAGCTCACACCTTAAACCTGCCTCCATTTTTGTTTTTTTATTTTGAAAGCCTCCCCAGTGAAGTGCCCAAGGGCAATTTGCTCTGATCAAATCGGTTTCAATCGACTTTTTTTTTCCTGATTTTGAGACTTTGTGTTTCACTGAATGTCTGCCGAGAGATTTGTACAAGAGGTCACTTAAACCGTGAATCTTCCCTTTTCCTTCCTGTTGAAGAAATAACGGTCTTGGGTTCTTTTCAGCTTTTCTGTAAGCTTCATTTCTGTTTATATTTTTGGTTGTCCATAAACTTTTTAATTTTTACTTCCGCTCAGCTAGAAAATCTGCAAGCTTGCATTGCCGGATGTCTTACTGAGCGGCTCCTTTCCTCTCTGGTGTATGCTGATAGACCGAAGAAGGTTGATTTTAAACAGTGAACAAAAGCTTTGTGTTTATAACAAAAGGGTTTAAACTTCCTAGTAGCTCATTGTAAGGAATGCTGGGGTCAGAACCAAATTTGAGAAGTTTAAAACGTTGACGGACTGATCTGACTTTTCAAGACCAATATCAAAATCTTCAAAAGCCAATTCTGATTTCTTTTTCTACAACACATGAAGTTAAAAAAGTAGATAATGTTGATGAATAAATATAACCTTATATTGCTAGCCAAACCATTATCAGATTTTTAATAAGCTCTGGAATTTGAATAGATGTATCCCGTTGGTTCATGTATTTACAGAGTGAGAATGGTGAATTTTGATTAATGGAAGTAGATAAGGAGTTGTTTTCAGGGTTTTGACCTTCCAGTTGAGGAAAATGGGTCTTTCTCAATTTGTTTTCTTCTCTAGCCTTAAAAAAATCCTTATGTTGTAGGAAACATTTCCTCCCTCATCCTCTCGTGCCAGAGCAGCCCTCTTTAGTTGCCTCTCTAAACAATCATGTCAGTGACCTGTTTCTGTTCAACCTCGCAGGGGAAGGCATACAGGTATGACGGCCTCTCTGCATACAATGAAGCGTCTGTCCTCGCGTTAGGCCAGCTTGATGGCTAGAAAACAGTTTTCTTCTGCAGCTTCGGTAAACAGTCGAAATATGAATCAAACTTTCCCCCCCCCCCACCAGTTGTGGGGTATCATGCAACAATTTTAAGTTGAGATAAGCCTCAGTATTTTTTACATATTTCATTTTTACATTAATTAAATGTTGCATGTCTCATAGTTTGCACCTGAGCTCCCTTCCACCCCCCATCCTCTCCCTGTTTCCTGTAGTTGCAGGCGCTATTCAGTAACTATTTATTCCTCTTTGTTTTGGACCTTCCCGGAATAGATTTGATTTGCATCTTCGGTTCCCACAGGCTGCTATTTATGTGGAGTTTTATTACCTGAAATTAATCTAATTCTTTCCTGCAGATGTAAAGCGATTATCAAGCCACTTCAGACCTTCTTGTAGTTGTCCAAAAATACCCAGTCGCCTCTTTCTTCACCCCCACGGTCTGTTGGCGTTGAGCTCTTCTGCATTGCATCAGCCCTAAGCTCTCGCGGCAACACTTCCTCAAAGCTTTGGGCAATTTCTGCTCTGTATCCCCAATTTACTGGGATCCAACATAATTTAGTCTACTGGTGTAAGCATCTGTGTCAGTGTTTTTTGTTTTTTTTTTCTTTTTGCATTTGAAACGGTTTTTGTTGGTTTTAAGCGTCTATTAGAAGTACGAAGAAGAAGCTTCATCTCTGCGCTGCTGCGGTTTAGCACACCAAAGGATGTGAATCATTGCGCTCCTCCTCATATGAAAAAGGAAGTTTGCAGTCACTTCTTGACAGCAGAAAATGGTTGCTGCTGCGCTGGCTGGCATGCAAGGCTCTCTTAAAATGTGCACCCCTCGACTTTATCATCACCTCATCAAACGTCGAATTTTGGCTTTGCCTAAACACGATTGCAGCCATGGCAGTCTCCTTGCAAAAGCAACACAGCAGAAGCGTAATGAGGAAGCATATCTGCGCTGGTTAGAAAGGACGGGCGCAAAGGTCTTGGTTACACTTGGTGTTGCATGAAGAGACTTCAGCGCCAAGAGACCTGAAAGGTTCAAAGCAGCTGCATAGCTCCGCTAAATGTCACAGCATACAAGTTCCCCAGTCACCATTAGTGCAACAGTACTCGTGTTCTTGGGTTGTCACTAAGGTGAATATGAGCTTTGTTCCTTGTTGGAGCATTCTGTTGTGTAAATTATGAACTGGAGGACCAAAATGTCTGATTTCAAATTTTTCTTTTTCCTGTTAAGTCCCTTCCTGCCTGCTGAGTGTATATTCAGTCATCTTGGACAAAATTCACATTAGGTCTGCTTTTATGTTGCTGAGGGAATGCTGTTTGGGCTTAAAGTTGCATCATGATATATTTTTCTTATTAACTGTGATCATGATAAAACAGTGTGGCAATACATCTGTTAAAGCATAACAATAGATCCCCTCAAACACATATGCTGCTCTAAAAACAAAAAGTTGGGTTAGGGATTCAAAAATCCTTTATTATTCCTAAGGGAGAAATGAAATGTTGCAACTCATATTATCAAAACTTCTTTGAAGAGTTGTTGTAGATTGTGACGCAGCAAGAATCTCCTGTAGCTGTCTGTGCTACAACGGCTCAGAAAGACCAAAACCACTAAGTCAACGGCCGTGTTAAGATCACAATGGTTTTAATTATTCTCACTGAGACGGGGAAAATTGAGCATTTATGTTGAACATAAAGTTTAACATTGAAAACTTGTAAAGCAGAACGTGCCATAGCTCGCTTTAAAGTTGTTCTTTTTTCTTTCTCAATAACATTGTCTAAACATCAAGAATCCAAAACTGAAATGGAGATGCACCAGTCATTTGGTAAAAGATCACACATGTAAATGTATCGAAACAAAAACTTAGAGCCATTTTCAGTCTATAAACACACCACCCAACAGCACGAGGTTTGCTCCAGTGATTGAAATAAATGTAACAGAAGAATATATTTCTAATCAATATATGATTGCCTGGGTGCATAAATTGCAATAACCTTGTAATTTAGTCTTATGTTTGATTTAAAACAAGCACCTCCTTCAAAGAACCTGCAGTCGATGGCATTTTCTGTCACGTGGAACAACTGAACCAACAGGCCAGACTTCCAAGAAATCACAGAAATCTGTATCGGGAAGGAAGTGCTTGAGCGGTGAATCTCAACTCTTACCACAGTTACTATTTCAGGTTCATTCGCGTATTTTTGTTGTTGCTTCTTGGCTGGTTTGTCTCTGACCTTTAATGGAAAGCGTAAACATAAACACTCACCCCTGCCAGAAATGTTTGTGGATGGAGCTCTGAGATCTTGCCTGACCGGGTTTTGTGTTTAAACTTTACTTCAAAAATTGTGGAAATGGCGGTGAATAAAGAAGACATGGTTGTCAGAGATAAAATTAGATGTTGTATACTCACAATAAATCAGAAGCAGCATTAAAAAGGTAGCAGGTCATAAAACACAGAGGCAATTTGATGATTTTATTAAAGAAGAATAACATGTTTATGATCGTTGCTCAGCCCTGTGAAAACTGAACTTTCTCAAATGGCAGTGGTTGATTAGTTGGGGTATCGATGTACACCTCGAATCAGCAACATGGACGCTACAGCCATGCAGGGGGGAGACTGTGTCTCAAGTGACGGTCGAAGCAGTTTGTCCACAAAAGGACAGCTGACCCCTGATCTGCCCACTTGCTAACAATTCTCCCTTAATCAGCAGAATTATACTTTGCAGAAAAAAAGAAAAACAAAAACGCCTCCTCAGCCATAACTCAATGTTTCAAGAGCCTCCGCAGCGTTCCTAAGGAACGGGCCTAATCTCCCGCCTGAGCCGCTGCCAAGTCTGGAGTGTTTGTAACTTTCTGCTGCTTGCTCAGTCCGCTCAGGCAAACAATTTATCCAGCCTGCGGAGCTGTTCAGGTGGCGGGAGAGAGATCCAAGTTCAGCAGAACGTTCAGTCCCATGACCGCAAGGGCTTATTCCCAGCAGGCCCAACAATGACAGGGCCTCTTTCTGGCAACTTTAACTTGCATAACTTGCATTGTTGGAGACTGGAGAGAGAGAGAGAGAGATAAAAAAATCTCTCATTGTAAAGGTGATGATGTTAGCATTGTTTGACTGTTATATGGAGCATGTGGGCCATTTTAAATGACTAAACCCGCAATGCCACATTTGATTAAGAAGGCATTTCTAAATAATGTGATATGTTGCCATCACTGCATAACACTTTAGAAATAATTGGCTCAACACACTGCATAAATCAATACAATGTTCATCAGGCTGATTCATGTTTAAAAAAAACCCTGTTATTTATGGGTTTTTAATTTAAAAAAAATTAATTCAAATATAACCCCTAACTAAAGTCAGTTTTATTTTTGTAATTTCCAGTCATACATGATACTAGAGCTTATTTTAACTTTTATATTTACCACCTGGTAACAGCTGCCTAATCAGCCATGCTAGCTGGCAGTCTGCTGCTTTACAGAGACGCTCATTTTAACTTTAGAATTTGTAGTTTTTAGTCACTATAATTTTAAAAAGAGTGGAGGTCGGTGCTCTATTAGTTTCCATCCTCGTGTCAAATTGCCCATTCAGTGAAAGTCTTCCAAGAAGCTGCGTGCAGCTGCAGAGCACCTGCTGCATCTCATTAAAAGGACTTTTAAAAATGTAGTTTAAGTAGATTTATATTTGCTCCCGCTTCTTATTTTACCTCATCTGTCTGCGTTAATTTTAACAACAAAAAAGAACATGACCGTCTTAAAATAAGTGCACAATTTGGGATCAGTGGTCACACAAACATCCCAGTTAAGATGGGGAAGTTCTAACCAAACAGCGCAACCTCTTCAGTAGTTTCCAGTAGAGCGTTGTGTGTCGCTGAGTTGACTGAGCACTTCCTGCTGTGGGACAGCTTGGTATGCTGCTGCACTGCGTTGCTGCAAGACGAGTCAAGCAGAGGAAGCGAGAAAAGAGAAGAGAAAGAGGGAAAAAAAAAAGAAAAAAAAAGCCAACAACCTGCTCCCCCAGCTCTTGAAGAATGAAAATTACGGCACCGCTGCCTTATCTGCTCCTGGTTTCCCTCCAAACGCTCTCGCACTGCTGACCAGCCCAAACATGCACTCGCTTTCAAAGGAATTTTGGGATTTTTTTTTTTGGGTGCGCCGAGGCCCTCAGTTGGGAAAACCGAGCTGCGTTAGAGCTCCTACTCGCCAGATGTGTGGAGGTTTGGACGCAGATGAGCAGCAGTGTATTCGCTTTAGACTCCTAAGCATCCGCCTCCTCTGGACAGGTGCAGCGAGCCTCATCAGCTGGCATCAGTCAGGATTGTGTCTTCTGAGAATTTAGGTCTGTTTGACTGTCTGTGTTTGATAAACAGCACCTGGGATGTCTAACGGATTAGCGAGTCATAAATTACAGGGCGAAATGATTAGTATAGGGGAAGAGTAATTTGTAACACGATTAAACTGTTTGTCCTGACACCTTCCTCTTTCTCTTCAGAACAGTTCTGCTTCCAGCCGTGAGCTCAGATTTTACCAACATTCAGCACCAATCTTCTTCTCACCCATTTTATGTTAATGGAGTCGCAGACCTTTGTCGCTCTTGATTAACTCTTGCCCCCTTTGTTTTATTTTTTCAAATAAGGCCTTTTCAACATTGAATTCTTGAAAAACGTCACTGAGACGCTTCAGGTTGTTTTCTTGTTGGCTGAAAGGAACCAGCAGATAAATCTGCTCTAGGCTTCATCTTAAAGTTATATTGAGTGTCACTTCTTTAAATTAAGGAAATGCTTTCTACTGTGTTCCCCCCCCCACCTTAAAAACATTAAGTTGATTTGTGTCCTTATCTTCACGGCTTAAACCAGAACAAGTCAAGAACCAAGTTATGGTTGCAGTGTAATCCAACTGTTGTTTGCAGGTGTTGCTTGGCTCTCATTAAGTTTTGCACGTGTAAACCAGCCGTTCTCAATAATTATACTCTAACATTACCAAGGCTCTGCAACAAGATATGTACCGATCAAGTTTTCAGGTCAATACCGATTTCCACTTTTCTTTGAAATACCTGTATTTTGAACACAAGAGAAAATACATGTGCTGCTCCCTGTTCTTTTGTAGGGCTAATGGGTTTCAATAAAAAAAAAAAAAACGGAACTTCAAGGTCATTAATGCATCAAACCCATATCGTAACCTTTATTTGATTTGATCAAACTGTAAAAGTTCATTAAAGTTCTGCTTGTTAGTTGATGCCTTTATGGATTGAGAATGACTAGGTTTCTTTGTTTTGATGCAACTTTATTAATTCTTCAAGTTATTGTTGCCAGTCTAAGTTATGCCATTTAAACCAACCAAACTATGACTAATTTTCCTAACTCTTCTTAGAAGTGTTTTAAATTATGTTGAGCTTCATTGTGTAAACATACCTTTGTTTATATAAGAGCTTGTGTTCTCAGGTCAAAGCTCACCGAGCAGCCATGACTCTTTGCTGCTTTGCTTCACTTGTAGTTTTCATTAAAAAAAAAACCAGCCCCTCCTTTTCCTTAATCTTTTATCGTTCCCTCCTTCTCTGTCGCCACAGTCTAGCGCACCATGGCAGAGCAGGACCTCACTCCGGAGCAGCTGAAAGAGATCGCCGTGGCCAACGAGGAGAAAGAATTGGACATAAACTACAAACCTCCTGCACAGAAGAGTTTACAGGAGATCCAAGAGCTGGACAAGGATGACGAGAGCCTGCGGAAGTACAAGGAGGCGCTGCTGGGCAAAGCTGCCGTGGTCGCAGGTTCGTGCCGGACCCGACTCGTTTATCCGTCCGTTTGGCCCGTCAGTAGTCTCCATCATCGAATGTCAGCTGTTTGTTATGAAAACAAAGCAACTGAGATCAATATTCTCACATATGAATACTTATCCCGCCTCACAGAGAGCAATGACTACCATCTACTTCATCATACAAACATCCGAGTGTTGCAGAGAGTTTGCCAAGGCAACCAGCTTTTGCTTTGGGTTTAATGATGGGTTAATACCACCATGTGTTGTAGGGCCTCCTCATATAAACAAAGATGATTATATGAGATTAAACTGATGTCACGTGTCAGAAGTTTCCATTTATCTCCGCACGCCATCACTAGAGGCAGTTTTTGAATATGCCACACTTTTATAGTGTTTTGGAAAAGTGTGCATCTTTTGAACTCTTCACGGTAAAACAGCAGGGCTCTTTTAGGTTATATGAGATTGACCTGCACATGAGAGCTTTTCTAATAAAGATGGTTTGGCTTTTTAATCCCTTTTTATTGTGAACGAGAGTAACCTGTCAAAGTCCAGGCGGAAATCCATTTTAGAATTTGAGTGAAGAATTTAAAAAATGTTTGGACACTTTCATGCTCATCTGGTTGAGCTACTTTGCAGCAAAGAACAGGCAAAAATGTCACTCTGTGAGAAACCAGAAGTAACTTGGAGCTGTAATTACACCACAAGGTGGTTCTAATAATTATTGATTTAGAGGGAATATAAATGCACACCACAGTTTCTGATTTTAATTTGTATTTATTGTTTCACAATTATGTCCTAGTCTGTAAGATTCCTTCCCCCCCCAAAGAAAACAAACTTCTTTGGCATGTGGAATTTATTTATTGTTTTTGTGGCTGAAAAAGGAAACCGTCCTCAGGATGTGTCTGAGGAACAACAATATGATGTCCAAATAATCAGCTGAAGGAAGATGTTGCCTAATGTTTGCTTTTAGAGAAAGAAAACACACAATTCCCATCATTTATTGAGCTTTTCTCTTCACTAGATCCCACTGCACCAAATGTCCAGGTGACACGGATGACGCTGATGTGTGAAAATGCACCCGCTCCCTTGGTCCTTGACCTGCAGGGTAAGTACTGTTCAGCTGTAGGTTTTAGAGGTCAAAGGGCAGGAGGAGGAGCATTTCCTCTGCCCCCATACTAAAGGAAGTCCAATCACTGCAGACAGTAAGCAGTCCCTTGTCTCTGCACAAATTTAGACGCTGCGTCATTAGTCTGCTAATTAGCAATGAGGAGATTCTTATGGAAGTGGGTTAATTAGCCACTTCCTGATGGCGCACTTTGTCCCCTCTCAGTGGTCAAAATGAGTTATAACAAGGAAGGAAAAGTGCTACCTGTTTTTATTCACTGCGCCTCCTGGTGGACGGTGCACTCACCATCTCACGAAAACGAAGAATGTTTTAGATTATGAAGCAAACAATTTGCTCCAAGTGTTTAGAAAAGTTTTATATATATATTAAATTAATTTTACTTTTATTTTCTACATTCCAGGAGACCTGGAGAGCTTCAAGAAGCACCCATTTACACTGAAGGAGGGAGTTGAGTACAGAATAAAGATCAACTTCAAGGTAATGGTTGCTGTCATTCTGTGTGTTTCCATCAGCCTAGAACAGCTGGATGTTGTTTTGAAATTTATGCTGATTTTTTTTTTTCCTTTTAATGATTCTTGAAGCTGATGGCATAATGCATGTTGCTTTTTGCAGGTGAACAAAGAGATCGTTTCAGGCCTCAGATACAATCAGCAAACATTCAGGAAAGGAGTCAAAGGTAAAGATGTTTTTATTATTATTATTATTCTAAGTTGGTTGCAATTCGAAGTTAAAGACACCAGAGGTCTAGTGTAGGTGGAGAAATATCAGAATCCCTTATGCATCATGCTTCCTGTTTCAATGAGTTTTAAAACAAAACATGTAGTTTTACCATTTGTTTTATGAACTTCTGCACTTTTAATGATGGATCTACTACTACTACTTTGTTTGTCCAAACAAAGTTTCTCTTTTTGGATTCAATTACAGAAAATAACTTTTATGACTTACTTGTTCAGATGCATCTGTGTAGAGCAACTTATATTGGAAGGTGGGGTTGTTTGGACTGTTTCTGAGCAGTCAGTATCTTATCTGGAGTAGAAAAGTGGTCAGAAGGATGCTCCTTTTCTATATTCTGCTCATGCCACTGTCTCCTTTCCCTCCTTGTCTCGTGTGCAGTTGATAAGTCGGACTACATGGTGGGAAGCTACGGCCCGAGACCGGACGAGGAATACGAGTTCCTCACCACCCTGGAGGAAGCCCCCAAAGGGATGCTGGCCCGCGGCACTTACAACATCAAGTCCAAGTTCACAGACGACGACAAGTACGACCATCTCTCCTGGGAGTGGAGCCTCGCTATCAAGAAGGACTGGAAAGACTGATTTTTCTCCGCCGCGTCTCGTTCACTTTCCTCCCCACTCAGCGTTTTTCCAGCCTTTCCTCGTCTTGCTGTCATTCCAGGATTTCTCTCCGCATTATCGTCTTAGGCTTCTGCTCTCTCCGTCCATCATCACAGCCCTCCCTTCTGCTCTCGCACCTTTTGTTTCTAGCTTTTAATCACGTCATTTATCATCATTCCCTCAATTGTGACAATTAATTCGTTTACACCCACCCTTTTCTGATAAAGTATTAAATCCTTATAAATGGAGAAAGCAAACTGTGCACAATCCAGATTTTCAAGATAGTTTGTTATACAAGAGAAAACAGTGGAAAAAAAAACATCAGTGTAGGATTTCCCCCCCCCCATTGATTCTTTCTTTTCCTAACATTTTTCATTGTTCTGTGTAATCATCATGGTCTGCCTCGGGCAGCAGCGTGCAGAAAGCCTGCTAGCGCTCATTTAGCAATCACTGCTGGACGTAACTCTTGGACAGAGCCCAGCTAAAGCCTCTGAGCAGATTATACGTACTTGGGTCTCGTTAAAACTAGTTGGGCTAATAAATAGTTTGGATCTTGATATAATCTACTCAGAGAACATGGGAAACGGTTACCTCTAACCACCCAACAAGCCCCATTTAGCTTTAGCTGCGGCTCGTTCTCACCTGATCAGGGTTTTTAATAATTATTTTTTCTATTAGCATCTACGTGGCCTTAATAGCAGTTATGAAGATCTAGAAAAATAGTTGAGCCATTTGCCTTCTGAGTTTGTGAGCCTGTTTTAACACATGGAATCAGAGCTAAGAGTTTGTTTTTACTTCAGGTTTAATTACTCCATTACATGATTTGTTGGAGAACATTCATTTCTTCATTTTTCTTCGTAGTGGTCTAAAAATCTAAAACTGAACTCTAAGAGTCCCGATCGCTGTCTTCTATGCTGAATCGAATACAGGACGCGTTAAACCGTTCACTTTACGACTTGGAGATTATTTCTGCTGATTGTGCCTCCAGACTCATTGTCTCAAGCGGTATCCAAACCTCAGCCTTTAAGCACGTTAATGGTTGCACGCACAGCTGGCCATGCTAAGTGTTATCTCGTTTTATACACTCCATATGTAAATGAACGCCAGTTTGGCCTCGTTTAGCTCGTGGGACTGACGGTTGTTCTCAGTGAGGTGGGTTAAACTTATTGTGTGCTGTCTGTATTGCCTACAGTTTACGGATCTCTGGTGTTCAAATTAAAGTGTTCAGACTGGGCGCGTGTGTGTGTCTCTTGTTTGTGTTCAAACTGCAGAAGTTGCATTTAAATGATTTTAGATGTTCATCCAGTACTCTGGTCTTAATTCATGTTTTACAGTAGATCTGATCAGTCATGGCATGATGCTGAGACTTAGGTTCTATTAAATGTCTTGGTTTTAGTGATAATAGAAATGTCTATAAAATATGAAACATGGAAAAAAAAAACTGGCACACCAGTTTTATTTTTTCTGTACATCTTTTCTAAACCCGTTTTAAAATAATCGAATCACTGAAATCTTAACTGCTGAATCTATTAACCTCATTGTTTTTGCAAAATCCGTCAAGATATCGTTGCTGTGGTTTGATGAATTGTAAACTAAACTGAATTGAATGCTGGTTTAGACTGCCCCTCCCAAAACCCTGACCTCTATTGACCTGTTCAAAACTGCTTAAGAACAAAGTCCGTGCCATGAATGTACACCATGTAGATGAAAACAACCAACTTGCCCAAGAGGAGTGGCTAAATATCCACCCAAAGCTTTTGTCTGAAGCTTGTTGATGGCTACAAAAACACAATTAAATTTACTGAGACCTTTTGAGGGGATATTAAATATTTTAATCCTGCAGCATGTGCAAGTAAACTTCAGATATAATTTAATTGCTGATTCTCTGAATTTATCATATCCAGGAAAACAAAATTAAATATATAACATTAAGATTTGCTTCAGTTTTAAAGCTTGTGATTTTATTTAGTCATTTTTTTAAGCATTTAGTGAAGTTATAAACAAGTACATGCTGGAAATGTCCAAAGCCCCTCACGCTTTCTGCTTTAGGTTCATTTGGCTTCTTACTGAAATAAATAGTCAGTCACTCTGACATCTGGATTACAAAAAACTAAACAAAACCATCTTTACCTTCTGATCTCTGGCCTGTATAAGACATCCTGCACAGCAAAATAACATTTGGCAGTTTTACATGAATAAGTAGTGTTTCCTATACTTCAGCAGCTGAACTGTGAGGTAATGCTTTGTAAATTAGCTTGAGCTTTTCTCAGTGCATTTAGGTTCTTCACTGCGGGGTGGAAGGGGGGGTTCTGTTTTATTTGTGAGTCTTTCGGCTCTTTGGGGAGTTCATGTCCCTCTTGGTCTTCTGCAGCCGGGAGAAGATCTCTTTGAACAGCGCCTTGTACTCTGGCGTGTTCTGACTCAGCCGCTTGTCCACCTGCTCCACCTGCCTGCTGATCCCCTCCAGTGCCTCCGGCGTGGACGGGGTCTGCGGAGGCGTAGGGGGGCCGACGGCTCCGGCCCCGGACGTGGAAGGCTCCGCTGGGCTCATGCTGTACTCCCTCATGGAGGGGTCTCTGGAGACGGGCCGTGAGGTCTGCACCCCGGCGTGGCACAGGGTCTCCTCGTGGCGCCTGCACTTCCCCAGCAGCTCCTCGTACTTCTCCAGCAGGGCGTGGTACTGCTCGTCCACCTCCCGCAGGATGGACATCCCCCGTTTGCGGGCGCCGTTGCCCTGAAGCGGGTACCCGCCCTGGCGCCGGCCGGATGCGGCCGAGATGGTGTTCAGGGCCGTGTCACTGCAGCTCTTCCGCACCGGGCCTCCGCCCTGCTGCCCGGCTCCTCCCTCGGCTTCACCCCCCTCCTCCTGTCCACCTTCCTCCTCCGGGGTGTCCGTCTCGGGGCCGTTGCCGAGCAGCGTCTCCAAGCCGTCCTCCATGTCTCCGATGAGACACACCCTGGACCTCCGGAGCTGCTGCATCTCCAGCAGCTCCGCCTCGAGCTCCTGGACCCGCAGCTTGCAGCCCTCAGCGCCCAGCAGGCGATGCTCCAGCTGCTCGAACTCCTGCAGCACCATGGCGCACTCCCTCTCCACGCTCTCCCGCTTCGACCGCTCCGAGGCCATGGCCGAGTGCAGGGAGGACACGATGTCTCTGAGGCGATCGTTTTCCTTGTCAAGAGGCTCCTTCTCCACCAGGTCGACGCTGCCAGGGTTGGCCAAGAGGAACCCGTCCTCATATCTAAAGAAAGGGTCACAACACTGGCTTAGAAACAAAAGCATGGAGTGTGCTTCGTTGTAATAAGCACACTCCATGCAAAGCCTATTAATAAGAACACTTTTTGTATCCAAAGTCCCTTCATGATGTACATCCACAATCTGGTTCTGCATCTGACTACACCATGTTCTATGTTATTATGCAAATTGGATTAAAGTGTCATAAAGATTAATTTTTTGTTGTGCTATTAAATTTATAGATGGTGTTGTGTGTCAGGGCTTTTTGAATCACTATAATTAATTTCAGAGAGCTGGGTTGATTAGTTTTTCTGGTGAGGTCAATTAAAGGAAATCTACTCAAGAAGGTTGTTCCACATTATTAAGCAGGCCACAGGTTTCAAGCAATATGGGAAAGAGAAAGGATCTCTGCTGAAGAAAATCATCAGATAGTGTGGTGCCGTATGACAAGATATGAAAACATTAGATATTTATTGGAAACTGAAGCGTTATCATCGCACTGTGAAAAGATTTGTGGCTGATTCAGAACAAAGATGGGTTTTGCAGTTCATATCAAAACAGCAGCTCTGGGAAGTTATTCTGACATCATGCAAAGAAATTCAAGCAGAAACTTTCCATAAACTCACAAGTTTAATGGATGCAAGAATTGTGCAGGTGATATCAAAAAAGGTCTCCTGTTAACATGTAACTCGGTCTGTTAAGATGTTTTTGATTGAAATAACTTGATTTTAGTACATGTGACCACTTAATGCTGCACATTCACAGAATGACCGTTTGCAGTTCTTTATAATCCTTAAAATGTTTAGAAAATCTGCTGTGCATAATAATTTGGAGCAGTGCATTTTGAGTTTTTTATTTTTGAAAAAAAAATACTGTTCTCATGGGGAGCTTTGATCAGTAAAATTTGATTTATACTGTAATAGTTCATGACTTGAAAATTATACTGACCATCATTTGCATTGACCATTTAAGAAAATCCGAGAAAATATCACTTGCATAATAATTTGGAATACGGTGTATGTTCTTCAGGATCTGTGGGTTTACATGTTAATGTAGCTTTTTTGGTTTAAATGGTTCCTAAATTGTTTTATTAATTTAATTTATTATTATTAATTTATTCTGACTAGTTTATAATAGAGAGAATATAGTTTGAAACACTCAAAGAAAATGATCTATTTCTGTTCCCATAGAAAGTACTCCTGGCTCAGAGCTGGAGTGTTTAGTCGTTTCTTCTTCACCCAGCCTGGCTCTGCTGAAGGTAGTGGTTCCTTTCTCTCACACTTGTTAAAAATACAAGAAAAGTCAATACCTCGTTGCGATCAGATGGGCTTCCTAAAAGTTGGAACAGTTTTTACCAACTGAACGATCATCTGACTTGGATGCTATAATTTGATCTGCATGCAACTGCATCATATTGGAAGGAAAAGGATTGATTTGAACAAGGTTCCAGTAAACGGATATGACTTAAAGTTTGTCTTGAACGTTTCCTTAAGACGATGTTTCTAGTGACCTGTTGGGATAGAAATAAGGCAAAGTGAAACGGCGGCGTGTGCCGTAGCCGGCAACCTGGGAGCAGTGCAGAGCTCCTTGAGGCAGGGGAACGAGTGGACCGTCTTGCGCCGCTCCTTCTTCTCTCTGTGCACCCTCAGCTCCTCCAGGGTCCGCAGCTCCTCCACCCGAGTCGTGAGACCGTCCACCTGACTCTGCAGGGTCTCCATGGTGCCCGTCAACCTGAGTGCGCAAACACAACTCGGATTAATCTGCTTGGAAAGAACAGGCGGCTATTGAGGAGGGGGGTTATAATTAGCCGTTAGCCCCAGCAACATGATTTGTAAATGACTAATCTCCGATTAGGGAAATTTCTGAACATGTTTCAAGCCGTTACGCAAGGGGAACAGCAACAAAAAAAACAAAAACAACTTCCCTGATACCTGAAATACCAGCCCTGTGTAGGTTAACGTCTCTGAAATCGCTTTAACGGGTTTATGAGCATGAGGGAAATCATTGCTGCTGCTTAAGTTCCCCGTTTTACTTCAACAGACTATAGAACATTTCTGCCTTCCCTTTGGAAAATAGTTGTTAAAATTTACGGTACACCAATAGATGTCTCCTGTGGCCGTCTCACTGTGGGCTGTAGGGGGTCAGAAGTCACCTGTCTATCTTCTGCTGCGAGGCCTTGCTCTCCAGCACCAGCTTCTCGTTGGTGATCTCCAGCTCTCGGGCCGTCACGTCCAGCTGCTCGTACACCTTGGCGTGCTGCTCGTTCATCTCCCTCAGCATTTCCAGCTGCTTGGACAGGTACTGCGAAGTGAACGACGGCGTAAAGAGGTGGCGGCCAGCGATTTATATAAAACGTCCGTCCAGAGAGGACATCAATTCACTCCAGTCTCATCGTGCATGCATAACACGACAAAATACAAAGAGCTATTTGACCTTTTAGCTCAAAGCAATCACAAAAATTTGTCAGCGGGGTTCAAACCCTAGGACCTTCTTGCTGAAAGGCAACAACCCCAGAACCGCAACTAGAACTGACTAAATGATTAAAGTAAGTCGGTTCAGTTAGAATAAAAACAAGAACCTGTTGTAAATGAGTAAAA
Source organism: Xiphophorus couchianus (assembly GCF_001444195.1). Taxonomy (NCBI): domain Eukaryota; kingdom Metazoa; phylum Chordata; class Actinopteri; order Cyprinodontiformes; family Poeciliidae; genus Xiphophorus; species Xiphophorus couchianus. The sequence continues at coordinate 16,126,107 of NC_040243.1, read as the reverse complement.
AAAAAAAAAAAAAAAGGTACGGTTTGAAATAATAATAAAAATCTTTAGTTATGTAAAACGCCATGAGAAACATTTTCTCTCACCGACTTGAAACATGTAAAAGTAAACATGGACGTAAGGAATATTGGAACAAACAAAACAAAACGGATGCTTGGAGAGACGTTTCACTGCCGTACCTCTATCTCCTGCACTTGCTCCTCGTTGTTGATGTACATCTGCTGGAGAGAGTCCTCCAACTCCTTGTTGCGTTCGAGGAGAGTCTTGCCGAGCTCCGCAGCCAAATGCAGGTCTGCACGAGAGCCGAGGCAGAAAGACGGACATAAACGAACAAACACAAACAGTCTGTGGGAGCTTTTAGAAGAACTGCAGCTTTTACAGAGCGGCTGCTGAAAGCAAGGAAAGTCAGCGAAACAGAAGAACACGGTTACGGGTTTGTTCGACGAAAAACACGCATAGACAATAGGGCTGAAGTGATTAATCGGATTCATTGTGATTAATCGATTATTGATGATCATCTGGTCATCAACTAATTTAGTAATTGATTAATTGTGAACTGGTGCATACATACAAAATAATTGTTTTGCTGAAAGACTAAAATATTCAGAGAAGTAATTTAGCCCTCTGTACAAAAAATATATACATTTTGTGTTTAAGATTAAAAAAAATGTAAAAACTACATGTTCTAGCCAGAACTCTAGTGACAATTTTAGTTTCACCTGGTTCAAATTCAGATAAAAATAATTCTCCCATGAAGTACTTTTGGCTATCCAGTTATTAATCATTTAATCCAAAACGTAGTCAACAGATTAACCCTACACTGTACTGATGGGAACAGAAAGGGATGAAATTAGTATATGTTGGTTGTAGAACAATTTTTTTTTAGTTGGAGGCTACAAACTTTAACAATAATTTGTTTTTGTCATTAAAACAATATATATTATTTTCATCTTTTAAAGTACTTATAATATTGTATACAATACGTGGTTAAATAAATAATTTGTAGAATGTGCCGATTTTAAATGCGTGATTAATCGTCAAAATAGTCTGTAGAATAGTTATCAAAATAACTGTTAGCTGCAGCTTTAATACACAAACAGATGATTCATGCTCGATGCCCATTTTCATATATTTTTGATAAATTCTGCCGTTATCAAAGGTTAATTTAAAAAAAAAAATCTAAATTTTTTGCTATTTCATTAGCGTCTTGTTCTGTGTTGTACTTTAGTAGTCATATCGATTCAATTACACATTTTATTTTATTTTTTTTTTAAATGTATTTATTTAAATGGTGATTGTGCCACAGCGGTTTGCAGACAGCACTTTCCCCAAGCTTAGAAGATTAAAACTGGACCCTGGTGGGAGTGCGTAGCCGAAGCTGGAGAGGAAAAAAGAATTTTTTTTTATTTATTTTTTTTAAAAAGTGGAAAGACGGCAGGAAAGAGAATCACTGGAAACGATCGAAAACACGCGGCGAGTGTTTCCTCACCACAGTGACGAGCACTGACAGGAACACGCTTACAGTTTATCACGGCTGCCGTTTATCTCCGCATCGTTACTGAAAGCAGCAGAAATCTTCGAGTTATCGAACCACTTAGAGCTCATCTCTGCTTCTGCGCTGAGGGAAGCAGCGGCAGGCTGCAGTCTAGAATGCGGGGGGTTACGCAACTCTTTAAGGAGAGGAGAAAAAAAAAGAAAAAGAAAAAAAAACAAGGCCAAACATCAGATATGTTCTGCTCGTGTTCCTCCGCTGGGATGTGTGAATCACACTCGGGTTCCCCCCTGGAGCGGCAGCCGCACCAGCATGGCATCACCATGCAAACGCCCTCTGCACACACACACACACACCCACGCACACACACTTCAGAGGTTTGTGGAATCATAATCAACACGCGGGGTTTAAAATAGAAGAGCCGGCGGCGAAGATGTTGCATAACAGCGTCGTTTCTGGGGTCTAACTCCACGAGTGCGTGTAAGATAATAATACCATCCACTCTGACCCCGAGGAGTCAAAATCTCCGCGCCCGTTTTTGTCTGGAGGGCTGGAGGGAGGGGCTCTAATCAGCTCAGACATTTGACGTTTTCGACCTCAGATCGGAATAATGGCGACATCAGAGAGTCAAGTCCACCTGATTTCCTCCTCTACGACGACGATGCGTAATGTGGCGATGAGATGCAAAGCCGCTTTGGTTCTCTGGGTCAGCAGGTGATCAGGAGGTGGGGTGATGTTGGAGGGAGGGCGCTCTCATCTGGCCTCTGAGGAAGCTCTGCTCCAGTTAAATCACCAGGGAAGGATTGATCTATGTCGCAAGCCAATTATACTTGGACAAGAGCACCAAAGCACAAATTCGCAAGTCGGTTCTTCACGTGCATTTCGATAATAAACAGTTGCATTCACGTGCATTTATCGACATTTTCCCTCGATCCACAATAGACATTTTAGATCGTTTCAGACAAGTTATTTTACGATTGATTAGGTCATGCAACTCCAGAATAATGCCTAAACAGAAAACTGGGTGAACAGAAGAAAACAAGAAAAGCACAAACAGCAACAACCCGCCAGACGAAGGGATTCTCCACAAAAAAGACATCACTGCTACAGAAATATAGCACTTGAACTCCATGCAGCCAGTTTCCTCACCAGTGTTATTCTGAATAAAAAAATAATAAATAAAAATGCCTAAATTGTAGCGGTGAAAAGCTAATTTGTCACTCAATTGTGAATATCTACAAACATTTTGAAATTAACGAGATAATATTACATCTTTGTTTTTATGATTGGTAATCATTACTGTGATGTTTTGAATCTATACATAGGAACACATTAACTTTTGGATGCCTATAGTTCATCTTCACCAGTCATGTTTATTAGGATTTTGTCTCCAGATATATATATCTTTTTTTAATAAATTCTTCCTAACTTCTAAAGAAACGACTCACATTTGCATTTCAGATATCATATCTTTGAAACGCACATGTAAATCGTAAGAGCTCCAACTCTCATAGCTGCAAAGTCTACAAATACTTTAACTTTATGACACCATCTCAACATCTCTCTATGTAACATATTTTCAGCCATCATTACCAGCAGCTGATACACAGTACAGACCAAAAGTTTGGACACACCTTCTAATTCAATGGGTTTTCTTTATTTTCATGACTATTTATAAGGCAAGAAATCCCACTTATTAACCTAACAGGGCAGGTTGACCTATGAAGTGAAAACCATTTCAGGTGACTACCTCTTGAAGCTCATCAAGAAAATGCAGAGTGTGTGCAAAGCAGTAATCACAGCGAAAGGTTGCTACTTTGAAGAAACTAGAATATAAGGGGTATTTTCAGTTGTTTTACACTTTTTTGTTTGGTGCATATTTCCACATGTGTTATTCATAGTTTTGATGCCTTCAGTGTGAATCTACAATGTCAATAGTCATGAAAATAAAGGAAACTTATTGAATTAAAAGGTGTGTCCAAACTTTTGGTCTGTACTGTAAATCATGTTTAGAGTTAATTTAATAAAATTATTCACCTCTCTTTCGATTTATTTTCAAATGTTTTCCACTTTGACATTTGCTTGAGAATTTAAAGTACAACTATAGCTGCAAAATATATCATCATATCCCAGATGTTATTGCACAGGACTCTTTAGATGCAGAATTTGGTAGGCAATAATATTTCAGATGTGTTCAAATTTCCAAAAGCATGTTTGCCCCTCTTTGCAGCCCTTCATGCCCACCGCTGATCCATGTCGTGATAGAATCATCATATCCAGCAGTTATACTGCATTGTCATGTTTTCCTGTTGTGCTGCAAAAATAACCGTAACCAATATTAGAGCTAGTATCTGGACAGGAAGGTACAATAAAACTGATTTGTGTATCCAAGTAACTTGATATTGGAGGATGATCTGAATATATGATAAAGTGGCAGCATATTCTCAATTAGTAATATATACATTTCTTATTGAGTCTGGCGGATGGATCTCTAAAATAATGTCGAATCAAAAGGAGATGTTTGCTTTCCACGCTTGGAGTAGCGAGCACCGTGAGTACAGCGATGTGCCAGGACGGAGGAAGGAGCTGAAAACAGAGGCAGCATTCACGCAGGGTTATTCCGGGATGCCTCCCTGACAAGATCCCAATAATTAGCGGAGGAAGGGACCGGGAGACGATGCAGGGAGGTTCATTCATTCTGCATTTTGCAACCCTGCGACCCACCCATCACCACTCAGATGACCTCACCTTGCTCCAGGTCCCGCTGGTCGTACCACGGCTCCTCCTCCTCCGTTACAAACTCCTCCATCCTCCCAGCTCGAAGCATCGATGCCGGGTGAACTTCTCCTCCTCCTTCCGCTCCTCTCCTCCTTCTTCTTCTTCTTCTTTTTCTTCTTCCACCGGCGATGAAGAGCAGACCCGCCCGGAAGTGGAAGCAAATGCACACAAACAAACAAACAAACAATAGCGGCGATGCCTCTCGGAGTGAGTGAACGAATTAAATCCAGGCAGAGCAGCTGCTGCTTCTGAAACCACCTGCAGATGTTGGAGGCTCCAGAGAGATGCAGCAGCGCTGGTAGTTCAGGGAGCCTCTGCTAGCGGGGGCCGCTGCTGCTGCTGCTGCTGCGGCGGCGGCGGCCTTTAAAGACGCAGACTGGCAGCCAGCAGCCCGGTGACCAACTACTGCTGCCTTCACGAGCCGTGGGAAATACCAGCTCCGTAGAGATCACAGAGCAATAATCAGTAGGTTGTTGGATTAGTAGTGGCGTGGTTCCGCCCACAGAAAGGAAGCCAAATAGATTTTTTTTTTTCTTTTTTGATTTTTAACACCACATTTATTTTTCAATAAAAATACATTTTGACAGCATTTAGTTCATTCTTTCATGCAAACATTGAATTGAAAACTAGCTTTCTATCAAACACAGAACATATGACATTATTAAAACACCACAAAGAGAAAAATTCCATTAAGTTATTCATCAATGAAAAGAACATAAATTCTGCTTTTACTCTATGTTTTATCATCAGAATAAACATCCTGTCGACATTTTCCCCCAAAACACCATTTAGTTTATTTCTTCTACTAATATAAATGGAAAATTCTGTCTGTCCAATAAGAAAATTTAACAAATTCCACTTACTAGATTCCTTTTTTGTATAGCCTGCACCGAATATAAACGCTACTTCAGACCAATAGACACCACATTTTTTAAAAACATCTTCTAACAAGAAAAACAATGGTGAAAGTCTTTTACACTCAAGAAACATGTGAAAAATAGTTTCTACTTCTTCACAAAAAGGACATAATTCATTTAAATCTTTTCTAAATTTAACTATAAAACTGTTAACACTTACAGCACCGTGCAAAGAAAGAAAGAAAGAAAGAAAGAAAGAAAGAAAGAAAGAAAGAAAGAAAGAAAATTGCTCTGCTAGTCATTTTATAGCTTGTGGAGATGCAAATTAACAATAGAAAATTATCTTGGTGTAACTGATAGAGTGCTTGTGGTTCCCCTAAACCCATTTCACCCTGGTTATAGAGCCATGTGGCATCTAAACGTGCCACTACACAAAAAACATAAATCTGTTTAGAAAAGAAAATCAAACATACCCTTATTTTTTTCTTAGCAAAACGATGCAACATCCAAGTTTACACTATTTGCTGTTTTCCTTAAAATACACTGCTTTTCTAATCTTTTTCAGCTGCTGAACATTTTCTAAAGTTAGAGCAAGTATTTCTTCATCAAACCAGTCAGTAAACCCAGCACTGGGTTAGGTGTTGATGGAAACAAGATGAAACAGTTTATTCTGTCTTCGCATCCATTTTTTTATTTTTTTGCTATTTTAAAACATATTTTGCAACACGATGAACACTTGATCAAATCATAAATAGCCGCTGATAAAAATGAACCAGAGACATTTTTTAAATATAATTTTCTCCCTAGCTGTGATTTTGAACAGTCTCTTGTGATTAATCTTATTGTCTTCTCTTAAATTCCACCAAATGTATTTTTTTCTTTAATTTTGGCTTTCTTTTTTTTATAAATCCCTGCTAACCTAAGCTTATGTCAATAAGATTGATTTGTGTTTATGCATCTCGTATGATTCTTCTGCCTTTCTAATTTTCTTGTTTATTATTTGTAAGTGTGTTCTCTGTCTTGTACTCAACTCTTCCAACCTACCTGACATAGGCTGCATCATTTTCTCTGTTGCTGATAGTTTTGACCGTATCCTGGCAACCCGAATGCTGGGAGCTGATGTATAGACACCAATATTTACTGGATTTGTTCATAACCGCTTCCATAAACTTCAATTTAGACATCAGAAACCAGGAGATGTTTTTTTTCCACCATGTGAGACACACACTTCCTCTAGCTTATTTTATCATAAACATGAATGAATCTCTATGTTTATCTTCTTGCTTTTCGTTCACACATTCTGCCATTACCAACAGTAAAAGTAAAACAATCTTTTATTTACAGAAGAAACAGATTTTATGAAATCACACGTTTAGTTGTTTCAGCAGGACAGATACAACATGAGGAAACTGTTAAAATATATATTTTAGCCCCAACAGTGAGCTGCAGCTTTCCCCATGTTTTAAAAATCCAGCAGTGGCTTCATCCCCATCTACTTTAAATATACAGACACATACATGCTCGCGATGTTTGGAAATTCTGAAAAATACAAACTAAAAAGCCTTTTAGAAACACAACAGAAGCTTTTATTTTTTTTTTAAATAAAACTCATTGAAGGCTGCTATGTGATTTGGTAAACACGTGGTCCTCAGAATGGGAACCTCTGTTTTATTAAACTCTTTCTGCTGCATTTTAGTCTGAAAGCTTTAAACCGTTAAAGTAGGACGTTGATGCATAACGAAGATGAGAGTGACTGTGTCAAACATCTTTCCTTAGAAAAGCTCTTAGCACTTCCACATTTTACAGGGTGGGATCTTTGATCCTCTTCTCCCAGTCTGAGTTGATCACCCAGAATCCTCTCTGCTTTTCAGCTCATCATAGATTTTTCAGAGGATTTAGGTCTGAGAACTGAAATGGACTTACAAGGTGTCACATCTGACCATATGATCTGTATCACTTCCTGTTTTCTGCCAAGCATGCATTTCAAATATTAAAGCGTTTGAATGACCAAGGTTCCCGCCCCCAGCTCCTTTAGAAAACAAACAGGCCCACAGCATGACGGCTCCTCCGCTGTGCTGAACAGCAGACATGAAGGGCTTTTCAACATATTCATCTTTTGTTGCTTATGATAGCACTTCAACCAGATAAATTAAATACAGCTGTGTGTGTGATGTAACCTGTTCACACCTGCGCTTTTATTTTTGCCACAAAGAAAAGAAATCCCGTTGACTTCTTGGATTCAAGTTGAGGATCAGGCTGTAGTGTTGCTGATCCAAGCGGACTCGGACATCTTGCACAGAGTTTAAACATGACTTGACTCATGGGGGCTAAAACATTTAGAGCACTTGTCTCATCATTACACCGACAGACTGTCAGTTTTATTGCTCATGTGTTGACATGACATGCAAGCAGCTGCAAAAGCCCTTCATTTTAAGCTTTTTGAATAAAAAGCCTGAAATCAACAGCAGGAACCAGACAGGCACTGATAAAGAAGACTTTGACACAGGAAAAGGACTGCATGTCCCATCAGTCCTTGCTCTCTGGGGCTTTGGAGTTGTGCGATCTCTTCAGGTGCGCCCAGTCGGCCTCGCTCTCGCAGCGCTGGACTCTGCTGAAAAACGTCTTGATGAGAACTTTAGCTTCACCTTTAACTGCAGACACAGAGGTTATAGTTACTGAAAAGTAACTATACTGACAAAACAAACAAAAAACAAGTTCATATGGTGCCAAGTGTTTAATTACCTTGGCTTTTTTCACAACTTTTACCCTCTGTAAGAAGGTGAGACAAGTATCGCGCAAAAGACTTAAACAGAACCTGTGAAAGCATTCATACATTTATTAAACACATATTAAATTTAGTTCTAATTTGCTAATATAGAACTCTGCACACCTTAGTAGCAAACTTTCCCTGAGTATAATAGGGGTTGAGATAATGGACCACAATGTTAGCCGTTTCCTGCAGCGTCACGGCCTTCACAGGTTCACCGGGCGGCGGCAGCGACCTCTCCTGCACCTCCGGGTTGAACGTCACTCTCCTTTTGCTAGAACCCAGCGTCCGGCTGCGCTTCGCCGCAGGAGACGTCTCCTTCTGCTCCGTTTCCACGTCGTCTGTAACCTGCAAACACACAGCGCCGTCATCCATCGCCGAGAATTAAATGAAAACGCAAGTCCTGCACAAAGAGCGAGATTTTATATCATGGACCAACACAAAGCAGTGCATAACTAAGAATCAGAAGGAGAAGTGGAACCTGTTCCGGCAAAAGCAGTTTAAGTCCTTCATGGACTTTGACTAGACCGTTCTAACAAGCAAATATTTAGCTCTGGCTGAATATTTCATATTATTGACCTGCTAAACAAATGAACCTTTGTCTAAAGGAGTAATTAATAATGTAGGTGAAACGTCTGCTTAGCCCGCCTCTATGATGCGAGTGGATACTGGGTGTTATTGGTTAAATACGGGTGAGCTATTTAACCAATAATAGTTGGCTAAATAGCTCTCTACTTAACCAACTATGCTAAAATAAGTTTTTTTATATGTCAGATAAAATCTATTGGTCTAGAAGTGAGTTTTTTTTTACTTGGGCATATCACCTTCTGCTTTGCTGTTTTAGTTGTTTTTTTTTTCACAATGGAGCAGCGTTTAAATTTGCTCTCCCTCATAAATTCACAAAACGTCTCAAAACTTGGTCCCTCTTTATGCTCATTTTTTTCCTGAGTTATTCTGTATTTAAATCCAATAATCTAAATTATTTATTTTTTTTTTTGTGTAGTGAAGTGAGTGACTAAAAACTGTTTAGATAACTTTATTTCTGGTGTGTCTGCCGTTTTTCTTGTCTTCACATCTGTTCTTTAACGGACCTCTGATGCTTTCACAGAACATCTGCATTTTTACTGATGTTAAATTAAACACAGTTTGAATAACCAGTTAGATCATTTCTGAAGGCAGTCGGTTGCACTGGATTCTATTTAGAGGTATCAAAGCAAAAGGGGACTGAAATCAAATGCATGTTACACTTTTCAGATTTTTTTATGGGTGAAATAATGTGAAACCATGCATCATTTTCCATCCACTTCACAGCTGAGAGCACCAATAATCTCCAATAAAGCATGTTAAAGTGTGTGTCCATAATGAGACAAAAGGTGGAATAGTTTAAGCGTTATGAATATTTTTGTAAGACACTCTACCTCTTGAACTAAAAGTAGACTAGAAGACGCTTCTTCTTCTTCTTCTTTAGGTTGGTTTGGTCTGAAAATGGTGAAAATGTAGTTAAGGTTGTAAAAAAGACTTTTGCCAGTAAAGTTTGATAGAAATGTTTACTGAGGTTAAAGTACGCTGTGATAGTAGTCGTATCCTCATGAGGAATGTCTTCAACCAGAGTCATAGTTGCTTCTCTTCCCGCGTCCTGCTCTTCATCGTCGGACAAAACGATGACTTCCGTTTTAGGTTCTATCAGGATCAGATCCTCGCTCTCTACAAGCGCAGGGTCGCTCGGCAGGGAATGCAGCTCCTGCCTTGAGTTCTCTTCATAAACCTCACTGAGAGTCTCTGACGACAAGCCGCCCGCCTCGGGGCGCAGCTCTTCCTCCGGGCGCAGCTCTTCCTCCTCCGCGGGTTTCTTCTTCACAAAGTACTGCGAGATGTTGCGAGAACTCTTCGCCGCTTCCGCCATCTTCTGCTGCTTCCTGCTCATGACTCTGCCTGCTTTGGCCGGGCTGACGGCTCCGGCTCCGGTTCTGACGGATGATGCCGTCTCTGTCTCCGACTCTTTCACCCTGATCCGTTTGACGACTGACTCCACGGAGGAGTCGCCGATGAAGCCCCCGTTCTCCGTCACTTTGCTAGACACGGGATTCAGGAGATCCTTGGCGGACTGGAAGCAGTTAGAGGAGCCCCTCTGGCCCGCTCCCACTCTTTTCCGCTTCATCTGGAGCAAAAAGGAGGAGAATTAAATCGTGCTCAATGTTCTGTGATGATTGTGTAAAAAGCCACTCGTACCGAGTAGATCTGAGAGGCCGAGGTGAAGCCCTGCAGCTCCTCTGGGTATAAACACGAGGAATTTCCATCGGCTTTATGCTTCGTCTCCGTTTCTCTGGAGTCGTTGCTGCTGCCTTCTTCTGTCCGAGGTGCTGATTTTGTAATCTCCGACACCTTCAGGACAACAAATGAGTTAAACAGAAAACATGCCCGGTTTTATTTTATTTTTTTTTAAATCGCTCATATTGTGGCGCAGACATTTTCAATCTACCTTCTTCAAGATGGCAGCTTTGTACAAGTTGGAGGTTTTGCAGCTATTGAAGACCTCGTGCTCTAAATCCACCGCTGACATCAGACTGCTGCAGCTGAGCGACAGAAAGGAAATAAAGGAAGACTGTTATTTATTTCACTCTATCGGGTTTCGGCTGAACGGTTGTTGAGAACATCTGAATCCTCTGACCTGAATATGTCTTCTGACCCCTGGTGGTCACGCAGAGCATCTCGCAGGCGGTACAGGCAATGCTCTCTGGTCTGAAACGAGACTCAAGTTTACTAAATTAATTTTTTACATTTGTTATGTCAACATTTATTTATTACAGTTCTCAGGCTGCTTTGTGGCATGTTTTTAAAATGTAAAAACAAAAACCCACCTTTTATTTACTGTAGACTTTTTTTTTTTTTTTTATAGAGGAAGGAATTTAACTTTTCCATACTTTTTGATTAACCCTGGAAACCTCTTTATTAAACTTCATATCTTAATCTGTTCATATGAAATGAACGTCCATTGAGAGGTAATACCTAAATAAAAATATAGATTTCACATTCTTGTATCAAAAGAGCAACTACTGTACATGGTGGACACATGTGGGAAAAATGCATTTCAAATAAAGTCTACACATTTTACTGCAGCTGGACAGGCATCTGCTAACCGGCGCCTTGCCTGCGAGTTAACGAGCGTTTGCTAATGAATGCAGGCGAGGAATGTGTTCCAGTTCTGTCATGTACCTTCACCGTGAGCCGGGGGATCCTCTGGCTGCTGGCCTCTCTGAGCGGACAGTCAGCATCTGCACAACAGGAACAACTTGTTACTCCACCAATAAGCCTCTCTACTCATCTCTGTGTCTTATTCCACTGTTGGCGGTACCTGGTGGAACAAAGTCCTTCCTCAGGCCGTCAGAGCCCTGAAGACACACGAGCATCGACATGAGTTAGCATTTTCACACCGACACGTCTTTTAACCACGCCGTGTGAAAACGATACTGTAATAGTTGTTTTTCTATTGGACTGCACTGTCAGAAAGGGGTTTAAGTTTTTATTCGGCTCCTTTTTCTTTCACCATCTTTGACATTCCTGTGTTATGTTGTTCTGTAAAGGGTTTGGCTGGCCGCCGCTTAGAGCAGTTTGACTCAAACGTTGTGCCAGCTCTCTCCAACATGTGGGAGTGATTTCACAAGACAGGCTCCAACAGGAATGGTCAGTCTTTGCTGCTAACAGCTTGCATACAAATGGTAGAGAAGCTCCAAAATTCAGCAAATGTTGATTGAAACTAATAGGGGGGAGGTAGGCAATGCGTTGGGGCATATTTTGTTCTATGCATTTTTAATGTTTAAAAATACATTTAAAAAATCCCATTTAGGAAGAAAAAGTCTAACTGTGATGTGATCAGCTAGGCATCAAATTGTTGAATAAATATTAAAAGTCACCTTTCGTAGATTCATCTGCTTCTTGAAGAGGTCAGAAAACTCTTTCTTCCTCTTTTTGGTCTCCTCTTCAGCATTTCCTTCCTCCCCTTCATCGTACCTGCAGAGGTAGAATGCAGCATCATCATTACCTCACACCAAGTCGCATTAAAACTGCATTTCAGAAAGCGTAACAAGAGTTCGCCCTGCCTTTCGAAGCCGTAGCCCTTCTTCCCTCCTTCATATTGCTCCGGCAGGTACCCGAACGGCCCCTTGGGCTGTCCACTCTGGCCCTCTGCGGTCTTGGTGCTGAGAGCGGCCGCTTGCTCCAGCTGGGCCCGCACCACTTTGGGATTGAGGCAGAAGTCGCAGGCACCCGCGCACTTCGGCGTCTTGTCCCCAAAAAACTTGGAGATGTTGGCATGGCGACATCTGATGAGAATAAGGATGCAAGATAACGATTAATGAGCTAATAATCTAAAGTTGACAGATCTTTTCAATTGACCAGCAATTTTCCTAAAAGCCTGAGTTTTCTTTCGTATAAACAGGGTTGACCATATTTACATAACATGAACTGCTAAATTTTTCATAATATGCTTAATTTAAATAAATCTATCTATCTATAAATTACATTTTAACATTAGTAAGTGTCAGCTGTATTAAATGCTGAATAAATTGTTGTTTTCTCATGTTACTGAACTTTATATTTATAAAAAAAATAAACAGGAACATCTAGCTGCTGAACCGAAAAATAAAAGATAAAAAGGATCAAATATAAATAAGCACTGGATATTTATATTAAAATATAAATATAAATAAGCACAATAAAATAATTCATTTTATTAAATAAAATAAATAAAGATGTCAAGGGTTCATATTTCTAAACAGAACCACATAAAGTGCATTTTGCATCCTAAACCAGACTCTGTTTGGAACGTTTCTCTTTCCCATTCTGTTACAGTCCCGCCATCTTTGTTTCTGTATCCACTAAATCCACTTACGGATGACCAGAGGCGCCCTCATCTGGATGACGTCCAAATTATAACACTAAGAGAAGGCTTAAGTGGTCGTTATTAGTGAGTCGATTGGAACCAATTTTAATCTAATAAACCATTAATCGACAATTAACCGTAAGTCTATGAATCGTTTGCATCACTGGATGAGAGGATAAAAGATGAGAGAAATAGGTCCAGCTAATGACCCTGCATTATCCAGTAGAGCCTTATTTATCATCAGCTATTGGGTAACCATCACATATTTAGAATCAATGCTTGTGTTATCACGTCAGTCAATAATTATTGTCTTTTTTAAAAGAAAAAATATGAGTTTGTCACAGAACTCACTTTCACAAAATGTCCTTATAAAATTCAGATTATAAAGTTTGTTAGAAAAAACACCAGACAGTCTCGCTTTGGAACCGCGGTTACATAACCGCTAACATCCACACATCCTCGCAGCCGTAGAGCCCGTTTGGGAACCAGCCGCATCAACCCCAACGCTGGAAATGGGAACGCTGCCACTTCCTTTTGTGTGAACAGGGAAGCTTAAGCAAAGCAGGCAGAGGAGTAAACCAGAGGGCAGCTCTAAGTGTAAAGCAGCAGTCCCTCCCAGTCCCAGACAGGACTGTCAAAGAGAAAACTGCAGCTTCTGAGCTAGGCGGGACAGCAAAAGGAAGAACTCAAGAGCAAAGGTAAAAGATGACTTTCTGTCCTACTTTAGAACCTGCAGCAGCGTCACACAACACCAACTAACTAGTTCTGCCAAACAAAACCCTCTGCAGGGGAACTGCCCCTGGGAACACACTGTAGCATGCTCACACGGTCTCCACCCTGTCCTCCTCCTCTTCTGTTGGCTCAGGAACTTCTGACACTCAGTGTGGGCTTGACTAATTGTGGGAAAACTGCCGAGACTCTCACAGGTAGGTGTCTTTCAGTTCTTCTCAGCACTAATATGACTTAAAAATAGCGACAGCTGTGAAAAAGTTCGAAGAATGTCTTAAAAATAAGTATTTAATTGTAAACATATGCTAGAAAGTCAGAGCAGCATGCATCAAATTACATGGAAATCACTGATTTACAGCAGTATCTTGTACATAAAGGTGGTTTCCAAGTGAAATAAATCCATCTGAGATTTATAGACCCATCATTGTGGTGCTACCCTAATTGGCAAAAGCATCCTGCATCCTTTTTTGTTGGAAAAAGCAAATAAACTGTCCTGGTACTTGCGTTTTAACCTGCAACAGAAAAAAAGTTCATCTAGTCTGTAAAAGTTTGGAGTGAAACTAACAAATCTGACTCCTCTCTTAGTTTCAATGTATTAAAAAAAATGTAAGTAAAAAGTCTAAAATTACAGTAAACTCATGCGGATAGCTCTGCTCAGAGCTGTTTCTGATTATATTTGGTACATGCTGTCCAGAGAAACATATGTTTGTGCTTAAAGTCACTTAAGCAACGCCAGCTTCTCAGTGTTTTCAATGATCACGCGTCCCTAGCCATGAAAACAGTCAGCTAAGGCTCTTCGATACATGCAAGTTTAATAATTGTAGAGTTTTGTTTAAATTGTAATGTAAATCTGCAAACACAAAAGGAAATAGAGCGTCACACCCATGTGAGTAATTCAGCAAGAACACGGCAGCACCGTCAACAGTAAACAACTGGAATCAGTTTCCACCTCCCATTATGCTCATTACAGTGTGAAACTTCAAGGGAGAAAAGACTACACTTATAGTTAAAACATTTTACAAAATTATTCCCAACTCTTGAATCTCTCAGTGTGTTCTGACATTACAACAACAAGCTTGATTTTATTTGTTTATTTCTTTTAATTTTGCGTCAAAAGCAGAGTGCAACTGCACCTGATGCATGGCTCCTAAAAATGTCCTTTGCATAAAAATCTGAAAAGTTAAACAAGTATTTGTGTTACTCTAAACAAAACCAGAGCACACAATGTCTTATAAACACCCACACCACTGGGGTGGAGTTTCACCTTCCAGCCGAACAAAACCAAACATTCAGCCAAAACTACAAGGAATGCATGCATGCATTAGAATAGCCTAGTTCAAGTCAAAGTCTAAATCTTTTAAGAAGCTATCTGTGGTAATAATTGATCAAATAAATGTTTACAGCTTGAGCAAAAGTTTCAGTACCCTTCATATAACTATCTAGGCAACTTCTGAAGGCAACTGGTTGCACTGGATTTTAATTGGAGGTATCAGAGTAAAAGTGGTTACATAAAAACAAACAGCTTTCTTTTTTTTTTACCCCTCCAGTGGGTCTTTTGTGGGCTCTAGTGTCCCTTATATGACAGTGGGCTGACAGGAAACAGGGAAGGAGAGAGGGGGGAAGACATGCGGCAAATGTCGTCGGGTCCGGGAGTCGAACCCGCGACGGCCGCGTCGAGGACTCAAGGCCTCCAAATACGGGTCGCGCTAACCGCTACGCCACCACGGCACGCCCCCCAAACAGCTTTCTTATGGTTCTTCCACTTATGAGAGACGAACCAATTGGTGTTGCTCCATCACACCGCTGACATGTAAGACGACAAAATAGTAAAAAAGTTCAATGAGTATGATTATTGTTGCAGGTTACATTTGGGCTTAAATCTGCACAGTGTTGTTTTAGAAGTAGATTCACATTCAGACACACAGGCAGTAAAACTCCCGGGTTCCCTTTTCCTTAGTGTACAGAAACTGACAGCAGACGCACACTAATGTGACTCAGATATGCCCTTTGTCCTCAGCAGGATGGATGCCAGAGAGGAGACAGTGGGTCTCCTGAACAATGTCCTGCTCAAGCTTCAAAGTCTGCCCAGTGCCCACCCTCTGGAGCTGGGAGGCTTCTTCATCCTCCTAATCTTCATCTGTGAGTCATGCCTCATTTTTAAAAAAACCAAACACATTTCTTGGAATTTAAAAAAAACAACTAAAATACATAACTTTCCAACAGTTATGGTGATTTTCATGATGGTGCTCACCTGCGTGAGCCACTGCTGCTGCTGCTGCTGTAAGTCCAAACAAGACGAGCTCGACGTCTAAGGGAACATTTTCACTTTCCGGCAGGTTTTTCCTGCCGATCTGCTCACCACAGTGCTTAGAAATCCTGCCTGGGTTTCAGACATAAGCTGCACAACGTGTGCACAGGAAAGGAGACGGTGCCACAGCACAACAAAACAAACTCTTGGATTGCAATCTAGACTAACAAAGCACACCGGTTAATGCTGCCAGGCCTTCAGGAGAAGCAGCATTCCTTTGGAGCATCCCTCCCTGCGGAGCAACAACAGCTCATCTATCATGAGGAGAAGGCAGGGCCGGAAACAACTGACTTATAAACAAATACGCAGCACCGAACAGGCTTACAGGTCTTTAAAAAACAACAAGCTGCTCAGTGTTAGATGAGCGGAAAGCCATATATGTTTGAGAATGATGACCTTGTATCATACCTCTGTGAGGAATATTAGAATGGATAGTTGATGTTTTAATTTTATAAGCAAGTAAATAATTGCATGTTGGGATGCACCATTAGGAAAATAGGTTTAAATTTTTTTTTAGTTGTTTTCAGGATTTATATTAAAATAGAATCATTTCAATGTTTGAATTGAGAAACGTAAAAAAGTGAGAGAGAGGAAAAAAGGAAGCACAACACAGGAACACAGCTGAAAGCTGTTTAAGGATCAGATAGCAAAGTCTCTCGTTCCAATTATAGCTCATAAAGTGAAGATTTATGTGGAGATTTTTCCAGTGAGGAAGAGGAAACCAGGAGAAATGTCATCTGAAAGCGACAGATTAGAGCACAAACAAAACACTCTGTGGAGGAATTTATAAGATCTGTGCTGAGGAAACATTTTTGACAAACAAAGTTACACAATTAAACCTAAACACTGCTGAACTCATTTTGTACTAGAACTATCACGGATATGACATCTGCTACTCTCAATAATCAGTGGTGTAAAAAATAACGACTGTAAATTTAACTGTGCTTCATATTTCTGAGACTTTTAGGCGATTTGCCTGTAAAATAAATTTGCCTTTAAAGTGTTCATTGAAAGCAGGGAATAGGAGGCCAAGTCTGCCCCCTGCTGTTCAGAAATAGAAAATTGGATATTCACAGAAGGGAATAATGTTCATATCTGAAACTGTTAAATGAGCTCAAGAATACTGATGTGAGATTTTAACTGCATCGTAATGTAGTGAAGTGATTTTTATACAATAAAAAAGTTGTTTCTAAAGGATGTGTGCGTCGAATACTTCTCTTACCCTTCATGCTCACAAAACAAAACCATGGCTTCCAAATCCGTGAGAGCTGCTTTGTCAGTCTCCTTAAAGGAGCCTCGTTTCTCCTAAAGGAAATTAAAGAAACCTTCAGGCAAATGTTTTGGTGATAACGTTTCATCCTCCTAAAGCTCTTCTGCTGCTAATCCGACCTGTCTCCGGGTGACTTCCTGCCGAATGAGGAAGTTTAGCTGATCCTTATCCTTCCGACTATAATATGTGCGACACAACGAGGGCAGACCGTCTCTACCTGCTCGTCCGGACTCTTGGTAGAAACCAGCCAGAGACTTTGCCAGGTTCCAATGTGCAACAAATCTGCAATAACATCAGCATGTGTGTAAAAATAAAAAATAAGAGAACGGGAAAAACAGAAGCAGGATATTTGCTCCCTTACCTGACGTTGGGTTTGTCCACTCCCATGCCAAAGCTGATGGTTGCAACAATAACCAGCACCTTCCCCTGCATCCACTCGTTCTGCACCTCTGTGCGATCTACTGCCTTCATACCTACAAAAAACCTGAGTCTTGTCACTTGAAACCCAGAATGCATGTGGGGTTTAAAAACCTCGGACACATTTAAACATCCTACCTGCGTGATAAGCCTTTGCTACGACTCCGAGCTTGTTCAGCTGATAAGCAACCGTTTCACAGCCATCCCGAGTTCGACAGTAAACAATCCCACAGCCCTGAACACAAACGGTGTAAAAAAACCAAAACTCATTATGTATGAATTGACTAATTTATATCTGATTTAAATACATATAGACAGGAAATAAATTAGGAGCTGTGGCATACTATTGCTTTAACTCTGGACAGCAGAGTTAAAGCAATAAAAGCTGAGCGAGCAAAATTATTCTCATAGATGGGGGGCAAAAAATATTACATCTGTCCATTTCTGCTAAAAAGCTTTAGAGAGTTTTCTGTCTTCACCGATCAAGACTTTAAGAGCTTGTGACAAATTAAAAACTTTGGCTTATTTACTGATAGAAACGGAACTGATAACAAGCAAGGCCACAGCTGCAGACCCGGAGCTGAGCAAACTGAGATTTCTTTGTTATAAGCATGAGGGAAAAACTCCCTAAGAAGAGGTAGCTGAGCAGGAAGTACTGTGTGTACGTGACTGAAAACATTAAAATATTAAATTGAATTGAATGGTTTTAAGTTTCACTTCTCTCTCTAGCTTGACCTCTGAGAACCACTGTTCATTTTGCTTTGTAATAAAATAACTAAAAGGCAAATGTGCATTTCTCTGATTGATTCAGCGTGTCTCTCTTTATTAAATAGGAATATTCAAAACAAGTTTCAAACTGAGCATTTCTATTTTCTAAGTGGGAGACATAAAGGCGCAACGTGAACCAAAAGACTCCAAAGATGTGTCATATCATTTCCATTGTGGTAAATAACACCAGGCTTGTGCAGTATGTTAATATAATCACTCAAAGTTCTATTTTACAAACCTGTCCAGCAGCTCCACTGTCCATAGCCAGGGCTTTTTTGATGAAGGCATGGAGGTGAGCATAAGGGTTCGGCAGCAGATCCCTGAAGATCACGTCATAATGAAGGTTGCTGCGGAAGACAGGCGTGACGAAAGACAACGGACAGCGCAGCTTAAGCGACTGAACAATGTCTTCTTGAACGTTCTTGGGAGCTGTTGCCGTCAGCGCCAAACAGGGAACTCCTGGTATGCGAGCCCGCAGCTCACCCAGTTTGAGATAGTCTGGCCTAAAATCATGGCCCCACTGGGAGACGCAGTGAGCCTCGTCCACAGCCAGGTAGGACAGCAGGCCGCGGGAACACAGGTCCGTCAGGCAGGGCTGGAAGGAGGGCGAGGCCACCATCTCTGGAGTGATGTAGAGTAGCTTCAGTTTGGGCCGCTTGCTCCTCAGATCAGCCAGGATCAGACGGCGCTCGCCCACCGGAAGCTTGGAGTTGATGGAGCAGGCAGCGATGTTGAGCTCCTTCAGGTGATCCACTTGGTCCTGGAGAATATCATGCAGTTCAAATAAAATATCAGCAGTGTGTAAGGTGGAGCAAAACCCCACATCGATATTGTCAATTTAATCTGCGATTATCTTAAAATTGAAAAAGATGAGCTAACTTTGTTAGTTAATTGAATGACCTGGTCGTCTTAGGAGGAAATCTAAGAAAATCTGTGGACAATCTAATAACTTTGAATAACTATATCAGCTAAAGTGGGTACTGTCTTGTCAAAATGTGATTTCTACTAAAGAAAATTGACTAGTTTTTTTTTTTTTTATAGAAAAAACATCCTTTAAATTGTATTTTTCAATATCAAAAAGCTAGTTATTTTAACAAGAATATTCACGTTTGAGAGGCTTTACAGAAAAAGTTGAACCAATGCGCTGACATAATAACAGAAAATCTAAGAAAACAGAATTTCATAAGGATAAAAGGATTAAACTATCAACCTACCAAAATCATTGCACATGCAATAAAATACACAATTAAACTCTACCTTAGTAAACTTTTATTGGGTAGAAGTAGATATTATATTGTAGATAGTTAATCAAAAAGGTGATCAGCAAGGCTCTGTATATGATCACATTCAGAAAGCACAACAGCAATAACTTTCTGCAGTATCGTTTGTGTTGTGCGATAGCATGTACAGAAACCTGTTGAGATTTTCTTTTGTTTTTGAATTGTGAACAACAGAGCTTTGACAAATTGCTCTGCAGAGTCAGTATGAGGAGAGGGAAGAGTCTGACCTGAATGAGAGCGATTAGCGGGGATATAACCAGAGTAATACCCTCAGCCAGCACTGCAGGCAGCTGATAGCACAGAGACTTCCCTGCTCCGGTTGGCATGCACACGAACACATCCCTCTGACCTAAAACAAGACAAGAAAAGTCACATTTTTTAACAATGAAAGACAGTTTGACTTCCTTTCGTAGCCTGCTTCAAATGTGACATGTACTGGATGGGATAGCACTTCTGCTACTCTGCTGCTAGGGCAGAAAGACGACAAAGACCGAGAAGAAAATGTGAATTAACCACACTGTTTTTTGACTTACCTCTAACGACAACGTTAACAACATCTTCCTGAAGCTTAGACCTAAAGCCGTCGAAGCCAAAGTGAGATTTTAAAGCCTGTTTTAAACTTGTTGACATCCTTCGTCTGACTACAGACAACTTTCTCGTCGTCGCACACCTATTACGTCATTCGAACCGGAAAAAAGACGAGGAAATAAAAGTAATGGTAATAATTATCTGTTCTCATTGTATTTACATAGCGTACCCATTACGTTATTTACTTTGATGATTTTAATATTTAAACGAATAATAAAGAAAAAGTCAGCTATGATATAGTTGGTAACAGTGAACTCGAGCTCTGATTGGTTCAGCTGGGTGCACCTGCTAGCCTGAAATTTTAATTACCTGTCGTCATTCTTGACCCTTGCTTCCTGCTGCATGAATTGATTGTACATTCATAAAAAAACAATGACCTGCTCTGATTTATAGGTTGCTGTTTGTTGCACTTCAACCAAGTTTCAACATGAATAAAAAAGGATTGTAAAATGAATGAATGAAGGCAATTTTATGTTACACTCTGATGAATTCTAAGAAAATTGGCTTTATTTGGTGTAAGTATTTCAATTTTAAAACAAGTTGGGCTTAGTGTAAGTTGTAGATGATAAAATACTTCAGTAATCACTTACAGATTGATGTTAGTTTCTAAATGACAAAACGGCTATTTTGTTGTACAAAGCATTGTTAGAGTAAACTATGTGACTGTTCATTAGTCTTAAAATTCTCAAAAGTCAAAATACTACATATGGAAATTATAATAAGGCTTGGCTCACGCTCTACTGTGGCCACACGATATTAGAAAATCTGATGTGTCTTCCTCGTTTTCAATGCATTTAGAATGAGGAAGGCGAGCGCTGCTGGTATCTGACAGGCTTGTCTCTGATTATTTAAGGAACTGCTGATCTACTGGTATTTGCAGACACGACCATCTTTTGGGCAAAACAAGAATACTCTTAAACAGAAATCAGAAATGTTCGATTGTAAGTAACTTGGTAGAAACTCAGAGATCTATCATATTACTCTCCACCATCAGTTTTCAAGTTAGTATTATTGACGAGATTGGACAATATTAAAATTGTAGATAGACTTGGACTCTACATGAATATGGTGCTTGTTTTTTCCCCTAGGTAATTCTGCTAACTAATAAGGTCAGGAGAGAATGGGAAGGAAACGGTAACTAACAGTGGCTAAAATAAATCAATTCAATAATTTAAAGATCTTTTTTTTAAGGCTTAAAGGAGAAATAAACAGCTCAATTAAAACTGAATTTGGTTTATTCTTTATTCACAGAAGTGCATTGTTGTCATCATATTAGTATTGCACATTACAGAAGATTTTTACATCGGAGTTTCTGCTTAAATGTCTGAACACAGAAAAGACCAGAGAGTGGTGCTCTAACTCTTTTTTGAGAAAATAGCAGCAGAAATCACATTAAAGCAGAAGCAACATACAGAATGGTCATTTATATCAGCGTTTCACCGCTATTCCGGGTTCTTATACTCTAACTTTACTGGCTCATAGAGGAAAACTTGACTGGTGGGTGGTGGTGGGGGGTGAGAAACCTAGGCCCACAGGCAGGACGTGGGGCAGAGACAGTGGGACTTAGCTGCTGGAGACCGGATCACGAGATCCTTAACAATCTCCACTGTACCAAACAACGGGAACAGCCTTTCGGTGAAGGTCTCATTGTAGGTGTAGATGTGCAAGTGTTTGTCCACGTCGTAGAAGGACAGCTGGCCGTTGTCATAGTCGAGGTAGACGCCCACCTTACGGGGGATCAGGCCGGGTGGCAAGGCGGTGAAGGGGACCGTCAGGGCTTTAAACTCAGTGCCCCTCTCCAGCCGCAGGGTCATGTACCCGGTGCCAGTGTTCAGCGGCTTGAAGCCTTTCCTCAGCGCCGACTCTTTGGCCACGCCCAGCCGCCAGTCGCGCTCGCCGACCTCCGCCTCCCAGTAGTGGCGGCCGGAGCCCAGGCCGTGCACGCCAACGGCGCACCACCACCCGTCGAAACGCTGGTGGAAGTTGGGAACATCTTTCCGCTCGAAGCCGCAGCGCATCCTCTTCTCGTCAACAGAGATGAGCAGGTCTGGATTGGCTGTGTCCAGATCCAGAGTTACCTCCACTTTGGGTGGGAAGGAAGACGGTTTGAATATCAAGACGACTCATAAAACTGACCAAAATATTTCCAGGAAACATGTTCAAGTACCTGCAGCATCTCCAATCCAGTCCCACACTAAAAGAACAATAAAAAAAAGATTTATCTCAGCATGAACATAACGTTTTTGCAACTGATGCATGTGAGGAATATTTCTCGAAAACATTTGAGTTTTCGAACTAAAATTCATCCAATTAGCTGCTTCAAAACAAAGTGTACCAGGGCCATTAGATATCTTGAGATCATGGTTGTCTGTTCTCTCATTGTGGTCTAAAGTCTTGGGAGGATTTTGAAAATAATTCTCACATGGGAAAAACTCTCATTTCTATTTGGCTGCCTAATTAACCGGTTTTAAACTTCAGCACCCATGTAAGGGCACTTCTGACATGGGTTGTTTTTCCTCCTCTGAATAAATGTACTCAAATTAATATTTATTTATGTTACCGTTGGATCATGCGATAAAGTTGAATCTGTGTTAATCCCTTTAATAAATTTCTATCTTAGAGTGCCAATAAGAGTGCTAGATGCTGTAAATAGCAATATTTCACAGATATGTCTACATGTAAGCAATGTTTCCTGTGTCACTGTAAGGATAAATCCTGTATGCTTTTCCTGATTTTTTGGAGCAAAAAAATATTTTCATCTTACTTGTACTATAATAGCAATATAACTCCTGTGTTGCTTGGAAATTGTTTCTATTAAATACTCTGTAACTTACCGAATCAAATCTATAAATTTAAACTGTTTTGATTTCTGTCTTGAAGAGATTTGCCAGACAAATTTCAAAGTGTACTTTGATATTCTTGGTCTCATTTACCTGGCTGAGGAATGTAGGATATGGCACCTGGAAGGGAAATGATGAAACTGATGAAAACGAACATTTCCTTAAATTAAACTGCATCAGAATGAATTCTGGAGGGATTTACGAACCAATCTTGTAAGTTCTCTGCTTCCACAAAAGCCACTGCTGTGGGATGGTGTCCTGCAAAAAAAAAAAGGAGGGGTTTGATGTTGAATTTTTGGCCCAGAAAATGTTCATGTATACTCTGTGATTCATAATCCAAGCCGTTACTTTGTCAGGTCGCTGTGACACTAAAGTCCACAGAACCAACTCCATAGCGGTCAGGAGATTGGGTGCACGCCCCCAGCGCCAGGCTGACTGGAGGTCCTCCAGGATCTTGGCAACTGGTTCTCCGGGCCACACGCTTTGCTGGACATTCATGTGTTTAGAAAGAACAGCTTTTATTTTGAAGGTCCAGTACAACAGGAAGGGGTTAGTCGCATACTTAAACTTCCCACCTCAGGCTGGGCCCTCAGGTCTTTGATCCAGTTAAGGATGACAGCTTTGGCCCGCTCCAGGTCCTGTCCGTTAATCAGATCAGGCTGCTTGCCCTCATCCATCTCTGGCCAGCCATCAGTCTGCATCAGTGTCTTCTGCACACAGAAATTCACCTTAAGCAACACACCTTAGCTTTCATACCGCTATCATTTTTTTTAAATAAGTGACATGTTGTCGTTGTTGGGGGGTTTTTTGCATCCTGGCTTGGCACCTTGTTCTCCAGCATGGATGCCGACTGCAGGATGAAGAGTCGGCAGAGAGGAGACGACCAAGTGTCGTCTTGGTTACAGATGTGCTCCAGGACTTCTGACCTCTGCAGGAATGAACAAAAAGAGAGAGAATAAAACACAATAGCAAAAGACAGCAGATAATTCTCTCATTCGGAAAAATTTAATTATTTTGTACGGCGGCTTTCCTGTCGGACTATCAATTAGCTGCGTAGTGCCGTGTGACGTTACAGAATAAGAAAGTAAAAGAAACAAAAGAAAACAGACAAAAAAACAGAGAAGTTGAGGAGAAAAAGAAAATACTCTAGATTGCTCTTGCAAATATGCTTCTTTCATGTTGAAGCTGTACCTGGCAGACCCGGCTCAGGTCTTTAGCCAGTTCCACCACAAACAGCTGATCCTCATCCAGAGGCTCCTTCTTCTCTCTCTTTGCTCTCTTGTTCGACTCCTGTCAGACAAAAAAAATCCCAACAACACACAAACAAAGGGGTTTCTGTTAGCTACTCATTGGAATGAGAGTGAGGCTTCAAGATCCTCATTGAGGATGCCAGTGCTCATCCAGAAGTGCTTTACAAAGTAATAATGTCAATCTGGAGAGGAGGCAGCGGCTCGGCCTGATCAAAATGCACATCAAGGCTCTGATGGTGTTAGCAGAGACATCCAACTGGCTCTTTTCTGCAAAATAAAAGCAAGGTGCGCATCCTAGATGGCTATGATAACAATGTTTTCAAATGAATTATCTACTTAAGTAACAATGTGACCTAAAAAAAAAAAAAAAAGTTTGAACATTAAACATGTTGAAGAAAACAACGCTGACCTTAATCTTGGCTGTGAGGTTTTTGGCCGGCTCGACCATGAAGTGAAAACATTGCATCATCTTGGCTGCTGTCTGTGCCTGTGTCCTGCAATGACAGATGTAAGCAAAAACTGCTTACCGAAAGCATCACGGGTAGGTTTAATAAAAACAAACATGACCTCTTTTATTTATTGTTTGCCAGCCTGTGCTGTTGCCCTGACATAAAGGATAACCAGTTCTTAAGGGGATGTTAAAAATCTGAATGGTTTGGCCAACCTGAGGCCAGTTTACCTGTCACATTTTAAGTGAAACCCTAACCCTGAAATACTTGTTTTTAAATTGCATTTCTCCTCATAACAGAATTAATTATTCATGGAAAGATCAAATCAGGAATGCTTCTTCGAAGGAGGTGGACTTTGTGCAAGAGGTGAGCTAATGTTTACGGAAAAAACATCAGAATGGAGCTTATGACACGTGACGGAAACTTCACCTTTCTACCCAGCGTGATCACAACAGCAATGCCTTTGTTGCTTAGAGCACCTCTGCAACATAAACAAACTCAAGGAAGTGCAAATAGTTTGGAAAATAAGTTATCAAGCTAGAAGCCACTATTAACCAGAGCGAAACCAGAAAACTCTGGATTTTTTATCAATTTCCCTCCGTTTACTATAACTTTCAAACTATTCAAGTTTTTCTAATGATGTATACAATTGCTGAATGTGTCAATCTGTTCTCTTTCAAAACCCCAAAGCAGTGCAAAGTTTGCTTATATGTTGGGCCTGCTCTGGTTGTGTCCTTGTTAAGGTCCTCTCTCTGTCTGAAATCCTTACACTCTGTTTATGCCACATTCACATTCTCCTACAATCTGCAGAGCAATACAAAGCAGTCAGAGTGTGCATCAGAAAGTCATCATTGCAGCTCACACAGTCCAGCCCCATGCTCAATTATTAAGATGCAGCAACAAAACCTGAAAATAAAGAAGACTATCTAAGTTAGGGTTGAATGACGCTTTTAAAAAAAAAATTAAATATTTCATTTTAGAATAAGTGACGGTTCACGCGGATAAGAAACATGCCGGATTTTGATTTAAATGCATGCAGCACATCCAGTGATCGTATTCATACAGTAGGTGAGCATGACCACGTAGTTTCAGCCCCGACCCAGTTCGAGGTCAGCTGATGACTGCGCAAGAAGTAAACACAGAGCCGCAGAGCGACTTTGCAGCAGGTCTGCACCAAAGCATCAGTAACTCTCTTCATACACTTTGCAAACTTATTTTGTTTTTCCACTATCATACAGTCCCATTAAACGCGTTTTTCTTTCAGGCAGCGCCACACAATTTCACCCCTGCAGTGCGTCATGCAGATAAACCTCGCTGGTTTTTCCGAATCGCTGAAGCGCAGCTTACCTTAAAATTGAGATTTCAGGAGATTTTGTTGGGTCTCTTCTTGGTTTTAAAAAAAAAAATCAGGAGGGTTCGGCTCGGGAAGAAGTCTAGTCTGTGTGCTGCAGAGTCTGACCTTGTTTACATACCAAACTGGCGGTCGGCGGCTCGGGGAAGTTCGGTTTTCTCCGTGAGTGACGCAAGCGGCTGTCCAATTGCCACAGCGCTGAGTCACGCTGGAGAAATAATAATACTGTCGTTCACAAAGTGTAAGGAGCTGAAAAAGAAAAACCTTTAAATCCATACATTACTCGATATTTAAAACCCTGGGAGTGAGTCAATAGTGTTGTTTTTTTTTGGCTAGTTCAGTTGGTGTTGAGTTGAAAACATAACAGAAAACAAATGAGTGTCTTTTATTACTATTCTTAGCATCTTTATAAACAACTTAGTTTAACCATTTAATGAGGTTGAAATGCACAGTGAACAATTATAAGATACGACACATAGCGTTACAAAAATATCTGTATCCTCTGTCTGCATTTTGTAGTTTTAACTACAAACATCAATTTGTTTTATTGGGGTTTTATGTGACAGACCAACACGGAGTGGCACAAAACTGTAAAGTGGACAGACAATGACACATGCTTCTCGAATTTTCCTACAAATGAAAATCTGAAAATTTGGGTTTGCATTTTTGTGTGACCTGAACTGTCAGCAAATACTTTTTAGAACCACCTTTTGGTCCAATTAAAGCTGAAAGTCTGCTGCCGGCTTTGCGGATCTGAAATTTGCATCAACTCTTCTTTATTCCATGCAACTGGATATTAAAATAAACACACCTGTGCTGTTTTATTTCTTTTTGTTGAGCTATAATCAGTTGCACCATTATTTTATTTAGAGGTACAAGTATATATGGGCCTGAAATAAGTACATGCCACACTTATCAGATTTTTATCTGCAAGAATTTTTCAGAACCATATATCATTTTCCTACAATTTTGCAATAAAGCTCTACTTTCTGTTGGTCACATAAAATCCCAATAAAATAGCAAAAAAAAGAGAAGTTTGTTGATGCAACATGGCGCAATGTGAAAAAAGTTCACTATTAAATAACAAGAGGTAGAGTTCCTAGCAAAGTGTTTTGGGGAATTGGATTGAATTTTCATTACAAGATTTTTAAGACAGTTTTGTGTCTTATAACCTAATTATTTTAATTAGAAATACATGAACGATGCCATAAGAGAACTATTGATGGCACCTGCATGTGTCTGAGTTTGACTCCTCTGCTCCACGCAATTATAATCCATAAAAGCATTAGTAGAAGAGAGGAAGGGGCTGTGAGACGTCTGCTGACCAGGTTGTGTATTTACTGTTCTTGACTTTGTGGAACACTGGAAGGATATACTGTGTCTCTCTAACCTTACTCATTTTAAGAACATCCTAAGGAAAAGCAAAAACAAATTCGTTTAAAAGCCAAATTTCATCTATTAATTTTGGACAACAAAACAATCATTTTGTGACCCATCCACATCACAAGAGAAGTCTTCATAATCAGAGCAAAACGATTTATGCGCTTTCCTCAAAGAATCTCTGTTCAGTTTATATTAAAACGTTCTCCTCCTATTAAAGTCTCACACCTGTACAGAAAAATCTCTTTACACTGCAGCTTTGTTGTGCACATGTTTTTTTTTAAAATTCTCTCTTAATCATATGAAACTTAAATTATGACAGGCCATCAACAAAATAGTAAAACTGTTTATTTTTTGCGTTTCCACAAAGTAGAAACATGAGGGAAATTATTGTTCTTCAATAAATACAATACAGAACGAGTTCAAGATTAAACCAAGCTATGAACGCACAGTGAGGTAAATGAACACAATAAAAACAGACATTGTTGCACAGTGGGAAATATAAGAATTTGGTTTTTGTATTTAAGTTGTGTGATTTGCTCATATTGTATTTTGCATTTCTTTGCTTTTGTTTCCCTCTGTAAAACATACTATTTGATTGGTGACTACAGAGGACGATTCTCAGACTTTTATTTTAAGTTGTGTTTTATTGAATTTTACAAAACTAGCTCCTTGTTGTTCATTTGTTCTCTGGGTTTGAGTTGTTCCTCCCACTTTTATAGAGAACATAGAGATTTAGGAGCATTTAGCTCAACTTTCTTAAAAGTGAAAATTACTTTTGTCTCCTTCTCTTGTGGTTGGCTACACAAACAAATATCTGCTTTACAGCACATCTGAATAAAAATATACAATGTGTTTTCACTTTATGCTTTATGATAAAAAAAAAAATCTAAAAAAAACAAAACTATGAGCAGAAGCGCACCCACACCACTGTCATTAATGTGTTTTTTCGTTTTGGTCATTTTCCTTCGTTGAGATGTCCCAGCCACCTTCGTCGTTGAATGCTCCGTTTTTTGAAGTATTCATATGTGCCTCTGATTAGATGGGATGCAGCTCCTCTTTGGGTTGGGTGTTTGGCTCAGTTTGAGGTATGTGGATCAGAAAGTTTTGTTGAACTCTTTCAGAAACTGAGGTACAGCTTCCCTTTGCATTCTTTCGCCAGCTTGAGGACTTGTTTGGCATCATACAGGAGGTAGAATGGTGCTGTCTGTGGCGTAACCTGGGCTCTCGCTCATGTAAGCTCTCTGAGGAGGGGGAACATCCAGGTCAGATGACAGGATGTCGCACGGCAGCTCCACAGACTGGCGGATGCTCTCTTCGTACGACGGAGGAGACTGTATGGATCACAAATGACAGAGGAGGTCTGTGGCTTGTTTCTCCAAAAAAGCATCTTCTTAGGTAATAGGCAATAGATTTTGGTTACTTTTCACTGAAAATATTTGGAGTTTGTTTCAACAATGACTTAAACAGAGGCAAATTTATGAGCATGTGTATGTCTTGAGTTTTGATTCGCCAGAAATGCGAATTTGTTTTTAAGAAATTCCAACTCCCATTCAATAGACTGTTGCAGGCAGAACCAAATTAATCTCAAGAGTAAACATCAGCAATTCCCAACAAAACTGAAGAAATTCCAACATTTAACAAAAGAAATATTCTCAAGTTTTCACAACCATCCATAAAACCTCCCATGTACTTCTTAAAATTGACCAATCAGGTTTTTACTGTTAGATATGAACCTGTAGGTTTTGTTAGAGGTGTGATCTGCTAATTTAGATCAAATGCAGATTCTGATTTTCTTCCAAAGGTCTATAATGCCCACAGCTCAGCACATTGGGGTGCAGGCTCCTTAACATAGTGGTTCTAGACCTATCAAACAACAAATGGATTATAAATGTATGTCTATTCATATGTCAAACTGTGAGTTCCTAAATGTTATCAGTTGGTTTTGTTCTGTGCTCGAAATAATAATACATCTTGTTTATTGATACATTTACAGGTGGGAAATTTGGGAGTTCAGGTTGTCAGTGTTTGACCAACCACCAGTCAGAGCTAATTAAAGGAAAACAAGTTCAATCTTTGGTAAATTGATAAAGCATCAATTAGTCTTTAAGGTTTTGTCTTGTCTTGAAGACAGTTAATACTCTTGAAAATTTCAATCTAAAACAAAGAAGAAGTCATCACTTCTCATCACTGGTGACTTTAGTGACCTAAAAAGAATACAGACTGACAGCAATCTAATATCAACTGCTGATGTCTGTTGACAATCACAAAGGTCACTGAATAACTCCCAGTGGTGTTAGTGGCCTCCATTTGATTGGAGTTTTCAGAAAAGTTCCACACAATTAAGCCCTTAAATAATCAATGTTTCCGAAAAATGTTGCTTTGTATATTACTGATATAAGTTTTTGCTGCAAAGTGGGGTTTTTTTAGATTTAAGTCCTATTAACGTTTTGTGAGTTTAAAAAAACTGAGTCAGTAGAATAGTGGGATTTTTAGCTACTTCCATCCACTGCATTTGTATGTTATACAAAACACTGAAATGCAGGGATCATCTGAGATGCTATCTAAGGGATACACATTTCTAGTAAGAGTTTAGATTGTGGTTTTTGGAGTTGGTTTAGGGTTAAAATGTGTCCATATAACTTTGCTTTCTCTATCATCATCATTGCTTTGTGCCAATAAAGTTATATTTGTAAACATAAAAAGGATGGACCAAATACAGCTGCTGGACCCAATCACATTTCCTGATTAAATTCCTGGATTGCATGTTTGTGGGAAAAAGGGAGTTAGAGAACATCCTGTGGCCTGCAGGGCATGAAGCCTATTTTTAAAGAACAAAAGGAACATGTTTGTATTTACATTACCAATTAATCCGGTCCCACTCCAGATGGCTGGAATGTGTTTTTTTCCCTTCATTATCTGCCTGATAAAATCGAGCAGATCCACGCTGCCTTACCGAGTTCTCTTATCTTTTAATTGCTCTGGGACCCTCAGGCAACACGAACAACCCCACACCCTGCGCTCTGTCTCACACCACACACATGCGCCAGGCTGCAAATGTTTCCTTGCCGTCCTGCCTCAGGCTGCAGGACAGATGGGGGACAACGAGCGGGCATCACTATCTGAATTCTTGCTCACATTCAGCCCAGAAGGGGGAGGAGGCGGGAGGGATATTTGCTTCTTTATTGACCGCTGCTGTGATGGGCAAAAAGCAGCAGGTGTGAGCTCGCTTTCATGGGTGTGTGTCATGTCAGGGAGTGTCTGATTAAGAAAAAGGAGGGAAGACGACAGGAGAACAAAGCTGCTTTCTTGGCCACTGTTTGCACTCATGGATGCAGCCTCTAATTATGTTCGATGTGCCTTTTTCTAATTACCTTGTTTGCTGGAGCGTTGTGCGAACCCAAAGCTCAGCCGTAGATCAACAAGGTAAAATGTTAATAGCGGTAACACAATGCAGAGGCGCTGATCGTGCTTTCTGATTACCCCGATGCGACTGCTGTCTGATCTCTTGCAGCAGAACTGTCTGTCAGTGAAACAGTGACAGATAAAAACGTACTTTAATGTATCTTTATTTAGTGCTAAGCCACACATTGAGCAGACCTTGCATGACTGAAGTGACAACTGTCTCCAGATCCCATTACAAAAAGCTTGACACCAGTCTCCGAAGGGCTTCATCGTCACGGGATCTGTGACTGTATCGGATGCTGCGGCGAGGTCTTGAATCAATTCACCCTACCTCAGTAACAATGGGTCCATTGAGGCCGAAACGGTCTGCGATCATCATGTGGATCTGCCGCTGGCGGTCCTTCTTTCGGACGCTCTCGTAGGAGGGGAGCTTCGGCAGGGTGGTCTCCAGGGTGGGCAGGCTGTAGCTGGAGGGCAGGCCCACGTAGAACAGCTCACCCGGAAGCTGAGAGGCACAGAGGACACTGGATACTTAAGGCAAAAACAATGACTTTAAAATGAAACACACCGAGTTATGATCCAAAGATGTGATTTCAGCAAAGGATTGTTTTTGATAGAAATGATGCGTGCACAGAAGTGGGGTTACCTGGGTGACGCTGTCTTCAGGGATGTGAGTCTGCTCCAAACGAGGAGATCCAACCAGAGTCTGTCTGCTGCTGTAGTACTGAGGGGGAGCATCCTGAAACAAACAGCAGTGACTTCAGAAGATGCAGCTGATCCGGTGCCTTGAACAAGTATTCATACAAATTAAGTCATGGGAACCACAAATTCCAATATTTTTTTTTTATAGAAATGTAACGTGATAAATCAATGCAAAATGCAGAATTGTAAAGGAGAAGGAATATTCCACATGGTTTTTATCATTTTTGGCAAATTAAAATCTGAATAGAGGTATTTTTATCTCTTAACCCTTAAATACGACAGGATCAAACAAGGTGCTCTGGTCAGACAGAGCCAAAATGTTAACCTTTAATACCCTGGACACAACATACCCACTGTGAAACATGGTGGCGGATGCATCACACTGTGGGAAGTGTTTTTCTTCGGCAGGCTCATTAAAGTTTTTGAGAAGATGGGTGGAAAAAAGCTGTTACAGGCTGCAAAACATACAACCAGAGCTCCAGTCTAAGGGTTTAGAAGAGTCCTATTAGTGTTACAATGGCCCAGTCAAATTACAGAGTTAAATCTAAATGAGAATCTGTGGACAGATGTTCCACCTTTGTCCTGATTCAGCCGCGGCTATATTTTGCAACAACAACAAAAAAACACAAATAAAAATGTCAGTCTGAATGCGCAAAACTCTAATTTCTGTTAAATCCCCCCAAAATACATATATGCAACGTGGCAAAAGTAACAGAGTTCAAGAGGTAAACGTACTTTTACGGGGCTCTGTATTCCGACAAGCAACACTAGTTGTTGTTTCCCCATCTGCGATTAGCCAGACAGCCACTAACTTCAGCCCAATTGACCAATTTTCATGCCTTGTTTCATCCCTGTGGGCCCCGGACGGTTTAGTAGCACCATAAATTATTAGATCAATAAGGCGACAACATGACCACCCTCTGATTTCTGCACCTCCTCCTTCCCACACCCCTTTCATTAAACAACAAGACCTGTCAGTGTCTCACTGTATGTGGTTCTGGGATGCGGGAAAAAAGGCTGACAGAAAAGCGAGTTAATTGCCTTGCGTCTAAATGAGTGTCCTTTGTGAGGAGAACAATGTGATGTACTGACTGTGTCAGGAGGGTCCAAGAGGTCTTTTCAGTGTTCTCCTTGTAGCTGCGGCAGGTAGCTGTTAATTAGCACACTCCAGTGAACATTATCTCCCTGCATGTCATGACCATAACAATGTCAATTTGTTGCGTGGATGACACTAAGTCTGAGTATTAGGAGCAACAGGCTTCTTCTGGACATCAACATTTTATGGCATTTAGCTGTTCTGAAGTGTTAAATTGATCATTTTCTGTGGGCAGATTAAACTAACACTTTTCTCACACTCAAAAAAGACGCACAGCGGCGACGTTTGGCTTGACCCCTCGCAGCATTTTGAGAAGAAACAGAGGACACTCGGAAAAGGTGATGGCAGAGGTCTCGTTCTTCTACTTTAAAGAAGTAGAAGAACGTCCTCAGGAAAGGGGAAAAAGAAAAGAAGGTTTGTCCTTTTGTTGCCTGCCATTGATTCGGCCAGTGTGAAAAAGCACAACCGTGTAAAATCGGTGTTGAAGTCGGGGGAGGATCCCAGCAGCGGCTCGTTTTTTTTTTCTTTTTCTATTGCTTCAAACTAAAGGAGATCCATTGTCTCCGTTGTGTCCCCAACACCCACAGTGTGGTCTGTCCCCTATTCATGGGGGCAAAGTGAAGCAGGGAAAGGTATGTGGCTATGAAGTTGAAGACGTGAAATGAAATATCCCTCTGAGAAACAATGAAAGAGGGCTTCTGTTTGTTCTGAACTTTTTCTTAAGTATAAGTCCAACAGACAACAGGGTTCTCTGTTCCTGAGTCCTAAATAGATGAATCATGTTCGGGATTTATGATTATTTAAAAGCAAAATCTCATCTTATGCGTGCGTATTGACGTAACTGGAGGCCAGAGCGGCCAGTTTAGAGCTGTAAATTACGCTCTCTTGGTTCCTTAAGCTAGGCGGCAGGTCTATCTAATCCAGACCATGGCTGAGCACAGCTTCCTGTCTTGCATGTGCTTGTGCTCCTGCAGTCCAAAGATAGCGCTCAAGCCTCACCCCTGGGACTAATGAAGATGAGAAGCAAGTCAGGAAAAGGGAAGTGGAGAGAACGGTTGCCATCTTTGAACTGTTTACATTTCCGCACCAGTAACGTCCTGGTCCACCAAGCTGATAATCGAGCGTGTTATCCGGCAAACATTTGCATAGCATGTAAAGTAGTTTAATAGTAGTATGCAACAGGAAATGCAACAGGAAAATCTGCTCCCACAGCATAATGCTTCGTTGTAGGGTTGGTGTGTTCAAGGTAAAGTCCTGTGCTAGTTTTCTGTCACACACGGCGTTTTGCATGAAGGCACACCTGACCAGACACATTGTTTCCTCTGCTTGACTTGTTCCAGACTTCAACCACAATTTCTTAAGGCATTTCCAGTGGTACCATAATCTTTCTGAGTTTAGGTGAGGAATTGAACACTTGGAATATTCACACAGTGTCAGTAAAAAAAAAAAAGAAAAGTGATTTGCTCTGATTTAATTACATTGGTGGTGAAGTTGCATCAGTATGCACGGTAAGAGCTAATTCTGTCCAATTCCATTAGAATCACCAAGTCTGTGTGAGATATTTCTGGAGGGCAGTTAATTCACACTGAGGCGAATCCATTGCTGCAGAACGATGATATCAAGCTTATTCAGTCCTTTCGCCACAGCCAGGCAGAACTTAATCTGACACTTGTTAACGGTGCTACACACACACTTCTCTCTCTCCTCAGGGTGTCTTGCAGCACTGAACGTACAGATCACCTTCAGAAGAAAGCTCAGCACAAGGGAAACTTTTCGCGTCGTTGTGTGTTTATTTATTTTTTTGTTCTCTCTCTGAATTACTCACCATATCCGCATGTGGGTCCTGGTAGGAGCCGTGTTTGCAGCACTGGGGATCTTTACGGTAAATAATGGAAAGCAGCAAGACGACAACGAAAAAGAACACCAGAGAAGAAACTGTTTCGAAAGAGAAAAAGGGAAATAGTTCATTAGTAATTACTGCTTGTTTATGAGAACACATTGTGGTGTAATGGTTCACATTCTCACAAGGACGAATCAATATTCAAAACCTTCACTTTAGACAGAGGTGCAACTTACAATCTGCAATTAATTGGATTTTCTCTAATCAGAGACTAATCGGCAGATCAGTTGCTTATATTTTTTGTTTCATTAAATGCTTCAGAACTAAAACATTACTTTCCTGAAACTTAAATGTTACTCTCTGGAACTTACAAGGTATTTTCTGAAACTTTCCTGGAAGTTGCAGGTACTCTTGTTGGCTCACCTGTGACTCTCCAGAACGATGTGGCACTGAAAGTATCATGGAATCTAATAATTGCTTTTTATGAAAACTATTTGCTCCTTTTTTCAGAACTCAATAAGAACATTTACCTTACCAGTTTACTAGTTTACTACTTGCACTTACTAGTCACTTTCCACGAATGCACCTGCTGCTTTCAGACCTTAGCAATTACTTTCAGGAAAATGTCTTCTAAAGTCCAGCAAAGTATCAGAATAAGAATGAGAAAAAAATCCCTTAAAGATAATTCCCCTTACACTTCCCCTCTAGTTTGTTTTGGAAAGAGATTTGTTATGTTTGAGTATTAGACAGGACATGATGCGATTTGAATAATGTAGCAACACCCTCGTTTAATTTAAAACTACTATTTACTGTCAAAAAACATGCAGAACATTTATGTTTCACTCAAATAAAACCAAAAACTGATGTCAGCCCAAAAATCTTTTTTGACTGGTGCATCTCTGCTCAGCTGTTCAACAATTATCGATTAAAAAAAAAATAGACACAAAATCACATGACAACGTGTGATAGCAAGTTGGATTTAAATAACATAATCTCTTTGGCAGCAGCTGAAATACATAACTGATCTTGATGCTGCATATAAAGCAACATCGGGATGTTTTCTTCTCCTTGTAAGTTGTTTGACGAAGTTATGAAAAGCAAATATTGAACAGGATTGGCGTTTAATGATCTACTTACAGGAGGCAACGAGCACCGTGAGCTGATCCGAGGTCAGCTGTGAGGTGGGAATGGTCGGGCTCGCAGATGTGGACATCTCCTCTGCTTGGAAATTGAAAGTTTCTTCCATAAATCTTCCCGAGCTCCCCAGCCTCAGTGCAAATGCTCTCATCTTACACCTCAGGAAGAAGAAAAAAAAAAGAGAGAGCGAGAGAGGAACTCCAGTTTAGCGGCTCCTCTTCACGACTGCCATCTCCGCGGGGGGACACATGCGCTCTGGAAGTCAGGATCCCAAACTCTCCTCCTCTCCTTCCTTGTAAACACGCTGCAGCTAAGGACGCGTAAAATGCGCACTGACCGACGCCCTCCAGCAGGCTGCGTGGCAGCAAACGAGGCTGCCTTCACGCACTGACACAACACACTTATGATGCAGGGATTGTTTGGGAGCGGTTTGTTTCAGTTGGTGTCTGTGTGCACATGAGATTGCAGAGAGAGCGGCTTGTAAACACAGAGAGTTACTGAGCTGCTTCCTCCGCCGGTTTAATTAATGGCATCCAGACTATCGCAGGGAAACACACGACGTGCCTGAGGCTGAGTCCCGTTACCCTGGAGACGGTGGGTGTCCCATCCTGAGGGGATTTCTATGCAGACAAAGAACAAAAAAAATGTAGCATTGGTATTCATGAGTGGATTTCTATATAATCGGACAACTTGTATTATATATTTAAAAAACGTGAATTAAGGAAAGATTTTATATTGTGGCAAACCTTTGCAGAGCCAGTGAATATGAGATCTAGCCTCCCATAAAGGAAAGGCAATAATTACATATTTGTCATGAAATCCATTAACTGTGGATTTGATCTGCTGACAGATCAACAAATTAAAGGTTATGGAAGAAGTGGTGTGTGTTTACATTCTACTGAATAGATATCACTAATTATTTAGTATGTGCAGTGCCTTGAAAAAATTGCTTACCTTGACTTTGAATCACACTACTTAATAAAATAATTATAATGATTTTGAACTAGCAGGTAAAATACACTGTTTTCAAAGTTGCTACAGGAAAAAAAACTGTAGGACTAAAATATTGTAAGTACCTTTTACACTGACACCCAAAAATAAAATCCAGAACAAACAATAGTCATCAGGTATGACTTTATTTGTAAAAGATCCACAGCTTTGTCTAATCTGTTGATAGGACAATTTTATAAGCACTGCTTTAAAAGGTGTTGGCCCTTTACAAATGTCTTCCTTTTTGTTGCAGTTGTTTCAGATCATCAAGTTTTATTTTAAAAATGAATTAAAAATTAATGCGTTGCACTTCTGGCTTCAGCCCGATTGAGGTAGGACCTGAAGGGGTCTATGGATGTTGCATAAGGGGTCTGCAACATGCAGTTCCAGAGCCTCAAGTACCTCTTTGGTTCTGTGTCTCATTTAATAATTTAAACAATAAAACATTTCCCTCATTTTTTACTTTCTACTTTTGTTTTGTGAACAGATTATAAAAAAAGAAACGCTGGCTCATCCCTTATAAGTTTGGTCCCCTGAACACCGGCTGTATGTTTTCAAGTGAAATTGTAAAAATGAATATCTAGATAATAATATTTAACTTGAAATACTTTTGTTGTAATAAAACTTTAACTATAACAAGTTAAAAACGTGATTACAAACAATTGATTGCCAGGAACAGATGTACAGTGCCATTGTGTCTTAAATTTATTTGTCCAACTTTTTTTAATCGCCCCACTTGTCTCCCTCCAAGTTTCATTTAAAAGTTGGCAACTCTACTTATCTGTATATTTTTGGAGAAAGACTGAGAGAACATGCTGTATAGTTTAAGTTTAGACAGGAGGAAAGCAGTCCCCTAAGAGGTACACAGAAACATAACCAAACCCAATCCAGTTATTTAATATCAATGCAGCTCTGAGAGTGAAGAATCCTTTGAGAAGCAGAAGAGCCGATTCTTGCTCGTGAGCCGAGCCAAATCAGTCGAATCCCTAAAACGAACCGGAAATCTCACCCTGAGCACAGAGCGACCCCGCGTGGACGCTCTGCTCAGAACGTGCGGTGCTGGGAAAATGGTGGCCAGCGTGCGAGTCCAAAAGCTGCTTCGACGGTATAAACTAGTGATTTCCGCTGCTTTGATGATCCTCCTGGTCCAGGGACTTGTGGTTTGGAGTCTTAGGAGCTTGGAAGAAGGCCCACCAGAGGTGAGAAACAGTCCCGCTGACTATTTTACAGACACGGCTCAGATTTTGTTTGGATTAGCCGTTGGCGTTTAGCTCATCGCACTGTGAGTTATTATACTGTAACGGTAGCTTATGTTAGCTCTCAGTAGAAACATGTTACTATTGCTGGATCAGCCTTGCCTCTGTTGTCATTTATCACAAACGCTCAAGAGAAATAGGAGAGAGCAGAGTGCTCTTCTTGTTTTAACTGCACATTTTTGGTTCTCACTGTGGAAAGCTGAATGAAAACGAAGTTGTTTCAGAAGCAACAGTGGGCTGTGTGCTGCTTGTTGTCATGCTGTTTCATCCGGCTCTTTCAAGTAGAGAAAATGGGAAGCAAAGACAGGAAACAGAAAAAAACATCTAATAGGGAAGTCGGTTATTAAGTAATTGAGTTAGTCTGCGTAAGTCTGAGTACTCAATTAAGACCCTTCATAGGAAGCAAACTATCAGTCTGAGGCTCTGTTTATGGCCAGAGTTCATGTCCAGGCAGGGAAAACATGGAATATTGATTACAGTATTTTACAGGTTTGAAAAATTCTGGAAAAAGAAACACCTAAAATCGAAACACAATTTTAAATCCACACTCTATTCCCTGACAATTTGTCTAAATTTAATTGAGTTTGAAGATGCTTGAATTTCATTCTGGAATTAATAAATGTTATATTAGTCAAGGTTGTTCAAAGAGTTCTTGTAGATGCTGGTGACTTTGGGCTGGAAGTATGTCCTGTAGCAATCTGTGTTACACAGGCTCTGATGAAACTTCTGACTGAAGACACACGGTTATTGTTGTAACTTTTTTCTTTTTTAAATATAAACTTGT
The DNA here is from genome assembly GCF_001444195.1 of Xiphophorus couchianus. Classification (NCBI taxonomy): domain Eukaryota; kingdom Metazoa; phylum Chordata; class Actinopteri; order Cyprinodontiformes; family Poeciliidae; genus Xiphophorus; species Xiphophorus couchianus. Next base: position 16,087,497 of record NC_040243.1, on the reverse strand, counting down.
TCTTGGCACCATCATCTCCTAGTTCTCCACAGTGGTACCCAGAACAGAACCAGCCTTTCTTTATCAGGTTGTTTAGAGTTTGGTTCTGATGCCGTTACCCCAACAGATGATTGCACTGTCAGCAAAAGACTTATAGAAGATCTGCAGCACACCTTGAAGGATCTTAGCTTCCTCAAGAATCAAAGTCTGCTCTATCCTTTCTTATAGACGACTTCACTGTTGCGTCTCCAGTCCAGTCTGTTGTCCAGATGAACACTGATGTGTCTGTATTCCTCATCCACCTCCACCTCTTCCCTCATAATGGAAATAGAGCTTGTTTTAACCCAGTTTCTCATAAAATCTACAATCACCTCCTTTGTTTTGTTTACATTTGAGATGAGATGATTGTTTTCACACCACAAGGTGATCCACCAGCTCTCTCAACTCAGCTTCTGGACCATCAATGATACACCCCAGTCTCATCTGAGTATTTCTGTAGATGACAGAAGTCTGACTTGTGCTGGCAGTCTGAAGTGTACAGAGTGAAAAGTAATGGTGAGAGTACAGCACCCTGTGGTGCTCCTGCGCTGCTGACCACCTGGTTAGACACAGTCCTTCAGTCTCAAGCTATAAATTCACCTTTCTACATATCATTTTAAAGTGGTCTGAAAATGAATTAATAACCCTGGAGCTGTGAGCCTGGAAGTTCATATAACTCCTAGAATACCCAGAGTGCTTTGTAGTTTAGTTTTTACATCCCTTTTCATCAGAATCTGCTGCTTTATTTGTTTATAAAGAACATGACCTGAATACGAGCTGAAGTTGAAAAGTGGCTCAAGTCTGCTCAGGTTGTGCTTGTCCAACCCCCCCCCCAAAAAAAGACCAAAACCTGGAGTGGCTTCACCACGTTGAAACCTGAGGATGTGATGGCCTGAAAAGTGTGGAAGGTGCATTATTTCCCCCCAGTGTGGAGGGTAGATTTGTGGGCGGAGCTTTGAGGGTTTGCAGGGTTGCGTGACCTTTGCCTCAGATAAAGGTAGACAACCGACTTCCCAGGTCTTCAGAGGAGATTAGTGCTGCAGATCATTTCTGTTTAAACCCCTAAGCTCATCAGAGAGCTCAAGGCTCAATTGGCCGTAGCCTTGGCTCCTCTCCATTTAGTCAGGATAAAATCTAGCATCTTAAACAATGAAACGCCTCCATTTGAATGTCAAACGACTCGTCGTTTGTTTTATTGACTAAAAGGAAGGGTAAATCAGTTTTCCATAACCCCCTGTAAGCCCTAGCTGGAGGCAGAGAGCGCTCTCCTTAGTGCGGAGGTCAGCCGTATATTCCACTGTGTTGGCAGACAGCTATGCAGATGTCAGCACCAAGTCTGTGTGCGCCGAACGCTGAAAGACCATCAGCCCTGAGCGAACACACTCAGTCACATGCATTTCATTAAACCCCTTTGTTGCTCGAGAGAGAAGGGACAGACGAAAACCACAGAGTCTTCCTCCTCCTCCTCCTCATCTTCATCCCCCCCTCCTCCGTTGTCGAGTCCCGCTCCAGCAGATGGTGACACTGATTCGTTCTCGCTCCACTTTTAATTGGGAAATAAAGTCTCTGCCTCGCCTGCTTCTCCTTCCATGTGTTTTTTTTGTTTTTTTTCCCGAAACAATGACTTTTTTTTCTTTTAAAAAAAAATTAAAAGCCATGAAAGCCAGTTGATAAGAATAATTGAAACTTCAGCCAGTGGGTCATGCGTGCTGTATGTACGAGATTTTCTCTCGTGGCTGAAAAAATAAAAGAAGAAACTTTTGCAAAAATGAAATCCAGACAAGGGTCATTATGAGCTGCTTCTAAAAGCAGAAATCATGGTTGTAGCAAATTGTCAACGTTTTGCTGCAATTTGCACTTGGAAATGAATCATAATTAAATTTTTGCTGTAAATGAAGAATGCTGAATATGCTAAGCCACCATTCTAAGCAATAATTTTCCCAGATTTTGTCACGTTGAAACTGCAAATTTCTATTTATTTTATTGACATTGAAGAAAAACGGCTGTACCTCCACCCCTTTACTCGGTTATCTGTCTAAAGTTACCTAATTAGTGAACAGAATCCACCTGTGTCTAATCACTGATATATTATTCGCTGATATATTGGTTTATTGGTTGAAATTAAATCAGGCAAGCCATACTTTTCTGATTTTTCTTGACAGAAAATGGAAGCGATGTATCATTTTCGCTTCTCTGTCACATAAAATCCCAATAGAAGTATTGAAGTTTGTTGCAGTAATGTGACGAAATGTTGAAAAGTTCAGAATGTATGAATAAAACCTGTTGCAAAAAGTCAATTAATACCATGATAAATTAAGACGACTAAAACTGACTATTTTATTTGTTGGTTTGGTTATATATTTTGAATATTTAATTAAAAAAGTCCAGTGTTAAACACTTGATCTTTGAGAGGGCGTATTTGCATTATATTGGTTGGAAATAGTCTCGCAAAACAACACTATTACCATTTACTACAGTAACTTCTGAAAATGTATCATAACGGTACGATGAATAAAACTTTCAAACTGAGTGTTTCACATCATTCCTGAGAGAAACTGCACAAACTCGTCTTTATATAAAACAGTTGAGGTATGTTCTGAATGTTTGGATCCGTCCTGCAACACCTCACTGATGATCCAGTGGCCGCTGTCGGCCGGCACCAGCTGACCGTCCTGCATTGGCTGGCAGCTACTTTCCTGTTGGCCGGGGATCATCTGGCCCCCGATCCGACCACAGAGCCGCCGGCCTGCCTCCGTTTCCCAGCATCCCCCCTGCAGTCTGCATGCCAGCGGTGGGAGGCGAGCGATCCTTCGTTCTGCCATATTGGTTTGAAGCGTCTGAAAGCTTTCTGCCTACTCACTACTTTTTTTTTTTTTTTTTCATGTGCATATTTTTAAAAAGCCGCTGCAGTGTGCCAACACTGTGACGCTGAGTTCTTCTTTCTTGTCCTTTCAAAGGATTTTGTTAAAGTGTACGCTTTGTGCTCCTGATTCGTTTTATTTCTACTTTAAGTCTTGCACAGTAGAGTGGAAAATTAACCTCAGTCCAAGTCCTAATTGGTTCCCCTCATTGGTTCCAACATGCAGCAACTCTCATTATGGCGCATTAGCAGTTTATGTCTGAGTAAAACACACAGCTCCTTCGTTCCAGTCACTGCAGTACCAAAATAATCCACACACAAACACACACACCCCATCTGTTTGGATTTTAATGTTGCACACACCTGACCCAAATTTCACAAGTGTGGAATTTGCCTGCCAAAAAGAGGCAAGTGGGTTTTGTTGGTTTGCGTGGTGAATCACTGGATTGTTTGTGACTCTCCACAAAAACACGGAGGCGCTGCTAAAAATAACTCAGATGAGAGAACTGGGAAGAAAGCCCCCCCAAAAAATAAGAACCAAGTAAACACATCGTCGCCTCTAGGGCTTTTTGCTGATGCCTCAGTGGCCATCTTTGTTTACCTTATGTCAGAGTATGAATCAGCATCTGTAACAGGATTACAAATGTCTTTTCTTTTTTTTTTCTTTTCTGGTCTCATTTTTCAGGGAAAAACAAGACGGTCCAAGCTGCCCGACCCCAACAGCCAGGACTCCAAGAGAGACAAAGCAAATTCTTTGTCTGGGCAGAACAGGGGCAGATGGAGCACCAGGTTTGAGAGGCAGAGGGGAACGGCAACCCTCCCGCAGAGGAAAGGCGGCAACCGGCGAGCCGCGAAGCCCGGCGTCAGACAGAAGACCCCCCAGGAGAGGGGGATGGCGGCGGCCGGGCTGGACGGCGCAGTCTCTCATGATCTGTCAAGCAGCCGCCGCAACTTCAGCCTGGACGGAGCGGCAAAGATGCAAGCCACTGGGATCCCCGGGGAGCCCGGGAGCGTGGACGGCGCGCACCAGGCACCCAACGGTGACTTCATGCCGAAATGTGACATCGTGGGCAAGGACGCACTGTCGGCTCTGCACCGCGCCAGGTCACAGCAGTGCCGGCAGGAGATCGCCAACATTGTGTGCCAACATCAGGCGGGGCAGCTCATGCCGGAAGCGCTGCCCCAGTTCTGCCCTCAACTCGGTGAGCTCCAAGCTGCGCTCACAGGACTTTACTTTATGGCTGCAACTATCGAGTATTTTAGTTATCAGTGAATTGATCGATTAATCGAAACTGACACAATGTGCAGATTTTTCATTGTAAACAATTCCCTTACTTTTTAGGTTTGCATTCTTTGACCGTAAGCTTGATCTTTTGTAGTAAAGGATTCATGTGGAGCTAAAAAATACTTTGAACATCAACATGTAAAGAGATCAGGCATTTCGGCTGGACCAGGCATCAATATAGCGTAAGGCTGATCTGTTGACAATTTTTTGGACCAACTGATTAATAATTGAATAGCAAAAACTGCTTAAAAGGAGATTTTTTTTTTTTTTTACAGAATTTGAACAAGGTGAAGCTGAAACTGTCACTTTATGTGTTTTAGGTTGAACATATTTACCGACAAAGTTTTTTGTTTTTCCTTAAATGCAAAATGTATTTCTGTTTTGTTCAATTTTGATCTGATTACAGTTCTGAGGGTTTTGTTCTTTCAGCCATTGTCGTCTTTTTTGAGTCTGCATACTTCAATTTACGATTAATCGATTACTGAATTAGTTGACAGGTATGTCAATAATCAATTCACCATGATTAATCTGATGAATCATTTCAGTCCTACTTTACTTTTAGATTGTTTACAGTGTATGATCATCATTTTCTAACCTGCATCTGGATTCTGTGGCCAGGTGTGTCTCAGCCGGTCGAGGCTGCAGGCGACGTGGAGCTCAGCTTGTCCAAGGTGGAGAACCCGGTCAGGGTGGCGTTCGTGCTGATGGTCCACGGCCGATCCGTACGGCAGCTCAGGCGTCTCATCAAGGCCATATACCACAGAGATCATTACTACTACATCCATGTAGACAAGGTACAGCCAGTAGATGAACCACCACACTGTTCTATGTAGGTCAGGGGTGTATAAAGTGCGGCCCGGGGGCCGTTTGTGGCCCTCTGAAGGATTTTGTGCAACCTGTTGCGGCCCAAGGCCTTTTCTCTGGGTCTCGCTAACATCTTTGTTTCAGAGCTCCTAATTAGTGCTGATTGGAAATGGAGGCAGCTGGCCAGTGTCTCCAGAACAAATTGAGATCCAGCTTGAGATCCACCACCGTCTCTCACTCACCTTGCCCGTTCTCTCTCTCTTCTCCCTCTCCTTGCCCCCTTTTCTCCAGCCATTCATGATTTTTGTTAGATCTAATCTTAAGTTATCCCTTGTGTTGCTTCCCTTTATTTGTTATGGTTCTAGAGCCAGACCATAACAAATTGGGGGCTTGTCTGGGATTTGAACCCGGGACCTCCTGACCACAAAGCTGGTGTGAAACCAATCTGGCCTGTTAGAACAGCAAAAATAATTACAAATTTATTAACCAGACTTCTGCGTTAATCTTAACCCAGAAAATCAAGAAACAGTGTGTCGGTTTATTATTAACAGTTAAAAACTTTCAGATTGCAATGATTAACAGATCCTTCTTGTACAAAAGTATGTTTTGTTTGATTAAACGTAGTCTTGCATATTTAGTTTATTATTGAGCAGATACAATAAAAAAGTCTCAAGAAATGTATTTGTAGACTTCAAAAGAGAAAAAAAAAGATTTTTTTTGTTCATATTAACAATTTTGTCCCTCAAGGCAACAAGTTTGCACGCACCTGAATTAGGTCCTACTTCCTGGTTACATTAACACCGTTAGGATTGTTTTTCTTACTGTGAGCTTAAAATGACCAGCTCTCCCTCTGTCCCAGAGATTGCCTTTACCCTGCTCTCCTCTCGCTGCAGTAAAACAGGGATGTCACGGTTATTCTTCAGGAATCTGTCTTCTGCTAGCAAACTTGCTGTTGTGTAAGAAAGGAAAGCAGATGGCGAATCTGTTGAGCAGAGAGCAGGTTAGGTTCCTGAAAGCAGGACTCCTGTTGTAGCCAGACACCTGGTCACTTCCTCTGTTCTGCTGCCAACAGACGGCGGCCGGTTTTCACAGAGAGAGACCGTTTGTCTCTGTGAAAACTCCTGCTTGAGCTGAACAGTTGGGGTTATATGTGAGTCTCCAGCTCTGTGCTTCATCACCCAGCCTCTAACTCTACAGCTGAAGGCTGAGTTTAGGCTGTTCCTTTTGCCTTTTTCTTTCATTTGACCTTATTTCTAAACACCAGGCGGGAAGCTGCTTAATCTTGTCAAATCCCGTTAAAGTTCTTGCCCACTTCTGCTGACCTCGATCGGTTTCTCAGAGCAGATTCATTACACACCATTTGTTCTTCTCTTAACAAAATTGGACTTTATGTCCCTGGACAATCTATTTTAAGGCGTCTGTTTCCCTTGAACTGCCCATTTATCGCTCCACATTCTTGAGTAACCTTTTTTAAACAAGCTGTTTATAACAAATCTAATTGATCTCCAAGGAATAAATAAGAGCTTTTATTTCCTCCTATTTGGAGTCCACAATTTTAGCTTGTCAAAGCACGCTCTCTCATAAGTTCAACATTTCCTTTTAGATGATAAACAACCGTTTTCGTTTCCTTTTTGTCATTATTTTGATGAGTCACAGTAGAAACCAGCATTCAGCGTTTGGGTTTTTATTTTTTTATTTTGTGTGATGAAACGCTTTGAAGCTGAGCCAGCGTTTTCGGATCTGCTCCGTTTCCTGCAGCGGTCCGGCTACATGCATCGGGAGGTGCTGCAGATAGCCGAGCAGTACCCCAACGTGCGCGCCACTCCCTGGCGGATGGTCACCATCTGGGGAGGGGCCAGTCTCCTGAAAGCCTACCTGCGAAGCATGCAGGACCTGCTCGCCATGCAGGAGTGGAAATGGGACTATTTCATCAACCTCAGCGCCACAGACTTCCCGACCAGGTTAGCTACATGAGCAGAAACGGAGCAAAATAATGTTGAATAAAGTGATGGATGTTTGTAGAAAGAGGCTGTATTGAAAGGTTGAAAATGGTGTCTCTCATAGTATTGTAGTTTTCAAAACACAAATAATATGGCCAAACTGCTTTTATTTAAAACTGAAAAGTAGCAATAATTTTTCCAAACATAATATGTTGTTTATTACAATTATGATGCTTTTTAGTACACTGTTTCCTTCCACTAAACTTTCTATGAATATACTTGGATAAATCTGTGAGTAGCCAACTTCTATAGCACTGACCTTTTGTAGCATGCCTAATTGTAGATAGGTCTGGCACAAAAACAAACTTTTATTTTAGCAATTTTTAAAAACACCTGTATCTATAAATAGCTAATGCCCAGTTCTGCAGTAATTACTTCATTTTAAGGGTTTCTTCCTGTTTTGGTCTCTAACTGACCCCGGCAGCTTTAGAAAGTGGCAGCCGTAGCATTTCTCCTGATGGAAACATTAATCTGTTTTGCAACGTTGTGGTTAATAAACCGTTCTGGTCACTTAGTCACAGAGCCGATGGTAAACGGTCTCCAGCTGGGTTTTTGGGGGCAGCCAACTGAGTCCCAATCAAAGTAGTTGATTGTCCACCTGGATTGTCCCCAGAGAGGTTCACTTCCTGGTCCTAAATCTTTTCTAAAGTAGTTTATTACTCAAGCTCCTTTATATTCAACAAAATCTCCTATCTGCTGTTTTTTTTCTGTCTTTTCCTCTCGCCATATCGAATTCATGTAGGACCAACGATGAACTGGTGATGTTTCTGTCGATGCACCGAGACAAGAACTTCCTCAAGTCGCATGGGAGAGAGAATGCAAGGTGAGCGCGCTCATCTTAAAGGTAGACCCCTTACCAGAACTCCCAACAATGCTTTGGTATGCGCTCTTTCTTCCAGGTTCATCAAGAAGCAGGGCCTCGACCGGCTTTTCCACGAGTGCGACAACCACATGTGGCGTCTCGGTGAGCGCAGCATCCCAGAAGGCCTGGAGGTCTCCGGCGGCTCCGACTGGTTCGCTCTGACCCGCCGCTTCGTGGACTACGTGGTCGGCTCCCGCGACCAGCTGGTGTTGGGCCTGAAGCAGTTCTACACCTACGCTCTGCTGCCCGCCGAGGTAAGAGAGCCGTCTGCAGTGTTTGTGTCTGCCCTGGCCGAGGCTCAGAGTGAGGAAAGAGCCCGTCTCAGGCTCCACATCCCTGCCAAGTCAGAGCAGCCTAGCGGCAGAGATAATGGAGGACTGTAAGCTGCGCAGCACAGCGTGCAGCAGCGGCGCCGCATGAGAGGAACTACTGTACAGCTGTGACCTTCTGTAATCCAGACCTCGTGTTTGGAGCCAGTTCATCCAGCCTTTCTGTTTGACTCATATTTATCTCTCCGTCCCTCTCTTTTTTATTTCTTCTATAGTTTGTTGATCTTTCTGTGTCTTTTTTCTTAATTTTTTCTTTGTCATTTTCTTTTTGTCTCTTTCTTTCTGTCTCTCTTTTTCTGTTTTTTGTCTTTCTCTTCTCTTCCTTGTTTTCTCTTTTTTCTGTGTTTCTGTCTCTTTTCCTTTGTCTTTTTTCTTTCTGTCTGGTCTTCCTTTCTTTCTCTCTTTCACTCAAGGAGAAAAAAATGGTTGTTGAATTTTTCTTTGGAATTTAATTGAGCAGAAAATATAAGATTAACAATGAACAAAATTCTGAATGTGTAAAGCTTTTCCAGGGTATAATTAAAAGCAAGAGTGATGTTAGAAAAAAAAAAATTTAAATGAATGAACTGGATGTTTTTCAAAATCTCTGTGATTATAAAGGTATTCTGAACTTTCCTTTATGAATGTGTTGATTTGAGTTGACTGTTTATATGGATCACTAATGTTGAATAAATGAGTTTTTAAAAGTCTGTCTCCCTCTCTTTCTCTCTCTCTCTCTCAGTCGTTTTTCCACACAGTGCTTGGTAACAGTCACATGTGTGACACCCTGGTGGACAACAACCTGCGTGTCACCAACTGGAACCGTAAGCTGGGCTGTAAATGCCAGTACAAGCACATCGTGGACTGGTGCGGCTGCTCCCCCAACGACTTCAAACCACAAGACCTCATTCGGATTCAGGTCAGGTCACCACAAGAGGGCAGTGTCTCATTCTTCTGAGATTACACTGCCTTGCAAAAGTATTCATACTCCCTCAAAATAAAATCCTGACTGGTGTTTTATCTATTAGATTTATTACATGTGGAAAACTATTTTATTATTATTTTTTCTTTAATCTACAGCAATTGACTCGTCCGACGTTTTTCGCCCGAAAGTTTGAGTCGACGGTGAACCAGGAGGCCATAGACATCCTGGACACCCACCTGTACGGCCAGTACGCCCCGGGAACTGTCGCCATCAAGGCGTACTGGGAGAGCGTTTTCGAGCAGCTGGAGGGCGTCGGCTCCCTCAGTGACGTGGCGCTCACAGCTTACACCTCTTTCTTTCGCCTGACCCTGAAGGGCCTGATGACCTCTCAGAGCCAGACAGAAGCCTGCAGGTTCATTTTCTGTTTCCTCTTTGAATATTATCTGACTGGTAACAGAATGTTGTTACAAGGAACTTCTTCTTCTGAAGGTTTGAACCAGTAGGTGACCCTCTCTCCGTCCATTTGTACTTCTACGATGACCGTTTCCAAGGCTACCTGGTTCGCCAGGATGTGCGCGGCGTGGAGTCGAAGCGCAGGGAGACGCTGGAGCTGTGGGCCATGCCTCAAGCGACGCTCGTCTTCGAGACGAACCTCAAAGAGTTCGAGAGGCTCAAGAATCTGGAGGTTTTCATGGCAACATTTTAAACATCGACGACCCCTAAACCAAAATGTTTTCTAAAAAAAACCCAGATTCCAGAAAATGCTAATTTAACTGACGTGTTTTTCTCGGGAACAGATCGGGACAGACTGGGATCCCAAAGAAAGGATCTTCCGTAACTTCGGCGGCGTCATCGGCCCGATAGACGAGCCGCTGGCGGTCCAGAAGTGGGCCCGCGGGCCCAACCTCACGGCCACCATCGTCTGGATCGACCCGGCGCAGGTGGTGGCAGCGTCCTATGACATCACAGTAGAGATGGACGCAGAGTACACGCAGTACAAACCGCCTCTACAGCACCCCCTACGGCCCGGCGCCTGGACCGTGCGGGTGTTGAAACAGTGGAAGCGTGTAGCGGAGGTTCGATTCCTCGTGATGCCGCTGACTTTTAATAATAAAGAGCCACTGCGCAGAGGTACGTTTACTCTGTTATAATAACTCTAACAAAACTCAATGAAGTGTTGAGAAAAAGTTGAAGGGCTATGAATTATTTTCTAAAACATGTTATATTCCAGATTCGTATGCTTGCTTGAAATCCTTCAATCAGGTGTTTTCAAGGTTTGGAAAGTAATTGATTTCTGTATAAAGTCCTTGAAAGTGCTTGTTATTCAAACTGAGCAGTTTTGTAATAGAGTGCAATCTTGATTAAAAGCCAAAATTTGGAAAATTTTATTCACAGTTGAAACCAGATCTTTTCATACAGCTAATAAAAAGACTTTCATTGTCTGAATGTTTAATCAGACCAAGCATTTATTGTTTTAGGTTTGCTAGAACTGCCAAATTTATTTCTTTGATAAAAGGAAAGAAATGTTTGTTTTTTTATTGGGTTTTTTTGTATAAAATGTTTTAAATTTGAGTAGGAAGGTCATTTACTTGCAATGAATATTTACTATTTCTAATGACTCAATGACTTATTATTTGTCTTCTGTTTTGTATGTTCAAAATGATCAAAACTGTGGTGTCTTTTTTTCTTTTCTTTTTTTTAATGAATGTTTTGTGCTCAAGCTAAGGTATGCAGGAGACATTTCAAAACATAAAATGTTGCTACATTTTAGATTACCTTTTCTGTGCTGCAGAATGTAGAAAACAAGATTAACAGCACTAATAAATGACATCTTACAATAGTAAATTAAAACCATTTCTTTCAGTTGATTTGTATTGTGTTTGTCTGCAAAGTGCGGTGCTGGAGAAATTTGAAAAGTGCTTGAATTTTACTGGGGGAAAGTGTATGATCCCTCTATGTGTAATCCATAAATATTCTGAGAAAATGGTGATTTTTACAGACTAATTCTTGTTTTTTATATATTTACTTTTTTCTGTTCCAGAGGAGGACAGCTGGCTGCATTCGGGCCCTCCTGGTAACCTGTATCTGGACCAGAGCTTCCAGCAGCTGAACTCCGTGCTGAAGCTGCCTCCTCAGGAGCCCGCCATGCAGGCGGCCCGGCGAGCCGCTCAGCTGGTGGGCCGGCCCCTGGACGCCTGGGTGGACAGCCTGGTGGGGGCGTTCTGGGTGATAGGTGACCTCTGTTCCACCAAGACCTCCTCCTGCCCGGCCGTGGGGCTGTGCACCAAGACTACCTGGAGCTCCCTCTCCCCTGATCCAAAGTCCGAACTGGGCCCAGTCAAAAGCGACGGGCGGATCAGGTAGCGCGAGTAGAAACACTGAACACACAAAACACTGCTGGAAAGCCTGAATGAACCCGATATCTGCACACACACTCCGAGGAGCTGCTGCTGCCACAGGCAGAAACGACGGGAGGACTGCAGAAAATTTGCACATTGCCTGCAAAAAAAAAGACAAACATATCATGTTTTGCTGAACGGGTACATGAAACCCCACATGTTTCGGTATGATTTTAGCTGCCGCACACATTTCCAGCCACACAACTGTCTCAGTGGAAATGCAAGGGTCCTCGTTCGGTTGTCCCCTTCAAGCAGCTGTTTCCCTTCATTTCAAAGGAGAGTAGAACCTCTGGATCTTAATAATGTGCTTATTTTGAAGCATAGGAGAGATGCATGAAGTGCACTTTACTGCAGGATATTGTCGTTGGTTACGGCGGGAGGGGTCGAGGGCGGGACGTTTTAATACGTCTGTGCAGGGTCACATATTTTTTTGCAACAACTCATCACTAAATACAAGGACATGTTGGAGAAAATAGCTGTAATGTTTCCTTTCAAAAGTATCTACACCCCTTATATTTATCTTTTACATTTTGTCAGGTTGCAAACACAAACTTTTTATAGGAAACTAACATGAAATAGTTTACAGTTGTGTTGCGTGCAGCCTCTTTAACTTTGGTACCCCTATATAAAATGCATTAATTGCTTTTGATTTTGTTTGGTGGCATCAGATTGATACAAGAAAACTTTCCTTCAACTTGATGCTTATCTAATGATTTAAACTAAAAGGCTGTAATGCAACAAAACGTGAAAAACGTTGAAGTGTGTCAATACTTTTGTGAGGCACTTTTGTTAAAAATATATATTTGTAGTATTTTTTTTTTTTTTATCTTAGTTGGTGTGTTAGTTTTAAATAGTTTTTATGTTGCAAAATTCCTCTGAGGGTTTTTGTTTGTTTTTCTTTTGGGTTTTTTTGCATTCAAATCAATCTGAAAATCTTAACCCAATCACCTGAGGTGAAAGATCAACATGAGCTGGAGTCATTTTAAGTATCAAAGATGAAACTTTATACTGAGATTTATAGCATTACTCTAAAAACTATAATGAAAATAGTTTTAAAAACCACATTTGTTATTAAGTTTTGTTATGCTGTGAGGAAGAAACAAAATGTCGTGCTACATTGTCTGCAAAATCAACGTCTCTGCATCCATCAGGGAACTTTAAAGCTCGTTTTTTCCGTTAGTTTTGAACACACTGACCTCAGTGTTAAATGTTCAGATTTTGTCTTTTTAAAGCAATCGGGCCTAAAGTTACATATTTCCACTAAAAGTGTCATTCTTTTACATTGCATGGTAGGCATTGAAACAACAGATCGTTATACCTCCTGTTTGCCTGTGCAGATGCTGTACTGTCATGCCTGTTATTTCTTACATATCTGTTTTATTTTAGTATTTTTACTCCTTAAATTTTAAACAGTCCACTGTATTTTTTTTATTATGTTTTTATTTTATTTTTTTTAACGCTAATTGTTTTCGTTTGATCAGGAAGAATCTAAGCTGCCTTTATGTGGAAAAAGGTTGACGTTTGCAGAATAGTTTGCAGAAACGAGTGTTTTTACTTTAGTTTTTTTTTGTTTGTTTTTTTGTGTTCTGAAATAATGACCGTCCAACACGCACGTTGTTTTTAAGTGACCTTGTGTAGCTTGCACAGTACAGTCGCTTCAGTGAAGCCCCGGTTTTATTGAGAGAATAAGCAGATTAATGGATCTTTGTAAATGTTATTTTTCTATCCAGTTGGAGGGAAGCTGTATGCTGTCTGTTCGTCTCTTGGCTCCCTGAGCTGTTAAAACTGCTCTCTAATTGTGTTGCATTCGACAGTCCACCTGTTCGGTGTCGCATGACGCGGCTCCTCTGGGTTTTGGGAGGTTGAGATTTCTGTCCGTGCTGTTGTGATAGTCGGGAGCAGCCCGGACGGTGACTCATCCTCGGCTCCGTCGCTCCGATCTGTAGGGAACAGGAGCCTGTCGCTGCTGTGGAGAAGATCAGACAGTCTCACTGAAAACTCAATAAATAGATGACTATATTCCAGCTTTTGTTGTTATACTTGTTTGTACCTTGAAGCATGTCTGGATTTAATCTAGTGTTTATAAAACAGCTCACTTTGAACGGGAGTTGTCTTTGCTAGGAGCAGAGTTTTGCGCACATTAAGTCCTTCTGAATCCTCAATGAATTTAAAATTATAAAACGTGAGATGCAATGTATTTTTATTGGGATTTTATGCAACAGACAAAATGCTGCCATGATGTCGCACACCCTTAAAAGGTCTTAAATGTATACATCTAAAATTCAGGCCTTAAAATATCTTAAATTCATTAAAAAGATGTATTTATACTGGCCTAAAATGCGTTAATCACAAGTCTTAAATGTTGTTTCATGATTATTTAGTCGTTAGTCTTTTTTCTTATGGGACTTTTCTGTCGCTTGCAGATGCCTTCATTGCGTTCTGTGACTTCAAGCAGTTGATGCTACCGGTGACCAGATGCTAAAATACCGTTGCTAGCTTGATTCGTAAATTTCAAATGTTTTGTTTAACTAAAGAATCTGAAAAGTGTGGCGTGCATTTCAGTTCAGCTCCCTGAGAGCATACTTTGAAAATTAACTTGGTTCTACAATTACACTTAACAGCTTTGCACATATAGAGACTGTCATTTTTGCCCGTTCCTCTTCGCAGACTAGCCAAGTGATCAATCTAACACCTGAATATTTGACCTGAACTATTCTTTTATATCTCACCAGGTTGTGTGTGTGTAGAGTTGCTGTAGGTCCTGCATTCCCCTGCCTGTTGCTTCATCCACCATCTCTGCCCCTGCTGAGAGGAAAACGTCTCTTCAGCCTTTCATGGTGTGTTTGTGGTGATCTGCTCGCTGTCACCACAGGCGATCTATGAATGAATGATTTTCCTTCATCTTCACAGTTGTGCTCTAGCTATTTTTGATGCAATCCACAGACATCACAATTTAATGTGACAAAATATGATAAAAAGTCAAGAATGAATAGTTTTGGATTATATAAAGGATGTAAACGCCCTCCAGGGTGCTGAAGCTTCCTTCCTTCATAAATACTGTAAGCAACACTTCTGAGCTTCCCCGTATAAATATTTGAAGTGTTTTCCGGTTCAAGTGCAAAGTTCAAGGCAGTTTTCCCCTCTGTGCACCGGATGTGAACCACATGGAGAAAATGGAGACCTGCGGAGGAGGAGGGCCAGGTGTTGGGGACAGCGGGCTGTAAACTCGACTTAAAAGGAGTGAAGAGTGGAAGGTCTCTGGGTTGAGTTTGCCTGTTTCTGAGCAGAGATCTGATTTGTGTGAGACAGAGACACAGGAGACAATGGACAACCTGTCTGGATCATCTGTGATTGACATGGAGGACATGAAGACACCCTATAATGAAGAGCTAACACATAAGGTAAGCTAAGGATTTTATGCTAGTTTGCTTCTACTTATTAAATTATTGGTTTATTTATAGCTAAGAGCTAATAAACCAATAATAGTATTTTCAATTTCACCCAATAGCAGGTTAACTCTTAGCCAATCAGACGCTTCATGTTCACAGATGACAGAGCGTTGGTGTCGGCAAACCGCTCAACTTTTTCTCTGCTGAGTTTTTGTTGCTTTTGTCACAATAATACGTCCAGATTTTCAAGTGATTGGTCTGGCAGGTTAAAGCTCGCTTCTATCAAACAGATTGAGGCTTTCGCTGCGGCATGCAGCTAACGGGATTAGAGGATATCTGAGATTGTAATTACTGGATGTTGAAACAAGTATTACTTTGTGGCGAGCTGAGATGGAGCTCCTGCCTCTCCGCTGATGAAATTTCAGCTTGTATTTGTTGCTTTGCCCAGTCAAAAACAACAAAAGGCGCCATACTCGGATGGCTCCGGCTTTTTTTGTTTGTTTTATATTTACTTATTTTTATTTTGCTGGCAGCTGATCCAGTTGGATCTCAGGTGATTCAAATGAAGCTTTGGGTGCTTTCTAAAAATGCTGGGGAGAAATTAGCTTCTTGAGAGAAAGAAAAATATCAAATATACAAGCTGTGAATTTTACTGTGAATTTCAAGCAAATAAAAATAGGTAATTACACATTTGTGCATATATTTTTTCCTTCTGCAAAGATTTCAGTCAGGAGAAGATTACAAAAAAACATCCAAAGCATTTTATATTTGACAGGAGGCTGCAGGAAGATGTGATATTCAGTATTCCCCGTATGACGAGAATGAGAAGTTTGACATCTTCCTTCTCAAGAAAACATTTACAAAAACTTGACACGAAAAATAGCATCGCATTTAGTGAAGTGTGGTAGTCGCAGTATCATGGTGTGAGGTTTTGTGTCACACAAATCTGGCATTTTAAAGGGGATGTTCACTGAAACTTTAACTGTAACCTGTGTAATTAGGGGCTGGTTTATGAAAATATATCTAGTTATTTATATAGGCCGTATTTCAAGACAGAAGGTGAACTTAACATCTAATTCACCGCAGCATACTTTTTTTCACCATTAGTATACATCACCAAAAATGGAAAACTCACCCTGAGAGTTATTCTTATCCGAACTGTGAGGTTTTCACAAGCTCCACAAACCATCATCCATGGATATTTTTTGTTGCTTTGCTCCCATCATCAAAATGCTAGCATGTCTGAATCAGTCTTTAATGCGGGAGCGATGAAATGGTAATACTCTGATTTCACTCGGGCCTCTGAAACCCAGCACAGCACATCCCCCTCGCTCTGACTCATCAGCCTCTCCTCTGGTTTGCATCGTTTGCTCTCCAGGTACGGGTTCGGCCTGTTACCTCCTCCTGCTGTTCGCCGTCATCAGCTGCCTGCCTCTGCATCCACTTCTCTCAGAGCGAGCCATTCAGGAAGAGAAGTCCTGCGTTTCCAAGGAGTCCAAGGACACAGAGGGTTTAAAATACACAGGCTGTAGCAGATGTTTACATGCGTGGTTGCATCTCCAGACACAAGCATCCGATTGCTTACTGTTTAGTCCAGACGTAAAGACAACACAGAAAGTTTCCCCATGCAGAACAGGATGTGGGTGCTGCCGGCATCTTTATTGGCTCGCTGGACAGTTTCAGTCTCATCTATTCATCAAGTTTAGGAAAATTTGGAGTTTTAGTAATTATCAATGACAACATTCACTCTGAGCAATCTTCCTGACTTGCACGTGGATATTTTATCCACGGTTAGATCTAAACGGCGTCAGATAAACAAAAAATATCATAAGGCCCAGACAAAGTCCTGTAAATAACGCTGCACAGATTGCATCCTGACAACAAGGCTATTCCTCCATGTCGCTGTAGACAAAGGTACGTTTTTCATTTTTAGCAATGGCAGTAGTTCAGGATGAATCATAATTTCCTACTCTCATTCAGCGGCAGCTTCTCTGTGTTACTGAGCTGCTTGCAACACAAAGCGGCTGCAGCGGCACATGAAGAAGTGAGTTTAATTTGTATTCCTGAAAACAAACAAGAACAGTAATCAGTGTTCCTGGTGCACAAAGAATACTCCTACACGTTTCCTTTCTGCACCACGAAGCGGGCAGCCGTGTTGCTCGTCGAGTAGATATATTAAAAGTTGAAAGGTCTTGAGTTTTTTGTCTTTTCTCCCCACTGCCTTCTGCTCTGCTTTTCGAGCATGACTAAACGACGTCTATATGTAGACTGCAAATAAACATCTAAAAAAAGAATTAATTTAGACTTTGTAAAAGCGTTCACTTTCTGATTAAACATACACATTTTTGACATTGTTTACTTATTTTCAACTATAAAAACTAAATTCACTGGGTTCACTGTGCCATGCTGTATTTATATATCACGACGGATTTGTTTCTACCCTTCTCCTGACTGATAGCGTTGCAAAATGAGATACTCCTGAAACATTTTATCCACTCTGCAAACTTGGACGTTACAGCTGCTTCTTGCCAAACTATAGAAATTACGTATCAAAGTCTCCTGGCATTTTGAACAGGACTGTGCAGACATTTGAGAGGCAGTGAGTGCGCTTGTTGACATTTTGTGTCATCTTATGGTATTAATTATCCAGTTATCTGGTGTGTTTTTTTTTAATCTCCATAGTCACATTGTTATTTCTTCATTTACCTGAGTGCGGTCAGCTGCAGCTCTTTGTAGAGATGTTGTTGTCCACTTAGCAAAATTTTAGCTTCCACTGATAAATTCATCTTCCCGGCCTCTTTCTTCATTTGATGAATGGCCACTCGCTCTATGCTCAAGTGCAAGTGAAGAGGCGAGCAGAATGCGACTCCTATGGACCGAATAAATTTAGATCCGCTCCAACCTTCACCAACTTGTCCGTTTTAATGGAACATCAAAGCCGACGTGTCGTACATGCACGAGGATGATTAAAGCGAGCGTATTACCAGCAGTGGAGCCCGGCATGCTGTCACTCTCTGCTGTACATTTGCTCTTGTAGGCAGCAGATAAGAAGCAGGAGAAGACTCTGGCTTCCTGCATGTGGAGTGGAAAAGAGAGAGAGAGAGAGAGTACTGTGGCTGTAAGGTGATAAATTTCCACAATAAAAGTAAACATCTGCTGCCAAGTAGCTCTATTGGTGCTCCGGCTCTCGAGAGAGGCAATAACCAGAGATAAAAAGGTCAGCTGATGCCCACATCCGGAGCAACGCTTTCAGATCTGCAGACCGCTAAATGTGTTTGAGGCTGGCTTTCAGAGGAAGTGGTGGAGGAAGAGGAGAAGATTCATTGCTCAGAGTCTAATAAAAAATATGTTTTTCATTAGCCCCACATTTAATTAGCTGTAATATTGAACAAATTTTAAAGCTTTACGTGGTTCGTTAGCGGACAGACATTTTTACACAGAGCCTCGCAAAAGTATTCATCCCTGTAGTATTGGTAAATGGACTAAACCTTTATATGTTTTTAAGACTTTAAAACGTCATCTTCATCTTTCTGCAGCGCTGAGGAGGAGGAAACCTGGAATCAAACCTGCAACTTTCTTTAATTTTCAGACCTGAGTCTGAGCTGGAAGGAGATTAATATCAAAGGCCAACCCGATGAATGTCAAGCAGAATGTTTATATAAATAATTTGGTTCCAAATAGAAAAGTAAAATGTGTTATAAATTTATATTCAGTGGCCTGAATCTGTGCTCCTATAACCTCCGTTGCTTTAAATACAGCTGCATGTGGTTTTCAGCTGTTTGTCTAAGATTTTCACCACATCAGGCCCATTTGCAAAGTAGCTCAAGAGGCCTCAGAAGTCTTGTTACAGATGGGTAATCTGCACTTTGACTAGGCCATTCTATTTGTTCCTGTTTTAAACTAAACCATCCTATTGTAACTTTAGCAGTGTGAACTTCTAACTTTTATTTTGCTTAGTTTTCATAAGATTATTGAACAGTTTTTTTTTCTTGGACCTTGGTAGCTTTTCAACCATTTTCTGCTTAATTCTTGACCTAAATCAAAACAGCATGTTGTCATGTGTGCGTGTGTGTATGTTTGAAAATGATGGAACTGAACAAGTTGAGATCAAATAAATAAAATCTACCTGGAACAGTAACAAAAAAGAAATAAAACCAACACATATTCCCCTCTGTTCGGGAGCCTAATGAGTTATTTGGCTTTACAAATTGATAAAAAAAAAATATTCCTCTGAACATTGTTAGGAGCTGGAAGCCAAACAGAAAAGAAGCACTCTGAAACATCTTCAGAAAGTGTGAGGAATTATAGCTTAAACCCACTTCTATGACTTTCCCAGAAAGTCTGGAAGGAAATCATAGATCTGTGAAACTTTTGCACAGATCTGAACATGCACAGAGCAGAAGGATAACAGAGGAGAACTCCATGTTCCCCTCAGGGAGATTTTTTTCTTTCTGACCCTCCAGCTCATTGTGAAGCAGGTCCAGCCTTCGCGTCGACGCCGACCTTCCCTCCTGAAGACACCGAGCCAACCTCCAGCTGTCGCAAAGCATCAGACAGCGGCGCTGAGCAACACATGATGAACTCGTACAATAACCCGCTCCTCATGCCCACACAGCGCTGCGGCCTCGGGCGATTAAAACGGCGCGAGGCTGCAGAACATGACGTCTCCTGCATGCGCGTGTGTGTGTGTGTGTGTGTCTCAATCTGCAGACCATCCTGGTGGGAGACAACGGCGTGGGCAAGACCTCTCTGCTGGTTCAGTTTGACCAGGGCAAGTTCATCCCGGGGTCATTCACCTCCACTGTGGGCATTGGCTTCACAGTTAAGTCAACACACACACACAACCTCTCTCCACTCCCACTGTCTGTGTTTTTCCTCCTTCCTGTTATGTTGTTGACTTCATCCCAGTGAGAAGGACATGTCACTCTGCTGGGCTGTTTGTACTTAAGTCGTGACATAACAGCACGACTGAGCAGATCCTCTCTCTGAATCGCCCATGGATCAGTGGTGCTCTCCTGAGTGGGATGCCACTTCTTTTCTTTTTCTTTTTTCTCACTGCATTAATTACGATCCTTAACAGTTCGTTAGAGGAGAATTATTATGGTCAACAATCTCAGCGCTGCGATTAAATTACTGGCAAGAAAGCGCGTCTAATGAATGTCACTGAGCCCGAGCTGCGTGCTGCGGGAGCCGTGTAACAAAGCTGTGCCAGACGGGGCTGATTTTATGCTCTGTGACAAGTTTTTAGGTGGGAGCTGATGGGTGAGGGACACTGAGACGCGGTGAGACAGAGCGGCAGAGGTGTGGGGGGGTTTATTTAAGGAGCGATTAATCTGCTGTGACACTGAAAAATCTGTGACCGTCACAAATATAAGGCGAAAAGAATCAGCGAGGTTCTGTGAAATTGGTTTGCCATTTTATATTAGCATATGCTTATGCATATACAGTAAGAGCGTGCGTGATTCAAGGTTTGTGAGAAGAAAAAAAATGACTGGCAGAGAAAGAGAAAGATGGAGGGGGGGAGGAGGGGTGTTTGTGGGAATTAAGACACTTTGATGTGTTTAATCCAGTTGGATTTAGAGTCAGAACCTGGGAAGAAGAGTTTGATCACATTTATTGTGAAGCCATCAGGTGTCATTTTTGATACATAGCACAGTAAAAAAAAAAAAAAGAAAAACTCATCCATGGCTGATTCCTGCTTTTCTCTGCTTCAAAACATTTCTCATCTTTAACATTTCAGACCTTTTCAGCCTCCATGTTTGCTGGAACCAATTTGTCTTTACAGCAGTGGTTCTTGCATGAATAGCGCCTCCCCCACTTTGAGAAACCGCCCCGGGCAACTGCCTTTACAGACTACTGGGCTTAAAGTTGAAGACAACTTTTTTTATCTATCAAGTGTTTTGCTAGTATTTTTTTACAGGATGTTCAATGGAAGTGTATTAGTTGTAATGTCAAACTTGCATAACTCTCTTGACGTTTTAACTGTTTTTAAGACAGAAGCATCCAGTGTGTAGCCTGGGGGGAATTTGCAGGAAATTCTGAGGTTGTTGTTTTTTTTAGGTAAAAATAAACTTTTACATTTCAAAAGATTTCCATTTTTCAATAAAAAAAAAAATCTGTATACAGAATTATAATCACCATCGCAATATCAGGTGTTGAAATTACAAAGGAAGGACACAATATTTGAAAGGAAACAATATTTAAAGTGTCAGGAGATCAAGTTATTACCGATCATATTTCATTTTATTGCACCATAAATCTTCATATTTTAAAGATCTTGTCAACTCTCCTCAGGGCCTCTAATGACGTTTTCTTGTTCAGAAATTTAAATGCAGCCTTTGGTTATTCTGCACGTCTGATACAGCTCCCAATCCTTTTGTTTCTTATTTATCGTTTATGGAATGAAAATACTTTCAATAATCTTTGTTACTCTTAAGCCAGTAGTTCCCCAAGGTTGCGTTCTCAGACCTGTTTTAATTGTGCCTCATTTGCTTCCATTAAATGATAATTTCAGACAGTTTATGACCATCTCCTGCTACTGCTCTGATGGTAACATTAATGATTAGCTTTTTACAACTTGTAAATTTCAACACAACATTGTCTTATTGTTGCTGATTTATCTGCACTAGTTTTCAGCACAAAATTAACAAAAATTTAAATTTTTGAACAAGTTAAGTCTCCGTTTTTATAGAGTTTTTATACGTTTTTGAACTTCTGCAGCCATATACTACCACCAGGACTCTGAGGTCGACTGATCAGGGTTTGTACCTTAATCAAGCGCCAAGACTAAAATGAACAAAACCCCTATGCTCTTGAACACATCGCCCTTTCATCAATGGTCTGACTTCATCAGAAGAACAGGTTAACGTTTGGTTGTGTGGAGGCAGGAGAAGGAGCAGCGATTCCTGCGAGAGCGGCCTCCGGTTTCCTGACATGACTACGAAACTTTAGCTCTTATTTTGTAACGTTTACACCTTCAAGTGATTTCCACCCAAACCTCCCAAGCAGCCGCATACTCTGCTTATCCCTCAGGCCGGCTCAGATCACGCAGGGAGTCAGGAGCTCATGAACATGCCAGTTATGTAACTTTAATGATCTCTGCTCCTGTGTCATTGGCACAAAAGGAGAAAGGGACAGCTGGATGTCTGATTGCGCCCCTAGGGGGAGACAAACACTGCAAGAAAAAAAGATTCATTCACGGGCTTCTTTATGAGGAAATTGAGTCTGTGAGACCATTTCAGATATGTATGAAGTGAAGAGGTGGGGTAATCGGTCATTTGCCTGCTGTGACCCAAAAAAGGTAGAAGTCTAGATGAGAATCACTTGATGGCAGAATGAGATGTTCTAGTCCAGTCTGTGCATGCTCCGTGGGGTCAGATATGCGCTCTGAGGTGTTAAACTCTCACCTCCTCTTCCTGCCTCCCCTCTGGTGGGTGTGAGACCCTGTGACCTTTCCACCTGTAGCAGATCGGATGAATCTGACCCCTCTCTCATCCTCAACTCTGCGCCAACAATAACAAAAAGAGAGAGAGACGCGGTGCAAATAAGCGAACCTGTCGACGTCCTTCAGTGCATCTGTGGCCACAGCTCTAATTATCTGCCCACGCCAGGATGCGCCGCGCCGCTTCGCCAAAGCAGAGAAATGTTTCCGCCTGCTTGTCATTGCCGCTCTCTTGACTGCTGGATGCAGACGCGCCGCCGCCTCAGCCTCAGCTCGCCCGCCGCGCAAGTTTCTCCACCGTGCGCCTCCGTGTTTCTAAACACTGTTCAGGTGTGATCTTCCCCGCTTCTCCCATCTCGCCGCCCCTGCAGGAAGTGTCTGTACTGTACATTACTATGCGAGCAGAGGGGCTGGAGGTCGGCGCAGCCCGGGACTGATCGCTCTCTGACACCGCGCTCCTCTTCCTCTTCCTCGGACGCGTCTTGGAGGTACAAAAGCTGCTGCTCCGGATCGCCTTGGTTAGTGCCATGTCCACGCGAAAGACGTCGTTGACGGACAAGCAGGCTAAAAACGGCACGTCAAAATATGTGTTGGAGAGATGCGCCTCTATTAACGAGTACTATGATGTTGCCTTCAAGGTGCGTATTTCCGCTTTAAGTGGGTCGTTTTTCTGCATGTTTTTTTCTGGGTGTAGACGCCGTAATAAACAGGCATTAGGAGAATGTGCACTAGTCCTGGGGACCTTACAATACCAGCTGATTGGTTTCCCTTTTGTTATTATTGCCTTCGTTAACACCAAGTCAGCCAGCAGATGGTTGGGAAGTCTTACTGATTCAAATATTTACCAAGGGTGTACTTGTTGCTTCTCTCCTGAATATTTGCTTGGAGACTCGAGCAGACAAGTGGGTGATCTCTTTTTGCATCTCTCATCTGACGTGTAATATTTTTAATCAAATGTAACTGAAATGATTGCATAATTGCTCATCCTGCTGTTGCAATTATTGTTGATTAGTTGTTGGAGAGAGAGATAGAGATCCATGCTGTAAATGCAGAGTTGACAACGATAATTTTCTCTAATTATTTATTAGAAAGCTGACAGTTTGTGGGCATGGGTCGGTGTAAGATTCTCACTGCCCGGTGACACAAATATGAAAGTATATGTATTGAAAACAGTTAAAAAGCTTTATTCCTACTGCTGCTGAAATAACACAATATATTCATTGTAACATTTACATGTTGTTTTATTTTTATTTGAATTTTTACTCTCAGACAGAAGCAAAAATGGTCTAAAAAGTACTTATTTTGCTGTTAAGGCATAAACAAACTGAACAGCTGCCCTCCAAACCGACAGGGGGAGCCCAAGAGTACTAGAATTCTCAATCAAGTCAGGTTTACAAATGTATTTCTTAATTAGGTTAACACATGTATGGTGATTGCGCAAAACAACATTTGCGATACCTTAAATTTAAAATTTGACATGTAAATCAGCAAAGAGAGGCTTCCTTTGTAGCAGCTAGCTTGCTCCATGGGGTCTAACATGTTTGTTTGACCCAAGCAGATACCACTCAGGCTAACTGCATGGATTTCTGGTTTGGAAACTACTTTTGTTGAGCTAAAACCACCGACGTGTGCAAAACCAGGCAGGCACCATTAGACAGAATTAGCTGGGTTTCAAATTGGTATTAGGACATATATGGCTTTTTACCCAGAGATGTCCTGGTAACTTTGAGGAAGCTACAGAGATCCACAGCTAGTTGTGCACTTCACGGCTCGCCACAATGCAAAAGAGGCATAATCAAAGTAACTCTGGCTAGAAAGTCATAAGAATTCCCCTTTCAGATTGACACAACAAACATGTTAAAGGAGGTTGTCATTTTCTCCATCCAAAACGATGTGTGTGGTGGACGTCACCCTGAACACACCACCCATCTAGTGAAGCTCAGTGGTGGCAGCATCATCCTGTGGAAAGATTTTTCCTTAGCAGGGACAGGGAAGCCCATTCAATCAGAGCCAAAATTAAATTATTCAGATCAGACATATTTATGTCAATATGTCACCTGCACACAGGCAAATCTGTTGCCCAGTATTCAACCTATGTGGCTCAAATACGGAGATAAATTTCAGAAGTATTTGCTTCACCTTTTCATGTCCTGTAAACATTGATTGCTACATGACTGATATTACCTTGTAAT